>NC_080595.1:75589890-76199734 GCF_027887145.1 Ammospiza caudacuta
TTGGGGTTTTATTTACCCCATTTAGGTCTCTGTTTGTTTAGTGCAGCAAATCTGGTGTGCAGGACTCTGTTAGAAACAAGAGATATCTATAGGTCACTTCACAATGCAGTGGAATTCTGTACCTCACATGTTGAACTGCAAAACTGCATCTTTCTGCGTCTGGATTGTTTTAACTTTCATTCTGTTGATGCCACCTATGGTCAGATATATAAATGGCCCAGTTTAGGCAATATTTAATTCCTTTACATATAAATAGTCCAGTTTAGGCAATATTTAATTCCTTTACATATAAATAGTCCAGTTTAGGCAATATTTAACTCCTTTACTCAATTTAGCTGTTAAAACATAAATTACAGTGCTGTTCTACTCTCCTGGCTTAAAAATCACAGAATTTTTCACAGGCATGTCTTTGATATGAGCAGCTAAAACTGTGATTTTGGAGGGCTGCTTCCTCTCACCTCAGTAAAAAGAACATATTTGAATGCAATTTTAGCTTTAGCTTTTTCTTAAATCAGGAACTCTACATTTCTATACATCTGTTCCTGAGGCAGAAGTCAAGGTACCCAGTACAGGCACCATTATTTGGAAGGTATTTCTTACATTTCTGTCACCATGTGACATGAAACATGGAGAGAAGATTACAATAATTTCGGAGCCCCACTCAAAAAGATAATGACAAATGAGAAAGTATTTAGTGAAGGGTGATTAGGATGGTTAGGAAACTGTGGACTATGACAGGTGAACTGAGCCTGATTAAAGTAGAATGCTTAACCTGGGGAAGAGAAATCTAAAGGTATCTAATTGCTGTCTTCCACAACCTGCAGAGAAGATGGAGTCAGGCTTCTTTCAGGGGAGTGCAGTAACAGGACAAGTAGCACAGGATGGAAGATGCAACCATAGATAATTTTATGTATGGAGAAAAATATTCACATAAGTGCAGGCAAATATTGGAGTAGGATACCCAGAGATGCTGTGAAATCTCTGCCCTCAGAGATGTTCAATACTCAGCTGGTAGAAGTCCTCTTCTACCTATTTTACTTTTGCTCTGCTTTATATTGGAGGTAGGATCAGAAGATTGCCAGACATCCTCTCCAACTCAAATTATTCTTTAAGTGTATAATTCTATCAAAATTATCTACAGTGCAATAGCAGTCAAAATATATGTGGCAGATCCTCTAATCTGGAAAGACAATGTAGGAGCACATTAGCATTTCTAGCTTGTTCTCCTTTTCTTTGGAATTCCCCAGAGCGCTGTCATTTGCTACTTGTCGCATTAGAACAAAACAGTGCATCTTTTGGCACGTGTAACATTTTATAAACAAAGGAACTAAGTTGTTTGGATTCAGCAGAAAGCCAGAGGGACACCAACACAGCCATGCAAAACAGTTACAGGAGTCAAACTTCTGAAAGAGCATCTTAATCTCAGCCTAATCATGTATTTCAGTGAATATTATGAAAATAAGTGTTGATTATAGAAAATAAAAAATGTAACCGGAAGATTTTTTTGTCTGTTTGTTTGCAAATTCTGGCCACTGCTAATGTGAAAATGTTTTTCTCTGAAGATTCTGGCCTCCATGACAGTCTCTGTATCTGTCATTTTGATTCCTTTTCATTTCAGATATCATCTGAAAACACTTTTTTCACTCCCTCAAGCCAGTGTCTCATTTTTTACCCCCATTCAGTTACTAGGAATGAAAGATATGCATGAAAAGTGAAAAAGGATCACATGATGAAAGCAAATTAAAATTCCCTTAGAACATATCATACTCAAATGCATAAATCCAAGGCTTCTTCAGAGCTGGATTCTGGGCTGCAAGGCTTCACTACAAGGTTAGGTTCTTATATCAGTGTTGGATTTGACTTTAAAAGAAGAATGATTTACAGAAAATGATGAAAGACAAATAAAGAGACCACATGCTAGTATATAAAAAGATAAAGACAGAAAATTGGTTTTTTATGAACTAGGAGCAACCTGTTACTTTACATTTGAACCACGCCACTCTTAATAGATCATAAACTGTAACATCTCACCTCTTTTTTCCCTTACTGTTCAAAATTGATGACCAAGGTTGCAGTTTGGCTCTTCAGTCTCAATCCCCCAGTAAGTAGCATTTAGGCCACATAAATTCTGGCTTTTGTGCATGCATCTCTTTCCTCACTGAAAAGATGCAGCGAAGCTGTGTTGGAGTTGACATGGCACAAGGTCAGCTGGCACCACCAGACCACAAATACCTCTCTCCCAAACATCCTGCTGACTGACTTTCTCCTTCTCTCTGGACCTTAGGCTGTTTTCTCCATTATTTTAGGGTGAAAGTTTTCACCTCATCTGCAGGCTTGGCCTCACCCCCTCTTGCTGGAAGGCCATTCTTTTCTTTTTCACTTGTCTTCTGGCTATGAGGGCCACCATTGTGCTTTCCCTTTTGTAATATTTAAAATACCACTATTTTTTCCTTCTGATACTACCTGTGCCTGCTTTCCCCAGTTTTGTCAGGCCCGTTAAGTGGGAGAGATGGGATTGGATATGGGGGATTAAACAATTTATGCCTTTTCTTTGCTGACTGGCTTAAATGAACAGGTTTGGAATTTGAGGTCTTATAAATATGAGGTTTTAAAAATTCCCCTGGGAAATTTAAGAAGACCTACAGAGGTTTAGCTGAATCTGAAGATTAATGGCCTACATATTTTTTTAACTAAGTTGTTTATTGTCTGGAAGTTGACTTATTTTACTGAAAATACAGAGACAAAAAGAAAGGGGAAGAAAGGGCTTTTTTGGTAGGTGAAAGTACTTTATAAGTTTGTATGATTCTAAGCCAACAAACACATCAGACCTCTGCCTTTCCAACATAAAGTTGGTCTTCATTTTAATATTTTAACACAGTATATAATGCCTATGCCACTATATGGCTACCATAGTAGGAAAGACACTTTTATAGTTAAGTGTATTAAAATGTTCTTCTCTGGAAGTTAATATTTTGTAATATTAGACTTCACACGTGGAATGTTCAGTACAAGCCCCTATTTTTTTTGTGTGTTGGGCAAAAATCAATTTTAATGCTAAATTTGCTTTTGATATGGTCCAATAACAATGCAAAATGAATGAAGACTAATAAAATAACACAAAGTTAAATGCAAGTCTGAATTCTAGCCTTCACTATCATTATACCTGGATTTGATAAATGACATTGCCTGCATTCTAGACAGTATGAGTTGTCATATTTTTCTAAGATCTTGTCTAACAGAAAAGTTAATGCATTTTCTCTCTCTCTCTCTGAATTTCTCAGTGTGGTAATTGCTATGTATTTTTAATTTAATTTTATTCTTTGAGATGAGAACTTTAAGTTGTTCTGTCAGGATGTCCTTTGATGCCAGGTGCATGTCAAATTTGTGGACACACACATGGTTTAGAGACTCTATTCATACTTTGCACATTAACAAATGAATCATCTAGAAGCCATATTATCAAATTTTCTTTGACAGCCCCAAATTCATTTACTTGACATTAGCAGTTTTTTTTTCTAAAAGGCTTGCATGACATTTTCCCTTAATCTACCCATTTCCTATGAAAGAAGAATGTGAAGAATGTAAAGAATTCAAACTTGCTGACTTTTCATTACTTCTTTTCTGTCTCTTCCTTCTTTGTTGCAATTATGTAAAAGTTGTTTTAGCTCTATATTAACATTCAAATTCTAAGATTTTTTTAAATACTCCTAAAGATTAAATATACAAATTAAAATATATTAATAGAATAATCCTGTGTTATTAGATTTTTTTATTTTTCTACCATTTTGTGTATTTTTCTGAATAAAATTTCATTGAGAAATTAAATTTATTTATGTTTTCATTTTGAGGAAAAAATGCTGACTAACCTTGTAAAGAAAATGAGGAGGAGGAGCTAAAAGAAGTGTGACACACAGAAAGTGAAGGCATGAACAAGTTTTGAATGGGATATTAATTTTCTTCATAGCAGCTTTTATGATGCTGTGTTTTGGATTTTTGACTAAAACTGTGCTAATGATGCCCCAGTGCTTTAGCTATTGCTGAATTGTGCTTACACAACATCAGGGTCTTCCCTGTTTCTAATGCTGCCCTGCTAAGAATTAGCCTGGGGGTGGACAAGAGGCTGGGAGGGGTCACAGCCAGGACAGCTGACCCCAGCTGACCCAAGGGACATCCCAGGCCATGTGGCACCGTGCAGATAAAGCTGAGGGTCAGAAGAAGGACATTCAGAGGGCCCTTTGTCTTCCCAAGTCACTCTTGTGTGTGATGGAGCCCTGCTCTCCTTGGGATGGCTGAACACCTGTCTGCCCATGGGAACTGGTGAACTAATTCTCTGTTTTGCTTTGCTTGCTGCTTTTGCTTTTCCTATCAAACTGTCTTTATCTCAGGCCACAAATTTGGTGGTATTGTCTTCTCAGTGGAGGTTCACATTCTCAGAGCCAAATTGATTACTAATTTTAAGAATTTTACATGAGAATTTTATGTCACATAAGACTGAAAACAATAATTTCAAGGGTTTTTTGCCTCTTCTCTAATGATTTGTGCCATACTTCTTCAAACTTTTTGGAAGCACTTCATCTTGAGGACTTGAACACTTCCCTCATCTCTCCTGTTCCCTGCCTGCAGGTATGGCAGTTCTTCAGTCTGTTCTCAAGGTTCTATATATGACTTGGGGTTCTTGGAACCATTTATTGCCCAGATACATTAAGACTCCATTTCCACCAATGCCCTGCAGAAGTACAAATAGCTAGGGTAAGAGTAATTGTAAACTGCTGAGGGAAAACTGAGTTTGAGACATATGAGTCTCCCTTGGTAGCTGCAATTATATCTACACAATGCTTCTGCTGCGGGCAGAGCCACCTGACACCACTGTTTCTCCAGGGCATAAATTCTTTAATTGCATACATGACTAGAAGTGGGAATTAACCTACATAAGTGTGAGGCTGTTGGAGAATGTAAGAGGAAAACTACTGCACATCACGCATTTTTTTTCTCAAAAAACTGGATCCTTTTTCTTCATTAAACCAAGCCGCCACACTCTTTTCATTGGGGACTTCTGAGAATGCTTGGGCTTTATTGCTGTTTTTTCTGTGTTTCCATGTTTGGGTGTTGGGTTTAATTGCTGTTTTTTCTAAGTGTTTCTTTTGCACCGACACGTCTGCAGAGAAGTATTGCCTGCATTTGTGAAAGCTACTTCCCTTGCACAAGTTTAACAAAAATTTTACTATTAGAAAGAAATTAATTACTATTCTAATCACCAGTTTGCTGGTGCCTATCTGATCCCTTCGGAGTCATACATACTTCTAAGATGGGTTCTTTTTCTCTCCTATAAGTCAATCTTCCTTCATAACTTATGCACTCAGACCCTTAATAATTTTGCATGGCCTTTGCTGCGCATTTTCATTATCAGCAATGTCCTTCCTATAATAAGTAGAGTTGATTCAGCTGATACTCATTAGATATGCTGTCTCCTCCAAATACCAAATGTTCCTGCAATATTCTGAGGGATTTCAGTGAATGTGGTGTAGGAAGATGAAAGTGAGGGAGACAGCCATCCAATCTTCCAAACTTAAGTGTCATTTGGTTTGCAATGACTTTGAATATCAATTTACCTAGCTGTGAATCAGCTGTCATGTTTGGTTGTATACTCTGCTGACTCCATGTATGATCATGTATCATGTCCCTTTCTAACACCTTCCCCTCAACATATTCATACACAGGGAAGAAAATTCTGCATTTGCTTGATACAGTGATGTGAGCTGATGAAGCCCCTTTAGTCCCTGGAAATGGATCCCAGTTCACTGTGTTAGGAGATAAATGGGGCACTCATATCAGCTTCTGCAGATGCTCACTTGTTTCTCTGTACATGGGCTTGAGCTATAACTAAATGACATCTCGATTTGGGCCAAATTTCTTTAGCAGTGAGATCAACACTAACAATATGAGGCCAAAATATGGCCTCTGTAATTCTGATGGCTTCAAAAGAGCTGTGTTGAAAGGTAAATTAATAGGAAATTTGGCTTAAGGACACCAGAAATACACATTATTCCTAATGTAGTCATATTACTGACCTATTTAACAGAAAAATACACTGATTATATATACAATGTAAATCCCAAGGCCTTTTCTGCTTCTGCCAAACACTGTAGAGAGGGATTTACTGCATTATCCATTATCATGTCCAAGTCTATTCTTGGTTTGTATTGTGCTTCATTTTAGGCTATAGTCTCTGTGGATAGTTTTGATCCTCCCTTCTCTCATTACTTTATGCTTCTCTATGCTGAACTGCATAAGCCAATTATCAGACCATAAACCTCATCTATGCAAAACATTTTGAATGCGTATGCTCTGTGCCTTTGTGGCTGCTGCCCTCCTACTATTTTGTGCCATTGTCAAACAAAGGCATATTTTAAATATTGTCATACACGCCCTCTGGCCCCTTTCAAAGTAATTCTTAATTGGATAATGATTAATTAGATGTTTGTAAAGTACTCTGAAAAAACAAAGTGGTATAGAAGTGCAAAGTATTATTATTAATATGCATCATCAGTGTTATTAATACAGAGCTTTGCTGCGGCAGCCCTGTCACTGCATTCGTCCTCCTGAATTGTCCACTCTTTTCCAGAACAAAGGATTTCCTCTTTACAAGGCAGCTTTTAATCCAATTCAGAGCATTTACCCTTTGTAATGTGCTCTCTGACTTACTAAAGAAATCACTCTGTAATGTCATGTGGCACCAGGAGCAGTTGTGAAATGCAGACGGATTCTGTGACCATCCTTTTCCCATGCATTAACAATCCAGCAATGTGTTCAAAGAATTCAAGCCAAATTGGCACACATGCTTTTCTTTTCAAGAATCCATGTAGTATCACCCTTACTGGGGGTGTTGCACTGTATTGTGAGTACCCCTGTTGTGCAAAAAAAAAATGCAGAGAACAAGACTGCTGACCTCGTCAGATGAAGCTCAGCAGGAATGCAGAAGATTGGCTTGGTTAGTTTCAAATGCTGAATTAAAAGAGAGAAAGGAGGGAAGACACATTTAAAAGGGACAAGGCATTTTTTCCATGATAATGCCCTGTTCCATGCCAAGACATCTACCTGAAAGTTTACAGAGATGCTTGCTTGAATTTTCCAAAAAAATCTTCTAAATGTCAATAAAATAGTTCTAAGCCCAAAGCCATCTAAAGTGTAAATAGCCTTTTCTGCTGAAAATTATGCTTTCAGTTAACACAATAGATGCAAATACACTCACTTGGCAGTCTCTGCTCATCTACATCTGTTGGAACAGTGTGAGATCTGCTTGCCTGTTGGTCAGAGTCTTGCTCCAATGTACAGGTTCCAGGCAATTAAAAGTTTACACAGACAGACTTGAAAACACTATGGAAAAATTCGCTTTTCTTCAGGAAGCCCCTTCACTGTGCCAACCCAACAACATTGGAAACATATGCCAGCTAGAGTTAATTACTCTAGATTATACTAATATGACATGCAGAAGGAAAGGGAGGCAGAGAGTCCATAGTTCTTACTAGCTGCCAACAAGAAAAGCTGTATTGCCCTAGGTGCTGCAAAGCCTGTATGGACCACACTGGGGTATGAGCATTAGAGCCAAGTTGAAAGAAGAAATATTGAAATGGCTAATAAAAGAAATTGAAATTTGGAACTTGTACCAAGGAATCGCCAAAAGTCTACCAGTGGTAGTCAGCAGCAGCCTTACAGAACCGGGGAGTAGAAAACAAGATCTATAGTCAATAACCTTTACCTCTAGGAAAAGATGCTGAATGGGACTGTGCATAGTGCAGTTATAGCTTTGCCTAGCAGGTTAGCCATCTGACTCCTAGTCCACAGTCTAAACTGAGACAAAAATCAATAGCAAAAACCCCTATAGCTACATGATCCAAAACCAATAAAGCTGGAAACATTTTATGGAATGAAAGTTGTTTTGCTTTTATGTTGCTGACCTTCCCAAGGCTAAATAGGTAATCAGTGATTCTATTGTTTTCTGTTCCTTTTGTTTGTTCTAGTACATGTCAGGCTCTTCACAACTGAGTCTTTGTTCCCTGTATTTAATAGTCATAATAAATATGACTAGACAGCCTTCAAAAAGACATTCTAAAAGACACCCATAGCTTTGCAAAAACAGCCTGAAACCTCCTAGAGATCTTATATATATATATATCAACATGTGATGACCAATAAAAGCTTCTAATACAGATGTTCCAAGAGAATGAAAATCTGTGTTAGGTAAAATCAGCAGATTGGCTACAGCTCCAAACCATGTGGTCATAGCTTTTACAGCTTGATATCAAAACACCTAAGCAGGGAGTCTGGGCTAGGTTGCTGATTTTCTTTTGTGTTTTGTTCTCATTAAAAATTCAAAAGAAAGTAACAATCCTGGACTTTCCCAATGAAGAAAATATGTTTATTACAGACTAACTGGTTGTGAAGTGTTTCAAAAGGATGCACATCTCATACTTTAGGACAGATGAATGGTGATGAAGTTAGCTGTGCCGTCAGCTGGTGAAAGCTTTCTGGTCTCTGGTCTACAAACATATCTCCCACACTCATTAAAAAAAGCGCCACAGAAATGTAACACCTCTGTGCTGCTGATTGAAGTAAATTACATTTCTTTCTTGTGGGAACTCTACAGTAGCCAATATCACAGAAAGAGATGTGCTGAAGTCAGCTGTTGCGTCCAGGATGGTCAAATGGACAGAATTCGACTCTTTGCCTGGGATTTCCACCATAGGAAAAAAAAGAAGAAAAAAAAGGAAAAAAAGAAGCTGTGGCCATCTTCAGTAAAAACTGGTTTTCGCTGAACTTCTCTATGACACCAAAAGACAATGGATAGAAATTGTGCAAGTTCAGGTGTGTGCATCTGTTTGAGTGGTACAGCCTAGTCAAGCGTCATATATCTATATTGGAAACCTAGTTAACAAAATACTCAACTGCTAGGAACATCTGTTTATAAAGAACATTGGTCTTGTAAAATGAAGAGTGAGGATGAAGGTCTTGCTCTGTATTGCCAAGACAGCTGTGGGTGAACTGTGCCTGGAGCAGTGTGAGGGATCACACACATGTAAATTTGCAGTGGGGTCTTTATAAATCAGATTTCTTATATCTCCAGCTTTATTTCTTTCACTTTTAGGTTCTTCTGCTTTTTGTCTACACATGTAAAGTCTCCTACTACTACCTCTTTCTGGCATTTTTTTGCGCTCTGTCCAACCTTTGCTTAACCAATAATTCTGCAGTTTACTTGAACATGCCCAAATTAAAAATCCACATTAATTTGCTTACATAATCAAAGCTTATATGCATATGCCTGGATATGTACCTCTTTTTCCGGGCAAATTTTAAGGTTGGTGGAAATTAATTTCCTCATTTTTTTCAAAAACCAAAGTTTTTCCTTTATTTGAATAAAGGGAATTTCAGGCCATGATTAATTTTATTTTATGTGCATCATATTCAACAGCTGCTATTCAATTATTTCTTTCAGACATTAAAAAACATCCTTCAAAAAACAAGAAAACATGAAAAAAAAAACCTCTGGGATCACAGCTGGTGGTTTTGACTTAGATAATATAACTGGGTTCATTAGATATGAAGTGTGGTACAGATACAATACAACGTCTCTTGAAGGAAAAATATTTCCTGCTGCTTTCTTGCACTTTTGGGCTAAGCAGAGTGAAAAAATTTCCTTTAACGGTGACTAAGTTCATGCATAAGGATAGATCTTGTGGCAAAGGCAATGCACATCTTGGTTCTCACAGTAAATTGATTGTCAAAACTTTTAAATGGCCATAATATGTAAAATATTTTTACTCAGATGTGATTTCAATGTCTTTAATTTTCTAATTTCTAGTGCTTCTTTAGTGTCTACACTGCATAGTTTCCCCTAGGCTCTGTTTCGAAAGATATGAGGCCTCTTTCTCCACATTAAATAATAGAGATGTTTGTAAAGATATGGATTTAATGAAAAAAACCTCAAATGTAAATCCTTGGCTTAAAAGAAAGTATAAAAACCCAGTTTGTTTAACACTTGTGAACCATTCTGATTGTTATCCAAATAATAAAAAGAAATGCACAATAATGCATGAAATTTGTGCATAAAATAATAATTTTGGTAATGGTTTCAGGAAAAGCAAGCATTTCCCAATATTTTTCCAAGAGACAGTTTTATAATAGATATAATGGAAAAAATATGAGTACATTTAAAATATGTTTAATAAAACACACTATAATTTCCTAACTTTTAGTTAGACATTCTAATATTTAGAATATTTCCTTTGTTGAGCTACCAGTGGCTGGGATTTTCCATGGTAATGATTAAACAAGTTTATTATTTCTCATTCTATGTCAAAATCATTTTCATAAACAGGTCTTATTGTATAGATAAAAAAGAACATATACTTTTATAGACAACAAGGATACAATCTGACTGCTCTGTCTGAACAGGATAAAAGAATTTCACATAATAGGATTATCTCCATCTCACTTAACTTCATCCATCCAGAAATTAGATGTCTATTGGTGGGTAATTGTGTAGCCTCTCTCTGTTGCCATTGTAGCCAGGGAGGAAGCAGAAGGAACCTGCAGGCAGTTAAAATTTGTTTCGATAAAAGCACTGCTTGAAAATTATTAGTTAAACAGAATAATAGAGATCAGAGTAATTTCTGAGGCATTCAAATAAAATGGCATTAGATTGTGTTGAAGGAGAACACAGTGGTCTCAAGACAAACTGCAGTAAGCATTTCTTGGGGACTGGTTTTTAGATTAATTTTATTTAATATTTCAACTACTCTTGACAGTGAGAAGATGCAGAGATTGTTAAAAATGGGCTGATGACCAAAGAGAGATGTTGCTATACTGAGTAAGATAAAAATATCTCAGAAAGAACTGTCTGATCTTGAGACAATTTGGCCTGATGATAAATGTACAATGCAAATTAAAGTTATAAGTCTACTGGAAATTCTATCAAGAATTTTTTTTTGAAAATGAGACACACATCAGCAAGAATTAGGAAAGGAAAGGAAGATCCTGAGAGCAGAAAATTATTATAGAAAAACTGAATGATCATGAATGTGTGATAATTACATTAAAACATTAAACTTCTTCTATGGAATAGAATAACATTAAATTCTATTGATTAGAAAAAACATTTCAAAATATTTCAGAGAAGTATTCCTGATATCAGGAATTATAATAAGGACTCTCTATCTGGAATTTTACTCAGATCTATAGTTGATCAAAATAAAGCTTACATCTACACTTAAAAGAAAATTAAACTGAAGCCAAAAGATGCTTAAAAGACAAATAAGTTCTCCTGGGACCTAGATAAATTTAATCTGGATATTAACAGATAGATTTTAACCACCAGAGATGTGAAGTTCTGACGTAGCCTTCCCACAGGAACAATGAGAAGAAAAATGCAAAATAATTTCATAATGGAATTTATTATGCTTTTAATGAGGTTCTATGACATGGTCACCTGAACAAGAAGATGCTTCAAAACTTTAGAGATCTCTTCCACTCCTGTATTTTTATGTCCCTAGATACTTGTTGTAGGCTGAGTTATGTTTTATTAGAAGAAGTGGGAATATTTTAAATGTTGTAGTCTACTTTTCCCATGCAGGAAGAATACATTGGAGATTTCTCTCCTAGGTCTGTTTGACAAACAGACTGAGCTCACTTAAAATGGTTAAAAATAGGTGTTTGTCAGATAGGTCACCTGTGACTTCTGTGGAAAGAAGCACCCTAAGGAAAAAAAGTAATTGGGAAGAAACATTTTGGTTTAGAAAAATTACTAGAGAGGTATGAGTGACATAGTAGATGAAGTTGAATTTCTCTTTTTTTCCAGTCAAGTTATATTCAATTTTTTGCATACTTCATATGATTTTTTTGAACTAAATTCTAAAAACTTGGAGCTTTAAAGAGGAAAGATTTTCCTCCACCTATAGTCTCCTCTTGGAAGGTGTGGCAGGAAAGTCAAAGGGAGTTAATCCAACTGCTGAAAATTTGGAATTTATTCTCATACAAATCTTGGATAAATTTTGTCTAAAACACAGATAAAAATTAATTGCTTGTAATCATACATAAGAGAGCAAGCCCTTATCCTCAGGTAATATAATTGTTGTGGGTTTTCTACATGTGAAAAGGAAGAGAATGAAAACAGTATTTCTTGCAAATATTTTAATCTATGAGAGTTTCAACTAGCCAGAAGTTCCACAAGGCAATTGCATAAATAAACAATTGCCTTTTAAAATAAGGCTTAAGTAATTCAATTGAGCCATGGGAAATCCAGTCCATGTTTTGTGCTAATGAGGAAATGTCATAAATATTCACATTTTCTTGCCATTAGCTTTATAATTTACTACCTACAGGTATAGAGATAGATGAGGAATCTTACACTTAAACCTTCACTGCAGAATAATGAAGAAGGAAAGAAAGAAAATTAGCTTTTCCAGCTACATTTTTAGTGAGCAGCCACTAAGAACAATTGTGCAGGAATGTCATTGATCTTGGGCAGACAGACCAAGAAACTCAGAAATAGAGTGATGTAAAAAGTGGAGCAGTGGAAATACAGAGCAAATGGCTATGCTGGCAGGATATGCTGTTACTGTGAGAGGAACTCTGGGGGTGTCTATTTATTATTTGTATACGATATCATCGGCTCAGAGTTCACAGAAATTAAATTTACCAAGACCAGAAAAATATTCTATTTCTGTGTCGGCACTGCTGAGGCCAGCAACTGAAATAATAATTTTGTCTTGACCCTATGTAGTCTGCAAATGGTTTATGAATGGGAATTATACAGACTCACTGTTTTGCATGATCATTCACTCCCTTTGTTTGCACACACAAAAAATAGTGATGGACTATCATTATCCAAATTGATAGCAGCTGTGCTTACTAAAAAAATGTTTTCCTCAAATCTGTTGACATGTCAGTGGTAATAAAAAAAATAAAATATGTCATATGGTACACTGAAACTCCTGAATTACTTGTCACAGACCATTTAAATGTGCGCTGCACTCAATCCAAGAAATCTTCTGTTAAATTAATATATTTATTAGGCCCTTTAGTATAGATTATACCATCCTCTGGGGAAGTATTTTGAAGTATATTCCTTAAAAATCTAAATATTTAACTTCCTTTCACATTTGCATAATTTAATTGGAAGTTTTCTTTTAGATTGTTTTTTTCTCTCTCCCAAATTTCAAGTTCTCTACCATTTTGTTTCTTGAAACTAATGTACTGTCAGATAAACTCACCAGGGACCAGCCCATGGACTCCCTCTGTAGTATCAGGGGACTGGAAATTTTTTAACAGTGTGCTTTGCAGCAGGAAGCAAACGTGCTCTCCTTGCAGCCAGAACTGACCAGAACCCATGTGAATGGAGGTCCCAGCTGACAACCTTTGCTGAGTAGCTGGGTGTATGAAGTGCTGCAGACTGTGTCCTGCCAGGCTAATCACAGTCGTGGCTTCAATAGCTGCTATTAGCTCTCTCTCAGAGGCCATCTGCAAAATATCACACCCCCAAAAAGGCACTCAGCAGTGCTTTTAGGCATTTGCAGGGTTTCTTTTTTTTTTTTTTTTTTTTTTTTTTTATTGTTTTGTTTTGGTTTTTTGTTTTTTTTTTTTTTTTTTTTTTTTTTTTTTATTTCAGGTTAATACAAATTTTTTGACCTTATACTTCTGAAGGTTGCATTCATGATGTATTAAATTGGATGCCTATCCTACTTTCTCCACAGACAGAACCCCGGGTTTCTGGTGAGATAAGACATGGCCAAAGGAAAAAAGCAAATAGAGGAGAAGATTTTTAGGGGTCATGTTGCAACCTTACAGAAAGCATAATATTCCTTGAAGACCAAAAATTGTGCCTTTTCTGAAGAAATAATTAGCCTCTACATAGGAAAAGCCCTGCCTTGTTTGGGTGTCATTTGATGGCATGTCTGATTTGATTGCAGGGTTCCCAGAGACAGCAAGTGCAATTGAGACCTTTTTCCTAATGATGCTACAGACACAGGCAGCAGATGTGTGTCCCTACTCTGTGCAGCTGACAGTCCCAGCTGAGCAGACAAGGAAACCTCAGGGAGATGAAATAACTTACTGTTGTTCAGAACCTGAGCCAGAGTTAATGCTTGTCTTTCAAACCTCAGTGCAGTGATTTGTCTAGTACATCGCCTTACCTCCTGTTCTCACCAAAAAGCAAAATAAAACGTACAAAACCAAGTGTTTTGTAAACGAAGAGATCAGAGAGAGGCAAAAAGCCATTGGAAACCTCAGTTCAAAACAGGGAGCACGGGGGAAATACAGAAGGTCAGAAGCAGCAACAGAAGGAAAGAGAGAGATATTGTAAGACAGAAAATAGCGTGCTTATTTCCTATCCTGAGAACAAAATACCTGTCTGCTCGCTCTGCCCTCTCAGAGGTTTAAAACTTCAAGTAACAGAAGGCACCATTAAGCCAATTTCACTGGCTACATCATGATGGACTGACCAAGTCCTCCCTTCACAGGCCTGGAAACTGTGGCTCCCTGCTCTGGGAGCAAAATCAGGAGATGAGGTCACTTGTTACCTGATCTCTATGGCAACAGGAGGCACTTCACTGTCTCATCTGCTCCTTCTGCTTCTCCCATTTTTCCTGGGAACTGAAACTTTTGGCTGTGGATTTATGCTGCTACTGATGCTGGCATTGCTTTCCAATGTGTTCTGGTATTGGCTAGGATAGAGTTAATTTTCTTCATAGTAGCTCATACGGAGCTGTATTTTGGATTTGCATGAAAAAATCAGAAGTGACTCCCTTAGAAAGAGTGATATGAAAAATTCAGGAGAATGACATTTTCTTTCACTAAATAATTGACAAAAGAAAGGAGATGGCTTAGAAGGGAAGGGGCTGAAGACAGAAGCTACCTATTTTTGTCAAGACAACGTATAGTGCAAAGATATATGGAGAAAGTATAATTGTCAGTCACTTTCCCATGAAGGATATTTTATGCGGTAATAAATGAGACAAACAGGCACTGAATAGGGCTTTATGGGAAGCAGTTTTGGCTCAGTTGTACCTCTGCCTCTCAGGATGTTTCCCATTAGTCACTCAGCTGATGAATTTGCTCAGCAGTGGTGGCAGTTTCAGGAAAAGAAGAAACAGCTCTCAGAAGATTCAGCAGTTTAGTTTAAATACATTTCCTCTCCCACGCCTGCTCCATGCTGAGCTTGTGTCTCTCTCCCTGCAGCTGTTGCCTGTTTCATGGGTACCTCTCCTTCATGTTAATCACCCCCATCCATCCCTGGAGGCACAGGAGCCAACAAGCACCATCATTTCACAGCTATGTCATGGGAAGATACCAAGGTTTTAGAGCACTCAGAGTTTAATCTGAACCCAGAAAATGCCAAGATTTCTATTCAGGATTCAGAAGTGTTCAGTAATTTCTTGGGATTCAGAAGTGTTGTGTTCAGGTGTGATATCTCCCTTGAAGTTGTGGTTGCACTCTGGTGTGCCTGGCATGGTTACCTGGTAAGTGGAGCCACACCTGAGTGAGCTGGTTGAGCGTGAGCCAGCCAGAGACTGCTCGTGCTAAGGAAAATAGTGCTGAAAAGCTCAAGATGGCTTTGCCCAGAGCTTGCACCTGAAATCTCCATAGCTGCAGTGCATGGTGCTTCCTGTAAGGCAATCCCAGCGTGAGTACTCCTTTGGCTTGAGATGACAGCAGTTGGAGAAACTCTGCTCTGCTTTCTGCAATTTGCAATAGACACTGTTTCCCCCTATTTAAAGTGGAGATAATGTTACTTGCAAAACATGCTGAGATATGTGCTGGGATGTGAATTTGAAGGAATATTCCAATTCCTCTAATGGCTTCCTTTCAAACTCTGAAGCAGGGCCATGTGAATTGTTTTGTCAGCTGAATTGCAGGATTTGTCTATTTTTGTGACTGACAAACCTTAATCCCTCACAATACAATAAATTTTCCCATTTACCCCTGACATGGAATTTGATAAAGTAAGCTATTAAATAATAATTGTTGCAGTCAAGGGCAGTGTATTTGGCCACTCTTAGAGATTTCTGAAATATTAATACATGAAGCTATTGCTGCAGCTGTCTCAAATGTGCCTGCCCTGTTATGGAATGTACTGGATGCTTTAATTAAACCCATTTTCATTTAGTCAGTGGAAAAAAACCCAACAAAATTGCTTTTTACACCAGGTTGGTTACTTAATTGAGATGGGGAAAATGAGGAAGCAGAGGAAGAGCAAGTGAGTTATACCCTGCAGGATACTGAGAATAAGCACTTTTTGCTTTGAAAAATCATTGATACCTGTCATTGTCTTGAAATTACTGTTACTTGCTAAATTTTGGTCACAAGCTAGTAGTAGGATCTGAAGATGCTGTAGGAATTACAGAGCTGAGGTAAGATGAAGCAATTTCTTCAAAGATAGTGGTTTCCACTGGGACTTGGACAGCTAATGGGATTGAAGAGTTTGCCCTCAGGGCCTTTGGTTGTGACTGAGCACATTAAAATGAGGGAACAGCTCCGTGGCTTATGTAAAATGAGATGGTGGCATGAGTCCAACTATTCAGTTCACAAGTATCTCGATCTACATGCTAATATTGAGGTCTGGGTTTAGTGTGCCATGAAAGAGCAGAGAGACCACCTCTGATAATGGACTGCAAGACTCCAGCTTTCTAATTCCAGTGGCAGGGAGGATCTTATCTTTATACAACTGTCTCTATGCACACAAAAATATTTAAATGTTAATAAAGAATAGACAGGAATCTATGCATATCTCCCAGAAAATGATTCCCATCTTGAGATGTAGAGTCACCTTCCCATTATGGTGGTCCAGGGAATCCCAAGTCCTATCATTGCAAGTGAAACAGTTTCAAAAGCTGGAGTGAGACAATAGCCTCTATCCTGGCCTCATAGGTGATGGGAGATGACCACAGAAGCTCCTGAAAACTAGAATTACAAGAACCATCAAAACCACTTTAAATACCTAAGCAGTCAAACTCTACTGTCTTTAAGTGAGAAAATCAGACCTCTATGGGCTAGAGTGAAAAAAAAATATATTATTTCAGTTCTGTCTAGAATTCTGTAGGAAGGATAAAATACATATCAATATCAATATATAGTTTACAAAGCACTTAATGATAAGGGTCTTCATTAAATTTCTAGAGTTTTCTAGAAGAGCTTGGAAAGCCCTTCTAGAAAACTTTTAATAGGAAGTTTGGAAATGTTAAATCACCTCACTTGTGAAATGCCTTCTTCACTGCACAGATTGGGGAAATAGTTTCTGCTGAATCTGCATGCAGAACCATGGACCTCATTCATTTGCTTGGTTAAAATTATGTTGTTGTAGACATGATGATTTAAGGTTATAACTAAATAAAATTTTGTAAGAAAAGTAATACTCTTTGTTAGGAGAAACCTTCAAGCATAGTACAAGTTCAGTAGCCACTGTTCTGAACACAAAATATTTGGTAGCTATTATGTCTTCTTTTCCTGCTCCACAGGTATGAACTGTTTTTCTCTCAATGGATTTAACTGGTTAATAAAATAAAGTAAAACTCAAAACAGTTCTTCTCTGCTGTTTGTTTATTTATTTAGCTGGCAGACTAGTGTCTCTGGTTCAAAACAGGAAAAACATACTTAAAACCGTGATTTTTTTCCCTCTCAAGCTACTGCAGTTAGTTGATAAATTTAACACACCAATGAGAAAAACCTCTTCTTGCAAGCAAGACCTTTTTATTTTTTTTTTGGTAACTGTTCACATGTGCCACTTTAAAAAAGAAGAATAAAAATGCATTTTAATGCCCTCAGATTAAGGTCAAAAGCAGCTTCACACTTACTCCATTGACAGAATCATCTTTCTGACTCTGACCCTCTAGAGGCAAACCATTTCTGAAATGTATTGTGTTTACAGGGCTTTTGGAGAGGAGATGAGGCCTACTGTGTAACTGCAATTTTGTTGGAACATGCAACTGTCATGTAATGCAGCAAACAAATTATGAAGCATATTACAGGCAAGGACTGGAGGCTTTTTTGAAGTCAAAATACAACTTTTTTTTTTTCCCCCTTGCTTTTTAAGTGGTTCTCTGTGAAGTAAAAGGGCTTTAAAAATGTAGAAACACTCAATTTTATACGGCCTCACCAGAGAGTCAGTCCCCTTATTATTAATGCTCTCTCTTCTTTCAAAATATTGATTAAAACCTCATCCATTCCATTTGACCTATCAGCTATAATATCACTATCTCACACCTGTTCTGAATCTATATAGGTATGCACATATATATGTAAAACCTGTGGATTAATGACTGTTTGGGATGTGGTTCTAATTTTGAGGGGGGTATATATTACTCCTTTAGAACAGAGCTAGTGTTCTGCACACAATGAAGCAAGAGCTGCATTTTAGTTCAGTGCTTAAACCCATCCAAAAGAATACATTTGCATTGACCTGAATTGACTATGTGGGAAAAGGAACAGTGAAAGAGAGAAAGGGAGAATTGCTCCATTCCTTGCTTTGTTAAAGAAATACTTTACAGTAAATAGAATTGGAGAGATAGGAAAAATCTGTACCTTGATTTTGGCTTGCATTTAATCATGAAGGTGGTAAATGGCAAAGCTCATTGATTCAGCTTGGGAGGCAGCTTAAATAGTATAGGAAAGGCTTAAAATTATAGGAGAGCATATAAAAACTTCTTTATCCAATTCTTAATGGCCTTGTGAAAACCACCTAAAGCCTATGGCTAATCTGGCTTGAGAAAGCAAAACATTTAGAGCACATTAAAATGAATCATATTGACATTTTCAGAAAACAATGCCTATTCTCAGTTGAGTTGGAACCATTTGCTAAATTAATCATTAGTTTCAGTACAGTACAAAACTGCATTTTTTGATTAATCCATCCAAACCACTGTCCAGACATTTTTCTGGTGTGAGGGACGAATGTTTTACCTTAACTCTATCTAGCTTTGATGATTGCTCACATCATTCACACACTCTTATTGACCAATGATCCCAATCAAGGATTTGGAGATGTGTAATTCTAGGCAGTGTGACATCTTCCCAAAAAGACCTTCTGATTTTATCTGTGAGCTGAGGAACAATATGGATAGAGCAGAGAGATAAGGGAGAAGGCAACAAAATGCTATTAACATTAGTGTAGTAAGCAGTGATTAAAGCACAGGAAGATTTTTCTCATGTCAGAGCATATCCCAGCAGAGGTGACTTTTAAAGACCTCAGCACAATTAGGCAGCAGATGCCCCACAGCTCTGCTCAAAGACAAGGCTGTGACTCTAATGTCCACATTCCCTGATTTGCCATCTCTCCTGCTGCAGGGATGGAGGAAGAGAGGGCCCTTTTCAGGGGGTGATGGTGGATTGTGGCTGCTGCAGGAGTGGGGCTGCACTGGGGCTCCCCACAGTGCCGGGGACTGCCAGGAGCACAGGCAGAAGGTGGAGCAGGAGATCAATGTGCTGCTCCCTGCTCCTGAGACCACTGTTAAAAGTGTGATATCTCATCAATCATTGGCCTTGACAGAATAGAAAATAAGCCATTATGCACTTTTTATAGTCTTTTATTAGCTCCAAAGCACCACATAGGTGTAGGATGTGATTATAAAATCACAATATAAATGTACTTTCCTAGATGTTAGGCTTTTTATTTTTTGAATAACTGTGCAAATCTATATTTCCCAACATAGAGGTTTTATTTGTTTTTAAATTACATCCATAGGAAACAGGCTTGTTTCCAGCTTCATGAAGGGAGAGAAATAGTATAGGAAAAAAGAAAATACTAGAGTGGAACATGATTCTAGTTGTGCCTGCTACTGAACTATTACTTTGTGGGCTTGGTCACTGTAGTAAAAGAATTTTGTAATACTTCCAAACAAAGCTAAAGAAACTAGTTCTAATATGGCTAACAAATGAACTAAGACATAAATGCAGGACAAAGCCACCCATAAACCTACAGCAGCCTAGAATTAAGGAGAGTAAGAAGGAAGTTAAAAGTCTAAATAGAACAGACTATGTCAAATCAAATTAATATTTTCAGTCATGCACAGATAACAAAGCAAAACAAATCAAAATGGAAATTAAAAAGTGAAAAAAACCCCAACATTTGGAGATGAAAGGAAACACTTTTTTATTCAAAAGAACATAAACTTGTGAAGTGGCCTACCAGGCAACATTCTTGAACTTAAACACTGGAACTACTGAAGACATGACGAGGTAGTGTCTCAGAGGGATCACGGTATTGAAAATGTAGTGAAACGTTACTTATCCTCAGTGATCTCTGATCTTACATTGCATATGAAAGCTATTCTTGCAAAACAGTAGCTGAGCCTGCATGCAGCCTTGCAGGAGCATGCAAAGGAGAATCCACACTCTCTTTGTTTGTGTTGGTCTTTAAACACTGCTTATTTGTATCCTGAGACTTTCCCTGCCAGCTGTGCAGGGAAATTGTATGTAGATTTTGTCTCTGGTTCAGCTTCATGTACAGTTTTGGCAGTAGGTTCAACAGGTTAAGAAGAATAGATGGAATCTTAAAAGGGAAGGTTCAGGCAATGCACATCTACATTTTTCTGATCATGCTGCTGCTGAGGCTGGAGACAGGATTTTGTGCAAAGAAAAATTCTGATCTACTTAAGTGTAGAGAGTCAGAGATATGATAATAAAACTCTGCTCTTGTTAATGTGGCGTCCTGTGATTTTGATGCTGATTCTTCTCATGTTCTGACATTGTGAAAAAGGTGTAGCCTGTTTAGGTTTCTGTCTCTTTTTATGGTGGTAATGATGATGATTATGATGATGATGATTATTATGTTTTGTTTTGTTTTGTTTTGTTTTGTTTTGTTTTGTTCAAGCTGGCTTTTCTTCCCCTCTTAAGATCTGGATGGTGAGCAGCCGGCTAAAGGCACAATCTGCCCTACCCTGAGAAAGGATAACTTGGAGGCAGGGCATGGATTGGGGCAGAGGTAGGGCAGGGAGTCAAAGTCAGAAGGGGTCTGGAAACACAACATAATTGTATTCAGATCCAGGAAAAACAGTGCCTCCTCACACTCCTTTGCTCTGCTGTTAAAGAACGGGACAGGGAAATAAATGCATGTTCTGTCTGTTAGCTGAGTTACCTGTAGGATAACAGCCCACTTCTGCTGCCTGGATTAAATCAAAAGAAGGAGGCCTCTGCTCTGGTGTGGTTTTTATCCATGTATTGCACTATCCCCAGAAATGAAAGGTAAAATCCAGATTGCCTCCTGGTAGAGCCATAGTATCCAAACCCTAGGTAGCAATGTGGGATTTCTTTTCTTCAGCAGTTTCTACTCTTGTAAGACTCAGTGGGTACCTTGTAAACATCCTTTATGGACAGTGGAGGAAAGACACCACTTTACTACCTGTGTTTAGTCGTAGCCCAGATTTAGGAGTGTCATTAATCTCCACTTCTCCTCAAGGGAGGCCACACAATGTTCAGTCCTTTTGATGTCCCTGCTAGCACAGAGGGATGTGTTCAGTCCTGTACCCGGGGTCCTGCAGTCTGGACCTTTCTCTCTTTGATGGGCTTTCAACCCACAATTTCTGATTTCCAGCACAGTGTTTTAACGACCACATTGCAGACCAGCCTTGGGGGAAGTAATTTCTGTCTCCTCTAATGTAAGAGTGACTCAGACACAGATCAATGGTCCATTAAGTTGTTTTTCTTATTTGCAACATTACTCTGTAGTGACTGCTCAGGGATGACCATAGGAACTCAACACCACTGTGAAGCAGTTCATTCTCTAATATATCATCCAGCTGAACAGCAAATGTGCCAGGGGGTTTCTGAAGTGGAGTTTTCTTTCAGACCATGGGACTTAATTTTTCAAATCTATATAAAAATATATATATTTATATCAATTGCTTCTCAACCTCATCTCATGAAAAAGGGGCCAATATTTATTTGCATGCCATGTAAAAAAAAGTGGGTTTTTTTCTTAAATGTGTTGTTTAATTGTTTCACTGGTATCTCTGTAATTTTTATGTAACTCTGTTCATTCACTAGAAAACTATCTCATTTTTTACCCACATCGAAGTCAGCTTAGTCTGTTGTATGGAAGAGACAGACCATACTTGTGATTGCCATTTTTTTGCCTTTTTCTCCATCTTTTCAAGCCCAGATGTAATCTTTTTCAGTTGGGTGGCTGAAACTGTGCACAGCATTCTAGATGCAAGCGCAGCATGCATTTACATAAAAACATAAAAATGATTTCTCTTTTGTTCTCTTTTCTTTTCCCACTAATTCCTCCCATTCTGTTGCATTTTTGACTGCTGCTGAGCACTGAGTTGCTGTTTTCAGAGAACTATCCACAGTAAATCTAAGATCTCTTTCCTGTGTGGTAATGGCTTATTTACAGCACATCATAGTGTACATATAGTTAGGGCTATTTTTTCCTATATGCCCTTATCAACATTGAATTTCATCTTCCATTTTATTGCCTATTCACTCAGTGCCATGAGCTCCTTCTGCAAGTCCTCACAGTCAGCGTTATATTTAAGTATCTTGCATAATTTTGTACATCCCCAGCCTTTTTTACCTCTTTATTTAACTCCTTTTCCAGATCATTTTTTGACATGCTGGCTAGCACAGGTTCTCTAGTAATCTTTCTCCATTTTGAGGACTAATCATTATTCATATATTTTTGTTTCCTGTCTTATGCTTGATATTAATTCTTAAGAGGACGTGCCCTCTTACCAAGACAGCTCAGTGTCTCTCTAAGAGGCTTCTGTGAAGGATCATGACAGTGGTTTTTGGAAATCGAAGAGTGCTGTACAGACAGAGTTGTTGTTTTCCATGTTCTTTCAGGCACCCACAAAGAACTGCTTCTGAAACACAGCTTCTCTACACAGAAATTATGTTGACATTTCCCAAGCATGACATATTTATCACTGTCATGATGTTTTTTTCCTTTTTAGTTTTTACAAAATTCCGGGATACTTGTTACTAGTCAGTTGTTCACTTGATCACTCTAAAACCCTGGGTAAAGACTTCTACTGGAATTTTCGCCTCCTGTTTTTCTGCTATGGGAAAACTTTAGGGATAAGATAGAACTGCTGTTAGTTGAGAAAGCTCACATTGAGAACCTTAGCAAACTTAATTTTCAATTCTTTTTTTCCTGAAGCATCTGTTATTGTCCAGTCAGGAACAGTGCTTTAGGCTTATTTTCCATACATTTCTTCTGATGTTGTGCTTCCTGATGAGTGGTATTTGAGACACACTGCTCACCCACTGATGAGCATTGGTAAACTTTCCACCTCTGACATGTCCTGTGGTTAGCATCTCTGACTTCAACAAGTTGTTCTTCAAAATATTTTCTCTCTGTCTTATTATGCTGCTATATCCCGTTTCCCAAAGTTTATAAACTTTTCTATTTTTCTTAGGTAGAAGAAAATCCAATTTTGCTGAAGCATGTTTATTTCTAATAATCTCCTCTACTGTTTTCCTTGCAGAGTTTTTTCCTGATCCTTTTGGAGTTGGATTTTTTGTTTGTTTGTTTATCTTGAGCTTCTAGTATATTGGTTTTAAATACTCCATGCTGCAACTTTCAAACAATTTATGTTGTTACATGCTCTTCATGTTTTCAGAATAATCTCCCCTTTTTTGTAATTCCCCTTTAAAAGTAAATACTACTGTTGCAGATTTTTCTCTTTTTTTTTGTTCCCTTTTCTTTGATTTATTTTTATTACTGATTGATTTTTTTATTTTTTTTTTTTTGTGTAGTCTTATTTTGAAGCAGATCCTGAAAGCACATGGGAATGCTTACTGTCATCTGGATTTCTGGCTCCAGAAAGCTGTTGTTTATGATTATTGCAAATGTAGTCTTCCAGTAATATGGGAGTTTTGGATTGTTGTTTTGTGATGTTTTGTTTGTTAATTTGTTTGGAGTTGAGTATATTTTTTTTGTTTGGTTTGTGTTTGTTTGGGGGTTCTGTTTGGTTTTTTTTTTTTTTTAATCTCAGTGTCTTTTGTAATCTCTTGGCCTTTGCTATCAAACCAATGCAGTCAGTAGCACAGCTCTAGTAATCTGCTATCTGAGTAGGGAAATTCTTTCCTGTTATTTCTGGACTATGGTTTGATCTGGCTAAATTATTTGCTTTGGATCTTCTTAAGTTATTTACTTTTTTACTCTACGTCTTCATGTGTCATTCCTGTCCCTCAAGCCACGAGCTGCCTTTACCACACACACAACTGGTTTTCTGACACCCATGCAAAATGCCTTCAGTGTGACCACTGGGGCATCCACCACTGTCTTTTGGCTTTTGAAAGTTTTTAACTTTACTTGCAGGGTTTTCTTGTCTGTCCTTTGCTTTCTATGTATCAATTTATTTTACTTTCATCATTAATATGCAAGGAGTTTCTTCAGTTGACCTCTCCCAGTATGTCCAAAAACTTCCTGGTCTTGATGACTGTCATTCCTTGAGCAGTCAAGAATGCAAGAGTGAGGCTAAAGGACACCAAGGGAAGGAAATACATGGAGCTCTGTTCTGGGCTTTTAGGATGCTTATTTCACATTAGACAATTCCCAGGAAAACTGAACACAAAATCCTTTTTTCTGTGGTTCCTAAATCTCTTCCCAGAGAAGAAAATAAGAAAATAAGAAGTCATGAAAAGATGAATGAAAACAGAAAAAAGATTTTAAGTATTGCATTGTCCACTGTCTGGAATTTTGCTCTTGCTTTAAAAATTATACAGATACCCTCATTGCCAGCAACAGTTCCCTGAAATTTACTTTAAGTTTCCCTTTTTTAACTTTGACCCACTATTTCTTGGAAATTTTTTCTGGCAACAGAGGAAGTAATTTCTTTCATGCCTAAGGGGAACGCAAACATCTTTCAAACTTTTGCAGATGGTTTCATGCCCCCTAGTCATCCCTCTGCATGCTACATATTATATCTTTTTAATCCTAAGGCACAGGTTGGTCTATAAAGCTGTAAACTCACAAGGAAACTAGGATATGTCTCTGTCTCTCTGGCTTTTAATGTTTTTTTTTTGGGGGGGGGAGGGGTGTAGTTTTTTCTTTTTTTTTTCCTCTACACAACTTCATTTATATTCATTAACATTGGCATATATGCATCTACAGGCAGAACCTGTTCCTATGAATATGAGAGACTCTTGAGCCAAATGAAGCTTTTAGTCACACCTGTGGGACCCTGTTGACTTCAGTTTTACCTTCAGGTGGTGGCCTTTTGTGTGCTGGATGAAAAGATACAGCTCAGACAGCTCTTAGAAATATTCTGCTCTGTTCAGGGCAAAGTGCCACAAAAGCTAAATCCCAAAAAATTGTGTAACTTGTCCATCTGGAACAGGTGGTTACAGTCATATAAATAAAATAAAGGTGTATTTTTGCAGACCTAGAGTCAGCCCTCTACTAAAACGTCTGGCACTTACTTGAAAACCAAGTAAAGAGCAAACAACAATAGGAACAATGTGGGAGTTGGAGGTAAGGGAAGAAGGGTGGTACTGCAATGAACTGAAATGTACTGAAAAGCCTTAAAGATTCAAAGAGGGAAAAATATCCTGAATAACCTAAATCAAAACTTCCTGTTAATAGCACTGCAATTTCTAACTTGCAGATTTTTACCTTATGATAGTATGTACAATTTGTAAAGTGAAAGTGAAGTCACGTCACACAAAAAATCTTGGCTTTTTAAGCTATCGAAGCAGGATATCCCATTTTGTGGAGGCAAAGAAGGTTGGAATAAGGAGTGATGTCAGAAGAAATTATTTTTGCCCACTTTTATCCAACCTGGCATCTCCTCTCTTCTTTGGAAAGGCACAGGTCCTATTGCCTTCAGTGGATCAAGCTCTTTAATTTGATCTCTTTAATCTAAGTTATTAAGCACTATTTTCTTTACCGTCCCTCTTGCCAGTTTTTAAAATACTACATGCTATTTGATGCCACAAATCATAAAAGCCTAGCAAAAGAAAAAAAAAATGATGTTCCATATGTGGAATGTTTTAACACACTGTAACAAAGGAATAATAGATTTGAATATTCAGAGTTCTGAATTTTTATGACTTGTCCATGGTTACAGATTTGGTCTGGCATTAAATGTAGGTTTCCAAAGGATTATTGAAGGGAAAACCAGGAGTGGGAAAGGAAAAGAAAAGAGTTGAGAGACAAATAATGGTTCCAAAATCTGAAAACAAAGAGAAGACAGTTTCCTGAAGAAGTGTGGACACTGTCACAGCCTACAGATAATGACACACTAGAGCTGGTAGACTGAGGATTCAGTGTGTCTCAACGTCTTATTTAAATTTTGGGCATACAGGTCTCATGATTTTTGTTTTACAAGTTTACATCTATATACACTGGAGGATTTAAGTAAGCTTGGAATTTTTTTAAGCTTCAAAGGATTCACCAAATTGAAAAGACTGGGAACTGGTAGTTTAGGAACATGTCTACAGATACCACTGCTTTTACAGCCTCAACTCAGCTAGCTTTAAACTGGTTAATCCTGGCAGGGTAATGCAGTTGTGATATCAGTTGATTGTAGGAGGATCATGCTGAGGTATTTACCTGGATGTCAGTCAGGCTTTGCAGCCTGAGTCCAGCTTGGTGCTGCCTGTCTGCAGCAGGTACTTAGTTTAGCTGGTTTAGAGCTATTACGGTTTAATCCATCTGCACGAGACTGCAAAGTGGTTGTAACTACAGTAGCCAAGCTCTTCAAATGTCTTTAACCACTAGGATGCATTACTGTGTCTCTCCCTTTTAGCTTTAATATGTTTTTCTGTAATGATGCACTTCTAAAGTAGATCTACTTTGGCAACTTTTAAGGCAATGTCCAGCTGAATACAAAATGTTTAATCCCAGCTCTTCATACTATAGTTTATATAGGGTTTTTCCTCTCTTTTTTACCACCTTGACAGCTGTATGAATGAGATCAATCTATTCACTGTGGTCTACAACTCCCATAACATGCTAAAATGTCATGCAAATTTCTCATGATTTCCTGTTACCTGTATTAAATTATACATTAAAATTGCTTCAACACGGTCCCTTAGAAATATTTCCAATATCTTTCTCTCAACTGAAATGAGACTTAGAGGACTTGTCCCCTGAATCTTCCCTTGATTCTTTCTTGAATCTGGGGATAGCTTTAGTACCCCTTAAGTCCTTGGGTATGACTGAACTCCTTAGTGGCCTGTCAGAAACCTTTGCTGAAGGCTTTCTTATTTCCTTTGTTACTTCCTTCAGGATTCTGGGACACAATTCATCTGAGCCTGGTGCTTTGTCAAATGTAACAGTCCTAATTGCCTTATTATCTTCTCCAGCGCAATAGCAAAGCCTTTTAACATTTCACTTTCCCCTCCAGGAGAATGTCTCTCAGTCACAGAGATGCTACATACCAATTTTTAAAAATTTTCTCCCCACATCCCCCCAGTGAATAATGAGGTGAGGAATTCATTTAGGCCTGCAGCAGAATCAGACTCATCTGTCACTAACTTTCCACTTATGTTCTTCAATGTCTCTACTGTCTCACTGCTCTTGTAGAATTCTGAATATATATTTAGAATCACAGAATCATAGATGTAAGGAATGGAAAAGAGCTATTAGGTCATCCAGTTCATTGCCCTGCAACTGGAGGATTGTTCTATGAAATATATTTCTCACTTTTTTCTTCAATCATTTTTTAACATCCCAGATGTTTCCTTTGGAGTGACTTTAATATCTCTCACAAGCAGGAAGTTTTCCCTGATGGTTAGCTGTTTCCTCTTTCTAAATGTTAAAAACATCATCTAAATTAAATGTTTCACTTCCATTTTTTTCTCTGTTCATCTTTTCAGAGAGATGTAGAACACCCTCCTCTTTTTGGGAGACATTTTGACCTTATCTTCACACTAGCTTTGGGGAGCCTGAATTTCTCAAAGCCTCATAACGGCATAAAGATGATAATGGTTTAAAAGATCTTAGAATAGGTGGAAGTGACATGCCATTTCCAGCCTGGGTGAAAGCACCACGATTGCATTTAGAATATCCTGCTCTGTAGGTGTCCCCTGGTTCCCATGGTCAGCATGAACCACAGTGAACATGGTCAGCGGACCAGCAGTCCTGAGCCAGGCAAGGTGCTGTAGGGCCCATTCCAAACCATCTTCCAAAGCCCTGAGCTATGAAGTTGTGTGGATGCCAGTTAGCACAGATTTTGTATTTATCTGTTCCAGTATCAGGGCTCCTGGTGTCCAGCCAAGGGCAGTTACCCAAGGCAGTGCAATACAGAGCTCACCTGTGACCCAGAAGGAAATTGATTTATTTCTGCAAAAGGTCTGAACATGAACTGTCTATCGTAGATTATCACAGCTGGACTTCTGCCTGTGTTACAGCACCTTCTTTACAAATTGGGTGTCTGGCTCAGACTTCCCAGTACCTAAGGCTGCAAGGCACAGGCTCCTTGCACAGAGACCACCAAGTAATACTTGACATAAAAACGCATAATTTGATATGTCGTGGTTCAACACGGCAAATGCCAGGCACCGCAAAAGTTGCTTGCTACCCTCCTGTGCCACAGCTAGACAGAGAAGAGAAAAAAAGTAAATGAAGGGTTCATGAGTTGAGATAAGGATAGGGAGAAAAGACTCCAAGGGCAAAACAGACTCAACTTAGCAGTACAAAGTGAGTTTATTACTAACTGAATCAGAGGAGGACAAGGAAAAGTAAAATAAGTCATTTGAAACATCTTTTTTCTTTCAACCTCTCCCTCTGCATCCCCTGTGGATCCCTATGAGCTGTGGGTAGATTTCTGGATCCCCTGTGGATCCCTAAGAGCTGTGAATGGATCTCTGCACTCCTCATGGACTCATGGCTCCTCATGGGCTGCAGGGGCACAGCTGCTTCACCACGGTCTCACCACAGCCTGCAGGGGAATCTTGCTTCTGGCGCCTGGAGCACCTCCTGCCCCTCCTTCTGCACTGACCTTGGTGTCTCCATGTTGTTTCCTTTACATATTCTCACTTCCTTTTCTTCTCTGACTAGCCAGACAAACTGAGCCCTGGCTTTGTTTTGATTTTCTTCTTAAATATGTCATCACAGAGGCATTACCAACCTCTCTCATGGGCCCAGTTTTGGCCAGCAGCAGGTCCATCTTCAGACCCATGGTTAATTGGCTCTGCTGGACATGGTGGAAGCTTCCAGCAGCTTCTCACAGCAGCCCCGCTACTAAAAACCATGCTATGCAAAACCAACACCTACATACAAGCCCTTTGCTGAAACTGGAATAATGGACTGTCTAAACCACTCTCTGGAATCTGTATAATGTACCAGAGAAATCTGTTGTAGGGATGAGACTGCAACCCCAAATCCTCTGGCCTTTCTTGGTCTAGCTCAAATTCAAGTTATTTCAAAGTGAACACAATATTCTAGGTTCCAGTTATTAGAGCCCTATTGGCAGCTTCCTGCAGGCCATGAGATTCTGATAGTTATAGAATGTTTATTTTAATTTTCTTTGCTATTACATATAATTTATTACTCTACTGAACCTTATTCCTTTTTACATTTCATAACTTTTTCAGGCTTTTCCCCATTTATCTTTTGTTCTTTGATATTTTCAGGTGTTCAGTGTGGTTCAGCAAGGTTTTAATTTTCCTCATCAAGCTGTGAACTTCTTTCTTTTTCCTTCCAGCGAGCTTAATATGGTTTGACATTTCCTCACATTTTCAACAGTCTGTAGCTGCTTCTACATGTAGCCACTGTGATTGGAAATGACTGCATATGATTATTGTTAGACACAATAATATTGTGATTGTACTGCTGTTGGGCATTGCTTTGAATGAATGGGAGCCCAAAAGAAAACATATTCCGCTCCTAAACATTTTAGTCTTAAAAACAAGTCCAAAGTATGAGCCAAGTAAGCTTACCATGGTTCAACAATGACAAAATACTTAGCTGTTAAATACCAGGCACCCAGGATTACACATATCTTTAAAAGCATTACAGAATCAACCTAGTACACTTTTAAAGTAGGAAACTATGAAAAGCATATACTCTGCATTAAATTTTTGACCTTTTCCAATGTTCCCATACCAAATTTATAATAATTCTCTTTAAGGCATGTCCCAGCCTGCGCTGTATGTAAGAAAATTAATTATTCCAAACCTTATGATGTTTGCATTGCCCCTTAAATGGAAACCAGGTGGTTACCTGCACCACACATTCTCATTTCTTCTTGTATTTCTTCTTTTTATATGGTAGAAGATAAATTAGGATAAAGTATAACCCAGCACAAAATGTGCTTGCAATTTCCAAAATTATTTGCATATTTCCTATAGTCAGATCCAGTTTTTCTGGAAACATTGTGAGAAAGTATTGCCTTGTTATGGCAAAGAGTTTTACAACTTAACTATGTACTTAATGTGAAAAAACTGATTTGTTCTAAACACAAAGCCTCTGAGTCTCAGTTAGCATTCCTTGGCTCATATCAAGAACACATAGTCAAATACCTTTTCTTGCTCACCTTTTCTGTATTTTCCATCTATTTTTTTACACCTCTGCAATGTGTCTTCATTATCATGTGCTAATGTTACTGTAAACAAGTAATTTAAACCATTTTATATTAAGTCGGGGATCTTTCAGGCAGGAATAGTTTAAGTATAACTGGCCTGTGTTGGAACACAGGGACCTGGGTCTCCTGGTTGTTGGCCAGTTGAACACGAGCCAGCAGTGCCCTGGCAGCCAGGAGGGCCATCCCTGTCCTGGGTGGCACCAGGCCCAGCACCACCAGCCAGGCAAGGCAGGGGATTGTCCCACTCTGCTGTGCACTGGGGCAGCCTCACCTCCAGTGCTGGGGGCAGTTTTGGGCACCATGATATAATAGAGGGCATCCAAAGGAGAGCAGAAAGATGGTGAAGGGTCTTGCAGAGAAGCCTTATGAGGAGCAGCTAAGGTCACTTGGTCTTTTCAGCCTGGAGAAAAGGAGACTGAGGCGAGACCTCACTGCAGTTACAACTTCCTTGTGAGGGGAAGAGGAGGGGCAGGCACTGATCTCTTCCCTGTGACAGTGACCAGTGACAAGACCCAAGGGAATGGCCTGACGTTGTGTCAGGGAAGGTTTAGGTTGGATGTTAGAAAAAGGTTCTTGACCCTCAAGGTAATTGGACATTGGAACAAGGCCGTGGTCACAGTCCCAAGCCTGACAGTTCAGGAAGGGTTTGGACAGTGCTGCCAGGCATGTGATGGGATGCTTGGGGATGGTGCTTGGGTCAGGAGTTGGACAGGATGATCCTGGTGGTCCCTTCCAGTTCAGCATATTCTGTGATTCTGTGATGTGCTCCATGATCAGACTCCTTTCCTGCACAACAGCTGGGCTGGTCTGTATGGGGATAGGCCTGGGCAGTGGTGCTGGAGTGCAGCTGGTGCTGTGAAATCAGAGATTCCAGTTACTTTGTGCCAATTGAATAGCAAAACGAAGCTGAGGTAACTTACTTCTTGCTGGCATCAGAGAAAATTTCCAAAACCTGCAAAAATCAGTTGACTCCTGGAATCTGTGAGTTAAATTTACACTGGTGGGATATATAAGGGAATTGATAGGAACACACAGGTGCGGAAGCCTGGTGCTGAGAAAAGGTTTTATCCTTGAATGCCATTGGCAGGCATTTGAGGGCAGAGAGAGTGTACCTGGTGTATGAGGAGTGCAAAGGAAAAGACAACATGAGGCTTATCAAGAGGAGGAGTTATCAAAAGGGGGGTTCCAGCTATAAAAAGCTTTTTAAGAAGAATATCTGAAGAAGAAAAGACAAAAAAATGAAGACAGACTGATGGGATAAACCCAAACCATTCTTTTAGAAATTTAATATGTTTTACTTGGTGGTTTCTGTTAAGAATGGAGATAAGCACACACAGCTGCAGATCAAAAAAAGACTTTGAGCTAGGCATGCTTACTCTGTGCTTTGCCAGACTCTCTGCCAGAGAAGCTGCCAGTGCTGTGAGTAAAACACATCCACTTTGTACATACTAGTCAATTTAGGATCAAACCCATTTAACATCCTCTGCAACAGGGACTCAATGCACCTGCACAACATTTGGTTTTATCAGAACCATTTAGCCCATTTAAGCTAAGAAGACAGAAAAAACTCAGAGTCCTTGTGTTCAGACCCATTCGTTTTTATTATGGATAGGCTGTCAATTAGCCTTGCCCTCATCAGCATCAAAATTAACCTGGCAGTGCTAAAATGATGGAGTTGAAAAAATTAGCTTTTACCTGCTATTTTCATGTAAGTGAAGCCAAAGGCAAAAAAAATCATCAAAATCTTTCAGTGTAATTTGGCAAAGATTTAGTCACATTAGTTTTCAAAAAACACTTTCTCTATTAAAAGAAACCCCAAAACAACAAACAGCAAAACAAACAAAAACCCCCAAACAAAACAAAACCCCAAACTCAAATACCTCCCTGCAAACACAAGCAGAAAAGTAATCCAAATACAGCTATTTAGTTCCATATTCCAGCTAGTGAATCCAAACCAATTCAAATTTAATCCGAGAGTGCATTCATGCCAAATTCAAATCCTTTCCTCCCCTCTATATTTGATATTTTCTGTTCTAAATGTCTCTAAGTGTTCTCTCACCACAAATTCTTGCCACAATGGCAGCTGTTTAGCAAATAAACTAAAAAATAAAAATGCTGTCATTGTGAAATAAGATATATTTAATTAAATAAGATAGAGAAGTGCTATTACAAGAACATAAAACTGTAAGGCACAAGATAAAACTAAATTACTACATGGCTGCTCAGTTCAATCTAATCCTTGAAGATAAAGATGGAACCAGAAAATTGCATGTATTGTGAAATCAACATAAGCCCTAAGCAAATATTAACTAGGGATATATAAACTGATTTATTATAAATACAAGTGTGAATGCTAGGATTAGTTAAGGAAATGCAAACTGAGACACAATAAGGCATAAAATACTCCAGTATTTCTCTAAAAATACTGGGAAGTGTACACAAAAAAATGCGCAATGCCCAGGACATATTTTTTTTTACCTGATTTGACACACTAAGGAGGGGAAATTATGGACTAGAGAGAAAAATGGTACATTTTTTTAGCAATTTTTGATAGCATTCGATTCATAGAGTTTCTTTATGTATTAAATAATAGAGTATCTTTAAAAAAAAGTATTCTGCTTTGATTTTAACTGTTTTGTATCAAAGTTCTACTTACTAAATAGTCAGGAATGCATATTACACATTGAAGACTGTGTGAGATGCTTCTCATTATCAGAGGACTCATATTTTTGTGTGGTATGAACAGAAGACTATCTCAAGCAGTTTTACTTACTTCCACATCTTTCCTGGGAAGACTGCAGAATATGCATGAACAAGAGAGAGATAAGGGTCCTCGGTGTCCATGATAATAGTGGTTGCATACTGCAAATATCTATATGTGCTCACTTTAAGCTTAGGTTTTATCTTTTGGAGAGGTAAAGATGCAAAATCCTTCAGGCCAGATGCATCTCAGTCACAAAATGCTGTCAGTGGACTTTATTGCTTGCATTATACTGACCCTCAAGGGAGATTAAGGCCTGTTTAACTGACCTTATTGTGTCTACAGTGAGTGAGAGTTTGCAGCAGATCTTTCCTGCCCTTATTTGTTAACTTACATTCAGGCTCTGAACTACATTAAAGAACTGGTTTTGGCCCTTTGGCAGTGGGCAGTGGGTTACACTGACAGCTGACCTGAGCCCATATTCAAGCCATATTTCTGATGTGGACAGCCAGAATTGTGATCTTCAGGTGCACAGCAGCAGCTACATGCCAGTCTATGTTTGCTACCTGTATGCTACCTGTCTGTCTGTTCCAAAGCTGTCCTTAGAATGTCATGTTCCTCTTTCAGTTTTCCTTTTATCCTTTTTGTTGTTGCAATTATGCAGCTTTTAACATTTTTTTCTAGGCAAAGACTCTTTTCTTAGGAGTCTTAGGCTTCAGCCTCTTGGCTTTACAGTCCAGCCAAAGGAATCTAATCCCTCCAGACAAATTGATCCGTCGCTCATTTTTCCTTCGTGAGATTCTGGTTTGTCTTTTGTGCCTTCAGTGTTATTCAGTGCTGGTCTCCTTGCATGATCACTCTTGGCCAGAAGTTTTCTTCTCTTCTCCTTATTTCATCTTCCATGTTTGGCTGGTCCATTCTGTCCCCAAATCCCAGTATTCTCTTTCTCTCCTTCTACCATCCATCCTCTCCTTCCTGGTCTGAAAACAGATCTCTCAGCACTCACAGGAGCACTTACTTGGGTGCCAGTTGAGAGGGGACTAAGGCAGTCACATTTTCTGTTCTTAGTTTCAGTTTTCAATGCTATTCAGATTTGTACAGCCTTCAGAGGGAAAACGACGACTTCCTGGAGACTTGATCATATTTAGCCACTTCATGACATCATGACTTCTCTGATGTGGAAAATTGGAAAAGAGTAGAAGCAGTCACCAAAGAGGGAATACAGTCTCTTACTGTTATAATTGCAGAAATTCCTTATGATTATATGAAAAATAAGTTATTTTTTAAAAAAATTAGTTTTGACATCTTCTCTGGTAAAATTCAGACACATTTTTCACAGAAGCATCAAGAAGCACATCGGACATAGGATACAGTCCTTCCCAGTTTAAATTATCTTTCTTCATCCCAAAGGATAATGAGCATTTCAAAGAAGGGTTGCCATGAGGATTTATATGTTGATGAAAGATATATATACTTGTGCTAGTCTCATTCTCTCTATTAATTTAATTTTGAATGAAAATGAATATGCATATAGAATGGCGCAGATGATGTCAACACGATAGCTGATATTTATATAGCTTTGAAAACAGAATTTTAACGTGAAATTTTGGACAACTTTACTTTTAATGGTGATGTGGTATGGATTTTATGTACTTATTTTCCTGATTTTGTTTATGACTGATGAATTTCACTTTCTATTCACCATACCGCTGTCATTCTCTGCTTAATATATCCTGAACATTATCCATAAGGTTATTCTGGAAGTCCTTTCTGTAGCACAAAACCAGATGAAGCAATTCAGCCTTCTCTCTAGAGGTTTTGCTTCACCCCGGTTTAACCTATGTACAATTCACTGCTGCAGGGCAATAAAAAAGTGATAAAAAAAAGAAAAAAAATGGAAGTAAGGCCAGATGGAAAATGAGAACACTTAGTGAACATGAACAGATGCAGATCTCTTGTCTTACAAATTTTTCACGTCTTTTTACTGCTGCTCTCCAATCCTGATATCCCCACGCAGTAAGGTCTTAATCTTTTCTGGATTCTCAAGTTCAAATACTTTGACACATCTTTCTTCTCTTTCTCCTCTTTCTCTCTTTCCAACTGTCTGTCTGCAGATAACTTTTACTTTCAGGATTTCTTACAAGGCCCTAATTCTTTTTCCCAGTCAGTTCACAGCGTGCTTTTTTCATTTAGCCTTGCTTTGGAAGACATCCCTTTGTCATTACTATGCTTGTTATGATGAAGATAAGGCAAAATACTCTACTAAGAGAAGTTAGAACTAATTGGTGATTTTTAGCTCTATTTTTTTAAACAAAAGAGAAAATAACTGAAGAACAACAAACACCCAGGAAACTTCACAAATGGAAGAAACAAAATGAAGCTTCTACTGTTTAATTCTCCTAGGATCTGCAGCTTTGATGTTACATGAGGATTACCTGGGTTCTTTTGTCCCAATTACTGAGAGCAAAGTTGAAGAACTTCAGTATGCATTAAGTCTACCAACTTTGATGTTATGTTGAACATTCCTGACTCAAAATTGTGTTGTCAGAATTGGCCTAGAATAACTGGATGCACATCAAAATACTCAGAATATAAACAATGCAACATCAAAGTATATATGATGATGTTATTTTCAAGACCAAATAAAACAACAGTTAGAAGTGTTGATCAACTAGTTACCACGGGATTTTGTGACAAAATTGCAGAAGCCATCTCTTTGCTTCTGTCTCAGCTGGATTGGTACTGCTATCACCCCATTCAAAATACTAACATGTAACAGGAATATTTTGCAGGCAGGATACAGGAAGGGACTTAGGCATTGGGACACAGATACTGAGATGTCTAAAATTTGGATTTTGAGTTGTGGGAATGGAGTGGAGAAGCAAGTCCTCTAATTTGCATGCACATCAACTGGCACAGCAAGAGGTGGAACTTAAATTCTTAATTTCTTTCTCCATTTACTAGGGTATGAAACCTGAATCCAGAACCTGGGAAGTGTTCCTGTGTCATCATCACCTTGGATAAAATCAAGACTTCTCATGCCTGGTAATGCCAGTAAGGTTGCATATTATTTCTGTTAAATTATTATATGCTGTGAAGTATTCAATAAATTCTGATTTACCTTCTGATTTCAATTAACTTTAGAGTTCAGAACTATGACTGAGTAAAAAAGAAATATCTCTTGTTTTTTGGTATTTTTTAGAGCAACCTATTTTGTCAGAACAAATGTTCCAGCTTTCATACACACATGCTGCTTGATTTCAGCTTTCTGCGTGAATTTATTTTCTTTTTAACTTTAGATATTTACTGTGAATTGATTCAGTACATGTTGCACCAAGCAATATAAATCTTGAAAAATCTTTAGAAAACTCAGACTTTAACTGGACAGAGCCTGGTGTTTTTTGAAGTACAGTTTTGAAGATGTGGTGCTTATGGACATGATTTAGCAGTGGTTAATGGTTGTACATACAGAATTTAAAGATCTTTTTCAGTGTAAATGATTCTGTGATTCTATGATCAACTTCTTTAGCAAGCTAAGTTGTCCCATTTTAATCAAAAGCTGGAAAATCTTAGAATTAATGAAAAAATTGTAAAAAAATTAATGTCTCGTGCTCATTAAATTGTGTTTTGCATAAAAAATAGTTTCACTTTCTGTAATCTTACAATATGTACTTAAAGAAGGCTGAGTACAGCTAAGGAGGACTTGCATTGCTTGGCGGACTCCTGATTTCTGACAGTAAATGAGAAAACATCATTAAGACCCTAAAATTACATTATAATATGTCTTATGTAGCCATTTACATTTTCATTCAAATTCTGTCTAATAACTAGCATTTTTCTGAGACTGGCTAAGAATTACTGGCATATGGATTAAAGTGGTTTCGTCTAGCATACCACTTCTGAAAGTGGACCATATCAGATTCTTGACACAAGCACAGGAGGAATATTATACAAAATTATGGAAATTTTCTCTATATGCTTTCTTATTTTATTTAGCCTGCTCTATTAGAATTTAGGTTTTGAGCTAAAGCAAAAGTATTTTGAAAATCTGGCAAATATTTTGAAAATAAGTAATTCTCATAAATGGGTCTAGCTGCTTCACTTCCAAAGCTATCTGGAGTGCAGCTGAAGATTTTTTCCCTCTGCTTGTCTGGACTTTTTCTGTGCTTACTGCATCCAAAGTAGTTAACAGAGACCTGATGGGTTTGTTGCTTCAAACCATTGCTGTTACTGGCACTTTTCCCTGGGTTTCTTTAGAAAAGAGTAAAAATCAGATAGTGAAAAAAATAGTTACGTCTATTCTTATAATTCTGTGTCTTAGTTTTAATAACCTTGTTTTATCTTACTGTAGTTTTACTCAAACTTCTGTGCTCTGCTCCATTTATAATGGAGCCTCTAAAATAAGTTCTGAAGAGGGATTTAGTTTTTTTAATCACAGAAACATAAAATGTCTTGGGTTGGAAGAGACCTTAACCTTAGTTCTAGTCCCCTGCCATGGACATGGATGCTTCCCACTAGACAAGGTTGCTCAAAGCCCGATCCAACCTGGCCTTGAATGCTTCCAGTGTGTGGTGTGGGGCATCCAGAGCTTCTCTGGCAACTGATGCCAGTGCCTCACAGTAAAAAATTTATTTCTGATAGCCAATCTAAAGCATCTAAAGCTACTCTTCTCAAAGTCATTACCCCTTATAAAAGGTCCCTCTCCAGCTCTTTTGTAGTCCCCTTCAGGTACTGAAAGACTTCATAAGGTCTCCCTGGAGCCTTCTCTTCTCCAGGCTGAAAAATCCCAATTTTCTCAGCCTTTCCTGACATGTTTTTAGGGAGTTGTCCAAGCCAAACTCCTGCTCAAATCATGGATCACTGCAATGTTACATCTGGTTTTGCAGGACTGCTTCCAGCTGAGGATTGAACATTTCCAAGGATGGAGGTCCCACAACCAGTAACTGACCACTGTCTTTGGAATTTTAAAAATAAAAATTTATTATATTCACTCTTTATCCTAACTCCCTCTTTCTTATACACATGTCAGCTCTTTGATAGAAATTAATGTGGCCTAAATTCTATCTCTGTCCCCATTCATGGTTTTTCCTATTGTCTGGCTGCAGGCTTTCAGAGGCACATTGTCAATAGGGAACAGCAGGGGCTGGTCCTTGGTTGAAATGTAGGGCACCTGAATCTAGACTTTTGACTCTGTCATACACAGCTGCAATTTTCTACCTTCCTGCTAAATACCAAGCACTTTGTTTCCTGTCACATAAATCAGACAGAGCCAGATTTTCCTATTCTAGCTGGGTTTGTGTGCCTTCCTCCTCACTGGGTGCCTTCCAGGAGTACATTAATCAATGTGACTCAGGGCTGTCTCTGGTGTTTTTGCTGTTTTCAGTCAGCTTCTCCTCAGAGGCTATGGCCTGGCCACCTTACAAGGAGCACAGCTTTTCTCGGCCTTTCCCAGTTGTACGACGAAGGGAGCATTGAGAGAGAGGATGAAGTTCTTTCAAGAGTGATGAGACTTTTTTATTTCAGTGAGAGATGAGACTTTTTTATTTGAGGCAACTCTTTAGTTTGATCTACTCCTGTCATTTTCAGTGTGAATTTCTGGGTTTGCGTTATCTGCTAGAATGTCAGATCATTGTGATGGAAGCCAGATACTGAGAGAGCTACATACATATATGCAGGAGTAAGGGCATTTAATTGAGACCAGCATAAAACTAATGTTGTGGTAATATTTAAAAATGGTAAATGGGACAACCCAAATAATTATAGTCCTGTCAGGCTGACATCGATCCTTGGTGAAATAAGGGAACATCTGATACAGGGCTCAGTTAGGAAAGAGCTGAAGGATGGAATTAATGCCAATCAACATAAGTTTATGGAAAATAGATCCTGTCAAACTAAGCTGATATTTTTTTTATATTACAAGCTATTTTTTAAAGTAATTGTATTGATGTACCATACTCTGCAAGCTATTTGACTTGATAGTGCATAACGCTTTCATTAAGAAACTAGAAAGATATAAAATGCACATGACACACATTAAATGGATTGTAACCTTTTCTTAATGATGGACGATATGATCTAATTGTAGATGCACTGTCACCCTATGGTAGCATTTTTCAGAATATTTGGTCCTCAACCTCATGTAATTCAACACTTTTCCTGCATCTTAGAAGAAGTACAAGATTATCACTGATGAAGTTTACAAATGATCAAAGCAAATTTTACTGGTGCGGAGCATAGTTCACTTTTCCAGTGAATCTGTGAATGTTTGATGAACTGAACACAAATCCGGTCTAAGACCAGCTGTGAAGTCCAACAGCTAAGAAGAAAGCGTTTACAGTAATACTATTTTTGTATATTTAACGGTCAAAAGCTTTAGAGAAAGAATAAAGTAGATGTAATAACCTTTAGTAGGTCAAAAAATGCAGTTAAAAATGTGGCCTATCTCCCTAGCTAGATGTGCATCTTCACTTCATCTAGACCATACAGTTTAATAAAGAAATTTGCTGTTATTCTTGATCTTTCCTTGCAAAGAATGCGGGCCATATGAAGTTAAAGATTATCTCAGAGCACATCATCTTTGAAAAGGCCAGAAGGTAAATCAGTAGTTAATCTGTGGTTAATTAATCCATCACAGTCTGGTTAAGTGAGTTAATCTAATTCTCAAGTATATAAGCAAGAGAGTCCTGTGTTGCTATTCCAGCAGTTAATTGTTATTGGTTTTGAAAAATATGTTGAAAATTTAGGGTGAAATAAGGTACAGGAACATTTTTGTGTGGAAAAGCCCAGCTAGGGCTTGGATGACCATTTCTTATACAGACTGGATGACTTTCTAATGCAGATCCCTGAGAAACAGAAACTCACTCAGGGCAGTTATATACTTATTTCTTACTACACACCTTCTTAAAAACCTTTCTCACTCTTCATGAAACCCCAATATGTCAAACTGTTTTCCATCTTTTCCCAGGAGAGAATGTTACAGACTGGTATTAGGTTTTCTTCCTTTTATTTACTGACTGTCCCAAATCTTCATGCTGTGATTTCCATCAAAACCATCCCCGAGTAGCACTTTTTCCCCTTTGTCCCCAAAAGTACATGTTCTTTTGTAGCCTTCATCAGCGTTTGGTAGTCACCACTGGTACTGTGGCTTCCCCTCAGTACATCCCTTCTTAGTAACCAAGGTTTTACCTGTGACATCTGAAACCCTTCACAGACATTTTGTAACCTGTCATGCCAGGACCCTTGCAGCACAAGCTAGTGTTTATGCAGCATGGCAGTGAAGTAAATCAGAATATATTGCAATATCTGATCTTAAAGGATGCTACCACATGTGTGCCTCAAACCAAAACTTTGAAGAAGCCTTTAAAAATTTTTTTAGACCTGGGTGAATCAACTGACTACTGAATATTTCTATTACTTTGGCATTTCATCAATGTTTCTCTAAGGATTTGTCTGCAGTTGCAAGTTAATTCGAGCTAAGGTGGGCTGTGAATTTAAAATGAAACCACCACTCTTGAGTAAATGCACATACTCCTCTGCTGAAAAAACAGTGATATACTCTTATTTAGTACATCCATCCAGAAAGTTTCCTCTTTTCCATCTGAAAAAAATTCAATAAGGCATTTCAACAGCTATGGTGTTTGGCAGCAAGAGAATGATTTTGGTCTAGTTTCATGAGCAAAAAAGCACTTTTTTTACTTCAAAGTTCAAATCTATCTACTGGGCCTATCTCTTCTCAGTTCCGCATTGTCTTCCAGTCCCACTGGAGGTTTCTCCAGAGCCACTGGTCAAGTGATTTTCTCTTACAGTAAACAGTGAGAGCTCTAGGAGATACCTTTTGAAAATACTCTAGCAAGTCCCTTTTTAGCTTCTCTAGCAGCATTTGCTACTGAGATCCAGGGAGCTTCTACTTTTCCATCCTGCTTTATGCCTTCTATTGTAAGAATGTTTCCCCTAGGATAATTTCCCAGTCTTTTGTTGCACTGAGTTTTCACATGTTTCAAAGACTTTTTTTGGGAAGACTTTCCCCAGGTAAGTGCATACTATTTTGTTTTCCCTCACTTGCATATCTGAATTTCCTCAGACTTAATTTATTCTCATGCTCCTCATCTCCTACCCTTCCCTGGGGCTAATTTTCTTTCAAAGTTTATGGACTGGAGTTAGCTCTCTTTTTCTGTATATGGACTAGTTTTGAACTTATGATATTTTTTGTTATAATTGCCCCATGGAGCAATTTTTCAACATGAAGTACAGATCATCAGTGTGTGTCAGATATCAGGCTTTCATAACTCAGAGTAAAATTGTATAAATTGTGTCTAAGTATTATAATTGTGCCCAAAGGCCAAAGAGATAAAAAACCAGACTGGTGTTGTGTAAATGGATGGATAATAATTGCTTGTGTCCCAGAGGTCTTACAATCCAAAATTTTTTCTTGTCTTTTAACTTAATTGGAAATAATTAATATTTATCACTTTTATCAACAAAATCCCAGACTGGGATCTGTTTTCTCCACCCCACTTCCCCTTCTACATTCCTGTCTGCTTATTCAGTCCACTTGAGAAATAGTAGGTAGAAATAGTGCTTTAATCAGCCATTTTAGGGCACACTAAAGAGTACTTCTGACTGGGAATGGTAATGACTATCAGATTCAAATATCTATTACCTGCTACAGAGCAATGAGGCTGATGAAGTTTATGCAGGTACTGCAGATGTATTTGAGATTATCCAAGTTCAATTGAGTGAAAGGGGCTATGGGTGATTTGCCCACTTAAGCAAAGAAGCAATTTTTGCTCTTCCTGTGTCTAAGGACTCCTTGGAACTAAATTAGCACTTGTATTTTGGGTTGAATTAAAAGTAATGTTTTTAGTAAAATTATTTCTTCAATATCCATCCAGTATTATAGCTATTATAATGATGATAAGAACTTCTACCCAGTGAGATGAACTTCCACAGATCTATAGTAGTCTTTTTTGTGTGTGTGCTCTTGCAATATGCTCTCCATCTAGAGAGAAGCCATTGTAAAATATCCCATCCTGCAAAGCATCATCCTTGGGTTGACTGGATCAGGCCAGAGCAAGGTTTTTTAGAAGCTAAAACTGAGCTGTGGTAATACAAGGCAGAAATGAGGGGAGTGCTTGTCTGATGGTGCTACAATTCCATGTTCCCTGTCTGCTGGGATTGTTCTGATAGAGCAGGTCACAAGCCTACATTTCACTAATGAGGTTAATCAAGACCCTGGGAAATGGGCACAGACACTGCTTTTGGGGTTGGGCTATACTCATGGGGTCTGGTAACAAACCTCTGCAGTGACACTTGCAAAACTCCTCTGGCAAATCACAGATCACAGACCATTTATTTCTATCCTTTTTAATGAATCTATGAAGGACTCAGATTCTTTAAGAATTATTTTAGTGAAGAAAAAGGTGCATTTCTACTTCTACAACAAAAGGTTGCAGTTCCCAAACATGCTATTTAACTTTTTGTTCTTGCTAACTCATCATCAAGTTATTTTAATAATGATAAAATTATTCAGCCTTTAAAGAAAGAGGAAAACAATCAATGCTGGACTGTATTGGTAGATTGTGTTCCTTCCTTCAGTAATAAATTGCTTAAAATGAAAGACATATCCTCTTATCTTAATTTTAACAATCTTAACTATTTTTTAGGAGTCCTATACTTTTCTACCATTTCTCTCCACTTTTCTACTGTGGAAATTAAAGAATTAAAGGAATTAAAGAAAGAGGCACAGTTTTTAAGGTGTTGCCAGTGTTCTGAGTTTTCAGTGAAGGCTAATGTAATGTTATTTGTTAGATTACCTTGATGTGTAGCAGTTCAGATCCTTCAGTCTTCTAAAGAAACAAAATACTAAAAATCCAATAGATATGGGTTTGTGGTGGAAATTCTGTATAATTTATAAAAACTTCTTTATGCTTCTATGGAACCGCCCAAGTTCCTATGGGATCAAGAATTTTGAACTAAGGGTGGAAATTGTGAAATATATTTCTCCTTGTGCTGGAGCAGGAGTATTGCTAGAAAAATATTTCACCTTGTGGCTTGGAAAATGTGATTAATTGTCAAATGAGAATCATCAAAAAATTGTCAAATGACATTAATCATCAAAAAATTGGATTGTGTATGAGAAAATCCACCCTAGATATAAATGAAAATGTATAAAAATCTTGCTATGCAAACCCAATAGAGGAAGACAGAAGAAATGGCCTGGTAGGGGGTTTTAATAGGACTTCATTGTGCAGATGTGGAAGGATGGATGAGAGATCAAATGACATTAATGGAGCCTCTTGCCCTTGCTAAGGAACAGCCTGAGTGGTGCAGTCCTGTGCTGGCAAACATTTGTGTTGCTTGCTGGTGCAGATGATGTCAGCTCACCTGCATGCAGCCTGGTTCTGGAACTACTGGCAGCCTCCACAGTGTGAGTAAAAGAGGCTAAAGATCAGATAATTGCCAGCACAGCTTGCACATGCACAGATATATTCCCTCAACCCTTAAAACAGAGTGGCTGTGGCCAAGCTTCAGTTTGGGGCTGTTCCCTGGGCTGCACTGGCCTAAGCATTGTCCTGAGAAAGTCTGACAAGCTCTCGAGGTTTGTGGCAGTGAATATTTCAGTGAGGCATCCATGGAGTGAAGCTGATTCTGCATTAAGCATTTCCCAGCTCACTTTCAATGGCAGGCAAATTCAGAATAAGCAGAGTTTGTCAGTAGGTAAATTATAAACAGAAAAAAGGACTACATTTGTCAAATTTGTGATTTTCTACCGATTCCTCACTCGTCTCCAATGTTCAGTTATATCCCAGCTGTCCTGAGGATTAATTAGTTAATATTTATGGAGCACTGTGAAAATGAGGCCTGCTAGAATGGTGCTAAATGTTTTATTTACATGGTTTATAAACAGCAGCCAGCCGGTCCCACATGGGGTTCAGCCCATCACGGTGTTCACAAATTTCCACTGCAGGTTGAATCAGGATGGCTTTTATCACGATGTAATGTATTTTTATTGCTGTAGTAGAGCAAATGTATCCTTTAAATTATGTGATTAGTTTCAGTACAGCTCACTCTCCAGAATAGCTATCATAAAGCGTGAGACTTTGAAAGCATTGCCAAATTTATATTTAGACTTCAGTGTATGATTTCATGTCAAAAATTTATGCACAACCTCATTTGTCAGGCAGCATTATTGATTTTATAATGTGTAATGTTTTTCTTATTGAAAAAGTGTTCCCAGGCCTGAGCTTATTAACACAGTGTTGATTACTCTTTGGGGGCAAGCAAGTGGTTTTTCCATTTATTAAAGATGATAAGAAACGGGAAATCATGGTTTTTATATACACATTATTTGAATGAAAATGATGGTTACTGATTAAATAATATGAGGCTTGAAAATTAAAGTATAACACAATGCTTTCCCTTTATAAAGTTGTGCAAGTTACTAGAAACCCTGTCTTTAAGAGACATATTAGAAGTGTTATCTTTCCCTCTTTTTTTATTGTGAACAAAGTTTGCACCAAAGCACAAAGTTGTATATTTTTTTTATCAATGCCTGCATCAACTAAAGTAACTAGACTCTGCTTGAGATAATATGAATATGAATTCATATGAGATAATATGAATATGCACAATATGGGTATAATCATGCCCATATTGTGCATATTCAAACATGCCAGAGGATTACAGGTCTTGTCAGGAATAAACATCAAGAGTGCAGATGACTGCTAAGAAACCTAAACCTGAAGCTTTTTGGGGGAGGTGAGGAATGTTGCATTCAGTTTGGGTTTGTTTTATTTTTCCTTTTCTTAAAGACAGTAATAGGATTTAGATACCCAATTTTTAATTTTTTTTTTTCATTTTGATTAAAATCGCAGTTAAAGTGCTTAGTAAATAAATAAAGAAACAATCAAACTTCTCTCTTTACCAGCACTTCCTGTAGGATTATAATGATAAAATCTGTATAATGCTGTAGTAGTGTAATGTGGCATATTTAATCAATGAGGTAAAGATCAAGCTTCTGGCCTTATTGAAATATTTCTAAACTCCACTGACTTCAATATGGCCAAGACTTCATTAGTTATTTCCCATGACACTGCTCAGCAGGTACTCAGTCCTTGTACCTTGATGCGTGCTCAGTTCTCACTTCCTCAAATGAAGATTTAGATAGAAGAGATGCTCAGTTCATATTTTTCCCTAAAAGCTGTCTTATTTGCACGTTCTGGTTTTCACTAGGGATATTGCTGGCAGGAGCTCCCCTTATGTTGTGTAAACACATAAATAAACTTTGCAGCAATTAATATTGGTCCACTTTCAAGACTATCCCCACATCTCCACTCCTTTGGAATCCATTATCAACTTTTTCATTATTAACATACCTCTCAATTTGGCTTTATAGATTGCCTATAAACTCCTTCTATTATGCCATGTTCATGTTTATATCCCAAGTCTTTCTCTGCCTCCCAGAGGAGTCTGGGGAAATACGTGTTACTTACAAAACATGAAGCACTGGGCTGTTATGTTGCTGGGTTGATAGTGGCTGAATAGGCAACTTAGAAGTAATTCTTCATGTCCTCTCCTCCTTGAGAGCTCAGAGTCTTGCTCTCCTCTGGAGATTCAGTGGCAGATGGTGGTAAAGTTGAAATTAGCTGAAATCTTGCACTCTTCCAATTATTATGTTCCTCCATGGAATGCAAAGCAAGAGTAGATATATTCTTTAAAGGAAACTGATATGGGTCTTGGGCAGGCACAGCAGGGAATTCATTGCAGTATATTCTGTTGAGTTTTCGGCCTCCTCTCCTCCTTGAGTCCACTTGGATTTTTAATTATCTTTCAGATCCTCTTTTCATTTTGCTTGCTTAGAAATGCAGAATAAAGCCTACCCCCTGTTTTCCATCCAATTCACTCACAGTCTTCTGTCGCAATTATTGTACTATAATCCTCTCTCTCCATTTTAATCCTTTTCCATAGTCAGTTTATTTCAGAATTAGGGTTCTTATCCTTTGATCTATTAATTTAGAGTTTAACCTTATGCTCTCTTTCTGCTTTTTATTTGGGGCATTGAGGGTTGTTTAAGTGGGAAAAAAAGCAGAGCAGGGCCTTCTTATTAGACATTAAGGATCCCTTAAAGAAGGCATTAGGGGAGTCCTCCTAAGGGATGGCTACTGGGAGAAAAATGCAATTTGGATTTGGATCTGAAAGCTAAGCAGGGTGGGGAAGCTAGAAATGAAAGATCTGGGCACCATTACTCTGATGTTCTTTCACTGATTGAAACATCTTATGGTTTAATTTGCTGACTAACTTCAAATAAAGTACAGCTGATGTATTTTTGAAAAGTAAAAATCCCCCCTCCTCAATACATACACCTGCACACACACATACACACACATCCTATAAATGGTTTTGATTTTTTTTCCAAAATGAATATCTTGCCTTTGGTATGAAATGCTTGAGAATAAAAAAAAAAAAAAAAAAAAAAGACAATAAACCACTAAACCACCTTTTTTTTTTCCCCCAAAAAAGTCAAGAAATACTTGAATACTTGGGAATGAAGTGAAACTTTAAATTGAATGAAACTTTTTCTTTCAAGTTGAAAAATCTATTTGTTGCAGGAGCCCGTTCGTGTATTGGAGGTAGCAACCTTAACGGCAATATTGTTTAATAGAAAATGGGAGAACACACAAAAAGGGAAAGACAGAATGCTTGCCTGAGTGGACAAGACAGAGAGAGCATTGCACAGTTAAATAGGTGGGCCCAGCACAAGTACTGAGCCATTCCAGAAATTTGTAGCTATTTTTCCTCATATTCTTTTAGGTACTGCTGTATGTCTCATCTTTTGTGGGAAAAGGGGAAAGGAGAGAGGTTGGAATCAAGGAACTCATTCACATTTGGATTGGCAGAAATGTCCATGGGGAAAGAGCTTCAGGAGCCCTGAGGTGAAATAGTTCTTTAGCTTCATACTTCCTACATAACTGCAAGGAAGCATGCCCATGATTCAATTCCTCTCCTGCAAAATGGGAATAATACATCTCTTGCTCAGAGAGGGGCTACAAAAGGTAAACCCAACAGTAGAAATAAGGCTTTGCAATGAGAGACGCCACTAAAACAATCTGCTCAGATTCTTAACCCCACTTGGACTCAACCACAAGCTCTTCAGGGTGTGGGGTCTTCTCACAGCAGTGTACAGGTACAATGCTGAAGACTCAGTCATGTTAATTAAGGGTTTTAAAAATAAATAGTAAAATAGAAAAGAAAAAAAAAAAGGAAAGACTGCAAAGATTGCATGAAAATGAGAGCAACAGCTTCTTTGGAGTCTCTACAATCTGTCATGTAAATAGAAAAGATTCAGACATCTGCAAAGTACTTCTTGTACATATGGGGACACATTTCAGATTGTCTATCCTGCACCCAAAACATTGCACTGTGTTCTTTTGCATATTTGCGGGTTTGCAGCAACGGAAAGTGAGAAAAACTGCAGTCACCACCCCCAATTTGTCTGCACAAATTAAGTGTATTTCAAGGTCTGCCCTTAGTGTCTTAATTTTTTGTCCACCTGACACACAATATTCTAAAAATGTTTGCCTAGAGGAGAGCAACATTTACCCTTCTCTAAAGGGAAAACACAGTTTGAAAAAATTTCAGAGAAAAAAAAATCTGTTTCAAAAACAGGTCTTTGCAGGCTGTGACTTTTGCCGAGGGGAAAAATAAAAAAACCCATGCATTTACTTATCCAGATAAAAATAGTGCCATTTCCAAAAATGTAAAATCTATAAAAAATGAAAGTGTAAGAACAGGATCAAATCCTTTTAAGTCACATCTTCCAATCTGAAAAATGTTGCAGCTTAATTTTAAAATGCTTTGCCTGTAGTGAATTGTAAATATTTTAAATAACCACAGACTATTCTAGTAACATCTCTTAATTAGCTGGTGCATTCTTACAAATCACAAATGTCTGAAAATTCTGATGCTGTGATGACTGATGATACTACTATATGTATATATGAAAATTTATTGTCAGATTGTAGCCTCATGCTCTCTGGTGTGAAATTTTGCTGTAGTGATGCCAGTGGCCAACACACAGTAAAAGCGACCTCTATTTATCTGGACACAAACTGCATATTGTTTTACATATTTTTTTCAAAGTTTCCATAAAAATTAAAGCAAGTCCCCAGACTTCAAGTGCTTGAGAACTGGCAGCAAAGACAGAGGATTCTGCTAAGTCTAAAGCCAGCTGTGGCTTTTAGTTTTGGGCCAGGTTGTCTTCATGGGCACAAGGAGGCATTGCTCTGAATAGCACTTGCTTTTTCTACTCTGAAAATGTTGGTGGTCTGCTGAGTTCCTGCATATTGTTCTGTGACTAAGGGAACATTACTGGTGCATACACCTCTTCTTTAGAGCATATAGACACTCAAGGAGACAGGAAAATATGTCCTGTGGTCTAGCCCAGTATTAATATGTCTGCTTTTTTAAAAGGTCAACATGTTTTAACAAAAAATTCTGTGCAAGAGAAGTTTTTGAAATCTAATTTTGATTCTCTTAACCCCCCTGAAAAGTAATAGAGGTATAAATATTAAACATCCCATTTCTTTTACAGCTTGGATTGATTGGGAGTGGAATTCTGAGGGCCAGTGTGATTCATTCCACAAAACCAAAGAAAATCCCTCTGTGATAGAATAATAGAGTACAACAGGACAGATTAGAACACATTTCATCACAGGTACCAGCCCAAAACCTAAATTGCTATGGTGTTAGGATTCAGACACTTGTTCTGCCCAGGGAAGAACCGTGGATTTGTCCTCAGAGATAATGATTTCTTCTCCTTACTTTAACCTTTCATTGTTATGCTTTCCAGTGATATATTATACTTAGACCTTGGTTTTGCATCTGAGATCCACATAAACAAAATTCCTCAGTGGAGATCCTTTAGGCTCAAAAATGTGTTGTGTGGGTTTGATTGTGAACTAGGAGCTAATACTGAAAAGAGTGCTTCCTAGAATGATTGTACACCTGAATGCTGAGTTGGTTCATTCTTTGATAAAGGATGTATTTGGTCAAAAAAGGGAACGATGCATTTTTCAGCAAGTACTAATACTTTTTGATCTTTTTTTTTTGTGCTTGTTTGTTGACAAAAAAAAAAAAAAAGGCTTTGATGGCTTAGAGGCTTTGAGTGGAGAGTAATTTAACAGTATTTGTCCTATCAAGTTATGAGAGTCTCAGGATCAGGTTGCATGCCAGGGCAGCAGTGAAATTGCTCTAATGAATACACTTATTCATCTGTGGGCTTTATTGTACAACCAAATGGTAATTGTCTGACTTCCAGAGATTGTCTGACAGACTGAGTTGTTTGAAAATGTGCTTTTCCCTCTTTTATTTCCAAATTTCTTGTCGTGAACATTTTTTATTTTCAGCTGCTTCTATGACAAAGGCTGGGGGGAAGGCTGAGGTACTTAATGCCTTCTTTGCGTCGATCTTTAACAGTAAGACCAGATGTTCTTTAGATACCCAGCCCCTGAGCTGGGAAATGGGGACAGGGAGCAGAATACAGCTCCATACTTCAAGGGGGAAATGGTCAGTGGCCACCACCTAGACACAAACCTAGACACAAACCTAGACACATGGTCCCAGATGGGACCCACCCAATGGTGCTGACAGAGCTGTGGGAAGAGCTCGCCAGGCCACTCTCCTTCATTTGACATCATTGCTAGTTAACTGGGGAGAGCCCACTTTACTGCAGTTTAGCCAGTGTGATGCCCATCTATATAAAGGGACACAGGCCTGTCAACATGACCTTGGTCCTGGGAAAGATCTATGAGCAGATGACCTTGAGTGTCATCATGCAACATGTACAAGGCTACTGGGGAACCAGGCCCAGACAGCCTGGGTTTCTGAAAGACAGGCCCTGCTTGGTCAACCTGATCTTCTATGATAAGGTCACCTCTTGGTGTGTGAGAGAAAGACTGTAGATCTTGTCTACCTGAACATTTCTGAAGGCTTTTAAATCATTTCCCACAGCATTTTCCTAGAGAAACTGGCTGTTCATACACTGTTCACTGGGTAAAAAGCTGTCTGAGTAGTTGGGCCCAGGGTGGTGGGAATCTCATCCAGCTGGTGGATAGTCAGTAGTGGGGTTCTCCAGGACTCAGTACTGGGGCCAGTCCTGTTTTATATCTTGAGGAGATCAAGGGCATCCTTAGTCAATTTTCCAATGACACCAAACTCTGTATGAGGTTTAACAGGTAAACTGCCAGGTCCTGCACTGGGGTCACAACAAGCACAGGCAATGCTACAGGCCCAGGAAGAGTGGTTGGAAAATGCCTGGCAGGAACAGACCTGTAGGTGCTGGTCAACAGCAACTGGACAGGAGCAGCATGTGCCCAGGTGGCCAAGAAAGCCAATGGCATCATGGCTTGTATTAGACATAGTATAACCTACGGGGTTAGGGCAGTGATTGTCCTCTGTCTGTCAGGGGAGATGTTTTCACTCTCTAAAACTACCTAAAAAGAGATTCCAGCAAGGTGGGGATGTTCTTTTTTCCCGTGTAACAAGATATAGGGTGAGAGGAAATAGCCTCAAGTGGGGCCAGGGAGGTTTAAATTGGATATTAGCAAAAATTTCTTATGGAAAAGTTCTCTGGCATTTGAAGACTGCCCAGGGAAGTGGTTGTCGCCACCTCTGTAGGTATTAAAAGATGTGTCAATGTGTTGCATGGCTTAGTGGTAGACTTGGTAGTGTTGGGTTAATTGTTGAGCTCAGTGATCCTCAAGGTGTTTTCCAAATGAAAAAATTCTAAGATATATGTTCCTAAATCTCTGTGTCCTAGAAATCTTTTCTTACTTTAAATGAGTACATTTTGAATATTTATTTACTTGAGACATCTGAAAGTAATGTACAAAGATAAAGAAATATTGTTCATACTGCAATTTGTTATACCCAAGGAAAAAACAACCCTTGTAAATCTTGAATGGTTTTACATACTACGGCTTATCTGTCGGGGAAAAAGAAAGATCTGACTAATAGTAGGCAGGGAAGAATTAAAAAACAATTACACACAGAACATTTTTCACTATTGCTCATTATGTGTGTTTATGTGACATGTTTAAAACAAACACAAGATGATTCAAGGTGTTATTCTGCCAAGTTATATTCCTGTTAAAATGCATGAATGGTCACCTTCATCTAAACTAATGGGAAAGGACATATGAAATCACTCCAAATTTAGAGTATATCTAAGGTTTATGTATGTCTGTGTATATGAATGTAACAAAAGATATAGTATCTCTGTCTCACATACCCATAAAACCCTCACAATACACATACTTATGTAGCTATACATGCCTACACAGCTTCATACAGAAGGTAATTTATATTAATGAAAACTTTTTCAATGTAGCCAAATAACGTTTTCTACTAAGGAATATGGTAAAACATGGCATAAATGGTATGATACAACATTGCAAGATTGGTGGCCCTTAATAGTTTTTCTCTCCAATTATTATGTCTGCAGAATAGTTTGTTCTTCTAAAGATTTAGTGTCCCTGGCCAGCCTGTGAGGAAGGAAATTGCATGTTGATAATGTGGTTTGGGGGCTGAGATGACTTGCTTAAAATTTGGATTCAAGTCACCTTTTATTTTTCATGTTATTGCCCATCAGAAAGGTGTTACAATAATACCTGTAAATCACATGAAAATAAATACTAAGATGGAAATGAAAGATTTCACGTGTCTCTACCATTCTTTACCCTTCACTGCACCTACACAGTACTTAGAAGCATTTAATACTAATTAAAATGAGGATTGAACACAGTGATCTGAGAAAGAAAGAAAGAAAGAGTTTCAGTCACATTCTTTTTTTGATTTCTCAGTGAATCTCTGTAAGGTCTGTCCTTCCTAGAAATATAATGGAGGGGTAGCTGTATTGCTCTGGGATTGGTAATATGATGTAGAGTCTTTTATTTCTGCATTGTCAGTACAATGCCAGTCTAAGTCTGTGACTAAAAGTTGTTACCATCTGATGGCTCTTCAATGGGCTATTGGAAATGAGTTTCATGGTTCCAGTTTCCAGCAGTGAGGCATCCACATCAGAAAAGCCATCATTGCACTTGGCAGTACTAATTGGCACCCTTGTCACCAGCCAAGGACTATAATGGGCTGATGGTAGTCCCTTCAGATCAGAGCTTAGGAACATTGCTGTTGAAGCTTTTATTCCTGCTCCCTGTGCAGTACATTTTTTGTGGACAGAGACATTTCCAGAACTGTCAGTCTGATACTTTTTTCCACAAGTTACTATACTCTAATAAAAAACATTTTGTCAGAAATTTTTTGCAGAGATTTACAGTGTTCCTCTGTTTTAAATAATTCTTTTCAACAAAGATATTTAGAGCATATTAGTACTCCCTACATTGTTCACGTATATGTTAATAGTTTTGGAGAATATAATTAAAATCATCCACTATCTTGGGTACCCATGTTGCTTCCACAGTGTCACAGAATTTTTTCTTCTTAATATATTCTTGCTGTAGCCTTTTAAGGTGAGAACACCTAGTCTTATCATTTCAGAAAAGTGAATTAAGGGATGTAGACAGATATCTTTTTCCAATTCCAAATGTGCTGGTTTGTAGAAATCTCTGTCCTCAGCTGCCCTCCTCCTAGAAGTTACTGACTCCTCCGCTGCTCTGACAGAGCAGTTTATATGAATGTCCCCCATGTTGCTCCAGGGAAAATCAGACTAACTCTTTCAGACCACACAATTATTCTATTACAAGTAGCCTTGCAAATTTTGCCTGGAGGCACTTGGAGAAATTTCATACAAGTTTTCACCAGTGTTTATACAAGCTCAGTTCTCGTAGTGTACAACAACGAGGCCATAATTTCCTCTTCTGACAAAGATATGACCAAAAGAGAAAGGTTTTCCAGGCTGGAGGTACAAGAAACCTTACTAGTTCTTTAGGGCAAAAAACTAACTTAGGTAAGTGCTAGGCTAGCCAAATGACACCAGCATTCAGCTACCAGATCAATAGTTAAGAAGGATTAATTCTATTAACAGAGCCGAATTGCAGAGCCAAAATAAGGCCTAGTTCAGTGGAGCACATGTTTTCTTTAAAGATATTAATATTTTTTCAAAGGCAACAGAATAATTTACATATTGATTCTCAGGTTCTTGCTTCCACACCTTGATGAACTGAGCTTTATGGTAATAGCAGCATTTAAAAAACTTTGAAAAGGATTGAATGAACTTGGGACAAGGAGAGACAGAGAGCAAGAGAAAAAACAGCAAAGAAAGGGAAAGAGAAAGATGGAGATAAGAAAGAAAGGAAAAATAAAGACAAAGACTTAAATTTATATTCTTTTGCTAGAGCCAAATATAATTTAAGATTCTGCAACTTGTTTAAAAAATTACTTTTAACTTTTACTATTTTCCTGTGATCAGATCTGGAAGTGCCAAAATACTATGAGAAAAGCTGTTTTAATGTTAATTTTGTCCATGGACAGAAGCAAAAGTGTGAAAAATCTCACCACAAGCAATCTTTCACATTACATTTTCTTCTAGTTTGAAGTCTCAAGCAGTCAGAATTTACATTTGATTTTGGATCGTAGTTGCAATTGAACCTGAACTTTGAACTACCTGAATTGAACTTTTCAGGTACTGTCATCACTAATTAAGAAAGCTGAATCTGTGTTTACATAACAATAAATAGCTATTGAGAGTTGCCTCTGAGAGGATATGAGATTCAATGAACTTCCATTATGTCAGTCCTTCAGCAAAGTGTGATAAATTAAATGGTAGAAGTCAATACCATGGCTCTGATCAGGGTGAAAATTTTGTGGTTATAATAAAGTCTTTTGAGTCTTGAGAGTTCTACACTCAAACTGCTCAGGTCCTTTTTCAGTGCTTATAACTGCGATAGCTGAACAATGCCATGATCTCCGCAAATCTTTTCCAGTCAGTGACATTCATGAAGAATGAATCTGACAGTTTGTATTCTAATAATTATTAGAATTAAAGACTAATTATAGATTTTTCTTATTAAGCAGTCTGTGTTATTAATGAGAATAGCAGCTGTGACAAAATTTATGAATTATCTGCACATTTATTTGAATAAAAAGAAAGAAAAGATGGCAAGGAACTTCTTGAAAACAGAGGAGCTTTCTGGTATCCATGGTTTTACAAAGTTGAGATGCTAGATATATGCTTCAAAGTATTATTTGTAAAGAAAACAAGATCTGTAATAACACAAAGTTCCTTAGAAAATTGAGAAGTCCCCTCTTATACTAACAAGGCTAAAGGAAAAAATTAAAAAGAGGCTCTCTTTTTCCAAAAGAGAATAATTAAGATTGTAAACTCTCTTTGTAACTAGGGGTAATGTCTGAATTAAAAAAATGCTAGAAATTTGTGTCTCCCTTTTAATAAGAAATACATAGTGCACTTGCAAGCCAGAATAACTATCTGTGCATCTAGATCTGTTTTTCCTGTAAATTCATCAGTTGAAGGACAATCAATCATTTTTTGTCATTCTGTGTCAGGTTCACTGCTGTTGCTGATCTGGATGGGCAGTTGTGCCTATATGTGTATATGTTTTGAAAAAGTGTAATGCCTATATGATATAACTAGTGGGAATACAATTTGAACTGTGGCACCAGATAAACACCAGAGATGAGAATGGCTATTGTTAGAGAGGACATTAAACATAGGCATAAGGAAAATGTGGCTTGGAAATCCGACTTTAGATTTTGATGATTATTGGTGTTATTCTGTTATGCTATTCTGACACTGACAGTGATGTGTGGGGTTTTTTGGTAAACTAGGCAGTCTGGTCTTAATTTTTGCTTATGTTCTCTAGCTGAGTAGAGTTACTGCAAGATGATTGAAAAGCCACAGACGTGAATACATAGACTTACAGGAAAATAGCAAAGCCAGATATACGGACTTCATGTTCTTTAAGGTATTTATTTTCTGAATGCTGTGTGCTTGCTCAGACTTTATGTCTTTATGGAACAAGTATTTTACTGCAGAACACTCTGTTGAATTGTTGTGTATCTCTTCTCACATGAAAATCTCTGAAAACTGCAAGACTTGCGTTTTTGATAGAATTCTGGAGAGTATGATAGGACAGGAGAATCTGGGTGGATGATACTAATTTCAGAGATGGGGCATTGCCCTATTACAGCCACAGCTACTGCATGCTGTCTTACTCTGTGGTTAATGCAAGACAATTCAGGGCAGCTTATCTCAAGATTATTTGCCTTGAGTGCTTCATTTTCACAGTATTGTGAGAACAGCTTTTGTAAGAGGTGGATACTCCTATGTAAGGTGGGTTTTTCTTGTGTCAAAAGTCTCAGCAAATTTCTGGTGAGTATTCACCAGAAAGATTTGACAAGATCTCCAGTAATGACACCCTTCAAGGCTCTTTCCTGAAATAAAATCAGGTGTTGAACGTCATGGTCTAAATGTTTAATATAGGTATGTGTCTTTTACAGTGACTCATGAAGAATTATGCAAAGCCAATCATGGTTAAGGGAATCAATGAAATTACATGATTAGAAAGAAATCTTGTAAGCAATGGCATGGAATAGATTTGACTCCAGAGGGTGGAAATTCCAGGCATTTTCAGACAAAATGATCCCCTTCTTTTGGATGCTGCTCTGGTTGTGATGGTCAGATGCAGCACATTTTCAGAAAAAATCAGTTATTATTTCAGCAAAAGAGTAAGTGTCACAATGTGATTTCACTTTGTCCCAGATGAGCTGAAGATATGGAGGCACTAAACAGCTCTTCTGAGTGTTGAGCATCTGAAAATTGTAAAATGAGAAATTCTGAGCAGTATCTTTTCCCTTATTTCTGGAACTCGTGAAATTGTTCTGAAAAAGAAATACATACTTTTATAGTAGACTAGATAGTGATAAGCAGAAAGTTTTTGAAGAAAATAGCCCATTGGGAAGAAAGACTTAGATAACTCCAAAAGGTTTTTGTGGACCATCTTCTCTTTGCAGGGCAAACAAAATCCTGTGCGAAGAATCAAACATTTTTTCAAAATAAAACATAACCACTGCTAGAGAATGCACTTCTTATCTCTCCATTTACCAAGGATTTTCTTCTTTATTTTGCTTATAACTGCCTCACCTCTTTACTCCTTGTATTTGAACAGAAACATAAGCCAATGGATTTCCTTGAAGTATGTTCTGCAAGCACATTCTCGGGGACACTGCATGGACCTGTCACATGCTGATGAGGTGACCTGGGCAGAAGATAACTTTTTCTACTTTGTTAGCACATTTCTGGTGGAAGTAGTCACCTGTTCGGTCTTATCTGACATTGCAATGACACTGCAGCCCAAGTCAGTCACTGATCATGCTTCCTGTTAGATACTAGCCATCTCTCAGGGAATCTTTTATTATTATAAGACACCACAAGTTTTCCACCCCATGTTACAGGCTACATACACATAAAATTATTCCCGAAGTCCTTTCTGAAGATAAGAGAATCTCTTGTTCTCATGCAGCTGACATTTATCAGTGTTTCTCAATGTGTGCTCTGTACACTGCCATCAGTTTGTAAGATCTGAGATGGAGTCTGAAAAAGGCACTAGAACCTTACATTTTAATAGATTATAAAAGTATTCCTACACAGGTGGGTGAGCAAGCAAACAAAACCACAAACTAAACAATAATAATAATAATAATAAAAAAAGCTCAACAGAAAATGCAAAAAAGGATTCAGAAACTAGTCAACTAAAAATAAGACTAAGAAAAACTATAAAATATGATGTATAAGTAATTTTTTTAAATAATAAAGATGGTTTAGTTTAGAAAAAAAAAGAGAAGCACAAATCTAGATGATACTGAGCATAGTAAGCCATGTCATATAAATTCATGCAAGAAGAAAGAATGATTTTCCACACATAATATGTGGGTTCATGTATCTGTGGCTTTTCTCAGAGGTCTTAAAAGGTAGTCACTTAAAGGAAATATTCGGTAAGTTACATTCCACAACCCAGCATTTGACCAGTGCTGGAATTTATTTAGAGATCTATACATTGAGCTATACCTAGTCATGTGATGGCTCCAAAGCCAGCAACTGGCTTTCTCTCTTTTTAAATATTTTTTAAAAAATAATCTCTTCTTGAGAAAGATAGTGACTGTGAACCAGGGAAGACAAGGAAAGCAGAAATACCAAACCATTGATCCCAGCTCTCATGTGATACTGAAAGATTATGATCAGTCAAAAAAAAATCTCCTGCTCTGTTGTTGTGTTTGTAGTTGTCTTTTGTTGCAGTTTTTTTTTTTTTAAATTCATAATGATTCCTGCCACCTGCCAAAAGCCTGGCACGGCTTCCTTGCCATTGGTATGGAATATCTGCCATTGTGCTTCATGACCCACTAAAAAAAGGAGCTTTTCTTGCAAGGATATCAGGAGTTCTGTGTTTATTTCATTATCTCACAAGTTTTGCTTTCACCAAGTAAGAACAGTTCTGCCCCATGGGCTGTTCTCTTCTTTAAGGCAATAATGCCCCATGTGTGCTCCATCTGCAGTGCTGCTCCCACACACAACTGGCTTGACTAAGGATAGGGATGGAGGGCCTCCGAGCAACAGATAAGACACAACATGTTTGTTTTTCTCCTCATTGCAGTGATTTTTATCTTCTCTTCCTTGGTGAACAGTTTCTTTTCCTTCCTATTAGCTGAAATTTCCCCCTCCATTTCTCTAGTGATGGTTACCACCCCAGGCTCATGGAGGTCATTCAATTTGGAGAGTTTTTTTTTTTTTTTTGGCGCTTGCTTACCAAGCAACTCTTCACAATTTCTCAGAGCTCTGCAGGCAACTAAAGTAATTACAGGATTAAAGTAATTAATAATATGCAGAGAAAAATCACTCTTCTTACAGAGGGAGCTCTGGAAAAGGGACAGTATTTAAATGTCACTGATGTAAATTTCTGTGTACATCTCTGTGTGCATGTAGACATCACTAAAACAGGTTGCCCAGAGAAGCTGTGGCTGCCCCATTCCTGGCAGTGTTCAAGGCCAGGTTGGATGGGGCTCTGAGAAACTTGGCCTAATGGAAGGTGTCCCTGCCTATGGCAGGGTGGTTGGAATGAGATGATCTTTAAGGTTTCTTCCAACTCAAGCCATTCCATGACTTGATGATTCTACGATTTATAATACACATGTGCACTTCTATCTGTGTAGGTCTGATGCCTACATACATTGTTGTAGCTGCTATTACAGTGTTGTTTCAGATAGAGCATTACTGATAACCACTCTAAACCTCACTTCATATACAGTAAATTCTTTTAACATCCTGTGCTTACCAGGTACAGCAGATTGTACATTCATTACCTGATGACACATGAAACAAGACAGTGATAGCAAGATTCAATTCTCTCTACATTCACCTTGTTTTCCTCTCTTTTTTATAACTTTCTTTTTCTGTGGATTTACTGAGTTTGTTGCTTTGAGGTTTGTATAAAATACACAATCCTTACTGTATTCAGGATAAACAGTGAGGAAATTCAAATAATCTCAAAAGCAAGGAGTGGGAAGCAAAAACTAATAGTTACACAGGGGTATGCAGGCAGGGGCAAGCAGTAGGACTCCACAATGAGTGCTGAAAATTGTATATAACTTTGGGCATGCATGCATGCATACACACAGACAACACTCTTTATTATTGATGGGGCCATAATAATCATTGCAAAGAATTTTAATAATCAAGTAAAATTAGACGTTTGCAGCTATAATAATAGCCTTAAATGTAACAAAATCAAGCCAGCAAGATTGGATTTTAGTTATTCATCTGCTCTGTTGATAATATACCACTGCATAGAGTGATGTTTCAAAAAGGGTTTTGTATCATACGTCTATTTTGGTCTGTTCTCACCATGGTGTCTCATAGTGCCTTCTTATTAAGTCAATTTTTTTTCTTTTTTTAATCTCAGACTAAATGTGATTTAAATATTCCTCACAGGTGTTATCTGAATTAAAAGAGATGACTATTGCTGGTAGCATGCTTTCTTCTTAATAGCACAATGCACACAGCTTCTTCTGCTCTCCATCTTTATGGTGCATGCTGCTTAACTGTGGCTTTTAAGGTTTCATCAATTCCTACTGACACTTTACTGATAAATAGGTCATTCAGAAATTCAACTTCATCCTAGTTTGAAGGGTTATGAGGCTGAGAAGGTACTGAATCATTTTCTTGTTCTTTCTTTCACCTCCCACAGCAGGAAAACCCCACCCAGTAAATCTTTGATGAAGGGATTATAAATATTAAGGAATTCACAGAAGTAGTTTAAATTTTCCATTAATAAGAGAAAGAGTCACAGCTGGATGTTCTCCCTATTTGAACTCAGTGTCAGCAATGGCCTGGGGTAAGTATTGACCATCCCTGAAATGCAAAGCATGAAGAACCTCACCTTCCTTAGCCACGCAGGCTATAGCTGAGCCAACACTTTCTGGGACTGCTCTGACAAAGAGTGGAAGCAAGCAAACAGGTGGTCAATGCATATCCTGAAAGAGCTGCCTTGAGATGTGAGCTGAGGGAGGGACAATATTTCTCATAGCGTGGTCTGATGTCCACGTCGGTGGGAAAAGAGGTCACAGGAGGATTGCCACAGCCTTGGTGCAATGCCAGCCTCACATGTTGCCCTTTTTTCTTATCTTCATTTTTGGAGATGTATTATAATTACTGTAAAGCAGTAATTATACCCCTCTAGAAGCGTCTCCTACAAGAACAACTGAGGGAGATTGCACAAGTTCATAGTGCCACAGTGCCAATACCTTCTCCTTCTCAGAGATGGTGACAATCCACTACTGGGCAAAAATCCCACCCAAATTAGTTTACAATTGTGTAGTTCACAGAATTGTTAAGGCTTGAAAAGACTTTTGAGATCATCAAGTCCAACTGTTAACCTAGCACTGCTTTCGTCACTGCTAAACCATGACCCAGGTGCCCCATCTAAATGATTTTTGACCACTTGATGATGATTCCACCACTTCCCTGGGCAGCCTGTTCCAGTGCCTGAATACTCTTTCAGTAAAGAAATTCTTCCTAGTAACTAATCTAACCCTTCACTGGTGCAGCTTGAGGCCATGTCCTCTTGTCCTGTCACTTGTTACCTGGGAGAAGGTATCATACCATCTACTGATAAAACTTGCATTGCAGTAGCAACACAGAATTGAAGCTTTCCTCATGTTGTCTCACTGGCCAAGAATGTCCAATTTCTTTTGGTTTCTATTTCTTTCCATGATGTAACAGGATGTTTCTTGCCACAACATAATTCCTAGGGGATTGTCTAGACTACACTTTGGCAGTGTGCCATATTTTTCTGCCAAGTGGGTCATAAATTGTACTGAAACCTTCTAACTTCTGATTTTTAATGATCTTTAAAGCTAGTTATTGGACTTCTGCTTCTTGAGGAATCCACAATTGTCTTTTTAGTGCACACCTAAACTGACATGAGTTCACTTGGATAAACACAGATAGTCCAGCATATCATAACTTTTAATCAATTACATTGATTTATTGCCCTTATTGATTCACTGATGTACACTGAATGATTTGATTTCTTAGATTTCTTTGTGAGGTGGGAGAGAGGGGAGGAAACAGAGGCTTTTATTAGTATCAATTTTTCTGTGAAGCTATAAATGGTAAAATGCCAGGATGCAATGTGTTCTGGTGATATATTGGACACAATTAAATTGAACAATGACTTGCTTATAAATCAAAGCAAAGGAGGAATCATAGACCATTCCTAACCAAGTGACCATAGAGGTTTTGAAATGAAAGGAGGAACAGTTGTTTTTCCCACAATTGATACTCAATTATTTGTGCTCTGTCATGCATGGATAACAAATAAATCTTTAAATCATTTCATTTTAATGTGTTCTTTCTTTAACAATTTTAGAATTGATTTTTCAAATTTTTATTTTATTAAGTAGTGGTGCATATTTAAAAGGTAAATCATAATTATAAAAACAGTAGCAGCCTGAGACAAAACCATAAAATGTAAGGTGGGTTGTTTTTGCTTTTTTTTTTCTTTCTTTCAATTCTCTGTCAAATAACAGGCAGAATAAGAGAAAATCACATTTATAACTTATTCAGCAGATTTGATTCTCAGGGACAATATGTTCTAATGCAGTTGTATAATCAGTTCTTTGCTGCCTCTCCTATAAGTGCAGCATTGTGCTGTGATATAGCACAATAAACTGGTAAAAAAACTAAAGGACTCTTTGCTAGAAATAGTCTATTTTAAAGGCAGGATACCATTGAATTGTGTCTAATGGTACTACATAAACTTCATAAACATTAACGTGCATAATGTTCACAAAGTAACACATCTGCTTGTTTTATCAATTCCCTGCTTTATTAATTCAAGACTTTTTAACATACTTGAAAAGAACAAGCATAGATTTGTGATAAAAGCATCAAAAATAATGTCAGTCAGAGGACCCTGGGCTCTATTCCTGATCCTACTGAAGATTCACTGCAGAAATATTACCTAAGCCACTATCTTCAAAGTTCACAGACATTAAGTCTGGATCACTTTTATGATCATCTCATCCAATCTTCTATATAACATAGGCAAATAACTTTTGCAGGATTTCTACTTCAAGCCTATATTGTACTTGAGCTGAAGAAAATTAGACACTTAAATCTTAGGCAGAAGGGGCCAAGGATTTGAATCCTCTTTGCCGAAGTGATGAACATCTTCCATTTTCTTCTTGAAGTTAAAGACAGCTGTGCATGTTCAATACCTCTAAAAATAAGGCCATCTTGAACAACCTTTACCATCTTTCAGTAAGGTTATTTATATTTCTCTACCTCTCATCGTTGTTATGAATTCACTGCTATTTGTAAGGCACTTGAAGGGAGGTGTTATAGAAATTGAAAATATAGCCATAGATCATTTGCATTGACTTGAATGTGCTCTGAGAGATAGAGTGAGACAGAAAGAGAAAGAGAGAGAGAGAGAGAGAGACAGAAAGAGAAAGAGAGAGAGAGATATCTTTCTAGATATGGAGACAGAGCAAGTATAAGGCTGTTTTTCCTGTCTCCTGGTCATGTACTTATCTGCAAGTACAAAATATTTAGAGGTATCAATGTCGTGTACAGAGGAAACTAGGATTTTCTGGGGAGCAGAAAGAGAATAGGTTAATAAGAAATTAGAAAGGTAAAATAAACTAAATAGACTTGAAAATGGGAAGGGCACTGCTGAAATGGTTTTACAGAGGGCACTTTTTTCTTTTGAGCAGAGGCAAAGCAAAAGAAAATACTTGGATGATTTAAAATGCAGCGTTGAAACAGCCTTGCTTCTTGTATAGGTCTTCTGAATGGGATTTGGTTCTGTGTGAAATTAAATGCATTGCATTTCTAACACCCGGGACATATTAGAAAGTGATCTGCATTGCCTTGGGATTTTTAGCTCACGCACATTTTGAGTATATTACCACAACAATTAAAATTCAAACATACTTTTCTCAAATAAATACTTAATTTAGTCTTCCTTCAGGACAAAAGCATTTTATATCTATAACGTATATGTATATATGTATATATGTATATAAATATTTGGATTTTTGTTTTTGCTTTGTTTTGAGGAGATCATATGAAAAATTTCTTTCCTTAACGATGCGCTACAAGTAAATCCCCACAGAAAACATGCCAAAATTGTCAGGCAATGCTTGGCATATCTTTAATACAGAGCAGGACGCATAACAAGATTTACCCACTGCCTTGGAGACAGAGAAGGGGTTGTCATGAGGACAGTTCTTCAGAGTTTTTACAAAAATGCATGGCTCCATCTGTCTTCCCTCTTTTCCTTGGCTACGAGAACAGCTTAGCAATTTCAATAACCCAGCAAGGGACCTCATGCACCAGGAGAAGTGAGGAACAGATTTTTCAATTTGGCACCATTCTGATTTATTTTTTTTTTAAATGGCAGTTGAAATAATTATCCACAGCTACAGGCAGCTGATGGATAGCATGTTTAATCTATGGATCCAGCTTCACGCTCTGCACTGTGTACTGAGGATAAACAGGGATGTTATGAGTGAGAGAGTTGTATGAAATAGTTAAAATACAAATCAAAGCTAGAATGGTTTGTCTTTTTACTGACTTCACAGAAAGGAAACTACTGGAGCTGTTTTACAGACATCACCTGATTTCACAGGGTCTAAAAGAATAAATAATAAGATGCTGATGTCCTGACCCTGAAATGCTCATGTTTAGAGCCATACCCACTGTCATTTCTAAAATAGAAACATATACACACAATCAAAATATGTGCATATAATCAAAGGTCAGCTATATTTTAGCATGAATGTATAGAGAAACTCTGCTTACTTATTGGCTAGGACACATCCCACTGTAAATTTCAATACTCACTATATTTTTTTCTGATGGAGAAAAATGGAAAGTTTCAGTACACTGAATTTGCTAAGCCAGATAATACTTTTAACATAGTTTTGTGGCCCAGTGGATTGTTTTTAGAAGATTTAACATATCTTAGGATCCATCCCTTTTGATATTCAGATATTGAAGGATTTTATAGCCTGTTTGATGGGGTAGGTGGTATGGGGAGCATCCCCAAGCTTCAGTCCCAGGTAATTTGTTTGAGATTTGTTTATTAGACCAATGCAAGAAATCTTATTTCCCTCTCCAACTGATCCCACTGCTCAGTTTTTTGCCTTTTTTTTGTACTTCAGAGATGATATTTCGTAGTCATAGGCTTAAAGGACAGACTTGCCCAATGGCTACAATTTTCTGACAGTGAGTTTCCTGGTAGCTTTGCAATAATGTTCCAGAAACTGTAGCTTTTTCAAACAGTTCTTTGAGCACAGGGCAGGCGATGCAGTTGCACACATTTTGGCTAAATTTTGACCTCCAGGTAGATTTCCTTTATATTGTTCTGTTGCTGTTATTATGATTTCAGCTATAGCAATACCTACAAGATCTAGTCTTGGACCAGACAAAAACCTAGCAGTTATTGAACTATGAGTTGTACAAACAAAGAATGAAATTAAGTAATCTCAAAGCTTATAGACCATGTATCAGATGAGAAGTGTAAAGGACGAGTGAGCAGAAAAGTATAATAAAAAATACTGTTTATCATGATAAGATCTGTATCAAAATCTTAATTCTTGCAACTCTTTTCATAGGCAAAGGAGAGTTATAAGCCTAGATTTAAAGGAAGGTAAGGAAACAATTCTGTTCATAGGAAATTCCTCCTATGTGTGAAAATAATAGAAATTATACTTAAAATACAGCCCTAGTAGATGATGGAGAATGGTTCTATAAACCGATCAAAATAGACATTTTGTCACTTTAAGATGATGGACAAGTTGGCTTTGAAAGTGGAACTAATTAGCTGTTATTGGATGAAATATTGAAGGAGGGTACAAAAAAAAAGTGATGAAGAAGGGAGTGAATAGTGCATGGATAAATCTGAGGCACTGTGAAAATAATCTTTACCTCAGCCTTAACAACTGTTTGCTGTGGGACAAAGCTGTTTGCAACAAAAGAAAATAAGAACTTTGCAGGAGTTGAATTTTAGAAGGGGAGTATCTCAGCCCCATGGATGGAGGGGAAACCTGAGGCTTGGCTGTGGTACTGAGGGTGCACCTGGAAGACCCAGAATCCAGTGCCTCACTAGGTTCATGTCTGCACTGCAGGGCAAGCAGAGTTGTTTATGAGCACTGGGCATGTCCATTGCTGCTGAGGAAAATGAGCTCTGACCTCTCCTTACAAGCACAGCAGGGTTTGCATAGGCAGAAAGGTGAGAGCCACCCCTGGGGATGGTGGGTGCCTGCCAAGGGCTCTGGCAGTCTGGCTGTGTTTGCCTTTTAAAGCCTTCACATCTGTGCCCCTGGCAGCATGGCTTTTAATTATGCTTTTAAGCTCTGCCTCTCCCCACTTTAGTCAGGAGAGCACAAGAAGAGATTTTCTTGCTACCTCTTCAGTGTCAAGAAAGGTTCCTTTGCTTTTGCTTTCCCTTGAATATACTGATCTCTCAGACACTTCATAATTATCCCCTGTTCCAACCTTAGCTGATGCTTTTTTCTCCTCTCCTTTTTTGTGACTGATTTTATTTTTTGAATTTCATAAAAAGTGCTTTTTAATTATGTTTTTTGTTGCATTTTAATCATGGTTTTATTGCCCCTTGCAGCACCTTGAGCATAGCATAAATATTATCATAGCCTTTCAATGTTTAAAGGATACCATGTCTGTTATGATAAAATATGTCGTTACTAAATGTGTCAGGAGCAGTCATGTTTTTTTTTCTCACATGGTCTTTGGTTGTTGTTCTGTAGCAAATATGCTTAACAGCCCTCAGCTTAGCTCTTCTGTGTGAAGAACTAGGATCTAACCAGTTTCTGTTGTTTTCAAGAAGAAAGAAAAATCACAGCCTCTGGTTCAGTTGCTCAGCTAACGTAAAATGGCACAGTGTTATTAAAATCAATGAGACCTGGGCCAGGTTGGTCTAGCCAGGCTATTGAGTGATACTAATATATTATACAGTACATTGCATTTCTAGACTAATAATATAGCTAGAAATTTCCAATGGTGTCCCAAATTTTAGGCTGATTCACTTACAAATTACAGTGCTGGATGAAGGACATCAGAAACAACAGTCCTGGTGCTTCTTTCAATGTAAGTGCATATTATTTTTCCCTGGGTGAAAGTCTGGCAAATTTTAATCTTTGTTGGATCCAGCAGGGCTTCAAACCATGTTTTTAGATATGTGAGTGTTTTTTAGAAAAAATATGTTGATACTCCATTCCTGGTGACTTTTGCACTTCATGATAGTATTTTTTGAGTTATTCTTCCAACTCAAACATGGAAGAACCAATGACTGAGCTTTGATTTGATAGCTGAGAGCATCTGGACAGAGTGTGATGTGTACATGTCATCTCATGAAAGGTCACGCTAAGTATAACTCAACTTTATTCAAAAGCAGAAAATTGGTAGGGGGTCTGTGTGGCCTCAACAACTCAAATGTACATTCCTACATCACAGGATCAGGGCCTCACTAAATCCTGTGTGTGAAAAATTCCTTCAAGAAGATAAAATAAGGGCCATCACAATGGAAGCATTTTGATCAACAGCACAAAAAGTAGCTGCCTGCACAGAATCACATGAACACCTGAGACCACAGCATGGCAATGGCTACTCCCTGCTGCACGAAAGACAAATTACAAGCACGTTTTCTGGAAAATATGTCCCTGATGTTGTGCAGCATTTTTTGATGCTTGCATTTGGATTTTTGTTCTCCAGAATTTCATTATCATATGGATAATATTGCAGATTTTAACAGTTTGATTTTAACAAAAGATTCTGCACAGCTACTTCCTTGGTGGTGTCTGGGACTTTAAATTTATTGCATGGATTAAAATGTCAAGCAGTTTGGAAGTCTTGAAAACATTGTCCCTCACTGTAAGGCTCTGCAGAATCAATGTCCAAGAAAGGACTCTGAATGGGTCAAGTTGAAGAGACTTCAGGGCACCCCCCTCTGTATGTAAACAGCAGAGACTGGATGAGATACAATGATTAAAGGAAGTGTTTAAAGGTAAGTGGTCCTAACAGGAGTAGCAGGGGATCATTAACCAGATTCCAGAGATCCTGGAAATGTGGAATTTCTCTACTATTGGAACATTCAGTTTTTTAAGGAAAAGACTTTGAAGCCACCAGTCACAAAGCCTTTCATGAAGTGACATGTTGGGGAAAGAAGCAATTTTTGCAGTCAGTCAAGCCATTCTTTCTCCATCAAGGAGACTAGGATATGCTACTATTTTTGCAATGGTTTCTGCCTTATTTCAAAATAAGTCATAGAATCATAGAAGGATAGAATGTGTTGAGTTGGACGGCACATACCAGGATCATGGAGTCTAACTACTGGCCCTGTCTAGGCCACCCCAAGAATCCCATCATGTGCCTGAGACCATTGCCCAAAAACTCCTTCTGAACTCACACCAGCTTGGTGCTGTGACCTCTTCCCTGGGAAGCTTGTTCCAATGCTCAACCACCCTCTGGATGAAAACCCCATAAAATATATGTTACAAACAGAAAAATAATTCTATTTAAAACCTGAAAGCCAAAATATTACGTTTCAACACTGTTAAACTATATTCCAAATAATATTATTGGAAAAGATGTTTTTTGTTCTGAAATTGAAAGTAAAAACTGTAAAGAAGTCAGGGTTCAAAGAATGGACATTTTCTAAGAGTTGCAGCACTGAGATATTTTTCATCTGGTTTTAGTTGCTGAAGTTTGACTGTCTTTTGTATTGAAACGAAGAGTTATGAAAACTTTCGTACACTACTTCTTGCCTTTCACTGGTTTTCCAAGAATTCACCATCAGCCAGGTCTATGTACACACTGCATTCTTCTCTGATGAGGTTTGTTTTAATGAAAGAAAAGAGAAAATAACTCATGGGTGAATACAGTTCTTCAGTAATATCTCTTGTAATGATAAATGTCATAATTTGCTCAAGTCCCGGTGTACCATTCTTCCCCTCTCACTGCTAAGAATCTTTTGATCTAAGGAACATCCATGATAATTTAAGAAACAGTTTTTCAGATGGCATAAAAATTTAAATTATTTTTGAAGTTAAAATTAAAAGCATTTAGCAAGCAATCCTCACTACATTCCAGTTAACAATTATGTAAGATAATCAAACATCATGCTTTAAAATTCTGGCAGTGGGAGGCAAAAGAGGATTTTCTTGCTTTTGCATTTTACATAATTATCTATCTTTGTTACAGATGGATTTTTAAAACCTCTTCTCCACTTAAAATATCAAATATTAGTTGCAGGGTAGGAGAGGGGTGGCTAATCCTGCGTGCTTTCATGTGGCTGTAAACCATAGGACACATGGTGAATCAATGGGAGAGATGATTGAAGAGCAATTTACAGACGGGAGATGACAATGGCTCATCATGGATCCTATTTTGGGAATTGGTGGGGCTATACACACAGTCTTTCAAGGTCACCCGGAGATATCAGCTTCATTAGCCCCTTCTGGCTGGGTACTGGCTGTCAGCAGGAGAGGCTGATTACACGCAAGGTCCCTGTGCCAGCACGGCCCATTGCTCTGCCCTGGCAAGGAAACCTCACTTCAGCAGCTCGAGAGATGCACATGGCTCAAGAGCCACATGTTGCTCACTCCTGGCCTAAGCCACTGAGACACAGCACTGGTTTGATTGTCTTAACATTCCCTCATTAGCATGTATCTGCAGATTGATTTTTAGCACTGTTGACGGAAATTATTTCTCAGAAAAATCAACAGTTGTTCAGAGTAAATCCCATATGAGAAAACTTGATTTCTTCTTTATATGTTACAGATCATGGGCTCTTTGGGGCAAGATATGTTCCAACAGCTATTTGTATAAATGAGCCCAGTTCCTGGTGGCTTTAACAAGGAGGGGATGAACACATGCTCAAAACTTTCATGTTTTTTTTTTTTTTCTTTCTTTTCTTTCTTCTTTTTTTTCCTTCCTTTTCTTTTTTCTTTTTTCCTGCTGTCTTCTGTTTGTTTTTTTTTTAATGGGTAAAAGGGAAAGGTTCCCTCATCTATCTAATTCATCAAGGGTACTTTGGAAATCCTGTCACTGGCAGGGCAGGCTTAGATGCTCACACTGAACAGCTTTATCCTTCACTTGAAGCCATTTGTTCATGTAATTGTGTTATCAGCTCATTGACCAGTACACAATGCATATGCAAATGTGTGCTCTTATATTGTAATGACAAAAAGTATAATTCATCTAAAAAGTAATTTGAAAATCACATACTCTGAGTATGGTCTGTTGCTGTGGAGACTTGAGGGTGCTTGACTGTTTCTGCTCCACTGCTGGTGTTAAACCAAACCTGTGTAATCCAGGACTGAATTACTCTTGTGTCTTTGGTTTCCAGAGGGACAGAGTTAAATGCTGCCTGCCTAAGAAATGCTCAGCTGAATAATAAAGCATGGAAGCTCAAACTGCAGTGAACAGTCACTCACGTTTTTCCTTTTGCATGACCATCACCAGCTGAGTGGAACAGTGATAATCTCTTTTGGTAACACTGCTGCTGCTATTGCACCAGGAAGGCTGATATGATGGATGTACACAGGAGTCTCTGATCTTCCAGTGAGCATGTGAATACACCACTATAGATACAACTCTCTTGGCTATCCAGGGTTAGGAGACAGAGGGCACAGTGTCACCTCTATGGGCCAGACTGTCCTGTTACTCACAAAACCCATTAGCATTGCTGCTCCCAGCTGCAGCATTGCTGATAGCTCATTGCTATTCAGAGATTATTCAAGTGTTCAGAGTCAAAGCTGCAGGACATATTTTTGGTTGGTGTAAACTGACCAGGTGCCCATCAAGAGTTGTCTACTATTATAAGTTTGTTGGTAGGATGATTCTGTATGGTCTGCTCTGGTCTTCAAATTCTATAAATGACACCTTTGACATAGCAACTTACTTAGGAAAGCTAATTAAAGACCACCTGGCTTTCACTGGTGACATGCACCTGTCCACAGGTGTTGAGAAATTTTAGGCCTGTTCTCTATTTGGATGGGAAAAGAGCTTTGACAAAAGCAGGAAACTTAGTTTGGCACCCTTTAGCGACCTGAGAGATAGGAAGGAAGTTCCTGATGCACACCATTCAGATCTTACTCTGGGTTCTCTGCTTTGTTGTATCCAAAGGAAATAAATATATATCTATGCTTGAACAGTTTGGGGTAGAACTGTTCAGAAGTCTACTTTTGAAACAATGACTAAAAGGAAAAATCACAGATAAAAACAGGTAAGCAAGCAAAGAATGAGCTGTAGCAGGCTGCCATATTTAGGTCACAGCCATGAAGTCCTGCAAGAAGCAGAAGTGCTTTTTTTAATCTCAGGAGCAACCTGAGCCTAATTGTATAGTCAGCACAGCATAGCATTGAATCTGCTTGTAGCAGACATGCCAGGTTTTGTGCTTTGCCTGGAGTGAACTGTGCTGTTTACCAAATGAACACATATATTCACACTCACATACACTCGGAGTTGGAAATACTGGCCATTGCAGCCTGCGGAGGTGAGGAGTAACTGTGGAACAGCACAGAAGGTGCTCAGTGAGTAATGTGGAGACTGTTCTGAGCAGAGGGAGGCATATACAGAGAGCACGAGGATGCCTGGTGCAGATAGATGTTAGTGTCTGGGAATCATCTGAGAACAAGCTGGGCAGAAGAACTTCACAGAAACAGTGACTGGGCATTGGAATGGACTGCCCCGAGAGGTGGTGGAGGCGCCATCCCTGGAGTTGTTTAAGGAAAGACTGGATGTGGCACTCAGTGCCATGGTCTGGTTGACAAGGTGTTGGTTCACAGTTTGGACTTGATATCAAAGGTCTTTTCCAGCCTCATTGATTCTGTGATTACCGGATGAAGTTATTTAAAGTTTGCTGAAAGGAGTCTCAAGGTATGCAGAACCTGCTGAATGTTCAAGAAACAGCTGGAAAATATCTCTGTCACCTTTCAGCTCTTTCACTTTTTCTGTTGCTTGGTACTGACATCTAGTCCTCCTTCCTTACTGTAAAGTACAAAAATACAATTTCCTTGTTTCTTTTCCAATAGGTATTGTAAGAGCCCCTGATGGCCAGAAGCCTTAATTGCAAGCAATTATTGAAGATAAAATGCATGTAAACAACAACAACAAAAAGTTATAGAATGCATAAGATATATGCTTCCTAGCAAGGTTTTAGGGCAGAATTTTACTGCTGATATTTTCTTTAAGTTGTATAACTTTAAATATCTGTCACGCAGTAGGCAGTCTCTTCAAATTACTATTATTTTAATTAAATGCTGAAATCCTGGCTGGGAATCAACACATGTTTTTGAATTTTCAGGCTTTTTTTAGGGTTCTTAAGTAAGATCTCAGCATTGTAATTTTTGACAGGTCTTTTTGAAAATCCCAGTGTGGATAGTGTTATCTCAGCCAAATTAATTCCTAGAGTAATCCAGTTTGATTCATTAAGGACTTAGCCCTTGTGAGATTTTTTTGGCACGTCCATTGCCTAAAAGACAGAACTGTAGAATTATGAGTATGTAAACTTTTGATCACCTACAAATTAAGTTTTATCCTTACCAGTGTTATTGTTGTTTTCCAAGCATTTGATAATTTGTGTAATAATGCCACTTGAGATAGATGGGAATTTCATGTATGTGCCGTTAAAGAAGTTGTGTCTTTTTCACTTTAATCTCTGGAGCAACAATTTTACATTCCTGAGCAAGGCATACATTCTAACTAACTTTATCTACTGATGTTTTTTGAAACATTAGATGTTAGAATTTTTTTTTTTTTTATTTTAATGAGTCTTTATTTGCTTTTCTTTCTCTTCTTCATGGGGCCAGGGGCAAGGAGAGAAGGTGAAACTCAGTTCTGCTGAGGGATGGCTAGGCAAGCTCCCATCCTACTAAACTCAGTGGGAGGGTTGCTACTGATGTGAATAGGTCTCTCTCTGATGCACACAGCTCCCCTGTAACATTCAGCAGATATCCCAGCAAGTCAGTACAAGCTTTGGGCAGAAATGCATAATAGAGAAGAATGAATTTTTAAAATATTCCTTTATTTTTACTCTTTTAAAATTACATTGCTTATGGAAGGCAGCAGACAGAATATACAATCTGTTCTGTGTGTCTGTGAATAACTGCTGCGATTCCTGCTAGAAGCACTCACGCAACAGAAAAGCAAGAATGCCCTCATAAAAACTCTTTAATTTCCCTTCCCTCTCTTTTTTCCTCAGAGTGCCTTTATGTTCTTTTGATGGAAGCTAACTGGAATTAAATATTGAAAAGAGTTAAAAAATGGGTAACTTCTTTTCTCAAACTCATAAAAAAAGAGATTTTAAATCTGTGAAAGATGATTTTGACCATCTAGCTTGACCTTCTGCAAAGTACAGAATATGGCATTGTCAACCCTGTAAAGGTACCTGTAACCTGTGCTGGACTAAGGTAGAGCTTCCAGAAATACATCTTGACTTTATTTGGAGACATCAGACAATGTAGGATCCAAAACCTTGTTTGACGGCTTAATTCATTATTCATATTGTTAGAATGTGGTACTACGTTGTTAATAATAGCAGATTCAGCCATTTGGAAATACTGTTTATATACTCTGCTACATGACTGTCTTCCCTTGGAGTCTGAAGCCTTAATTTGAAAATATCTGTGCCATGGATAATCCATTCAGGACAGGATTTATGGAGATCCTGTGGGGTGCCAGTTTCTGCTAATTAGTGTAGGAGTTAGAAGCCAGAGAAAACCACGGGATCTGCCTGTCCGGCTGCTGGAGTAGAGAATATCCTTTTCTTCACATTGATGCTGAGCTTCTCCACTCCTGGAGACTGTCATTACCAAGTTAAAAAAAGTTTCTACCTCCATAGCCTAAAATCTTGTGAAAATAGTTCCTTTGACATATTTGCAGCCCAGTGAAAGAGCTTTCTTGTTTCACTTCCTGCTGATCTGCACTGCTCAGAGAGAGGGGGTAAAAATGACCTTATGGTTGGCCAGAAACAATGGAGTTTGGAATAACATCATCTACCTGATTCCTAGAACCAGTACTTTGTAGTTCCAATGGGGAAAATAAATTTTGGAAATTAAAGGAGAAAAAAATATTTTATAGGCAGCTGTGCATGTGTTAAGATTCCAAAGGGAACAAATGACTTCTGCAAATCAGAGAAGAAATGTATTTTTCAGGCTATAGTTAAGAAGAAAAAGGGGTAGAGAAAACCTTTTTCTCCAGCCGAAAAACAGTCCACTTTTCAGGTGGCTGTTTGGAGTACATGGGAAAACAATTATTTTCATTCAAAACAAAACAAAAAAAACGGCAACAAAGCAGGAAGCAAAGCAGATATACTTAGGAAAGTGCAGTAGTAATTGAGTGGGAAAATACTTAATTTTGAACTGAATTATGAGGACTCACCTCACCACTGCAGAGGTGATGGGGATGGCAGGCAGCTATATCAATGAGACCTCTTAACTGGCACAATGCAGCACAGAACAGGAGCTGCACTATATTTGCTGTGCTTGAGGTAGCCTTATACACCAACTGCAGAGGAAGGCTGCCCAGCCTCATTCCCTGGGCTTTTCCATGGAAAGGAGATAAGATGATAACATTTAGTCCATTAGTGTGTGGTGAGGAGGAGGATGCCATCCTCCCAAGGCAAAGTTGGAAGGTAGTTTTGATCTGTTTGTCTAAAACATTTTATCTTATGCAGCATTTCAGGAACTTGCAGGTGCAGCCTGGGAAGGTACTCCTTGCTGATGTGGTGGTAAAATACTAATAGCAATGGAAGCAATTTTTTCCATGGTATGATTTACACTCTTTGTTTTTGATGTTTCTCCTGGTGTCACCTTGGTCTGTGAGCATGTGGGTGACCTCTTTATCATGGCCTTTGAGATAGCGATGAGACTTACTTAATCATCAGCTCCTTAATAAAACTGTCTTAATAAACCTTCTTATAATAAGCAGTCTTAATAAAACTGCCCTGTAGTGATATACGTATGTCCCAGACATAACCAGGGCTCCTACTATGTGCATTGCCATTGCCAAAGACTTCTTCAGCAGAATACCCTTGTGATGGCTGGGATCATGCTCACCACTCATGGCACCTGCCAGGATATTTCAGCAAGTCCTGCTGATGAGACAGAATTCAGGTCCAAGACAGTTAATAACAGGGACACAGCAGCCACAGGGGAGTGGGCATGGCAGAAGAGGCAGACCTACAAAAAGAAATCAGAGTGTTCAGTGGGTGAACAGGAACTGGGGAGCTCAGGGGTTGGTATCAGTCAAGATCTATCAGTTAATAACAGCTAAAGTAACCTACAATTTATTTTTCTGCGTTTACCACTAAACCAGCCTTCACTCTGTTACATCTCTTCATCAGACCCTTTCTGTGTTCTGCAAGGCTTTTCAAATTTGGTCAGTACCGCAGTGGTTTCTAAAGGTTATCCTCTGATAACCGTCAGTGAGTTATCAAACCACATAGTAATTTAACTGAGAAGAAAAGGAGTGTGTTGTAGCAGTGAGGCACAGAACAGTATGGAAAGGCAGGAGATGGGGTGAATGAATCATCAATGGCACACATCCTCTAGGGCAGTACTTGGACTGTGCACCTCCTAAACACTGCCACACACCGCTTCTTCACACAGACTGGGATAGCAGGTGATTTGCATTGTCCCTAACTACAGTTTATTGCTGCCTTCCCTTCTGGGGTCTTGAAAGGTCATCCCCCAGTTTCTACAGACTGTATCTCCTATTGCAGGTGGGAACATGGTTTGGAGCCTCTGTTGCACATGCAGCCTGGGAGATGGCTGGTGCTCCTTCCATGGTCTGGACTCAGTCGCTCCTGCTGCCACTGCCCCTTGTAAAAGGGAAAATCATCAACCACCTCTTCATACTGGAATTGTCATATACATTCTTGAAAAAGTGCCTGAAATACAGCTAAGTAACCTTTATTCTCTTTGCTCCCTATCACTAGATTTAATGACATTTAATATTTCTGCTGTTATCTCTTGCAGAACAGAACAAGAAAGCAGCATAATGCTATCTAAGCATGATGCAAACAGAACACATTTATTTATTTCTGTTCATTAATTAGACTGCTGTAATGCAGCCAGTTTCTCAGCCAGTTTTTCAATAGCAGTAGGTTTTCATTCATCTAATAATGATTTTATGACTTGCAAAATGGCAGAGAGTAAAATTTCACATGATGAACGTGTCTGCCTGTCTTCTTTGGTGGCTTGAGTTTCTGGACACACAGGAATAGAGAGAGCTCAGTGGAGAAATAAACTTGAATTATTGGGTCTTGGCTGTAAACACGGAGCTGGGAGCTTATTCTATCTGACTTTGTGTGCCGGCATCATTCTTTCTGGTGCCCACTGGATAATGAAATCAAAGCAAAATCTCAGCAAGCCAGAGAAAAGAGAATGAATAGAGAAGGGAGATAAACAGAAGAGCTGTTAACACTTCTTTGCATATTTTAAGGGTAAATGGCCTTCGTCTGACTTCTTATATATTGCAGTTGCATTTTAGCCAAGCATTTTACGGTTGAATCCAGGAGCTACTGGTTTGAGCCACCTTTCAAAGCACATTTTCCACAAAGGAAACAACAGGTGTAAATCTGGTACCCTTCATAGTTTGTTCCAAAGGCTAATCACACTCACTGTGCTTTATTTCTCATTTGAATTCATCTGGCTTTAGCTCCCATCCACTGATTCCTGTTATGACTCTCTGCTAGATTGCTTTAATTTTACTTCCCACACCCTGTTCCTTTCAGATTTATTGGGCAAGTTCTTCTAAAAATAGAATAAAAGCAAAAACAGTTGGCAGAGAGAGGAGGAGAGAGAGCGAAGGGGAAAGGGAGGGAGGGAGGGAGGGAAGGAAGGAAGGAAGTGGCGGAAAGAAGGAAGTGGCAGAAGGAAGTGGCGGAAGGAAGGAAGTGGCGGAAGGAAGTGGCGGAAGGAAGGAAGTGGCGGAAGGAAGGAAGTGGCAGAAGGAAGTGGCGGAAGGAAGGAAGTGGCGGAAGGAAGTGGCGGAAGGAAGGAAGTGGCGGAAGGAAGTGGCGGAAGGAAGGAAGGAAGGAAGGAAGTGGCGGAAGGAAGTGGCGGAAGGAGGGAAGGAAGGAAGGAAGGAAGGAAGGAAGGAAGGAAGGAAGGAAGGAAGGAAGGAAGGAAGGAAGGAAGGAAGGAAGGAAGGAAGGAAGGAAGGAAGGGACTCTCTTTATGTCTTCCTGAAGTAGAATTCATTGAACCATCTTGACAGTACTCAGGACATTAAAACCTAGAGTTCTGACACGAGTCAAGATTAATTATGCCATCAAAAGACTCATAAATGTCTGTCACATCTGTCACATCTGTCACATCTGTCACGTCTGCGGTATTTGCCTTAGAGTGCCCATTCTAGAACAGGAAGTTTGGCTTCTAGGAACTCATAAGATCAAAGTATTAAAAAAGAAATTATAATGACTTTAAAGATTTTTTGAGATTGGCTCATTATATCCCTGCATTCATGATTATTTTCAAAGCCTCAGAATTTTTTTGAACGTCGCACATTTTTTAAAAGAGGGCTTTTTGCCCGGCAGGTTAAGAAGGAGTCATGAAGTTTTAAACAGCTATCCAACACCAGTCCCAAGTCCTGTTCAGTGCCCTTCTTCCCCCTTCTCTGATAGGTGTCCAACATGATGTGTCATCCCTGTGAAGTCAGGGCTCAATATAGCCCATAGAACACAGCTGCTCCCCCAGACCTTGTCTCCATCTCTTAGTGGATTTAACCATCTTCTCTCGATCTCTGGACTGAGGACAGTGGTGGAAGGGCACACCTGAAGCAGAACTCTTCAATACCTCTGTTTATAACAATTTTAATTGTTAAGGTACTGGAAGAGACTGTGAGATAAGCTGTGTATTTTGCTACTGTCATGTACATAAGCAACCATATGCACTTGAAACAAGAGTCCAATGACAATGGCTCTGTTCTCTTTGAAAGCTTTTAATGAGCTCCATATGTCTAGCAATCTGCAGCACAAATTCAAGGCACAAATTAAAATGTGGCTTTTTATCTCAAGGACTCATTGGCTTATTACTATGGGCCATGTTCTGACACTAGGAGGTGGATGTCTCTGGATAGTGTGACTGGATCCTGATCTGAAGCCTGTAGCAAGCCAAGGTTTGCAGAGATAGGTAACAGCTTTTATTAAACCAACTGTTGGAAAAAGTAGAGGAGGTGTCAGGAGTACAGACTTTGCTGCCAAAACTTGACTACTTTTTTTCCCTGTTTGTGTTAGTTTCCTTAATAAGGCTTCTCCTTCCAAAATTTTCTAGTCCTATACCTTCAGATCATTATGGCTTCAGTAAAAGGGTTTCATGAAAAGAGCTGAGAAGGTCACATTGTCATTCCTATAATGCTGTAAACATCTAGTCTTGCATAAAAATAGCCCAAGTTCCATTCCTAAAGATAAACTTAGACCAATGACTGTTTTCTCTGCACATTTTTGCAAGACTAGATTTGGAACCAAATTTTGTTTCTGGAGTTCATGTCCAATTACAACAAGGTGGAATTCTGTTTTGCAAATCTTACAGTACTGTCATGAGCAGCCACAAGCTGCATGTGATTTCTAGCTTAGAGTAGGTTATTTTAGCAATCTACCAATTTCACCAATCTACATGGGATTTGATACAACATTTACTGGCTAAGTCTTCTCTACTGGCAACAGAGGTTCATTGTTTCTTTGGCCACCTTCAGTCACAGCATCCCAGTCTCAAGCTTTGGGAATGTTAAAGGGATGTCAGCCCTCTTTGTGAGGTTATGTCCTCACAACACTGCTATATTAAAGCTTTGTCATTCTCATGGCCTAGCCAAAGGCACAAACAGTGAGAATTTAGCTAAGGATGTCCATCAGTCTGGAATAATCTTTGGTTTCTTCAGAAACAAAAGAAGACACAGATATTTAAGCCACTGGCTTCCTTGCAGTGGCAGTGGCTGCAGATTTTATCCAGTGTTTTTCAAAGTAGAGAAACTGGTGAAATCTGGCTATTTTGCTTGGGCATTTAGCTTCAGCCAAAGGCTAAGTGACCTCTCCTGCTTCTTGTTGATAGGGTGAAATAAACTCAATTTGCTTTATACAAGAAATTGCCTTGAGATTATCTAATGAAGGTATTATTATTATCATTATTATGAAGTGAATGGGAAAAGTGTTTGGATAATTGGCAGAAGAGAAAATGAGAACAGTGAACAGTTACAACTCAGAGGCCCCTTGGCAACAGATACCTTCTTAAGTGTATGTGAAACAGGCAGCTCCCTTGATCAGCACAGACCTCTCTGCTGGAGAGGCAGCTTCCTCTAGAAGCATAATTGTGAATTTAAATGCATGGGAACCGAGAAACAGAAATAACAAGGTTCTTGATTTCCACCCCTCCCACTAACTAATATGCATTTACTGCTAATTAACTTAGAGATATAGACTGCATTCCCTGGCAGGAATTTGTCTCCTACTATTTGTTATGATGAATAGCAAAAGGAAACACTTTTCCCAATTGACTTAATGTATCCCTGTTTTGTTTTGCTCTGTGTGTGTTTTTTTTTTTTTTTTTAAACTCACCATTTGTTTTATTGCTGGAAAATATGTTCAGATTTTCTATGGAAGGATTACCTTTCTGTGGCTCCGCTGAAACACAGGAGTAAAAGATGAAGCAAATATTTTAGGATAAATGCTTAAAGCAGTCAAGCCCTTTCTGTGCAGCTGCCCCTCCACTCTCAGGAGCTGAGTAATTGCATCAGGCAGGTGACAGCCTTTCAGTGCTGCTCTGCCAGGGAGGGTGATGACTGGTGTGAGGTCAGCTAACATCCCAGCGTGCTGAGGCTGGGTCCTTGCTGCCACTAGTGATGCTTTTTTCCATCCTGGGAAGCTCCACATGTGACAAGTTGTGAGTGCACATCCAGTGCTTTTTTTTTTACTAATTTTTAAAAATTTCTATTTATTTTGTCTGACTTTTAAACATGGGGCTCATTTTTTTGTCCATGTATTCCACCTGGCCTCTGACTGCTGTGCCAAGAGGTTATAGAGCTCCCCATGGCCCCATGTCATGTCAGCAGCCTGGTGCAGATCCACCCAGCACCATTCCAAGACTAAAGAACCAGAGGCACCCATTTAGATAACTGATTTTACTTCTCTAGGTATTTTTCTGGTATCAGATATTTATTCTCCCCAAAATATTCTTGTTACTTCTCTCATAGGCATAGGGACTAGGTTTTCTGTAGAAAATGGAAAAGGCAACCTGATGTCAATATTTCTTCTTATAAGGAAATATATATTTTTATTCTTAATAAGGACATTGTTTATAAATAGGGGATGTGGACCTAGCAGGCAAACTCATTATATATTCCTTTCCTCCTCCTTTCATGTTCTTGTGATTTTTGTTTTATTCAGAAAGCCTTTGTTGTCCAAAGTTACACATTATTACACTCCTAGCTGAAGCCTGGGAATGAAGGACAGTAAATTTTGAGTCTTCTAATGAGATAGGAAACATGATCGAATGTGTAGGGACTGTGGCACTACATGGTAACTGCTGAAATGACTGCTAGGGAAGGCAATTTCCTACTTCATGTCCCTTTTCTCCATTCCTACTCATTTATATAGGCTGTAAGTTCTTACCATGTTCCTATGAATCTGCACAATGCCTTATACAACATCACTTCGGCAGGGTCCTGTAGAGCCCCTTGTCAGAACATATAATATATGCCTGCAAAGAAATGGCAATAAATTCTAATGGCAGTTAGTGCTGCATGAGTGTATCACAAAGGCACTGATTGTTCTTTCAATACACTGAGAAAAAGAAACATCGAGTCAGTCAACACTGTGAGCTCAAGGCCTGGCTATCAGCACTAATAATGTCACTTGTTGCCAAATAGAAGCAGAAACCTGTCAGAGGAGGAAAGGGTGGATGGCTATAACCCACCTCTAAAGTGACCCAATATGACACAGCCCACATAATTTTTCCATATGAGCTTTTCAGAGTGCTTTTATTAATTAATTAATTAATTTTTGTCCCTGAAGATAAACCACTGTTAAAATAAACCACAAAAGCCACAACCCTCGTAGCTCTCATTTGCCTCCTGCAGTCTGATCACAGGAATAAAGTATGAGAGCATGAAGCACCTCTCTAGTCAAGCTGAAAGAGAAGGAGCTGACAAGCCAGGGAAATGTTCTCCTGTAACCTTGAACTTGTATTCACTTCCCTCTGAAAACAAGATGTCTCAAGGCAGACAGAGGTGGAGGTGAAGTACTTCACAACATCAATACCATGTTATAAATACCTCAGAACTGTGGTAGCCTGAAGGTTTTGTGGGCTCCATGGAATTTAAAATCAACCTACCACAGAGGGGTTTTTTTAACAGTAAAAAAAAAAAAAAAAATCCAAGTTCAGCTTGTTGCAATTATAAATCGCTGGAAAAAGAGGGCTGAACAAAGGAATAACTCCTGTTCAGTGATTCAGTACTTCAGCTGACAGAGAGCTGAGCCAATAATCCGGGTGATGCTCTGGAGAACTGGGGTAGAACTGAGGAGCTACACTCAATTCTTGGCACATCCACAAACTGTATAATAGTGGACAAGCCAGTAAGTCTGATTTGTTCCTCAGTATATCCTTTCTGAAATGGACACACTCCTTCTGTACTTTACAACATAGTTTTGGGAATAAAAATCTTTAAACTCTGCTACAAATGATTTACACAGACAGAAGGACTTCTCACTGCTCATGACACTCAGGCATCCTGCCAGTTATTGGATAGAGAGAAAGGAGATTTGACCCCACAACTTGGTCTCTCCATCCTTTACATGCTCCGCACATTATAAAGTGCCTGGAAAACCAGGGTAATTTTGGGAATCTTGTGAAGGGTGGATGTGTAAAGCTAAATACACTTTCTGTAAAAGGTTGGGTCTCTTAATATTTTTCTTCAGCTTTTCAGACTATCCTGAGAGAAAAAGGGTTAAAATAAATATAAACAAATGCATAATTTTTCAACTTGCTGTTAGGAAAAAGAACACAGAGAGAGAGATAGATAAATAGATTTCAAGAGAGCTTAGAAAACACAGACTGTGGTGAGAGCCATACAAAGGTAGGGAGGTAGCAAAAATCTGAAAAACGTCCATGTCTCTGGTGGTGTGAGAAGCAGATGGGCTCCAGCAGCTTTCCTGCTTGGTTTCATTGCTGCTGGTGTACACAGAGCTGTTCTCCCAGTAGGGTTAATTGAAGTCCAAGAGAAGAATAAAGCAGGATGGGTTGTAACAGAAAGCATCAGGAAAGAATAGTGAAATAAAAATCTTTTTGCGCCTCACACCACAGTGGAGTTCATTAGTGGTTTTTTTCCAAGCAAGAGCAATGAGGATTACAAGACTTTTTGGGGAAGAATGAAAAAAGACACAAAAATGGTTTTGGAGACAAGTTGTATCTAGAATGAAATAATAAATCTTAGGCATAGCATTGAAAAAGAGAGGAATGAGAGGACAATTTTAAAATTTTTTTTAATGTGCAATTTAGTCAAATCTCTGTCTAAAGAACAGGACAGAAACGTTGAAGGTAGTAGGATTTTATTTTAAGATAAGGAAAATAGTAGTCCGCACATTCTCAGCTTTCTTCCAAAACTACTTTTAGACAGCAAAATTAGGTGACTAGAATCTTACCTACAGGACAAGACAGCAAAGTACAGTACCATCCAGACATTTAGCTATAATGTCCTTTCATATGTTCATGGAGTCCTCCTGCTTTTATCATCATGACCTCAAAGGATGTTTCTTAAAATCTGATGGTCTAACTTTAGAAGAAGTGCTTTCTAAATATAGGTCACAAAATGCGTTTTCACAAGGGAAATATAGTGAACAAGTCACTTCTTTTGCCTGCTGAAGCTTTGTAGAATCCAGGAATGGGATTAGTATAATATCAGTGGCTGGCTGCCTTATTGCCATTCTCAAAGTATCTAGAACTGATCTAAAAGTGAAACTTGGATTTTAGGAAATTCACATACACTTTTGTTTACAGGGGAAAGAAAGACAAGGGTAAGAATAAAAGCCAATATAGTGCCTTTTGTGTACATTTAGCTTCTTTAATGAAGTCCTCTGAAAAATATGGGTTGGTGTTTGTCCGCTGTTCCTATGACAGTGCTGCACAGAAGGCATGTGATGGGGAGACTGAGACAGGTGTCTAACACAGACAGACCTGCTGCAGATGAAGAGTGGTTAATAAGCAGGGTGCTAACACGCCTCGTTCAGATCCATGTAATCAGACCAGACACATTATCGAAACCAGGATGGAGCTAAAGGCTTCACTTTTCTAGGCATCAAAAAAAAAAAAAAAAAAAAAAAAAAAAAAAAAAAAAAAAAAGAGGGAAAAAAAAAGATGTGTGAATGAGAATGTATGCACAAAATCAAAATATGTGCACCCCCCTGTTGACATGAAAGAGACTAATTAATTATCTAACTTGTCACATCCCCAGCTTGTCTGCATTCTGTCTCGCATGCACATTCTCACTCCATCAGAGGTTGTTTTTTTCTGGGGATATAAAGCAAAATTTAAATTAAACACCTTTAATGCTATGATATTAGTCTGATATTAGCGATCACATAATTTTAAACACAGTGAGAGAAGGTAAGAAGGAAATATAAATTCAGAGGGAAAAAAACACCCCCATGACAGGAACCCAAACCTATAGAAGGAAAAGTCAGGGACATGTATAAAGGCTCCCAAAAACACACAGGTAGAAATGGGGAAACGAGGAAAATAAATAGGTGACATGAATGTGTGCAGACACATGCACATATTCACAAATATCTTCTTGGGTTAGTACTACTTTACAGATGCATCCAATATTTCTGGTAAACAGCTACTCTCTACCAATTCTCTTTCTCTAAACTTCTAAACAATTATTCCTGAAATAAATAGAGCATGGCCAGCTGTCCTGTCTGCTTATTCATCTCTAACCATGAGCTGAAAATTAGTCATTTCTAAAAATATATAGGCAAACCTTTTGATTTATTGTAGCTATGGAATTTCATTCTGATGTAGCTTTTTCCCCTTATTTCATCAAATTTCTGTATTAATGTCCTTATCCTCTCCTTATTTCATATCTTGCTCACTGTTTACTATGCTTGGAATTGTGAACAGCATCATCACAGACATACAGCAGAGCCCAACAGCTTATACTCCTAATGACTAATGTGCAAGGATTTGTTACTTTGACATCAAATGAAACTGAAGACAGAAATCAACCCAGGATTTGCTTTGCAAAATCCCAAACTTCCTTCTTCAACCCTTAGTTTGCACTCAAATTCACCTGCTTTTGTCACAGGAGAAAAGCATTTGTGCATACCAAAATTAATAAATTTTGTACAATTTTTTAAAACGAAGAAACAGAAATTACAGAAAGTGCAAAATCCAAGGAAATTAAATTGAAATTTTCAGACTGCAAATAAAAACATAAATAAACACTCTTCCCAGACTGTAGTGTAAAACAAGTCCTTTTTAAAGTAATAAAAATGAAAAAGACCACCATGGAAAATGGAGATATATAAATATGAGGAAAAAAAAGCAAAATATTTTCATAATGACCATTTTTAAACTATTTTAAATGAGCTCTGATGTTTCATGTGTCTTAAAAAGCAACTGTGACCAGTAAGACACTGAACAATTAATTTTGCTTCATAATTCCTGTCTCAAGCCAAATAATCCAAGATGGAAGTAAAATATATGTCACAGAAAAATATTGATATTTTTAATGGTTTCCAGAGGCAGGATGTCTACAATGGCATATGATTTGACAGTTGTTTTCTGGAATCATTAAGAATGAGCACCTTTATTTCCACTTTGAATTTCCTGTTCTCCATCTTCCAGTTGCTGGTTCTGATTATACCTGTCTGTGAGATTAAACATCTCAGCTAGATTTGGAGGCTGTCTTCCCTTGTAAACATTCTCCCTGTTTTGATATACATGACTATGTCTGAAAATATCCTCTTTATCATCAAAAAAGGATGAAATATGATATAGCTCAAAGGCAAAACCAGATGACTTTGTGACAATTTTTCATAGTGTCTCCAGCTGAAGAAAATAACAGAATTTAAAAATAAAAGGAGAGAAAGAAAGTGAAGGTAAAAAGTTAGCCAAGAGTAAGAGGAATTGGAAAGGATCTTGTAAGCATATTAAAAAAAAAAAAGGAAAAAACCCTCAAACACAGGCATTGGTGCTCATTCCAGCATCCCTGCATGCTGCCCTGGCTGTCCCTTGCTGGCTGGCTGCCGTTTCCTGCAGCATTCCAGGGGATGTTCAGCCCAGACTGGGCAGGATAGTGATGCCATGAGGCAACTTCTGGCAGCCCCAAAGCTGACTCAAACTGATGCTTTTCTTGCTCCAAGATTGCTCCCGACTGTTAAAAGAAATTTATTCTATGCCAGTGTGCTCCTTCAGGTTGACTTCTATCTTTCAAAAGCAACTTTGAAATTCCCTGCTGAATGTCCATCCAACACTTATTTATTTACTACGATGGGGTTTGGCAAACACACTGCAGAGACTGCTGTTCGTTTTATCCCCGTTCTTTTGCATTTTCATCCTAACAGGGATTGTTACTCAGGCCATTTGCCAGGATATTTGGTTGCAGGGAGTGAGCAGGCACCTGCATGTGGCCAGGTGTCCTCTGCAGCCTGGCTGAGCACAGGTGATCCATGGGCCTTTCTCCATGTTAAAATACAGTTACAGTAGATATGTCTGCCTAGAGAATACTGATGTGTAGTCAAAGGATATTAGTGGGGAATAGTTGGGACAGAATTTGGCTTTCCTAATATCAGATGCCAAAAAATTGTTTGGTTATGTCTAGGCAGGACACATTTTATAGCTAATGGAGAGGAATCAGCATTACTGGAAGCTTATCAATCTCAATTCTCCAAGAGAGTAATTTTGAGATGGGAAATATTTCTTTCTGTCAACTCTGAAAAAAACCTGTAAATACTTGCTTTGATTTGACCAAAAGCTGTTAAATATCTTAATTACTGTATTACAAGCTTGTGAGCAAAGGTATTAAAATTGTCCCCATTAGGTTCTTTTTTCATCACCTGTTTTGTTAACATTCCTTTTTAATAAATTCCCAATTTTCTAGCTCTATTGAAAGAAACACTCTCAAAGATAGGGAAACAAGAAGGATTAGTAGGTTTGATAATGAGTAGGAATATCCTTGGAGGTAATATTTATCAAGAGGAAAAAGAAAAGATGGAACATAAGAGGTAAGTATTAATCATAAGGGGGTTGGACTGAAAAAGGGAGCCAAGATTTTTCTGGCAATAGCAGGGACTCTCTCATGGTGAGCTTCTGAGCTCTCTATGGTGAGCTTCACCATAGATGCGAACCAGGGATGGAGGTCATTGCATTGCACTGTCCCATTATCAGCAATAAATTCGCAGGATATGATGACTTTCCCTAATTTTCTGGGAAATTGTTGAGTCTCTGTTGACAAGGTGATTTTAAAAGTGTATGTAATACCTAAGCATGTACATTGCTTTCCATCAGGCATTTTGCATACAATCAAAGTTTAGAGACATTTTGAAATATGCCATATGTCACATAGTTTGTTTTGGAATAGCCAAAAAAGAAAAAGGTAGATCCTCGAGCATATACTGACACAGAGCCACACATGCACAGAAAAACTGAGACTTGTTATGAGGCAGAGGGCCTATGCTTTTGAAACAATCACCAGCCTGGCTTTATGTTTACATCACAGCAAGAGAAGAAAAGACAGGGGAATCATAACAGTACACTAATCTGATCTTATTCTGGTTCTTTCTCTGCAAAAAAGAGACTTTCATAACATCTAAGAGGCATGGTTTTTCGTATCTATCTAAGCACTCTTTATCCCAAGCCATGTGGCTCAATTCAGCTTGAGATGAGAAGCCAGCCAAAGAGGGGACAGTAGCATAAAAGGGATTCATGTTTGGGAGGACAGTTTTAATTGCAAGACACACACACACACACACACACACACACACACAGATTTCAATGGCTTGGGTACCACACAGCCATCAAATGTTGTCTGTGCTGCAGGTGGATTTTTGTGTATTTGTTTTTCCTGCCTCTAGATTATGAAAATGTTCTTTACGACTCATCTGATACATAATCCCTGTTTTCCTGTTTATTCTTAAGTAAATTAAAGAAAAACATCAAAGCATAGCAAAGCACAGCACCCTGCTTTCACTGACTGTATGACACATTTAGAGACTTGGAAGAGTGTTGGATTCTACTTTATAGTAGAGCCCTGTAAACCAACAGACCAAAACCAAGCCCACTCTGAACAAACAGAAAAATTTCCAGGCTTTTCTCCTGGATGTAACCTCCTCCAAAAAGGTGAAGAGGAGATGGGCTGCCCAAGCCGACATCCCTCCTCTGGAACAACTGAGGGACGCAGACATCTAACCTGAAGGAGGTGCCTGTAAGAATCCATGTCTCTTGGGCTGTTGTTTGAGTCCACTCCAGCTGGCTATGGGGACCCTGGCCCACACAGTCTTACCTGGACAAAGCAAAAGACAAGAAACGCTCTTCTCCACGTGGGGACGAGTGTCCTGTTTATTGGCTTGGGAAGAGACACTTCAGCCTCAGGCAGCCTCCCAGGTGAAAAAGGAGTGACCTTCTTGCAGGGGACCTTTATACCCGAGGACTGGGGGCGGGGGAACAGGACCACAGCCAAAGGGAGACCATTGAGGAGGGGAGAGGGGAGGGGTAACCAGGGCCCAAACCACCAGCGGGTACAGCAGAAGGGTGCATGAGGGAAAGATGGGAGAAGGGAAATAGCAATGTATGTGACATAACATAGTACAAATTTCCAATCACCCGGTAAAAAACAACAACTAAATAAACTATTTAGTGCAATACAACAGGTGTCCTGTTTCAAACTTGCCTGGAGCTGTCCCACCCCTCAAGAATTCCAGAGGCTTTCTTTGAAGAACTGCTTCTTTAGTGCCTTGGATATTGCATCTCCAGAGGATACCAACCCTTCTCCAAATCAAGAAATGCAAAACCCAGCAATCGACTGTGAGTAGTGCACTGCAATTCCAGCTCAGCCTGGCTGTCATTGCTGTCTTGTGACAGGTGAACATCTAAGGCCATGGGAACTGGCATCTGAGGGTCAGCTTCTCTTTCAGACAATCATTTTCTCTATAGATACAGATCTTTGAATTAACCATTCCTACTTTTCTTTTAGTAGTATGTGCTACATGGGGTGGTAGTGGCACCCTCAGTAACAAGGTAGGGAGGAAGGTCCATTTTTCTCTGTCCTGGTTACCAGGCAGGCTGCACAGGGGCAAACCCCATCTATTTTGCAAAGCAATCATTATGCAGAAAGAAATGAGATTTTGTGTAGGAAGGGGACAGGAAGAGTCAAAAGACCTACAGAGGCATTTATTTATTCCTCAGGTGTGGTTTTATAACAGACTACTAGCAGCTTTGAGAAAAAAGAGATTATAAACACTACACTTAATTATTATAATGGAGGCTGAGAATTTTCTGCCACCTCTAGGAAAGCAGCATTCTCTTCAGAAAGGATGAATTTGTTTCCTCCTAAACTTCCTAATTAGATGAATGAATATCAGACAACAATAATTTCTTCTAATTACAGGAAGTCTAGAATAAATTAAAGCAGAAAATATCTTTTTCTCTCTCTTGTTTTGTTTTTTTTTTTTCTTTGTACAGCAGCATTTTTAGTGTTTATCAACGTTGCCCCTAAGGCAGAAAGAGAGTAATGCATGATCAATTTGTCTTACAAGTCTTCCAAAATAGTTCCCTCTCTCCATTTAGCACTGTCAAGGTTTGTTCTTATTTGCCATTTCAGACAAGATTTAGAGCTTCCACACTTTGATTCTTGGGATGAAGGAGGATTAAAGTTTTCATTGCTTGTTTGTAATGAGGCAAATTGTAACTGTAATTATGTAACCAATTTGCTGCAGTTAACTCTTGAAAAGAACAGCCATGGTCCTGGCAAAGGTTCATTTTGCACTGATGAGGTTTGTAACCAAAGTGCAAGTTGAAAGGCAATAGGATCTGGGTGCCTAAAATTGACATGGTTTTGAAAAGTCCAATCATAATCATTGAGTGGTTGGAAAAACAGTACAGATAGCAGTGACTGCTTAAAGCTAATGCAAGGAAATCCAAATATCTTCATGTGTTTTTCTTCACATTAATCCTGCTCTGAGATCAGAGGAATTTCATTAAAAGATCCAAGCTAGTTAAGATCTAGCCTCCAAGAAATACATTAATCAGTTTTGAGGGAAAAGAGACCTTTCTGTTCACCTGCATTACACAGGAGGCAGACATGCACACTTCACTTTTTATTGGAACCAATAACTTTATGCCAAATTCATAATTTCTAAAAAGATAACTTCTTATCTTCAAAGAACTCCTAAATATGGAAAGTTCACTGGTAAGTTGCCCCATTTTTTAATTTTACTCTCACTAAAAATGAGCAACTTACTTTTCTTTGCTTGTTGCTTGCTTCAGCCTCCTGACTTGGAGTTTTCTTTTCTTTAATGATACAACATTAAAAGGACATGCATGTTATTGGTATCTTCAAACGTCAGTATTCTTACATTGAGGTCCAATTGTTTCTCTACATTTTCTGTCACTAAATAAATGTAGGCTGTATTTTCTTTTTAGCTTCTCATTAGAAGAGTATTTTTTCAGGCCATGGGAGAGAATTTTGGAGAGAAGAGAGCATCTGGCAGGTCCTGGTACTTCTTTGGATCAATATTGTGGCCAGTTTATGTCCATATCCCTGTCGTGACCTTTCTGGAAATCCCTGCTCTTTCAAGATGTGGGCCCACAGTTGACACTGTGCATCCTCACTTTCAATCCAGATGGATTATGCATTGCTGTAATACAGTACAAGTTCTTTGACCACAGCAGACTTATAACATTATTGACTCAGTGTTGATGGCTGAATAAGACTCTTAGTCAATACTCAGCTGTTTAGATTATCAATGAAGCTTCTTGCAATGATATATTTTTTCTGCTCATTGACCAAAATTATCTGTGAAAAATGTGTTATAAGACCTGTAAATGATTTGTGCTACCTCAGTGGGCCAGGCACATATGTGTGTTTCTGTATCTGTGAGCACTTTCGCAATTTACATTATTTTGCTCTTGTTGTTTGAGTTTCTATGTGCAGAATCAAGGGCTTTGTTAAAGTACTTTGGAATGTGGAATGAGCTTGTTGACTTGTGGGAAAAAAGACAATGGCAAAGTTAGGTTTGCTACCAGCTAAGAGAAACTCTTTAATTCAAGTGGTTGGATGGTGGTAAATATTCCAGTGCTGCAAGTGAAAGGCTTTTGGAGCATCCTTGGGTCACTCTTGAGAGTACAGAAAAAGAATAAAAGATTTCTGAGACCAGTGCAATTGCTTACATTTCTTCTGTTTGTTGGCAGCTTAAAACTGCAAAAATGAAAGTCACTGTTGCATCTTTGCAGAGTTCCAGTGTGCTTCAGAGATTCTTCCCTGAGACAGCCAAAGTAATTGCATAAATATATTTCAGCACAAAATAAACTCCACAGTTCCACACTGGTGTTATTTCTTCTTGTTGAGGCTTCACAGACAACAATTTTACTGACAAAAAGAGTTTAGTCGTTTGAGTTGGGGAAGTTGTGACTCTTATTTTGAGATCCAGAGCCTTAGACATGCTTGGGGCACAAAAACAGGTAAAAATGAAAAATCTATTCTCTCAAAAAGGAAAAACAAAAAAGAAAGAAACAAAGGGAAGCATGAGAGATTTATAGTAGTTTATCAAGGAAGATTTGGGCTACTTTGCCTGTGGGTTAGTAATCTAAATTCGTATTTTCTGGCAGCAAGCATAAGGGGGGAAAAGAAAAGAAAAAAGGACTAAATATTTTTATATTAGGCTGGAAAAAAACTTATTAATACCCAGAAAGCTTCACTCATTTAAGAAAACTTGATAGGATCAAAAAAAAACAAGCCAAAAAATAGGAGCCTAAAGTGCTTTTTGAATTAAATATACGCACTGACATTTAGGAAAGTGAGTCAAGTGATTCCTCACTGCAGCTCTTGGGGTCCTGGGAGTTTCTTCCTCAGATTTTTGGGATTCAGAAAAAGAGGCATCCTTAAACTAATTTTCCCTGTGCTTTTTGTACTACATTGAATTCAGCTGAAATTATGGAGATGATGTTGCAATGTGCCATGTTATACCAGATTAATTGATCATGAAGTCTTCAGGTAAATGGGAATCTTGAGATTCAAACATTTAGTTCTAGATTATTTCTAACATTGACTGAGGATGTGCTTAAATACCCTTGAGACTATCAAAGACACCTTTTTGTCAGCCTGCTTTGCAATTCTCTAATTTTAATTTCTTGCTTGCAAAGTGTCCCTTCTCCGACTAGACACACAATGACACCACTGTCCTGAACTTGGGAAATGGTGGTTTCGGAACACCTCCAACATCAAGCCTTCTCCTTCCTGCTCAGGTGCTTCTTACTGAAAAGCCATCATAATGAACTAAAAGGCTCATCAAGGCTAAATTTCCTTGTGAATACTGTCCCGATCTTCCTTTGAGAAAATAGTAGGCTTGAGCTATATTTCACAGAGGTGTGTTGTGGTAGGCTCCACACCTGTGTTCAACTTAGAGAAAAAAAAATCAGTCATCCTTGTGCTTGACACTTCCTAGTGCTGCCAGCTCTGAGCTGCTGCTGGTTTTGCTTGCCTGCTGTAGGCCTGGGTCTGCAAGCAAAGCCCTCCCTCCCACACAGGGAACAGAATTCAGCACAGCAGCTCCCACCATAAGACAGAAAGTTTAACTTTCTGAATCTGGACCATGCCTCTTAAATGTCCAGAAAACAACCTGTGGAGGAATAGGAAGAATCTATGGAAATAATTGGCAGCTGCAAAAAGTAAGTCTGAAAGCAGGGTGGAAGGCATATAGGAAAATCATCCCAAATTCAGTGGTGGTGTTTGTGAGAGCAGCTCCTCAGTATTGCTGTGCCTATTTATACCTGCAGTGTATTTGTCCTGCTCTGTGCACTGAATAGGACAACAGGGATTAGCATTTAGAATACAGTGAAGACCTTTCCAGCTCTCCCCAAATGAATGTGTTGGTTTGGGTGCTCCTGTAAAGTCTACTGCTTTTTTATGTTCCCAGATACTGTATTTTTTTTACTGGTACTAAATGGCTGTCTATGTCAGCTCAAGTTACAAAAACAAGTGGGATCTTTTCTGGTAGATTTTTAGGATACAGTCTGTGATTGATGTAATATACTAAACCACAAAGAGCATATGAAATGGTGAATGTGAAATGTGAATTCTCACTACTTCTTTACAAGGACTGGTTTTCTCCCCATAGAAACCTTGCCATGCAAAAGAGTGAATAACAACATTTGCCTTCCAGTGGGTGAAATAGAACACTGATCACCTGTGACACTGGCAAGCAGTGCAGCAGGACAGTGCTTTCAGAGTTGTTGACAGAAAACAGGAAATAGTGATCATTTGTTTGTCATTGGTTCTTTCCTTTATGGATGCTGGTCACTGGGGCAATATTTACTAGCTGGCTGTCATCAACCTATTATGTTTCACCTAAAGCTTTTTCAGATACATTACAGTCTGTGTTTTCTTGGCTGATAATATTCCTCTTTAGCAGAGTTTCTGTGTTATTTGTCCCACTGTTGAAATGTGTTACTTGCTATGGCATTGCTCCTCAAAACCAACAGCATATTGGTTGTGAATGCCCCAGCCCTGGAGGTGTTCAGGGTCAGGATGTATGGGGCTTTGAGTAACCTGAACTAGTGAAAGATGTCCTTGCCAGCGGCAGAGGGAATGACCAAGGTATTTAAAAGGTCCCTTCCAACACAAATTGTTCCATGATTCTGTGATTCTTTGATATGTCTGCAAGACAACAATAAGAGAGAACACATGAGTGTGCTGTCTCACATGATTGGTCCACATTGCTGCTTATAGGCTGTCTGCAGAAGTGGAGCTAAAGCTCAAATTATTAATGCTGTATGATGGAAGAATGGAGCTCAGTTTCTCCTGGGTGGATGTCATCTCACTTGTCTCACACTTACTGCTAATGAAGGAGAAGTGCAATTTTGGTCTGATCTGTGGACCTAGATTTGTTCACTGGATTGGAGAGTACACCTCAATTATGTCTCTCTCCCATGGGTGAGTTCCTCAATTCATGCTGCTTAAGGTTTTTGTGAAATTTTGTAGTACCTAGGATGGGTGGGTCTGATCATCCTCTGAGCAGCACTGAGCTGAAAATGCAGACATAACAAAACACTGCTTTTGGGAAGTGGAAGCTGAACAAGGCTAAATATCTCTCCTGAAAATGCAACTCATTTGTAACAGTTTATCTCTAATGAATTTCAAGAATTACAATGGAGTTGGAAAGTGATGGCTGTTATCAGTCCACAAACACATCTGAAACCTAGAAATGTTGACAGTGGATACATTTCTTTCAGGCACTGCCTTTTGGCAGCAGATCAGATTATCTGTGTGAGCCACACAAATCACAGGCTTTCCCAGGTGGGCATTAGCAGAACCATCTGGCAATTAGAAGTCTCTGGGGCAGTCAATCCAACTTTGAGCTGGATTAACTTGGAAGTTTCAAACACTGTCATTGCTTTTTGATAGTCAGAGAGGTTTTTGGCCCTTGTGAATAAGACAACCATTTGATCAGGGACAGAAAGGATTATTCAGTTATTTATTTTCAGCTCTGTTCAGTTTTCCACGAGGTCAGTCTAAATCATCCCTCTTAGAGCACATGTATAGAGGAAATGTATATGCATGGCTCAAATCCAGCCAATTTTGGGGATGAGTAAGTTGGCTGAGCATGCAGAGAAGATCTGCAGCAATCTTGGAGCTTTATTTGGTGTGGCAGACTGTGGGTAATTTTGGACAGAGAGTACCCGGTGCTCTTATTTCACAAAAACTGTTTAGCTTTTGCTGTATTTCAGCAGTGACAAAAGCTCCCACAGCCTCACAATAGGCCCTCTTGATAACAACTGAAAAAATCTGTATCTTGCAAATATGTTATATCATTAGATGAAGTGGACAAAAACAAAACAAGTATGTTTATGACTTAGCCTGAGGAGATAATTAACTTCTGAGTGCTGAGATCCTTGATTGCATTCCTAGCATGATCTTAATTGGAAGTCTGAACTTGAAAAAGGTTGTAGTGTTTGGAGGATATCTGAAATGGTTCACTGAGAAATTGTTTGTTCATAAATTTGAAAGGTAATCCAGATAAATACCTTTTACTTTGCCTTTGTTGTAATTGTTGTGGTTGATGATGATGATAAAAATAATCTATTACAGCGGCAGCAAAAGCACCAGACTATTCAAAGAGAACATGTATCAAAATGTATTGAGCCACTTCAGGGAATTTCAAAAGAAAGAAGTTTTACAAAAAGGGCTGAATACATACCAAATGATAATACTTAGAAATCTGTATTACTGCTCCCAAGTGTGGTACAGTACTTTGCTGAAACTATTGACCTCTTGTGTGTTCTCAGCAAGAATTGTCATGATCTAAGTTTTCTTGCATGGAACTGTGTTGTGTTGCACGTGAGCTACAGTATGTTGCCAGTATAGATGAAAACTAGAAGCTCTTTTGTTATGCTGTCAAAATCTCTGCCCTTTACCCATCCCAGTTATGAGCACTTGGCTAACAGGAATTCCAGTTCTCTGTGATCAGTGAGGGCTACAAATTGCATCCTTCTTTCTGAAAAAGGATGAATCCATACAGTGTCAGAGAACATGTCCATCTCACCTGATCAGAGGTTGGGCATAGAGGAACACTGTCCTTGGTGCTCCCTAAAGTCAGTGTTGGAAAATGAACTGCAGGTGATTTAACATGTCTAATTTAAATTTGAGAGGGGAGACCTTATTGTGGCCTTTGAATACATAAAGAGGGCCTAAAAGTAATGTGGAGACAGACTTTTTAGTAGGGTCTGTAGCAATAAAACAAGGGGTAAGGATTTTAAACTAAAAGAAGGTAGATTCAGTGTAGATGTAAGGAAGAAGGTTTTTATAGTGAAGGTGCTGAAACACTGGCACAGGCTGCCCAGATAGGTGATTAATGTCTCACCCCTGGATACACTCAAGGTGAAGTTGATTGGAGCTTTAAGCAACCTATTTCAGTTGAAGATATCCCTGAATATTGCAGGTAGGTTGAACTAGAATATCTTTAAAGGCCCTTTCAACACAAAGCATTCTATGTTTCTATAAGATGAAGAATTTAAATAAGTATCTAAAGAGGTTGTTGAATATATGCAGAGCCCCCCTCTTGACCAGGCTAGACTAAAAGAACTGAGTTTGAGATGTTCAAAAATTTGGGGTGAAAATAGGATAAAATAAGATGAAAAAAATTATTTGATAATTCCTTTTGACCCTTGAGGAAAAATGGCAGCAGAAAAATGGGCAAGTCTGACATTACCCGTGCCCAGGCACCTGGATCATCAAGCCCACTTGACACAGAAGTCTACACTAAGATTGTCTGCTCTTGTTATCTTTCAGAAATCACAGAATATGCTAAGTTGGAAGGGACCCACAAGGGTCATCCAATCCAGCTCCTGGCCCTGCACAGGATGCCCCAAGAATCACACCATGTGCCTGAGAGCTCAGACCAAACGCTCAAACATTGGACTTGGTGCTGTGAGCACTGCCCTGGGGAGCTGTTGCAGTGCCCAACCACCCTCTGGCTGAAGAACCTTTTCCAAATATCCAGCCTTACCCTCCCTTGACTCAGCTTCAGAACAATCTCTTGGGTCCTGTCACCACGGAGAAGAGATCCATTTCTGCCCCTTCAGCTGTAACTGTGACCAGGTCTCCTCTCAGTCTCCTCCGGGGTGAACAGACCAGAAGGATAACACTGAGCTTTCAGATGAAACAAATTAGCACCACTGATAGACAACTAACTGGAAGGATGGAAGCTATTGGAGCAGAAAATAAACTATGGGGCTCTCAAGGCAACAAAGATGCTGTGAAGATTAGCTCAACAATGTATTGCTTTATAGAAATCTTAAAATGGAAAAATTTGTGCCTCTCTCTCTGAATGCAGCAAGTTCTGTCAAGGATTTGCTACAACTCAGGGTCCCCACACAGATAAATGAGATGGGACACAGTAGTAGACCTAATTGAGTTGGATTAACCCAAGGAAATCTAACTGTAGTATCAATAAACAGAAAAGATCATCTGTGATTTTTGATGTGGTTCAGAAAGTCACAGTTATTATTATCCAGAAAACAAAGAAATTAAAGAGACTGGGACATATGCAAAATAGAATAGTGGGATAAAACAACTAACTTTCATTTAAGAGCTGAAGAAATTATTTTATAGACAAAAAAACTACACCAAAAATAAAATGAAATGACAGATACAGAAAGTAACCAATCCCCTGCAAACATGGGACATGTAGAGAATAGTAGATGTTTTAAAATGTTACAGAACTGTGCATTCAGAGGTAAGAAATATCCTTTGAGAAGAGTCTCTAATGAATATACAAGTTTAACCTTCACTTGCTGCTGCTGCCACTGCTGCCATCCAGGCTGATGGGGTGAGGGAAATGCTGTTGGCTGGAAAAAACCTTAGGGAAAGCAAAAGGAGGAAAGACATTGTTTTTATATCTATTTACTTTTCCTACCTATTCCTAGATGTCACCTCTCTCTGTTAAATTCAAGGCCACAGCCTAGACTTTAAATTGAATAGCTTTGTTTCCAGTCATGATATTGGGGTTTATTAAATTCCTGTTTTGCTGCGGTGGATAGTATTTATGCAATTTTCCTCAAGGAAGTTAAAAATAGCTTTCTGCTCCTTAGGGTTACAGGGGCTGCTTTTGCCTATGCTGTTAACTTGGTTTGTATTTTTAAACACAAGTATAAAAAAACCAAATAGAATAGGGAAAGTTGGGCTTCTCTCTCTCATACTGTTTTTTTGTAATTGGACATGAAATAAAAGCTAGTCAAATTGGCAGATAACATTGTGTTCTGGGTGGTGTGAAGTGCCAGAAACAGTATTTTGCCTGCACACTACTTGTTTTTTAATAGTCCTTTTTATTTTTCACTCATAACAACAGAAGTGAACTATTAAAAATCAAATGTTGAGATGAATTGAACTAAACAAAAACATGCCAAAGGCGACAGGCAGGGTTTAACACTCTGTGACTTTTATCTCTCTGGTGTCTCTCTTTGATGGCTGACATGGCAAAAGAATTCTCACAACACTTCTGAATCCTGATCACTTTGCTAATAACAGCAAGACCGCCACTGCATCGTTTCTACTCTTGAATGCCTCTAGATACAATTCCTTGCTTACCCACTTGATATTCACACGGCACTGTTCAGCAAAGATTTAATGAAGAAAATGAAGAAATTCTTATGGAATCAGCAGATGATGGTGTATTATTATTATTATTATTATTATTATTATTATTATTATTACTGCTCATTTGATCGTCAGAGGTGCCAAGAGAAACCAATCAAGGATCAGTGCTTTGACCTAAGATGTGGCAGATAGATCCTCAGTGGGACATAGTACCTCATAAATTAATGGAACTGGGATGGTTTAAATCAATTAAGATTCTATACTTCCAACAAGCCCCCAGCAGTGGTGTGAGGTGCAGAGAAGTAAATGAAAAATTGAGCATGTTTCTATAACCATTAATACAGTCTTTGCTCCACAGACTCCCTCGATACTATCAGTCCGAAAGATTGCAGGGACTTATAGAGGAGTAATGAAGTCAGGGCTAAAGAGATTTCAGATGTGCTAGTAATATTCTTAAAGGTTTTGTCAGTTTTCTCTCTATGGGGAAAAGGTCTTTTGTGAAGGCACTGAGCTGAGGCTCAAAAGATTTGCACTTTGCTCCTAGTTCATCGTGGACTCCCTCTTTGATCTTGGAAAATAACCTGTTTTGCTCATGTGAAAATAGGAATGCTAATAACAAGTCCTTGTCTGTCCTGCAGGACAAGGTAAGATGAACTCTGTGGGCTATGGCATCCTACATCTGTGTACAAACAGAAAGGGATTGCACTTTTCAGCAATCTTCATTGACTGCTCTACCACAAATTGTCATCAGAAAATTAAAATCACAGAGTAGCAGAATATCATTAAAAGGAGTATTTATCTGCTACTTATGTTATATCCTTCCAGTCCAACAAAAGCAAACTTTTGCTCCTGTGTCTGAACTTTTCTAAAAGTAGAAGTGAAATCATGGTCAAAGGTAATAGGATTTTATGATTCAAGGTGAGCCAATATTTTCAAGCTTCTAAAAAATCAGTTGCTTTCTGTTTTTTTAAAGTGTTAGTGGTTAAAAGGGCAATAATAATATGCAGTTCTGAAAGACTGTACTAGAACCTTACAAGTCTTTTACAGAAGGAAAATCAGATATTCCTGTTTCACATTGCTGCTGTGCTGGTAAATAGACATATAGGTAGGGTCCACAATTTTCACACAAAATCTTCCCTGCCTTACTCCTGTTGAGCCTTTTGTGTCTATTTGCAATGGAGTAAGGTTGCAAGTTTTTGTACTCTTATCTCTCTGCTGAAGCTCTGCTTCCATTTCTAGGCAGGAAAAGCAAATCAAGGGCTATATTTTTACTGGAAGTTAAACAGAACAAAGCACAAACCTGAGAGCTTGTATATGATCACCCATGTGCTAAACTGTGAACAAATTGAAAGCGCTGAGAGGGTGGTCAGGCATTGGAACAGGCTGCCCAGGGAAGTGGCAGAATCACCATCCCTGGAAGTGTTCAAATCGTGTGTGGATGGAAACCTGGGGACATGGTTTAGTGGTGAACATGGCAGTGCTGGGTTAATGTCTTTCCTGACCTTAGTGATTCTATGATTCAAAAATCCATGGCATGGAACAAACTGGTGTCTCGTAGCATGCCAGCAAACATTGCCTAGGTGCGGTGAGTGGTTAGCACAAGTGAAAAATCATTCCCAGTATCTGCTCTGGGGGCAATCTCTTCCTTCCTGGTCAGGGTTGGGAGGTTTAGCTATTTGAAGGTGAACTCTGCCACACTGTATCCCAGAGCACTGTTCTTAGTCTGTTTTGTTTACTGATACAGAAACAGTAAGGTGTTCATTAGTGTTTGGGGAGAGGAAACTCCTGAAAGATTTGAGTAGGGAAATTGTCATCTGGGCATCTGTCAACTGGTAATGAAGTCAGATTAAATATTTGTGTAGTAGAGTCATAAAACATAACTGTGGGAGTGACACGGGTCCTCTTCTTCATCAAAATCAAGTGGAGTAAAATTGTAGACAGATGTTTCCTTAGGTGCTTCCAGATGGTTTTAAATGTCTTCAATGATGAAGAAAGCACAGACTTCCTGAGTAATCTATTCTAGAGCTGAATTAACCTTTGAGATGGACATTTTTTCTTGTAATTAGTAGTTAATAATTTTTTTCTTTCTTCATGTAAAGAAGAATGTTCTTGGAGATTATAAGCTTGGCTGTCTACTGTCACTCATGTGAGCATTCAGGATCCTTTCCATATCATTCTTTCTAGGATAAAATTTCAGAAGAATAAGGGAACTGGACAGTGAAAAAGACTTAAAATAAGGAATTGGAAGGATTTCAGCTTGTAATTTATAGTAGGAACCATGTATTATATAAGATAAAAATAAAACTTGGACAAGGCTATATTTTGGGATCCTAGTGGCATCGTAAAATACTCTTGTTTTTTGCTTTTATGGCTTATTTTGATGTCAGCAGAGTCCTGAGATATTTATGTAGCCTTGAAATTCAAAACCATATTCTCTTTAAAGCATTTCGTTTTAAAAGGGGTACATTTGTAAGTGGTAAAAAAAAAATCTCTCCATTGTGAAATATCAATTATTTGTAAGTGCTTGGATTAATTTATTGGATTTTATGGGTAAAAGGAATGGAAATTGTTTTTTACATTAAAAATTAATATTTTACATCCAGCTGTGTCTGACTGGGCAATAAATCAGCTCCTTACAATTACTTATTTGTCAGTCAGCATGTTAGTTCAAAAAGCAAGGAGCTTGCCTGTGGATCCTGCTCTACTTGAAAGCAGGGAGAGTTCAGGTCAAATCAATTTCAGCCACAGTAATTAAGAACAAGATTGAAGATCCTGAAGATCCTTCCCTACCTCTGTCGTGTAGCATCTGCAGTTATGTTTTAGAATGGATCCACTTCTAGGCCGCAGTGGAGAGTATTGAAGGTAGAGAACACTACTTAGGAAGAGCTTTTTTAAAGTGCTTTAGAGAGTTATATATGTACCAAATTCTTACACTTTCCTCTGAATAAATCTGAGTACTTCATATTTGCTAAGCAGGGAAACATTTGTCTTTTCAGCTTGTCTATTTACAGATGCATATCACATAACCTTCTGAGGATGTATTTACAGAGTCTCTCTCCATAGGAGCAAGTTAAACAAGGCTGGGGTGAGGTAGTGCCCCACGATCATCATGATCATGTCAATTGCTGGTGCTGTCTGTTGAGATTTTTGGCCACTACTCCCTCTGACAACAGCTGATCATGTTTCAGGAGTTGTAACAGGGACCATCCTCAATACAGACTTTGCAGACTCTTATTTTGGCAGGTTAAAAAGTTCATCTGTGTTAAAGGAACATTCTGCACCCTTTAAACCTAGTGTCAGAAAATGGACACAGGCTCTTTTCACTGGTGTGGATATAGCAAGAAAATTTGAGTTTATGCCAGCAGAATAAAAACCTAATAGAAAACTAGTATCTTTATCAAAAGTGATAAATGAGGCACAAAATTACATTAAAATTTAAAAATCAAACTCATAGCTACTGAAAAAATCTTCCCTCAGTACTTCTTCAGGGTCTTTTGATTTGGCAAGGCAACAGAAAATCTTGTTTAAGTTTGATTGAGTTTTTAAAGTTTTCCTTGACCATCAAGATGAAAAATTAACCGTAACCAGAGCTCTAGTTGTACGGCATTCCTAGTGAAGAATTCTGTCATGACAGGGAAACGAAGTCAATCATATCTAAGAAAGATTGCACACTTCTGTTGCATACTTTTGGCACATACAATATCGTATTCAATTAGAAGTAAATTAAATAGCTGTGGAAATAAGGTCACATGAGCTCCTACTATACTAAAGAATCTCAGACCTTTGTAAGTTGCAGAAGGCGAAGAGAAAGCTCAGACCTCTGCCTTCCCAGAAACCTGCTGCATTAGCATTGCTCCCTTCCTCCTGTGCTGGGATTCTGCTGTAGAATGCACAGGGTGCATGGAGCTGGGGACTGAGTGACACATAAAGCCCTGATGCTCAAATCAGGGCCTGCATTAGAAAGCAGGTTTTCACCAGCAGCACTACAGAAACTCCCAGTCAACTCACCCTCTGTCCTGTGCCTGCACATCGTGTCCATACGAGTGAGGATATCGTGTGTCTCTACACCCAACCCTCTCATGCAGCCATTTGTCTCAAAAAGTAGCATTTCTCTAACTAAAACTACAAGTAATATTTGGCACATAATGAAGTTTTACTGCTTCTATAAAACCTCTGTATTTCTGAGTGTTAGTCTCTGGCATCATTTGATCTGATATTTATGTGTGCACAGACAATCATTTACTGAGCCTGGTGTAATGAGGAAAAAGCTGGCTGGTGAAAACACATCATCCCATCACCCACCTGTAAAATATAGCTAACTTGAATGCATTTGAATGATTATATACAAACTAATTAAGGACTGAGTGAATGATTTGTGACATTGTGGATAAAGAGTCCAAAACAAGGTGGTAACAATAAATTGGCAGTGTTTATCTCAAGGTCATGTTAAAGCTGTGCTGTCCAAATGATAGCATTAGCTAGCAATGATCTAATTAAATACTGTACACCGAGTTATAAAGAAAGAGTTCAAGAGTAAACAAGTGGCAGAGTCTAGATTTATTTGCCATGCAATGGAAGCAATCACAGCATAATGTTGAGGTGTCCAGCACAAGGAATTAGGGTTCATAAATAAAAAGCAACTTTTGCAAGGCTGTTTATTTCAGTATAAACAATAAAGCAATAGCAAATGCATTTTAGGCCATGCAGCTGCAGGCCCAAAGGCATGATGATGAAGATGATTAAGAATCACAGTTCTTTGAGAGTTCCTTATGAATTTACAGAGAAATGTTCTGCAATGGATTGATTTGTGAGACCAAAGACAAACGACTGAATCAAAGTGAATTTTATCAGGGGCAAAAGGCGAGTGCAGTAGGATCACAGCAAGTGTAAGCAGCAGGAACAAGGCAGCAAAAACCACTGTGTCACCCATGCAGGGAGCAGGAAACAGTCTCCCTTGGCTGTGTCTGACAACATTATGGCACATGTACACAACCACTGTGTTACAGTACAAGCTGGCTTGTAGTGGGCAATTAATTTGGCTATAAATAAGAAACCCGGCTGGGTTCCATTAAAAAATCCCTGGATAAGCAATGATGGGATGGATTTGGATACATACAGGAACTTCACCCAATCCTGTTCCACCCTAAGCTGCAGACCTCTCACTGGCACAGGAGCTGGGCTGTGTTTAAGCCAAGTCAATCTCTCCAATCTGCACGGGGATATTCAAACCCTCATATTCAAGGAGGGTGCAAACAATAAACCAAGCTGCTGTCACATGTAATCCGGATGTGTGTGTTGTCCCTGCCTCCAACCACTGACCCCAGGTAACAGGGGAGAAAGGGGAGACAGCTCTGCTGTGGAAGTGGTAAAGGGCATCATCCCCTTCAATTCAGCAGAGATCAGATGTTTTTCAACACTCTAGCTAAAGACTGTCTGGTTCATTGCCAATGTATAGCAAATTAAATGGAATTAAGAAGATATTAAATTACAAGGGGGTATCTGTTTCTTTGGTTTTTAATTGTATCTGATTGGAAACCACTTTATTTAACCCTGATATAAATGTACAACAACTTTCATTGGCATTTTAGTGCTGCATTCTGTCCTGCATGCATATGATCATGCATAAAATGACTTGCTATAAGATGCCAGACTTTCAAATTTTCCGATTTGTCATATTACCTCAAACTATGGTATTAATATTTTCTTCTTCAATGAGAAATGAGTACAGATTGGGGCTGACCAGCACCAGCTTAATTAGACCTTTAATTTTTATTCTGGATTCTTTTTGTAATAAAACCAAATATTACATCTCACTTTTTTTTTTTTTTTTCCTTTGCCTGTGATTTTCTTTTTGGCTGTGATTTTGAAGGTTTTTTTTTCTCCATTAGCCCTAAATAACATTTTTGTCATTGCACCGAACAATTGAGCTATTTCTCTCAAATACCACATTTGTCATTGAACTGAACAATTGAGCCATTTCTTCCAATATCCCAGAGATTCTTCTGTTGGTTCAAGAATAATTATTTCACAAAGTACCTGTGGGGTACTTTTGTTCCCCACAGGTCTAATCATCCAAACCATCTGAATCTAGCTGATCTGAACACTTTTTCTTCATTACTTCTCTATACCTCCAAGGAAGTAAGTGTGACTCTATGGTCTCGTATTTTTGTACATTTTTTGCTGTATCACACATCATTGTTTGTACGGTTTTTTTTAAGAGGTTCTTCATATATATATATATATATATATATATATATATAAAATTTACTGATCAGTTTTTTGTTTTTTAATTTTTCCTGAAATAATCCATGTTTCATCTCTCTGTTAGACTTTCTTCTTCAAATTAGAGTGAAAATAGAGTAGTCAATTTGGAGAAATTAGTTCATATATACTTTATAAAGACCTTTTTAATTTGTCTTTTTTTTGTGTGTTGAATAAAGTATTTCCATTTAAAGTCAGGCTAAACTGTGGGAAGCTAGAGGTCTGATAGGATTTTTCCATTTGTCTTTAGATTTGATTGCCTTAGAAAATTATGGGAATATCAGCACTGGAAAATAATATTTTTATAGAAGTTTCCTCAGGTTTTGAGTGTTCTCTGGGACTGAAAATGTTTTCAGACTGCACAGTCAATCTGAACAAGAGAGATGCAAGACAAAACAGGTTGGTGCTTTCTGTGCCCTCTTTAAATCTCCTTTTGCCTAAGGCTGTGAGACAGGAAAAGTTTGAGCTTTTTTGACATGTATTAAGAGCCTGACTTCCAGTTCAACTAATTCTTCCCTCAATCCTCTCTCACAAGTGAGTGATAACATGGTCTAATACTTAAGCTTTTTTTAGTAAGGTGAGTGGGTTTAAAAGAAAGCTTAAAAATATGGTAAATTGAAATTCATGATTTTTGGAACCAGTGAGTTCCCCAAGAGGATACAAAGTGTAAAGGAAAATAAAGTCAGAAGCTGGAGGCAAGAACAGTAGTTTTTGAGCATTTAGAGCATGAAGGAAGTTGGTAATATTTAAAACTAGCTACAGAAAACGGTTTTTAGAGAGAAGTTAGCAGTGGGAACTAAAGGAGATAGTGGTGGTAGGCAGGAAAGATGCCTGAAGGCCATAGCAGGATAGGGGCTGCTGTCTAGGTAATTATGGCTCATCTCAATAGAAGCCCTGCATTAAGAAGTAAAGGAAGGAAAGGCACTGAGGGTGGCAAGGGGACAGCAAGACCTGAAGGATGAAAGAGTCCTGTAGTTCACTGACAAATGCAAAATTTTCTGCCTCAGTATTCCTATCTGAGTGAAGGCAGGATCAAATTCTTATGTTAAGGTGGCAGAGGCGACCTGAGCATACTGAGGTTGTCCCCAGCTGTGAGGCAAAGTGTGCTAAGTGTGGCTATTCCTCATTTCTGCATCCTCCTTCAAATGCTTTTGATTTTAAGGGCTGGATGCTACATACATGCTTAGAGTCATCTTTGTCTCTGGATACTACACAGGTTTTTGAAAGTATTTTGAAGCAGTATATTTAATGATGGACGATACCACCCGGGAGCCTAAGTGAGACTTCAAACTGCCTGAGCTAATTGGATTTCTATTATTTGAGATAATCTTATTGGGATGCTTGGAAATGAGTTTTATTCTTCATTAAAAGGACAAAGGGCTGCGTCTTTAAAGGGCAACACTAATGTATGCACAGAGGGCAAAAAATAATGTTCTCTAAAGCTTTCTATGGGCTTCTGCCAGTTGTGACTAATGTTGGGGTAGGTATTAGGAAAACACAGGCCAGTGTGATGATGAAGAGAAAAGACTGGAGATTAAAAGAAAAGTGGTTTGAAAGCTCTACTCATACTACTGTATGAAGAATAATACATAATGTGGGTGTAATAAAAATGATAATGTGTTCTGTCATTTGAGATAATTAGACTTTGATCCTGGAAGATGTTTCTTGTGGCTGAAGCACTGTATCTGGTTGGAGTTCTGCTGCATTTCTATTTTATGTTTAGATTGGATGTTAGGAAAATTTCATCACTGAAGGTGTTGTCAAGTATTGTAACAGCCTGCCCAGGGCAGTGGTGGAGTCACTATCCTTGCAAGTATTTAAACAATGTTTCATATGGTGTTTAGGGAATGGCTTCAAACAGAAAGAGGATATGTTTAGAATAGATATTAGGAAGAAATTCTTTATTGTGAGGATGGTGAGGTGATGGACAAGTTTGTGCAGAGAAGCTGTGAATGCCATATCCCAAGCATGGATGGGGCTTTGAGCAACCTTGTCCATGGCAGTGGGGCTGAAACTAGGTGGTCTTTAAGATCCCTTCCAATCCAAGTTAATCTGTGATTCTCTGTTTTAATGGTGGCCTTAGCAGTGCTAGGTTAATGGTTGGACTCAGTGATCTTAAAGGTCCTTTCCAAACTAAATGATTCTATGATTTTATTATTTTCTGTATTTTCAGAATAGAATCCTTTCCCAGTGCCTAGTTTGAGATGGAAGGGCCTAGGCCTGAGGAGACATTGATGTTGTGATGTTCTCTTGGGACACAGTGACAAAGTCCAGGTAAGGTCCCCTGGTGATTCCCAGATGTGTGGAGATCTGGTGGGAGACAACTGGCTCACCATGCAGGAATAGTCAAGCACAGAGGAAAAGGGGCTGGGTCCACTTAGAAATCACTTCTAACCAACACAAAGTTGCTGCTGGGAATCATGCAGGTTGTGGTAGAAAATTGTAACACTGTTCTGGTGTCATCTTTTGCAAGGCTTTTGGCACAAAAAAGATCAATTTTGCATGGCTGTCTGCAGGAAAGAAAGGGAAGTGGACACAGAAACCTACAGGAGGTCTAACTTCTGTGCAGATGTTTGTCAAAATAATTCTCTATAAGCAAAGAATACTTTCAATGACTTTTTAGAGGCTATTTTTCTCCACAGTAAAGTCTGTCAGTTTGCTCATCTGTATTTTAAGTGCTTTGCAAATATCTTCAGCAGAAGAAAACATGATACCATGACCCTGAGTATCAGATCAGTAACTTGATTCTCATCAAAGAAAACAAAAATAGAGAGCATGTGATCTCCTCTCACCATCTGAACAAAGCACTCAGCTCACAAATAACCCAGTGCTTTTAGGTGCAGAGAGAGAACTCCTTGGTGAGTAACTGTGAATAGCAAATGAAGGAGATTTTGAATCAGCCTGTGGGAAATGCTGGAAAAGACATAGTGGGAACCTTTAATAGTCAAGGTATTTGCTAACACGCCTTCCTTTGTTTTTCTTTCTGTCAGATGCCCCATTCACCTGTGTCTGAACTACTGACACCAGCAGGAGCTTGGCTCCCTATCCCTCTGCTGAGATCTGTGGGGTATAATTTGCCTATTTGGCTTGATATAGTGGTGTCTTAGACAATATATAGACAACTGGTCGTAGTGGGTGATGAATATAGGCAAGTGGAATTTCAGTCTGCAGGTTCAATATAACTAATGAAGTGTTACTAAAGCGTTTTAAGAGAAACTGGTCCCTGCATTTACAATGTGGTGTAATGATTTGCTTAAGAGTCTCCCTTTAGACTCAGTATACAAGTTACAAATGATGCAAAATGTTGCTGATCAGAGATATTGACAATCGCTCATTGGTATTGACCTATGGAAGATTCTCCACTGGGTGCCAGTGCAATTATGAACTGGCTTTAAAACTTGCTCTTGGTCAAAGGCTAAAAGACCTTATTTCTCATCCCATTTCAAAGTTTCTCCGATTATACTCTTCTGTTGTTTCCTCCAACGGATCAGCGTAATAATGGTAACAATAAGAATAAAAAAATTGCCCCAGTAAGAAATCCTTCTTTATAATGAGATATTTAGAAATAGACTCAGATTATACATTTGCATATGTTCTTCAAAAGAGCCTAAGTGATAGAGGAAAAGAATCTCACCAGCTCTCCCACTGAATCCATGGTTGCAGACTGAGCCAGATGGATTTCTACCTAAGTTCCTGTGTCCCATATTTCTTTTGACTACGAATATCTGAAAATAACATGGAGCCTTGAAAATGAAATTTATTCAGTATGTTGGAGAGGTTTCTAAAGTAAATTAGCAGAAACCATCTCTCCACTTAACTAAGACAAAAAAAATTACTTCACGCAAACAATAGGCCAGAGAATTACAGTGAAAGCATCTCTGAAATGTACTGAATTTTAAAATCAGTAAGATTGGAAACATCCTGCTAGATGATTAAGTTCAACTATTAAGAAGGTAAATTAGGGAAAGCAGGACTAGTTAAAAAAATTTAGTCAAACTGCACCTTTCACCTGTGCTCCTGCTTGACAATCAGGGTGCAAACTGATCAAATTTTGCTGCTGAGATCTATTTCCTTTTTGTTTCACAGGAGTATCAAGCAGGGACTCTATCAGCTGAGGTGCATTATTTTTGACACAGTCTGAAAGAAAGCATTTGCTCCTTGAGACTGTGTGACACACAGCATGCAGGCTTCTGCTTCAGAAACTCTGTTGCTCATTATAGAAATGTTAAGTTTACTCTCCACTCTGGCAGCTTTGCTTCGGCAGAAGAAAATAATACATCCAACAAGTTATCCTAACGCCTATGGACTGGCACCAATAAACAAATCTCTGTCTCCTTGTGCTTGAAGCAGCTGCTGGTGATTACCCTCCTCCCGTGGAGACAGAAACACATCTGGTGTCTGCAGAGCAGCAAAGAAGCAGAGAGGAGATGAGCCAAAGCAGCCGTCCCTGGTACGCACAGCTGCATCAGCTCAGCACTGCTGCTCCACCTGAGCCATGGCTTGTGCAGGCACTGGGTCAGGGCGGTTATTAGGAGGAGGAGGAAAATATAAAGGGTTCTTTTCCTCCTTCGTGCTTCCCCACTGCAGCTGAATCATTTGGCTTTGCCTTAGATTTTCTATGTGGCCATTGTTCCCATTCTTCCGCATTCCTCATGATCACATTAAAAAGATGACCAAGATGGCCTAAATTATCATGTTTCTAATCTTTGATGAAAATTTCCCTATGTGAAGAAGAAAAATACAACATCCTACCACTCATCTGTTTTTCTAATGGCTTATTTGTGACCTGTAGAAATAAAACTGTGGAGAAGTTTTCTTTCTGTCTGAAATGTCATTGTTTCAACAAATACATAATACCAGAAGCCCAGACTCTGTAGGTATGTGGTGAGTTTTAAAGAAGAAAATGTAAAATGTACAAAGCCCATATGTGCATTGCTTCATTTGTTTTTAGCTTTATGTGCAGGATTAAGGCTTAACACATTTGGCAAAATATGAAAGGCAAAATTCTCACATGCTTCCCCATATTGATGCTAAGTCTCATGAGAAAAGTAGAAAAATACTAAATATTGTAGAAGAATTGGCAACATGTTTGTCTACTGCAGTTTATGGTGGAACATGTCTATATATTTGAATTGTTTTTTCTCTTACGCTTATGAGTTGAAAATAAGTTTTAAAATTGACTCTTCTTTACAACTGACATGAGCTGTACCATATTAAAGCATATTCTAGCTGGAGCCAAATACATTGATTCAAAATCAATATAGGTTAGATGCTGGCAAAGCTGCTGCAATCTGGTATCAGCTGTCATCAGGGTGAACCCACTTGACTTTACGTCTTCATATTTATCTGTTTTCTTCAGTTCTTCCTTTCCACTTCTCCTCCCCTGTCAGCATAACCTGCTTGGCAGTTGTGCAACTTTTGTTTTTGTAATTCTCTCTTTTAAGCCTCCCTCATATTCCCATTAGGGAAATGTTTTTCCTTTCCAATTTTTTTTTTCACTCAGGTGCGGAAAGCCTTGATTTTATTAGATTAACATTTGTTATCATGACAAAAAAAGTGAGTAAGCCAGAAAGAATGGCTCTTCTGCAGTTAATGTCAACTGTGAGAGTGATGAAGGGTATTGAATAACTTCAAATGCAGGAAAGAGAGGGATACAGCTGTATGTCGAAGAGATTGTGACTACAGACAGTGCGGAACACTACTAAATAAATTCCTGTGTTGTCCTATGCTATTTGACATCCAAAGTGAGAATGGGTGATAAGGTATATTGCTATGCCATATCCCATAGAATAATATTTTGTTTTCATCATGATTTACTTTTGTCCCAGTAGTTCTCATTTTAGTCTTTATTCTCCTTTCTCTCTCTTTCTCTCTCTTTCTCTTTTTCTCTTGTGCTCTTTTTCTCTCTCTTTCTTGTTCTCTCTTTTTCTCACTCTCCCTCCCTCCTTCCTTTTCCATTCCTTTCTTTCTCACATAATTTCTCTGTTAATGATGACATAAGGCATCTGTCACCGTGGAAGAGGAAGAGCTACCTCTCTCTCTGAGCATGGTGTGTTGGTACTGACTTATTTTGCTTTATTTCTTTAAATTACTATTTTCTCTCCAAGTGAATTGCCCAAACTCCCTCAACTGAGAATGTGATAACTGTTGAGGCTAAATGTTTGTAAAGGAGAGGAATACAGTAGGCTCATACATTTTCTGAAGAATTTTTATGAGAATCACTTTTTACAAAATTTCCCAATTGATTTCTTGCGTTATTACTCCTCCGGCTCCCAATAATGTTATTTAGACAGAGAAATATTCTGACAGCATATCTTCCCATTTATACTTTGCTTACAGCAGTGGCCTATAAATAGGCCATTATAGTCTGGAAAAAAATTACAAAGAGTAAAACTTTCCCTTCATGTGCAAAAATGCACTCTAACTAATAGTTTTCCAACATGCATCTGCTGTTATAATTTAAGATTTTTCTATGCTAAGCATGCAGACGTGGACTAACTTGTTTAATAAATAGGCGAGAATAATAAGCAGGTAATTTTATATCCACAGTGCAGTCCTGATTACTATGGAATATCTCTGTGTTTTCAAGGAAAGAGCTATATGAAACAGCAGTAGGAGCAAGCCTAGCAGACCCATTACCATGGCATGAGTGAGTTTTAGGTCAATGAGGTTAAAAAATCTTGTTTCAGACAAACCCAAATCTTGCTAATTGGTTTAGACAAGGTAGCCAGTTGGTACTGATATGACCCCCAATAGAACTAAGGTGGTAGTTCTGGGCCAAGTTCTCCCTGTCATGTCTGTGGAAAGTAGTCCCATTAGCTTCAGTCATAATGCATATGCAGGAGGCAAATGCATTAGTAAATTTAATCAGAAGATCTCCTTGGAGGAGGCAGCAGGTGGCAGATGCCTTGAGGGCCTGCTCTGGTTAGCAGCTTGCCCCACTTCTTCTATTCAGAGCTTTAGTATCCTCCTGCACCAGAAAATATTGGAGTCAGGGACACCTGCTGGTGTAAAAAAAGGACAAGGTTTAGATAATTGCAAGTATTCCATTAATGCAAAGGTCCCCTTCTATTTGTGCAGGTGGGGGAATCCTGGGTGTTGCCATATTCTGGTTCTCGACCTGTCGTGCCTCAATGTGAACTTTTTGGGCACAGCAAATTTCAGTTCCAGGTGTATCATCAGTGATAAAAGCTTATCTAGAATATTAAATTTATTTTTGTCATGGATTGGAGCAAATTCTTAATCTGCTCTAACATTCAAAGATTGTTTTAGCTGTAGCTACATCATTTTTCAGCAACAGGAAGGAAATTAGATAGGCCTGCTGGCTTTTGTAAAATTAGCAGTTTTACTTCAGTGTCAGAAAATCTCAGTATGTTCTATGGTGATCGACTAAGAGACTTTTAAATGGAACTCTGGATATTGTTATTAAACACGTTGCATTCACTGAATGAATGGTAAAATTTCACCAAGATATCACTCCTTACAGAATTACGTGGTAGACTGCCAAAAGGATGTGTCTTCTGTGGGGTCCTGCTAAATAAAACCAGTAAGGGCCTAGTCCTAAGGGGTCACTTATAATTACATTTTTCCCTGAAATTATTCCCTGTTGCATGACTTGGAGAAGAGCAATAAGGCAACGTCAGTCAACAAAAGGCAGTCACTCCTCTTTTGAGAGATGCAGGGATCGGGTGGAAAAAGTACACAGAGAAAATTGAGACGGGCCATGCCAAAGAGCGAAAGAAAATGTTTCAAGGCACAAAGGAACTTTTGAAGGAGAGGAAAAATGACTGAGTAATAACTGAGCAATGGCAGTGAACTCTGTTCACTCTCAAGCCATATGAGGCATCAAAATAAGACATGTTCAGATGGAAAACAAAGATAAAGGCATTGACTGTTAAACACAGGGTTATGGTAGACATTAAGAGGTGAAATGTCTGTATAAACTGATATTGTCACAACAGCAACATTGTATAAACTTTCCATGAGCAAATTAAGTTGCATATTAAAGTGTTCCCAACCACCATGGCGATGCCTGAGCAGCCATCTCATAAAAGTAGTTGAAGCAAGAAAACATTTTCTGAGGGAACTTGATAACAGGATTATGTGATGAGGTTACAAGATAAGACTGGCAAGATGCAATTATCTAGATCCCTTCCAGACCTATTCCCCTGGGAAAAAAGAGGAAATCAAAAGCAGTGGCTTACAAGTGCACTGCAGGTGTACATGTGGTCCAGTTTATAACCTCAGTTTGCCAAGGCTGGATATTAATCCAACTACCCTGGAAGTGTTATAATGTTCTATTCTCCCCAATAGCCATTACATAAGCACATAGATATTCAACAGACTGTCAAAAGATATGGAATAATATGCAGTTGATGCAACTACTATTTCCTCACAGTTTCAATGTTTCTACCTCCAAAACAGTCTTATGCTTAAAAGACTTGAAAAATTCATAAATACTAAAAACTCAAGTAAGATGGCACTGATGCTGCTAGAGAAAAGACAGCATTGAGAAAACTTTTCAGCTCCTTGGCCTCTTCCAGGTTTTTGTTTGCGAATACTTATCAGCAATTCATCAACTTGTCAATTTGCCCCATAATCTCAGAGTGCTCTGGTGCAGCTCTAGCCTAGCACAAGCAAAACCTTCTCTCCAGTTGCTAGGTAACTCCTGTGTCTGCTCATCTGGGGTGCCTGTTATCGGCTGTTCACATCTCTATTTACTTTTCATCTTGACCATAATAATGTGATATAACTGGACACAGAGCCTCCAAGACTCATTTAAAAGACTTCACAGAGTTACCAGTGCTGCATCTTTGGCAGCCTTCCTCACAAACGTGTCTGCAGTTCCGCTCAAGTTAAAAGGTGGTTTAAGTTCTCGGCTTTGTTGGTTCTGTGTATTTTAGGACTGCTTTGAAGTTGTGAATGGAAACCATCCTGTAAGAGATGTGATGATCTAGTGCAATGGACCACCTTGTAAACTGTATATCCAGTCATCTAATTCTGGGGAGGAAAATAAATAAGGAAACACACAAATTGAAATAAAACCTTTCTTAGAAACTAGGGACCACAAACTCATCATTACCTGCTAAAAGTAAGGCAACATCAGTATTTTCAGAACTTTTAGACAACCCTTAGCAAATCCAACTCCTTTGCACACCTCTTTTGAGAGCTAATGAGAAGACAGAAAAGAATATGCATAGCCAGGTTGCTTACTGCATTAAGAATTCCAGTGAGAAAAGGGACATAAAGTTATATGCAAACCAAAGAAGTAGAAGAACAACTGCCTTAATTTGCTGAATTTCAGTAGATTCTTACAGTCTTATTTTGTTCTTCTAATAGAGGAAAGCACCTATCACACACAACAGTGAAACATGTTACTCTTGAAATAATTGCTCTGATTACAAATGCAGCTATAATATAAGGGTGCAACAAACAGGTTGGTTAGAAGGTCAAGGCAAGTTGTAGACAGCTGTAAGAGATGGAGTAGGAAATGATCAGTGTATCAGCTCCCTGCCAAGACCCCAAGGTTTGTAGGAAAATTTTTGACACATCTTTGCTCACATTACTGTCTGCCAGAGGAAAGTTCAGCTGGTAGTGTCTTTTACATAGAGGGATCTATATATGTCCAGCTGTCTATATCTCTGTCTCTCTATAGAGAGAGACATTTCTCAACTAAATACATACAGAATTTATTAAATTATTTATTAAGGAAAGAATAAGGAAGCAAACTCAGAATGCCTCCGGCTGGAAAGAAAAACAATCCTGCATCTCCCTAGTCACTAACAGATGACCCTTCTTTGCCTTACTTGGAGAGTGAATGTGCAGTATTTAACAGATTTCCTTCACAGAATTTTTTGGCAACTAGGAAAACATAATGTGCTTCGGAAGGATTCATCAAAATACTTTTAAAATCAATGAATCCACCGATGTAAATATACAAATAATAGAGAAAAAATTTCAAGTGGTTTCTTACAAGGAGCTCTGAGTGACAATAAGATACCACTCTTCAAGTGCTTCATCAGTTACTTACTGTAGGCAATTGACTGAATTTCCATCATAAACTGACAGCCTTCTCTATGGAAAATGCACAAGCAAAAATCTCTACATAGACAACACTTCAGGATGCTCTATATAGTTAAACCCTGTTGGCTGGTGCTAGAAAATCCCTATACCTTTTGATATTTAAATCTCCTCAACTTGCACTTTTCACACTACTTTTCCTGGAAAGCTAGAATGTTCATAAGTCTTGTTTAAGATATTACACATTAGAATACCTGGAACTTTTATTTCTGTCAAGGTCTCAAAGCTATATTCAAAACTCACAGCACATGTGAAAATTATTTTCACACAATATTGTTTCCTTCATGATGGGAACAAAAAATATCTTGGAGAATGTTGTCTTTACTTTTAGACCATTCATCCACAAAATCCAGGGTTGCCCTCTGACCAGACAATATATGTAATATGATCTATTTAAATTTTTGATACGCCAGATATGCATGGAGCACTAGATGTGCAATAGAACTTAAGGTACTTTATAATCTAAAGGCATGATTTTATCAGATGATTGAGACCGTCCTGGCTTTTCCCACTAAGGTCTACTGGAGTTGTTCTTCAACAAGTAGTTTCTTTCACTGTACATTCTTTCATCCATTTCCATCTACCTTATATACTGAATAGAAATGAAAACAAGTTTATGACAAATAAATCAACATCAGAGACACAAAAATAAGACTTAAGTTGTACAAGCAACCTTAAAAATATGGTTTCAGATTGTTGGGGTATTTGGCTTTGCATCTTTGGCAGACTACTAGTGCAGTGTTCTTTAATCCATGCACATGAATGCAAAGGTACAATGTATCCGAGGGCAAATCAGCCACATCTTAGAAAAGGCGACAATTTAATAGGTTCTGGAGAAATATTTAATTTCTCTGTACTTTGAATTAATAGCATGTAACCTTTAAGTAGACAATGGGATTGATAAATCATATTCAAACTATCTTCTGGAGTTGCCCCATTTAAATGTTGTTGTACCTGAAATGATGTTTCATCTAAGCCTCCTGTGCACTGCCTTGCAGAATAATGATTCTATTGCTGTTCCTCTTTCTTACATTCATTTATTCCATGTGACCCATTTGCAGCAAGAGAACATACCTGTGTTTGAGATTAAGTTATTCTTTTGGGAGACAGAGCCCCCAGAGGATGAGAAAGGACAAGAGTTTAGTTCTTGAGTATTGTTGAAGGCTTTAATCATCAGAAAATTACATGGAAGAGTCTTTGCTTCCCTGCTTTTGAGTTGAACTCAGAGCTCTGTAGGAGTAATAAGGATAATTCGTGCAGGATTAGGTGGTGCTTTTGAGTTGCATTACAATACAAGCACCAGTACAGCTCAAACTGGGAAAAGGGATTGCAGAATAGATGTCCTGTGGAATATATAATCTAATATAGATGGTAGTACCACTACAGTCAGATTGTCTCTGACAACAAATGAGCTGAACTGTTCTTTAAAACTAATGTGCTTAAAATCCATTTAAGATTATTTTGATAGTGGAAGCTATGAAGAGAGGTACAGGTGATTTGTAGGGTAAAAAAACCCAACAAACCATGAGAAAAGTAAAGTGCTCATTCAGACATCAAACCATCCAGTCCAGAAGGATAGGAAAGAATATTCTAATTGAGAAAAATGAGATGGTGTGCAGTTTTGTCTTAAAAAAAAAAAAAAAACAACAAGTAAGAATAAATTGTTTACACCTGTACTTTTATAGTACTGAATGAAATACCTTTAGATCTGTGAAAAGGAGTGGGTTGCAGTCAGGCTAAACACAGGATTCTAAGTAGTAAGTGTTAGAGGAAGAAAAGAGCTAAACAAGACAAATCTGGTGGATATCTTTCCTGGAAATACCTAGCAGGTAGAGGTGCTTTCCCTTGCATGAACCCACAGTGTTTGTCATACTCAGCTTCATGGAAAAGGTATTGTGAGCAATTAAATGCAAAAGTACTGTCTGTGTCTCATGATTTCCCTGAGATACAAATCACTGGAGGCCAGGAGAATTTCAGGTAGGTGTTACTGCATGTGTTTTGTGGCTGCTCTGCCATCTGTTTGTGTTCTCAAGTTAATATGAACCATCTGAAATGGTAAAGTCTAATATACTCTCCTGGACCGTTTGCTTAAAAGGTGAATACATTCTCTAGAAGGAGATTTGTCCTACCTTAGTATTTTGTCAAGGATAAAAGAGTAACTAACTGGTACTGCCTGTCCTGCACTATTGACCTGAAAAAGAAGTAAATAACTACTTTAGGTGGGTCATTCAACTTTCAGGTAGATAAATTCAGGTAAAGCGATTCCTGCTTTTAGTATCTGGTGAATTTTGTTCACTGATCTAGTTTTTATCTTGCCAGAAACAAGAGAAAAACCCTAAGCATGGCTCTTTCTTCTTACTTTGACTTACAATGATCGAATTCTCATGATGATGCCCTGCTACAAATCACTTTGCTTTTCACACCCATTGTTCATATATAGACATGTATCTTCACTTATCTTAATCTAATACACATGGGTTACTTCTGCGGGTTTATCTACCCAGTCTCCTGAGGACCAGCATTGCACCTGCATTTTTTTCCTCCACTGGCTGCCTTCTCCTAAAGAGTCTTCATGGATCTTTTGTTAAAAATCACTCTCCTTTATTCTGGGGATTGAATTTTTTTTTTTTTTTTTAAATGGCTGAGTGAAGTCTAATTAAAACCATAGTACTCCTTGGGCAGAGGAGTCCTGGCAAAACAGTATTTCTTGCTGTTATTCAGTGTAGAACTTTGCAAATTTGGATGGCGAGATTTTTACTGTTATTGGGTGAAAGATGATCTTTGTCCTTTTCATTGCAAGGAAATATTTTGGAGTTTGAAAGGAAGTATAGTAATTTTACGAGCCATTTCCTCAAAAGAATATCTGTATTTTTAACTGGAAATAAACCAGTGAGTAAGTAATGCCATTAATTCACTTTATCAATTCAGTTACCTCATAATATACCTAAAGAGAAGATTTCTAACAGAAATCTTTGACCTTTGCTCACCACAATAAAAGATGTCATCTTATGTATATTCTCTAAATTATTAATCAGCCTTACATCAAATTTCTTCTCTTCTCACCAGCCATGTTTCTTCAACTGTGTGTTAAAATTCAATGAAGATCACTCAGTTGTTATATTTGAGTCTTAAACTAGTTGAAGAAAAATAGTGGCACATTTTTGTATTTGTCTTGCAGACAGTATCCATGCTCTGTTACTGCTGTTAACAGGTAACATCTTCAATTTTGAATGTCAGTCTCAAATATTGACTCTTCACTATGTAATAAAATGGAATACTGGGAATACTGTCATTTGCTGTGTTGCTGAAGATACTTGAATCAGCATAAGACTTGAGCGGAATGTCTACTCTGTGCTTACCACACTGCCTTTCCTGTGATAAACACTAAAATGCCCTAACACAAAATAGTGATGGTTTTTTAGTTAGTAGCTAGCAAATAGATAATCTGCAAGGAGAATGAGAGGCAGAATACAAATATGCTTATAGGAGGTACTTAATTTGGAGAGTGACCATTTTCATCTATTTTAGTGAATTTTCTAGGAACCTTGTATGTCTTTCTCAAAGCTTAAAGTACATAAATTCATAGGGTTCTGGTGTTCAGAAGCAAACAAACTAGAGTCCATCACCAGAGGAAGATGAAGAAAAATGGCACCCAAAAAAGACCACTTTTTTCCTTTGACTTTAAGTGATACTTCTTAAAAATATTGACTAAAAAATTTAGACCAAAACTTTGCTTAGGCCAGTTACCCTGGGCAGGCTGTGTGCCCAGGATAATAGCTGATTAATGATCTGTGAGTGTTCCTTTCTTCTGTAACTTGCTCGAGATCTTGATCAGGAATCAGAAATAGATTCAGAGGGCAAGACAACTCCAAGCCTTGCCCTCCTCCTCACAAGGCTTAACAAGCCCATTCCACCAACTCCTTGTTGGTGACATAAGGTCCTAACTACTTGTCAGCCTTGCTCAGACTCTCTCCAGTTTATTCTCATCTTCTTGAGCTGAGAGGGCCCAAGCCAGAACTAACACTGTCTTCCTTCCAGCCTTCCTCTTGATGCGCAGCTCAGGCTTCCAAAACTTTCCTGCACAATCCTGGGCACAACAACAAGTCGAGCACTGTTGGTAGCACTGTCATGCTGCAATTGCCCCTGCTGCTCTCCCCTCCTTCCTCCCTAGACATGAGTTTCAGGAATTTGGCAGAGACACACTGCAGTTTTTGAGGAACTCTCACTGCCAGCCTTGACTTAAATGTGTTGACTTTATTGTGTCTGATTTCAGAAAGATTTCTGGAAGTCCTCCACTGCAGAGCAAGATTGAGATTCTGTTTTGGCACAAAAACTTTTTAGTGGTATACAATAATCCTGTTGAAGAAAATTTCCCCTCCTTTGGTGAAATACAAAAATCTGTGTCCCATTGCATTACATTAAGTTATTTTTGCTACTATGGAGTTTGAATTGGTGCAGGATTGAGCAGTAGCAGTTCATCTTCTGTGTTTCTCTCAGTAAAATTGTGCTAATAAGGAACCTAAATTTTTTCAATGTCACTATTTCCTCAAGAAAAGTACTAATTGTGTCATCATTCCCACCAAAACAGTCATGGTAACTATAATTATACAGTGTTAGATCAGGAAAATACTATATATCACACAACATTTTCCAGGAAATTAATTAGAAAAATCAAGTTAATTTTATAGTAACTGTGTGAAATGGTTGGAGTCAGAATGTGTTAAAAAAGTCATGGATACAACCTGAATGACTTTACATCCCTTTATAGTGATTTAAGACTCTGTACCTGACAACCAAGAAACCTGAGATATTTGGTAAGAATAAGGCATTTTTTTTAGATTAAAATACCTTGAAATTTCTACCTTTCTGACATATTTTGTTACTGGCTTAAAAATGGTAGCAGCGCTGGAGCACCAAGTCTGCTGTCTCTTCAGGTTCAGTCTGAAATGTAGCTGAATTGTCCTCATATCTACCAGATCTACTTGTTCAGACCATCTTAGTGGTGTATATGTTAAAATTGTATGCACAAATATGCTGAAAATTTCCAAAATCAATTTTTCCTAGGATTAAAAATATGCATTCTGACTCAAGATAAAAGGATATTGGCAAGAATATTTGTTAGCAATCAACTAAAAGGGAGTATTACAGTGCTTTTGGAAATATGGTTGCTAATAGAGAGGTTTCCCATAGCTGTTTTCTACAAAGACAACAATAATCCTCATCTTCATTCCAGAAACATATTTCTTAGATACATAAATAGAAATTTATATTAATGTTAATTTATAATTGGCCAATGATTGCACTGTTTCAATGAAGTTAAAGGCATGTTAATCTGGTAATGTATTGGTTTCGCCAAGCAAAATTTTGATAGCATAGGGGTACAGGGATGCCCTCTGTGAACTGCTGCTGGAAGCTTCCCCATGTCCAGCAGAGCCGGTCCCAGGTGGCTCCAGGAGGGACCTGCCACTGGCAAAGGCCAAGAGCTTCAGCAGTGGTGGTGGAGCCTCAGGAATGACAGTTTTAAGAGAAAACAGGTATTGCACAGGAGCAATTGCAGCCAGAAGAGACAGAAGTACGAATGAGTGTGAGAAACAGCCTTGCAGACGCCCAGGTCAGTGAAGCAGAGGACAGGGACCTGCTCCAGTCCCAGGAGCTGAGATTCCCCTGCAGGCCCTGGTGCAGGCCCTGGTGCAGCTGTGCCCCTGCCTGGAGGCCCATGGGGAAGCAGAGATCCACCTGCAGCCATGGAGGACCACAACAAAGCAGGGGGATGCCTAAGAAAGCTATCACCCCATGGTAGGACTGTGCTGGAGCAGTTTTGCTGTTAGGACCTGTGACCCTGTGGGGTACCCATGATGGAGCAGCCTGTTCTTACAGAATTGCACCCTATGGAATTGCCCCAAGCTGGAGCAGTCTGTGAAAAACTGCATCCTGTGGAAAAGACTGTCTGGACTGACTGGAGGAATCTGCACATGACTGTCTTCCACAGGATGGACCCACACTGGAGCAGGGGAAGAGTGTGAAGAGTTCTCCCCCTGAGGAGGAAGCAAAGACAAGGTGTGATGAACCAACCACAGACCCCATTTCCCTCCCTCTGAGCTGGCTGAGGGGGAGGACATAAAGAAAACAGGGAGTGAAGTTAAGCCTTGAAAGAAGAGAGGGGTGGGAACGTGCTTTAGGTTTGGTTTTATTTCTCACTATCCTACTCTAATTTCATTGAATAAGTTAAATTTATGTCCCCAAGTTGAGTCAGTTTTGCCCATGACAGTCACTGGTGTGTGATCTCTCCCTTCCTTTCCCAGCTGAAGAGGGCAGTGACGAAGTGTCTTTGGTGGGCACCTGGTGTCCATCCAGGGTCAACCTGACACAGGCAGCTGGAGGAGAAAAAAATCTTCTGATTCTTAAAAAAAGATTTTTGAGTATGAATGTATTCCGGCTGTCTTTAAATTAGCAATACACTCAGCATACACATCTTTGTTATGTGTATGCTGAGTATAGCTGTCATTAATTTAAACAAATTTATCTGGAACAGAACCCAATAAATCAGAACGCTCTGGTTTCTCATTTTTCAATATCTATTTTGTTAATAGTTACTGAGATTAATAATTAGTATAGTATTATCATGAATAACATAATCAAAGATTCTAACAAGTTTGGCAATGTTTATGAGAGTGTTAATAAGTCACATTGTGTGTCAAGTCTGACCTACCTGGATATACTACTTTTTGTTTAACTTCTTATAAAAGTGTAACATTTTACATTCATATTTTACATTTTTATAAAGGATTTAAATTTTAATGAAATATAACAAGAAGAAATGGGCCAAATATGATCCTTAAGGTGACTCAGTTGTCTTGAGATAAATTTATTTTGGCTTCATTTATTTGTTCTTATTAATGTACCTTATATTTACAGTTTAGCTCTCTTGTTTACCAAGGATTTTTTTTCTGTTTCCTGAGTTCCTGCTGTTGTCAGGGGATTGATCCTACCAACAGATGAAATTTTCTTTTTTAATGATAAATAGATGTGACATTTTACTTTGGGAGAGGCCTGAAACATTTTAAAGCTTTTGAACTTGTTTAAATTGCTGAAAGCCCTCAGCTACCAATCAATGGGAGGTGAGAGTGACTAGCTGAAAGCAAAAGTCTCTTGGAAGGGAGTTTGTCCTGCTAGTCTGTATGTGTAAGTGGCTTAGTTTATGTCCTGTATCTCAGTCACCTAGTGAACAACTGGAGATTAATTGCAAGTGTCAAGGTCTTCAGTGAAAAATAGCTGGTACAATCTCATTGTTTTCAGTTAAGTAGAACTGTACCTACTCAGTGATACCTTTCCCTATGCATTCCTTCCCCTTTTCAGAATACCTTTTGTGTCTTATCACTATCTATCATGTTTTCTAGATCTTATTCTGACCTTTAATTCTAATGCTGGGTTCTATGCAACACAGCCTTTAGAGGCTGCAATAGTTTCAAAATTTCTTCACTGCCCAAGGACCAGCTGGGAAAAACTCAAGAAAGCCTTGAGTAGCAAAAAGTTTTGCTAGAAGGGAAAAAACCCAGCACTGTGAAATATCAGCATGCAGGTAGGCAACTGGAAAAATGAATATGCAGGGGGGAGCAAATGCAGCTTTGCATGCCTTCCTCAGTGACCCATACTGAGTCATCTGAATGTTGACTCCCGGTCCTACAAACAACCTGGGTAGGAGTGGATATAAGCTAAGCACAAGGTCCTGCCTTTCAAGACCCTTTCCAAAAATAAAGTTCACTACTTATTTGTATTTGTTGTGTTCTAGTCTTCATGATAATTCTTTTGAAAGTACTACCTTAAGACTTTTAAACTGAGTGCTTTTGACATGTCATCAATGGGCATGTTCCCATAAAATAAAACTTGTGGGAGTAATTTAGTGTTAGTGACACTTTGTATTGGGTATATGTGTGGGGAGACTGATGTCTTTTAACTCTCAAGTGCTCAATACACTTGGAATCACAGAATCATTTAGGTTGAAAAAGGACTTTAAGATTAAGTCCAACATTAAACCTAACACTGCCAAGTCCACCCCAAAAACTTGTCCCTAAATACCATATCTACACTTCTGCTAAGCACCATCAGGGCTGGTGACTCCCTTTCCCTGAGCAGCCTCTTCCTCACGCTGGAACCTGGTGGCAATTCAGAGATCCTCTGCCTGATTTCCAGTTGCTGTCCCACGAGCCTCCTTCTAGTCCTGTATCCTGTCTGCCAGTTCCATGCAGATGTCTCAGATACTGCTGAAGGATTCAAATGTCTCTGAATGCCCTTATTTAAACAAGTGAATTGAACTCTTCATGAACACTTGCTCTTCTACCCTGGACTTTATAGTTGTGCTCTTTCAATGAATAATGGACAGGAGTTGTGTACTTGTGAGGTAATTTTCTCATGTCATCCTGGGAGGAGTCCAAAATATGGGGGATTAATATCTGAAGGTATTTCTCTTTAGTGGTGGTGAGTGACAGACTTACCCTCATAGTCACCTCAGTTCCAGCCATCTCCAGTACCCAACATATTCATCTGGGCTGGTCACCCCAGGGTTCGTAAATCACCACTAAGGAGAAATGGGCACTTTTGAGAAGGAATTGATTTTACCTAATTTTTATTGTCTAGATGACGTGAAGCAATAAATCCCACCCTAGATCCTTAACTTTTGGAAACCTTGAAACTTATGTGAAATTAGTCTTAGATATACTCTTAAGAGAAAAACTTTCCTTCATTTGCACATACAACTCCCACTGGTTGAGCTCAGTGCAGAAAAAAATGCAGATACAAGACCTCAAATTACAATGACTACATGATATTCACATAATGACAGGTTAATAATACTGTTATTGAATATAAATTCTGAAGGTATAAATAGGACAGTTGTGTTGTATGGTCTGTGTCCCAGCTCTGTCTAGAGGGGTGAATTTCACCTTGTGGATGAAATCGTGATTATACAGCTCCTCACAGCTGTGGGATGAGAATTATATAATTAACACTGAGTGCTCAAATCCCAACATGTAGCCATGGATGCACACCTGCCATGCAGTAATGGGAGTGAATTTCCTTTTAATATGCACGTATGGGCTAATGTGGACCACACTGTGATTTTTTTCCTCTTTCCATTTGCAATGAGAAAAGAGGAGTGGAAGAAAGTGAAGTCTTTATTACTATTTTTGCTAGCAGTACTCTTCATCTGCCTTCTTAGTTAGTCCTGCTGTGTGGTTGAGACTCCACATAGGCTGTCATGCCACAGGGTAGACCTATATATTATAATATAGCAATTATATTATTTAACCTCACACTTTCCTGCATGAGTGACTGATTCTATCTCTCATGCTGCAAGTATTTGTATCTGGCAGATACACGGCTGCTGGTTTTTAGTGACTGAAACTTGCATGTTTTGGCAGGGTTGTCCGCTTTCTTATCCAGTCCCTCCAGACATAAGTGGAATGAAAGAGGTGGAAGAGGAGCAGTAAATGAAATAAATATTCTTTATATCTTTTTTTACACCATATACTTTCAGGATTCAAGTTCCTGGTGGGTGGGGAAATTATTACAAAATAGAATTGACCTTTAGAACTTGAGGTTTTATTTCAAAAATTCACAAGTTCCTGTCAGGACTATTTGGCATGGTGTTTGGGATATGTCCTTTGAGCTCTATCACTTCCAGTGGTCTCAAATATGCATGAGATAACTAAACATTAATTACTATTATTTCTGATTTTCATCTACTGCATTTTTTGCACTGAAATTACTAATTTATGAGTCAGCTTTTGCCATAAAGAGCAGAGATTTTACTTTTTCTCTGGCTTTTTTAAAATATAGCTTCAGACTAATAGTGTCTCATACTCATGGTCTGGATGCTGAACAAATCTCTGCCATGAACTTCGGTATTCAGCTTTTGACAGCATGAGAGGATCTTCATGATTGAGTAGACTGTAAACAGCCACTAAAGAATTATGCACATCAAGAATTTATAAAACCATGCAATAAAGTTTATCAGAAAGTCATGGTTAACTCTTTTTATCAAAACTGACTATATAAAGGTTTCAACGTGAGCAATATTCTTAGGGGATCAGTGAAGTGTTTAACTGATTTCAGAAAGTCAGGTTCAGTCTGGCTGACTGTCACTCACATGTATCCATGTATGTTAGCACAGGATATGTGTTTTTATTTTAAATTACTTTTCCCCTCACTAATAGAAAGTGGGATATCATGTTTCATCTTCCTAAAACCCAAAGCGAGGGAAGAGAGCAAGCATCAGTTCATATACGTAGAAGCCATGCACTGAGAGCATCTGCTTCAGAGTATTATATGTTTCTGTCCTTTTTCATTTCTCTTAAAACTATTCATTAATTTTCTGATTCTCCAGATTCCTTGGGATTATGTGTGAAGCTCTGTTTTATTGCATCTGTAACGGTGTACTGCAAAAGGGTGAGGGTTGTCAATTCAATGTTAAAAACCATCTTGGGTTACAAATATTCTTTCCTCGTTCTGCTCTCAAATCTGAGCTTTCCTCTGTGCCTTTCAAGCTATTCAAAGCTATACACTGCTCTTTTATTTGGATGCATGCTCAACATGTCATCCTCCTGCAAGAAACAAGATACTAATGTGGCATTAACAAGAGATATTATCGTATCAGAGATCTATGCACAAGTCTAAACTGCTAAATTGTGTTCTTATCATGTCATTGTATAAGCCTTATGCTTTGTCCAGCTTTAGGTGTAAGAATGCATTGAATAATTTTTAAAATGAGGAAAGTAAATTTAAATACTATTGAAATAATGCTGTCTACTTATAGAAGCATAATTCAATTTCAAACTTCACTGAACTTAGTTTAAATACCATTTTAAGTGAGAGAATGTGACTTTTAAAAGCATTTAAATGCTTGCCATTATACTCTCACCCTTCTCAAATATTCTCAATAAGATGTCTAATTTTGTTTGGTTTACTCTCTTTAGCTTAAATAGTTTCTTTAACGTAATCTTTTGATTTAGAATGTTCTTTAAAAATGTCTTTCATTTTAATGTTATCATAAACTATTTCTGTTTGCTCCAGATTGACCTCATATTAATGTTTCAGTTCATGTAAAAATTCGAACTTTTGGCTTGATTCTGAATAAAAATTACTGTTTTCCACTTTGAAAAAGTACATTGACACTGCAAATTTATTTTTTCATCCCACTCCTTTTTTTGTGTTTGTTGTGATTAAAGGATTGCCACGTGTTCAGTAGGTTTCTACTTCCATACTGTTTCCTACTATCAATTAGTCCAGAATGACTGGCAGGCATTAAGCATATACCTAGAGGGTATTTGAAATCATGTGAGGAGAAATTTATCCCATCCCTGTAGGAACTGGAAAATGTCAAGCCTCCTACTGCCTTCCATGGAGGTGAGGAAGAAACCTGCAGTATGACAGCTGAATGTGGCCAGGGAATTTGGTTTCTGTTCACTCTTTGACAGAATTCAAAGTTTTGATGTGGAGTCCACCCAGCTTTTCTAGGCAGAGGCAATCTGAGAAGGCAATGGATCTGAAGGACCCCGGGAAGGCAAAAGGAATTGTCATAGATCCAGGCCAGTCAATGGCAGGCAGAAAGGGGCTGTGTAAATTTACAGAGCAGTATGGTATCCATAGCAAGGAATTCTCTGAAAAGTTCCCAAAGTACGTCTGTTTTTGTGACCTTGTGCTAAATCACAGGGTCTTAGACTCTTGGTGCAGACACTGACAGACATTAGTAGGGAATTCAGAGCCGTGTGATGGTTCAACTGCAGCCCTTTCCACCAGGTGAGTGTTTTATCTACCAGACATCCATGCAATGTGTTTGGTGACTTATTCCCTCATTTGACCCACAAAGTAGTCAGACAAATCCTCTTCTATTCCTTCAGTGTGTCCACCTGAGCAGCATCTTCCAGGCACTGGCATTTAAAGATGAAAATCACTTGAAAGGAGCTATATTTTGTATCTTTACCATTTCAATGGGCTTTTTCCAAAGAAAGCAATGAACTCCTTTATATGGATCATAAGGATGAAAAATACACAATGTGTTTTTGTGTGCATATGTGTGTGTGTGGGTAGCTGCAGAGGACTGAATAGTAAATGAATATGTATGCAACACTGGGGTGACATCTGATTGAAATCTATTCCAAGTGAGCAGTGCACTGTTCCATATCGCGGGTTACTGATGCACATGCTCGTCCACGGGCAGAACATTTTGTTCATACAAGTCCCATTTGCTGTGTGTATCTATCAGCTGATCATCCAGCAGAGACTGCTATATAAATTGCTGATTTCTTTTGCTGGCCAGTGGGCCTTAACAACCTCAGGACAGAAAGTGCTCTGTATTTTGTGCTGTAATTTTATATACAGGAGACACATGTTAACAAGAATAATTTCACTTCCTCTCTGTAAGATTACATGCAGTTGTCACTGGCACAAAAAAAAAAAAAAAAAAAAAAATTGCTTCAGGGGCCTGATCCTGAAAATGTGAACTTTTCCTGGGATGAATTCAGTGCTTGTGATTCCCCTTTAGCTCCAGCATTTCTAAAAGTCAGCTGTAGTGCTGTGAAGAACACTGAGCTTTGCTTTCCAAACCTGAAAAGGACAGACTTATTTACCAGATCCCTAGAAATAAATGATAACACTTAATATGATATCCATTCTAACTTCTGAGAAAATTTAAGTAGGCAGAATACATTTTCTCAAATTGGAGTTTGGCTAGGACACTGGGGATATATTGTTGTTACAAGGGCAATGACATTTTTCATCCTACCTGAAGACAGCAATCCTTTGTAATAGCTACTCACATACATTTATTTTTCAAAAACTGTTTTTGAAAACGCTCCTCAGTAGTGTCCCAGTTGGAAAAAAATCCAAAAATCCACAAGATCAAGATCAAAAACAAAACCAAATCTCCAAATATTGGAGATTTATAAATTGTCATCTTAGTTACGTATATACAGTCCTTCCCTAGTGCTCAGCTGGTGTTGTGTTCCCTACCCTACTGTAAGAGAGTAGCTATGGAGTAGTTTGAAACATGGAATTTCATTTGTGAGAAATCATGATGTTTCCATGTTTTCTCTTCTGAAATAAAATAAGACAAAATATAGAGCCTTCTAATGGAATGAGAAGCTCAGAGTAAAAAGCTTCCCAGGCAGCTGTATCGAAGCAAAAAATATGATCAAGGCTATTGAATCAGAAGTAGGCATTTTGGTTTCTTGATAAAAATTGAATATTTTGTTCAGACTGTTCTCTGTGTCTGCCTGAATCTGCTGAGCCATTTTAGAATACAAACCGAGTTGCTCATACTTCCATTTTTTGTCCAGGTTCTGTGTTAGTGCTGAGCAACATTTCTGAGAATAATTTTCATTTTTGCCTGTTGGCACAAGAGATTTAACTTGGGTTGGCTTAGCCATAGCCTGTGAACTCCAGGTCTATCCTCTCCATCCTGTCATGGCTCCTGTTTTACCTTAGGAGCAGAAAATAATTCCTATTTTCACAATGATTTTTTTTATAATGGTAACACTGCCATCCTTTCTTTCATGATATTTTTGGACACTGAGAGCACAATGGAGCCTTTTTGGAGTACAAGGAGTTGGTCAGCCACCTATATTGGTAGAACAAAGATAAAAAGGACTGAATACATCAACGTTCTTCAATGTTTCAGTATTCAATATATTGATGTCTCCTTAAAAAGGGATGTGAGACAAAAAAACCCAAACCCAACCATAATGAATTTCAGTTCTAGCTGAAAAAACAATTGGACAGCTATGATGAATCATCTCCTATAAAAAGAGAAAAATACTGTAACTTTTTATTGTTTCCAGAACAGACACAGCACTGCTGCTCTGAAGAATCTCTGAGCTGGATAGGTATTTTTGGGGGGTAATGACATGTAAATAAATGTACTGAATATTTTCCTCTGCTCTGGACTTCCCCACAGTGGAATTGCCATGCAAAAGAGCTCTTCAAGAAGAAAAAAGAAATAAAAAACCCCACATTGGTATGTTTGAAGCTGCTGAGTTTATTCAGGACGGAGCCAGGTCTAAGGAGACCAAGCCCTGCAGCCTTGTGCCTGACCTGCCTGAAGAGAACAATCTGTGTGTCCTTTTTTCTCATGAAAGCTGCCTCATTAGTGCTCTGGGCAAAGCCTGCAGCTGGAATTGCTCTGCAGTGTCCCAGGGTTTGAGTACAGCACAGATCTTAGGGCTGAAGGGATGTGAGGAGAGATCTGACTGATATCTTGGGTCCACCTCTGCTGTCCTTGGATCTTGGTGATGCTGCTGTGGAAATGGGATAATGCTGGATAATCTAATCAGCAGAAAGTCACAGAGTGGGAAGGCGTGTGGGTAACTCTTAGATATTCTTTTTTGTGAGTCTGGACACTGGGACTAATGATGGGACAATAAATCTCAGTTTAGTCTCCCAATAATTCTTAACCTCTTCTGAGAGGACAAGATTGATTTTTATTGCTATTTCAGATGCATGAAATTCAGAAGCAACTCCAGTAAATCCAAACACATAAGCTTTCAGGCACTGGAGTCAGTATAAAACTGGTTAAAGAAAGAAAATATAAAATCTGTAACTCTATACTGTGCTTACAAGTCATAAATATAGAGATTTACTACTTTTTGACAAGGTAGTGCTAATGCAAAGAGATGATATTGAAGTTTTCATCTAAATTTCACTTTTATGTAAGCAGTTAACTTACATAAGCTTATCAACCTGACTTCCTCTGGACTACTTGAACAGTGGAATTAACTCCTGTAAAATTTTTTATATTAGTTACTATAGTGAACACAATTGAAAAAATCAAACAGTTAAAAATTTACTGAGAAAAAATAAGTTTAACAGACCTTCTGATTTGAAATCTTCAGGTGAAAAAGTCAGTATTTTTATCAGATTGAATTTGTACTTCATTGGACTTTTAAAATGTTGTACATTGTCCCAAAAGGAAAATAGAAGAATGTTAATCTTGTAGGAATACTATATTTTTGTATATCATAATCAGGTGGGAAAAAAAGTTTTGGTCTCTGAAACTCACAATTCTCCAGCATTTTTATGAATACACATTTGAATAATGCTGGAGAGATCCTGTACTGGTTGGAAGCTTGGTGTAGATATGCAGTGATCCTCCTATGACAGCTTAGCACCCTTATACACATATCAATACTAACACTAAGTACTAAACCATCCAATTACTCTATTTAAAGTATCTCAGTAAACAAATGGGAATTCTGGAATTAGAAACTCTAGAAACAGTAGTTCCCAAACGTTTTTACATGCTTTTCATGTGTGTGTGAATGCAGAATGAATGTAAGTTCCTACACTGAAGATAGCTTAAAGATAAAGGTGCATGAATCTAAGCAGAAAAAAAATCTCAGGAGTGGAGCATCACCTGCCATATTAACAAGTTCAGTCTGCCATTTCTTTGTTTCCAAAAAGATTATTAAATATCTTGTTAAACAAAGACAGAATAATTTTTATTGGATGCCTAATTATTTGGAAAGGAGGGTGATAAACAGGGAATTGAAGTGGAAGGAACTTCTGAGGGCTCATAAATTTAAGCAAAATAGAACCCTAAAAACTTCACTTTTCAAATTTCTGTGTCACTTACTAACACTTTGAAATTGTGAAATAACCACAGAAATGAAAAAAAAAAGGTAACAAGAAGCATTCATTCCACATACTACTCACTTCTGAACCACAGAGCTACCCTTGAATTTGATGTGCAACTATGGATGGATGAACAAATACATTTTTAGGACTAAAGGGACCTATTTTCCTCCATAGTTGTCATATAGAGCTTGTTCTATATATTTTTGTTCCAACATTCACTAAGAATTCAATTATTCAAGAAATATTTAAAATAAAATTAAATATTCATTTATTTGCAATTCTAGCCAAACAAGTGGTTATCTACACGCTGTATTTGGTACCTATTAATGCATACAGTAAATTAATATAAGAAAATCAGTTAAATCCTCTTAAAATAAATTTTTATAGTATCTTCTGCTTATGGAGTAAGTCAGTTTTTTAAAGGTTTAAAAGAGTCTATTTTGCTATTGAGATCCCCTGCTCAATATTGACCTTGCTTTTTCTTCGGAGTAGCAGCAAATCAAAATGACTGTAAAATATTAGGAATTACTTAAAACTGAACATCATTTTTGTCTTTGACTACTCATCATGAGGTCAGCCTCTCTTCTACTGTTCAGCATGTTGCCTGAAGATTTATTTTATTTATATTTTCATTGAAAAATCTTGTCTTGTTGACACAGCAGTACTTCCTTTAATGAAGATCAAGCTATTTTCAATGTATTTTCTCAGCTTATTTTTAGTGGTGAAAAATACCTCTCTTCAGCTGAGAAAAAGTTACCCTGCACGGTAATAAAGAGAATAAAAATGTATACTGATAAGTCCTTGTGTGGGTAATAGGCCACAGAAATGCAGGTATTGCTCCTGTGAGTGAAAAAGAACCTGCACTTAGCAACCTGCTCAAGTCAGGAGACTTATTGAGTGTTGCACTAAGTTATGATTTGGAAAGGCATTGATCAGACTCAGTGCTAATTCTTTCACCGTGCTTTATGGGAGTAGGATAAGTTCTCTTCCCATTGAGCTGATGGTAGCTCTGCCATTGATTTCATTTGGAGTAATAGCATCAGTCCAAGTGTCTGTTGCAGGACAATAAAGTACAGTTTATTTAAGTGCATGAGAGGATTTTACGAGACAGCAAAGCACATGGGCTACAGAGAGTAGAAGCAGCAAATAAACCAGACAAGTAAGACAAACATTCCAGGCTTTGTTCTTTGTAATCCACCAGTTTTCTGTATCTGTTGTTTACAAATCCCAGTTTTTTCATCTCTTCGGTTAACTTCCCACATTTCTTTATTCAGTCCATATTCCTTGTCTAAACACCACTTTTCTTCCTAAATAAATTTGTCATGTTTTTACTCTGAGAAGCTTGATCTTTTCTTTCTTTCCTTTTTCTTTTTTGCCTATTGGGTTGTTCCACTTTCTACCTCATCAGGTCATACTACCTGCATTTTATGAAATAAGGGCTCTCTCACAGCAGTGTTCCTTCTGAGCTTGTTCTCATTTTTGAAAAGGGAAAAAAGGAAGACCAGGAAGATACAGGCAGGTCTTCCCCAGCAAGGTCTTGCCCAACAAGATCACTGAGAAGATCCTTCTCTAATTTATGCTAAGGCACAGGATCTTCTACAACAGTTACAGTGTTGGCACATAAGGAAAGAGCAAATGATATTACCTACCTCAGCTACATTGAATAGCTTTGAAATTCTACCCCCCCCACCAATTTTTGGACAATGGTGGAAAAATAGAAACAAGAAAATATTCAATAAAAACCCATCTTGCAGAACTTTCAGTTGCAAGGAAACAAAGAAGTGCAGTACAGCAGATTTTGAGTTCTCTAATGGTATCGTAGATATCAGAAATGAATACTGACATGTAAGCATGTAAGAAATGTGTAATACTTCTCCCCCCAAAATGTTTAGATCACCAAAATCTCTAATTGGCATTTGAGTGTTTCCTAGTCTTAGTGAAATTCTGAGAAACAATTGTAGTAACACAAAATATTTTCTTGCTTTTGATGAGATAACAATCCATTTCCTAGGGAAGTTGGATTTTCATGGTCGCTATCAACAAGGAGAGAAAGGAAACTTTATTATGGAGAGTAAATTTCCCCTTTGTTTTTTCCTAGTTTTCATTCGTATTATATCCTTTCCTACAGCCTTCTGGGGCTTGGTTTGGTTCCTAGTTGTCTTTAATTATTGTACTTATTGTGATTAATTCAGGCTATTTTTTAGAATTTATGTTTCTAATCAAGTTATGCATTTTAATTCATTTACCATTCTTGTTTTAATTGATACCCACCTAACCTCTTTTTCAAATATGCATTTTGTTTTGTTCTGAAAAATGTCTGAATGATGATTTTTTTGCACTTATGAAAAAGCATAAAATATTACTGCAATTAAAAATTAGCTGAAACTCCTGAACATCCGGGAAAGGGTCAATGTTAACATTATTTTATTTTTAAAGAATTTTTTATATATTTACTCATAAATATTTTCCTACAGTGATAGGATAGAAGAGTAAGAAAAAAAAGAAAATAAAATCATCAAATTATCTCATGGTGAGCTTTCAGTGTCAGATAGAAAGTGATAGAAACATAATGGGACCAATACTGGGTGGCATTGGTGGAAATATGAACAGATACGGATAATTAATTGTATTAGCAGTAACAAAATTACTTTCAGCCTACTTAGTTATTACAAAAATGGCCCAACATTTATGTTTTTCTCTCTTCCTGAAAACTTTAAATTATATTCAGTAGAAGATATTAAGAAAGCTATAGATCATTAAGCTGTTTTGCCTTTGCTGATGGTGAGATCACAGCAGAGCTCACTCTGAAAATATTTGAGTCAAAATTATTAAATAATTTCATGACATCATGTGGGTTACTTTGAATCCTAGAAGTAGAGAACTGTGATTAAAATTATGGTACTATTACAACAGCTTAATTTTCATATGTCTTATTTATATATCATTGGTAGGAATTTTAAAAGAGTAGTTCTGAAGGAGTACATGTATTAGTTTCAAGGAGATGCATTTGAACTAGAACATTTGTATTACATTAAACTAATCTTCTGATTCCGAAATCATCACCAGCTACAAATGGCTTTGCCAAAACAACTTTTTTACTCTACCCAAAGTTTCGGACTTTGAGAACATCACAGCTCCATCTTGTTCTATCCTAATAAGGTATCAATTAGTACTTCTGTGAGGCTGCTTGCAGGAATTTAGGAGAAGTTCCCTGAAGAGCCCTGGGACAATGGTCCTCACACAGGTGCATACCCATTGATACCTTCGAGCACATTTCACCCCAGGACATTGTTAACTTATAGAGGGAGCTGGTGGATTGAACAAAGTGTGCTGACACAAATCAGTGTGCTCTAGTCCTCCTTGCAGAGTAACAAAGAGGGCGAGGAACAATTCTACCTCAGTTGTCTTGATGAGTTTATTAAGTTCTTTTTCTACAGCTGTAAAATTATTAGAAGGAACCATGAGATATCATCACCACAGAAGAAAATAATTTGAATGCATGCAATGATGGATATTGCTTATGTTATGTGCCAAAGAAACTATTTCCTTCTTGTGATAGAGAGCCTGTTTGAAGCAACTGTCCAAAGATGAATCGAGGTAAGGCAGACATGAAATTAGTGTGAAGGACGAAATATTGCAAAGGACTAAAAAATTTAAAATGTCCTTCAATATAGGGAGTCTTCTTTTTTTTCTCAAAACCACTCTTAAACTTGAGGCCATCCTTTTTTTTTTTTTTTGCTGGTTTCTGTTGTCTTTACTTTATATAGCATCCAGCCAAATGGTGTTGCCTCAGCTACAGTAATTATTAGAGAATTGCAGCGCTGGTAGTTGTGCAAAGGGTGATGATATTGAGAATTGCAGCTAGATTGAGATGTGGCAGTCCTGCTAAGGAGCAAAGAAGAACAAGAGCATGTCAGGCAACTGCTTCATTCTAGCCAGTGACTTTGTACTTAATCAAGATCAACTCCAAAGGTTTCAGAACAGGAGTTTCCATGTACCTGTAAAATTAGATGGTAGAAGAAAAGGTAAGTTTTCCTAACTTTTAAACTACTAATGAACAATAATATCCAAGACTGTAATATGGCAGAGGAAGGTTATGTGGCAATTCTTGGACTGAAATTTAAACAGGATTTGAAAATCCTTGCATGTAATGCTTCCATACTGGGACTGATTTAAAACAAACTTGACACTAACAATGTTGAAGCTAAGGCTGAGTTGGTTTCAATAGATTAAAAAAAATATTTCTTAGATTATGTTCATGCAAAAATACTTTAAACTTTCTCTATGGATCATTCTGCTCGTTTTAAACTGAAAGAACTTGTCAATATTTATGATATTCATACATATAATGAGGAATTCTTTTAATTGTTATTGTCCATTCTGAAAATAAAAACAAAATCAAGTCTAGAAATACTGCAAATTGTTTTTCTTATTATGTGACTTCTTCTCTTCAATATATTCTAGTTCTTTTTTATTATATTTAAGGCAGAAGCAATAAAAAGCAATTGTTTTCATGAAAGCTGTGACTTATATACATTTCTTCAGAACTGTATTCATGAGAACAATGCCCAGGAGATGGTTTAAAACCTACATAATTTCAAGAAACACACACCTTCAGTTTGTCTTGAATTCAGTACATTTTGCGGACATTTACTTGATTTAGCTCCACTGCTAATACACTTAAATGAGGTGTGTGTATGTGTGTGCATGTGTGTGTGTGTGTAACATTTGCTGCTAATGAGCAGGGACTTTTCTACTGCAACGCTTGATTATAGGGAGCAATTACACAAAGAGCATGTCAAATATTTTATACTTTTAGTGTGAAGATACAGTAAATCAAAAGGAAAACATCTTCCCCATCTTGGGTTCTGGACAGATATTTTGAGAGATTCCCAAAATAGATAAATGGAACAATTATGAAGAAAGTGGAAAATAACATTTGAAGGTAAGAATGTTGTGTTTTTGTATATGGGACAAGGAACCACCTTTTCTCCAGATAAATCAGCAGTACCTTACAAGCTATGAGCCTTTTGAAGAATCTATAGATTCAGACAGATCTGATATAATTTTAAAAATCTTGTAAATATTTGACATCCACTGATTTTACTTGGAGCAGATGCCTAAATTTCTTTTGAGAATTCTGCACATTGCATAGCAGAGTTTTAAATTCGGTTTCTTCAAATAAGAAAATTATGTTAGTTGATCGTATGTGTATACATATGTGTAGATAGATAGATAGATAGATAGATAGATAGATACACACATTCATCTTTTCAGAGCTGGGGGCCAAAAGTTTAATGTACAGTACATTTAACTAAGCGAAAAAACCATACAATTTGCATTGAAATTCAATGTATGCACATTTGATCCATAGTTCTTAGTAGAAGAATGGAGAGTTTTTCTTTGTACATTACTTTATTAGTTGATCAGACAGAAAACAAACTGAAAACAACATATTTCTTATCTAATAAATACAAGTTTTAACACAGATTATGAAAAATTAGTTGAAATGTTATAACAATTTATTATAAATGCTTACAGAGTCTTTAGTTCTGGCCAGATCCTATTTGGTCAATTTGGAAATAAATAGCATTAACAATTGGATTTATCTCAGTACATGCAAATACCTACAATATTGACAACTGTACTTGAGTGAGCGTCCATATGCTGCTTTTGAGAGACATGAACAAAACCTCTTACTTGAACTGAAGACATAATTAATTTAATCCTGAATGGACATATAAAAAAGACTGCAGAATATTTCTGCCTATGTCTCTCCAGTGACTAAAACAGGGCATTCATATGACAAGGGTAAAAAAAGGGTTAGGAAAGATAACTGACAGCATCCCCTGACAGAAGTGGGCTACATTTCCTTAAAATCAATCTGAGATGCCTAATTAGCAATGCCTCATGGAAGCTCTCATATTACCATTTCTTTGCCTGCTTGGTATGTGCCACTTCCATAATAAAGCTGGACTGGACTGTTAGATTTTCAGTAATTTGCATATAGAAATACCTTGGAACAAAGTTTCTGGTAATGTGGGACAGAATTCGGTTTATTAATTTTTATTTTTTTAGGAATATAAGAGAATTTAGGAATAAGGAGAATTTATTATGGTATTGTGTTTCAGAGACTTCTTTTATAAAAAGACACCAGTATTTGGGCCTAAAGCATTGTCTTTGGCATTTTCTATATTAACTTAAAGGATACTTGTGCCAGGCAAGAAAAATCACTCACTTCCAGATGCCAGTCAATTGCTTCCAGAACTGCTGGAGAGTTTCACTTCTGAAGAATTAACTTTTTGGCTCTCAAAAGTGACAAATTGCCTAGCATGTAACTTGAAAGATCATGTGGGAAAGTGAAATTTAGCACTATTTAAGATATCCTGCCTGGAAAGAATTGATTTTTTCATTGCTGTAGAAACTGAACTGAACACCAGGTTCGTGTTCCAGGTTGAACATTCACCATATACTCTGTTATTTACTCTTAGAGTAGCATCAGAGAGAGTCTTACTAGAGGTTGAAGATCCTGTTGTGCAGGGATTAGCTCTGCATTTCCATTCTACAAACACTCCAGAATTAGATAACAAAAGTAAAGGATGGCCTTTATATAATTCCTCTGGAGTTCCTGATGGCATTTATGAAAGGAAATTAATCTGACCATGCTCATCAGAGCAGACCAAGATCCTCTCAGGTTTTTGCAGGCACTTCCTACAATGTTGATGGCTATTCCAAAACCAATCACAGTAGTAACCAAGAAATCAAAGTACTAAATAGCTAGTTTAGCTAATCACAAAATTTTCTAGCATAAATATTGTCTACAAAGTAGAAAGTTAAATACTGAACCTTGGAATAGCAATTCAAGCACTTTAAAAATGTCTCAGAGTTTAGAAATTGGCAATTCAGCTTAAAAATGTCCATTTGACATGTTTTTGACTCTACAGCAGCACTCTCTGAAACATGAACATTATAGATTGACTAGTTTCATCTGTTATCTCCCAATATGTGACACACTATGTTCAGAAACAGACTTGATGATGGTGATGGTGATAGGCTGGGATTTGGAAATAATTTTATTGAATGCTGTCTGAAAAAAAATTCCCTTATTTTGTACATACTGTTGGCATTTTCATAGATGAAACAAACACCTGCATGCACAAACAGTCCTAGCCCACAGAAATGCAAAGTTTATGAGTTTGGACATCTGTGTTTGCTAACAGTTGTCACCATAATTTAGAGAGTCTTGGAAAGTGAAGGGTTATGAAATTAATCTTGACACATATTTCTGTTTTTTTTTCTCTAGACTGTCTGCTGTATGTCAGTGAATGTGTATATATTTTATTAAAATGTACAATATATTAAGGCATAAACTATTATAATTTAAACATGCATATTATTTTCTATTTGTACAGATCTAAATTTAGGAAGACATTTAAATATTTATCTATCATACCTTCAATTATTTCACTTGCTGTATGTTAAGTAATTTTCCAAAGCAAGAAAACTTTTTCTGTCTCAGGATCAGAAAGGCAGCCACTAGTTCTGCAGTTATTTCTTTCTATCAGTTGATACAATAAAGAATGCATATTTCTTCAAGGTCACAAAATGTTGTTCTATAAAATCCAGTGAATTCATTGGCAGGTTAATTGATTTCCAGAGGAGAATCAAGAAATGACCAACTCATTAACTAGCAGAGCTTAGCAGCCAAAATCAACTGGTTTGGGCAGAGGAACAGAAAAAGTCACAGATGGAAAAATACAAAAAACAAGTAAACAGGAAATATTGCAGCCAACAGCTCCAGTCACTGTTCAGTTTTCTCCAAGTTTTACTTTAAGGCCTTAAAGAAGGATTTTTAATCTCATCTCTTTTCATTTACAGTGGCAGGTAAAGCAAATATATGAAACGTTACATTGGTATGAGAGCAGGTTGTTTTGTTTATTAAGTCAAAGTGAAATGTTGATTTACACTAAGAACATAAAAGCAAAGGGGAGATGATTACAGGTTTACTTTGGCTGCTCAGTTTCTAATAATCTTCTACATGTAATGAGACTGGGGAATGGAGAAACCTTTTCCTGACAATGCTGGCAGCAGAATAACTTCTACATGCTATTGATTTTTCTTCATTGATTGTAATCTTCCTCTTCCTGAGCGTCTGTCTTTGCTTCTCTGACATATTGAGCACTGAATAGTCCCTGAGTAATTCTTGAACAGTTTGGGATCATTTTTATTTTCACAGGACAGTTGAGACCAATGGAGTGATTTATGTGTACTTTGGAAGGCAAAACAAAACAGTACTTCTCTGTGAATAACTACGGACACAAAGATTATGGCTTTTTTTTAAAGCATCTCCCTCTTCCCTCCTGTCCAACCCCCCTTTACTTCCACACTCCAATAATTTCATAAGTATCTGCCAGATCATGTAGAGGAGAACACTAAAGCGTAAACAGCTCTCACAGCTGTGATTTCAGCCATGATTGATGATGAAATACTGCTGGAGAGATAGTAGGAAAATGAATATTTATTAATGATATAAAGTGCCTCTGGTTTAAAATCCAGCAAGATCCATCATTTTATATCCATGGGATGTATGCATTGAAAGCAGACTGTTCAATAAAAAGAGCCAAATACCTTAGTCAAAACATAAGTAATTCCAGTGGGCTGCTGATTGAATTCCTGTCTTAAAGTGAGCTAACCATAGTGGTTTTCATAAAGATTTTATTCCCACTTTAGCTGCCATTAAGATTACATGAATAGTAGATCATGTAAGCCTAGCCTAGAAAAAAATTGCAGTAGCAATAGTTTAAGCATATTATAAAAACACATAGCTATCCACAACTATCATCCACATACTAACATGCAATTTACAATAATTTTCTGCAAAGGCTCTGCAATTGTTTGATGTGTAACAGTTGGCTTTTTCTGCCATGACTTCATTAGCTTTCATTTTATGAAGCTGATAGGTCAGATAACCTGTACCACACCGCTACAGGCAGCTTTGCATATTTTTTTTTTATTCACAGCAGAATTTTGCTTGAATGATCCCAGTCTTTCAGAAGTTAAATAAGGCAATTTCTGGCTTATCTGATATGCAAAAGAGATTTTTTTAAAATTTTGTTTTGCAAAAGAAAAAAGCAATACAAAGCAATCCTCGTGTCTTTCTCTTTTTAATGCAGGCACGATTAGGAAGTATTGTCCTGTGTTGATTCTTTTTTCCCTCTGATGTTTTTGCAGTCTGTTATATGGGATGAGCCTGTTCAGACACTAAAAAATGTAGCTGATGTGTTGACAGCAAAGGAGAAATTGACTGATGGAATTCAGCTGCATAATTTAACATACAGCTTTCAAGTCAGGCTGGAAGTTCCAGAATGTTAAACTTTGGCTAATGGATAATGCTGAGAAAGACAGGGTTCAGAGGAAGTCTAAAAATAGATCAAAAACATACTCATGGCTAAAAATGCAAGAAAAAATGTTTATTTACTTTGTTTGGGGAAAAGAAAAAGAAAATAAAGTAAGAACATAATTGTTTCTGTTGGCACATGGACAGCCAGAAACAATGCACATGCTCTACACACAAGAGGAGGCTCATTATGCTGAATTAAATTAACAGCAAACAATGGGGAGCCAGTCATCTCTTCCCTTGGGTCACCACTGGCCTTGTAACACAGCTTCACCAGATCCTTGCTCAGCTATTCAAGTTCATTGTTGTTTCACATGTTCACAGCCCTCAGTGGAAAGCCACCTGCCTTTGCATTTATTATTGTGTTACTTGGGCTGTACAGTTGCTTGAATAATGAGCCCAGAGGACAAAGGCAGGGACTGGGGCAAGAAGGTGGGAAAAGGAGAAAGAGCTTTGGTAGCCAAATCCCTGGACATGAGATGATGTCTCTTGTGCTCAGTGTAAGGATTAGCAGCTTCCACTGCCAAGACTTGCAAGGAAAGGTCTGGTGCACCTTTCTGGATCACAGGTGGAGGAAGAATGTGAAAGTCACATTTTTTTAAAATAGACCTCTTATTTATTGATCTTTTGCCATATAGTCTCATTAAAAAAAACCCAAACCAAACCAAACCAAAAAAAAAAAAAACCCAAACCAAAGTAAAAAAAAAACCAAACCAAGCCAACCAAAAAGAAAAAAAAAATGGAGCTAAAAGAATAAATTGTTGTAGCAAAAAGAATTATGGTAAAAGCAAATGAACCATTCACAGCTTTACTTGTCCTGAGTGCTGAGCAAGCATTTTGCCATTGCTGCTTTCTCAAGGTATTCCTTCTATCTACAGTGTGCAGGGAAGGTTAGAAGTTTATTTTCTGAAAAACACCCACTCCTATGTGAGATACAAAATTAAGTTAGCACTCATTTAGGGAAGAATAATGATGGTGATCTGTTTTCATGTAAGGAGATCAGAACATTTCCTTCAGGCAAGTAAACATATATTGCAGGTGAACCAAAAGACAAAAATTAACCAATATCATAATGACAAGGTTTCTGATTAATTATGTGTAATGCTGCTGCTGGGATTTGGATTATTCTTCAAACATCTGAGTCCCACTCTGTTTATATGGATATCTGCTGCCAGGTGAAATGCCCTAGAATATACTTTCTGTTTTCCCACTGCTTTTCTGGATGGACATACATCCTTAGGCTGCTCTACTGGTTCTGGGTGCCCAGGTGGGCCCTTAGAGGTAGATTCATCAGGTAGCCCCAGGGGCATTCCTCCTTCCTGGGCTGGCAGTTGCAAGGTTTCTACAGTTCTGTGTTGCCAGGTCAGGTAGGTGAAGGGGTACATGTACGCACACAGGACTGGCCACACAGGCACCAGCACAGAGAACAACGAAAACAACTGCCACATTCAGCACTTTTCTTAAAGTGCTTACACTAACACTTAATATGTGTGTTAGTATGTATGTTAGTTAAAGCACTTTTCTTAAAGTGAAAAATCATCTCCCTTAGCATTCAAAATCCTCATGGGAGAATTTCAATGCCTGTTCCAACTTTGAAGGACTTTGGCACATATCTGAATATTCCATCAGTTTGAATCAAATTGAGCTTGCATCATTCAGCAGCTGTCTAACCCTGGAAGTACCTACAGTCACAAATGAGTCTTTCTGGTCAGCCAGAATTTCCTTCAGTTCCCTTATGGAATTGTAATTTGGAAAATGTGTCCCACCACTATTTGCATCTCAGCTGAGGAACTTGGGGAGCTTGTACAAAATGATTAAACTTGAAACAAGGAAACAGTTCTGAGTCTGATTTTATAGTCACGTGTATCAGGCTGTTTTTTATTAGGTGAGACATTGGTCTGGATCCTTGTGCATTTACAGATAAATGTGCAAGGAAGTGTAAAATCCTCAAATTCTTCTAACTGTGCCCCCAAAATGAATAGACTAATTTGCTGCCCTTTCAGACTTCAAACTCTTGCATTTTTGTCTGCAGACTTAAACAGGCAGGATGAGAAGAGATCCATTGTGCTCTCAGGGACAGATAATTATTTCCTGTCTACATATCCTTATGAGAGCAGATTCTTTTTTTGAAGAGAAAAGAAGGGTATAGACACTTTTCCAGGCTGCACTCCTGCAGTAGGCTGGAACATACCTGCAGAGAGGCTGAAACTACTTACTGACATAGATGGTTGGAAAGGTAACTGTTCAAGGCATTTCAGCATTTCCAGAAATATAACAGAAAGAGAGATGGGCAGTTGACCATAAGGGAAATGGATACTCTAGAGGCTAAAGGTCTGCAGTGGAAAAGCAGAGTGCTAAACTATTTCTCAGCCTGAGCAAAAGATGTCTAGCTAACTTGGGATAATTTACTTTTCTATGTCTATATCTCCCCACCTACTAAGGCAACTGTAGTAAAAGTCAGAGAAAGAGAAGTATAGAGCAAATCCAGTAGAATGCAAGGTCTAAAGATATTAATACTTTCAAAGCTCTAATAATGAAAATCTGGAAGATTTATTCCTTATGCTTACATATGAGTATGAAATATCAGATTCCAGTCATGAACTGGTTAATAATATCAAAAATAAAGCAATGGAGAAGTGAAAATAATGAAGCTGGTTAAGATTCTGTTGCTTCTCACAGGGGAAAAAAGGGCTTTATTGTGATTCAAGCAGAGCAGCCAGATTTCAAGCATTTGATACTAGCAGGTAATGGGAAATTACCCAGGTTTTTCCTCTCTTTCTGCTCCAGCATCTTAAATTGAGCACCCTACATCATTCTATTTCATGGGCTCTAACATTTGGTAAACGGGTTTAAAACTTTAAAAAGAAGGAAAAAAACCACATAAATTCCTTTTGTTTTGATCTATTATAATCACAATTTTCTGAAAGCAGTATCTGTATCCTGAGCTGAAGGTTTGTTACAATGGCATGTCACATCTGGATAGATCAACCATATAATATCATTTGACTGGCAGCAGCACTGCCAGTTTGAGGAAAGGCACCTCTAACTGAGGCAGTAATTCCAAACACATTTCTTCTCCCAGTGTATTACATGCGCACCTCTGCCTCTTGGGCTCTATATAGCTCCTTTGGCTGGTGGGTTCATAAAAAGCAGGCTTCAGTAAGAGAATATCCACACTGCTGCCAAGGTCCCCAGGAACAGAGCCTTTATAGAGGTAGCTTATCTATCTTTAATCTAGATTTCTTGGCAAAATCCCTGGACTGAATGCATTAAAATAGTCAAGTTTGGGCAGATAGCATTAAAACCATCAGTAAAGTTGTGAAAACTCCCCGGACAAAAACATGCTTGTGGGGAACTGTAGAATCTTCCCTTCATTCAGTGCATGAGGGTTAAATATTTACACTTCACCAGGAAAACAGTCTGATCTCATCAGTGCAGCTGCCTGTGTTTACCATGACCCTTTTCTCTAGCACATTTCTTGCTGCACACTGGCCACCATCATTTGCTTTGAAGGCAGGTAGGGACCATTTATGAGAACCATTCCTGAAAGGAACGAGACAAATGTTTTTATACATTGTGGATGCCACAGTTACCTTTTAAGGGGCAAGCTTTAAGTTGGTTTCACTTTTACTTGTGGAGTTGACACAGCACATTAATTCTAGATGCATGTTTTGTGCCACTGTAGCCAAAACAGGGGTTCCTGAAGCCATTAAAAGTTTATTGGAAAAAAAACCACAAACCCACAGTATCTTGTTAAGGACCCATTTAAACAATGATTTAAGTATTTCAAATTATTAATCTTCAAGATAGCAATATAGTCTTAAAATTTAGGAAGAATATTCTGTGTTATTCCTTTATGTGCAAAACTGTTCAATCAGTTCTTCAATGCGGGGAGCAGAGTGAAACAATAGAATTTAAGTGACGGAGACAAATTGCTAAGAGTAAACAGTCATGTTGAAAAGTCCTCACTAATCCAGATGATGACAGATAAGCCAGACCACTTGGTGTATGATGAATAAAGTCTGCATTCCAGCTCATAATTAACACAGTGAAAATGCAGGAAAGGTTGACATCCACTTGGGGTAAGATTCATCTCATCTGACTTTAGACACCTACAAAGCAGACATCTCCATCTAAATGGCTGTCTAGACTCCTTCTTTAGCTGATGAAGAGGAATAAGAGGAATAGACACTTCCAGAGCTTTTTAATTTTTTTTTCCTTGTCATTTTGTCTCCTTTCCAACATAAAGATGAAATTAGCTGAGCTCTAGATGTGGCAATTTTTCTCAATCAGGTATGAAAGGAGTATATTCAGTGGCATCATTGATGCAAATGTCTGCACGGCAGGCATTTGTATTTAGCCAGATGAATCATACTGACAGTCTGTATGATTTTAACTCTTCTCCATCCTTTCTGATATAAAATTATTTTTACTTGCATTGACACAAAATGAGAGAATTTCATTTCAGAAAGGCTTATGCATGGCTGTACACAAGGACCAAGGCAAGAAGCAGTGGAAATGGGAGGCACCTGCCGTATTCAGTGTTACAGAGTTTCTGCTTTGGAGATATAAATAAAAGGGAAATTGCTACATTTTTTACCCTTCAGCTCTCCTAATCTATACTGCTAACAAATCAGAGAGTTGCAGTAAGACAGAAATAAAATGTATGTACAACATATTCCCAATCAAATTTGGAAATCTTGACATTTAAGGAAATTACATTTCATTTCCGTGCCACAGTTTTAAAAGTGCAGGTGAAATTTCTCAGTTTTATTTTTACATCAAAAGGCAAGACCTTACAAATATGTTTCAAACAACATTAGTTTTGCATTTAAATAATAAATACTGACGAGTTAAGACAGCTAAAATAGCAGGATTCAATGGTGAGCCCTCAAAATTAGTAAATGCTTGTGCTATAATTTCTAGATAAATCCTATTCTGACCAACATATATGTGCATCATAATAGCATCTTTACAATTATCAGCATATTTTTTACTTTTTTTTTTTTTACAGTCTTTCTTTCCATCTCCTTCATGCATTTATACTATGGATTTTATGTTTCAAATACATTGATAAATCTGCAATTTGCTAATTTTAATGATCTGCCTGGGAAATTTTAAGTAAATATGTTCATAATTAATGAACATTTTATGTAAATTTTAATTAAAGATTTGATGTCCAGGACCTTCAAGTTTTTCCTAATGCCAGTGAGGCAGCATCTACTCATCCCACTCTTTCTCTGCAGAGCTCACACCATGTGCCACCGAGCCTCAGGGAACTGCCTGTAGTCATCAGCACAGCCCAGCTCAGAAAGCCCATTTTGATATCTGACAGAATCCTCAGATTTAAATTTTTGACCGAAAGCATGGAATTTCAAGGACTTCACTTCTGGGTGTTGTTTGTGGCAGAGACTTATTTCTGCTCGGAAACTGAGATGAGTCTCTCCCTGTCCCTCAGATGAGCAGGGCCAAGACAGAATGGTGCAGCTTTCTTCTCCCTGTGTGATAAGTACAGGTGGCTAATAGGAAGATGACAATTATAGCTGCCTTATGGACAGATATTTTATTTTAATGCTTGCAATGTGGTCAGATGCCATGGTATAAATAACAGCACGAACAAACAGCTAAAACAGCACTAATGACCTTGTGAGACAGTTTGCAAATTGAAAGGAATTTCAGCTTGCTCCTTATTCAGTCTTTTAAAGAAACTGCACTTACCTTCCTTCTGTGAGAGAAAGGAGACAGCAAGTGTGCTCTTTATAGGCACCAGGACCCTCATGGGATGTAGAAAATTATGCATAATGGAGCTGTCAAGAATCTTTCATATTTAGACTAGTTGTTGACGTATCTTTGGCTTTTTGCCAGATCTTAGGAATGCTATCATTTAGAAGGTGAAAAGTATGTGGGTTTTTTCTTCATATCCAATGGGTTTCCTTTTTTTCAGCTGACCTTTGAATATTAAATCATCTGGGAAAAAATATTTCAATACAAGTAGGACCAAAACCTCCAGTAATTTTCCTTAGATAACATCTAGTAATTTTCTTTGGACAACATCTAATAAAACTGTATGCTGTGTTCTCCAAGCCAAATTTGAGAGCCACAGCAGAAAAAAAATGTGTCATGCTCTTTTTTTTCACCAACATGCTGCAGAAATGATTAATTTTTTCAGACTGTTTAGCTCTCAGTTTTAAAGAAAAATATTGCCAGCACTTTTCATATTGAGGGGCTGCAGGACAGCTCTGGGTCATCTTGCAGCCATATTGCTGAAGATTGATATTAATTGTCAGTCTGTTACCCTGCTTGTGCTGCTCAGAGATGTCTGATGTCTGGAAGTTCATCGTGCAAATAGAACTACTAAAGAAATATCTTGATAACTGCAGAATATGACATTTTCTTATGAAGTCTGAAAATTCAAGGCATTTTCCTTGTGAGGCTGCAACAGCCAGCCTGTCATTATGACCTGATTGCATTCACAAAACATTTCTGCCCTTGTCTCATTATTGGAGAACACTTTCTTGGCTCCACACAGTTCCCTTCCCATGTCTAGCACCTTCAATGAGATCCAAATCTGGTGCAGGTACTCCAAAGCAGTCTGAAATACTCTTATCCTCCTTTCCAGTCTGTGTTAGCCTGTGGGGACAGCAGTGAGTGTGCTGTGGTCCAGTAGTCCCGGACTGTGCTACAAGATAGTGTTTGTTCTCTGCCTCCCCTTTGAAATAAAGGAATAGCACTGTAATCCTCATTCCCTTCTCAAATATACTGTCCAGGTTTCAGCCAGCAGCTCTGCCTCATGGTTGTTATCTAAAGAAAACAGATTTGGGATGGGCCTTACATGAACCTCTTCTATTTACAAACCAGATGCAAAGAAAGCCCTTGGTTTGGATCATTGCATGCTTATAATCACCACACACAGAGCTCATGGTAGCAACCGCTGAAGGACATTACTATATTTTAATTGATTGTCTTTGTGTGAATCACATCTGCCTATTACTAACTGAGCTTCATAACAGTATTTGTTTTCTACAAAAAGAAAGGAAGATGTCATGCCACAAAATTACTCCTCAGATAAAACCTACACTTATGGTTCCATTGCTATCATCACTTCCTATTGAACTGTCCAGTCCTGCACAACTGGAACCAAAAAATAAGAGAGCTCAATAGCACATAATGTTATCTAAAATAAAAAAAAAAATTATGGTCAGTGTGATTCAAGATTTTGCCCAAGTTATTTAGGTTTTTCAGTAGGATATTTATGCTTTTGAATCTTTTACTATTTATATAAGAGTTTTTGATAGAGGGATTTTCCTATCAGTAAAATTATATAATACTTTCTCTATTTAATCCAAAAAGTAAATTTACAGTACTTCACTTAGTTTAACTCCTTGAATGATCCTGTAAGGTTGGGACATATTGTGCTACTGGTTAATGTACTGCAGTTGGAGTGAGACCATTCCTGATATAGCTGAAAGGCTTGGTATGGACAAAATGGAAATTAGGACCCCATATTACTAATGCCACTGCTCACACCAGCAACTGAAAGAACACAATAGAAGAACAAATTTGGAAGCTATTGCTTTAAGGTATCTGGAAATGTTCCTCAAATGTGTTCTCTTCTGATGCTTCATTATACACAAGCAATTTAAATTGCTACTATTAATATTTTCTATACAATGTTATTCTCTGATCCTTGTCTTCCTTTTGCAGTTGCTATCCTTCCTCTGATAAGGAGGTATGTGTTATAATTCTGTTTAATATATTTGCATTCTTTATAGTTCATGGTTGGTAATTATAGTTTTTCTATTAATAGAGTTCTTTAGTCTTTCAAATATTATCTCATTGGATTCCAATGAATCCTTTTAGGCATACTGAAACTTTCAGGCTTCTGTTACCTAATCTGTCTTCCTGGCTAGTTTTAAAGTACTCTTTTTTTTTCCCCTTAATTTTTTTCTTTTCTGTATTTCTGGAGTAGTGAGGTATTTGAGATTGCACTTCCCCTAGGTAAGACACCATATCTAGCTATCGACTTTTGCTTAATGATTTGAGTATTCTACGTGCACAGCTTGTCAATACCTCATAGCTACAATTTCATATCATGTTTTTTTCATTTGCCAGTCCCTCTTCTGTATAACTAAGAAACCAAAGAAATATGGGCAACTGGGGGTAAGTTTGTGAACTGTCTCAGGCTTTTCTGAAGGGCTGTTTGTACTGGTTGGAGTCGTTCACATGGTCTGCAGCTCTGTGGTCTTGTGAGTTGAGACTATAGCAAGGCCTTCTTGAAACAGCTGCCACAAATAGATTGTTGGTACAACAAACTGAACAGACCTACTCTTGTTCTGAGAGAAATAACCATTATAATTGGTGCTTTCTGGTCTGTAAACTTCTGGGAGGCAAGGACTTTCTTCTCAAGAAAATTCTCTAACTGTTACACCTGGGGGCTGTGTGTATGTCATGACATAAAACACAGTCTGAATTAATTATTTAGTGTGGTGCAGCCCACTTTGACTTATAAGCTATAAAAAGCCCGCCCGAGAGAGAATTAATTATTGCTGGAAATAACATATAATTACAATGTTGCAGGGAAAAGATAAGAATTAATGTGCCAGGTGTAAGTAGATTAGACCAGCTTGACAGAAATGAGCAACTAAAAAAGAATTTATAGATGAAAGCTTACAGCCTTGCATCCATAGTGACTGGAAAGCATTACCATGTGATGACTGCTTAGTGGCTTATGTGAAATGAGATATTGGCTTTAGACTCATTGCTCAGACAGGTCTCTATGTCACAAATCTGACAACAAAATGGAGTGAATTGAACATCTCATCAGAGAAACGAGGACAGAAAAAGCTCAGAGGCTAAATTAAACTTATTTGCCTTCTTGAAATTATCTCCTTGGGCAGGAGTTGAGGAGTCATGTGGCAGAGAAGGACTTTGTGAGGATACACATTTCTCTTTGTGTTTCTGTCCTGACTAATATCTTACCAATTTTCTGCTTAAGAAGGAACAGTTATAACCTGCTCTTTGACACCTAGGAGGTGTGTCAGGCCTTCTTTGAAGGCCAGTTTGTGAGATGTGATCTTTGCCCACTGTGTGGAGCCTAATCAGGAGCACCAATACCCTGAATGAACATGGAATGCGATTGTACTGACTGCTTTCTTCTACCTGGGGTTACAAGATGGCTTCACTAAGTCATTACAGATAAGTCAGAACTACATGAAACCAAAATGTTGAAGAATTTCAAGAACTGTTGGAAAAGACAAAAGATGGGTGTTTCAATATAAACAGTCTATGGAATATTATGAAAGATATCTATATCTCATCAGAAGGGGATTACCATCCCTCTAACTACATCTTATTCCATCTGATGGACAGAGGAATTTTTCAGAATTGTACATAATTTGTGTTCTTAAATTGTTCAACTCTTGGCAAAAAGTCAGTAGGCTATGCACCTGGGTCCATCCCCAGGATGAAATAAAATTCGAGAATTTTTTAATGATCTTTCCTTATTTTTAACCCTAACTTACATGCAACCATGATTTTTTTTTTATTTTGGTGTAATAATCCAATATTAGGCACATGGTTACCTCAGCAGCTGGTTACAGTGGCTCCACCTTGCCTACAACTTGCCATCTTTTGCTGTACTAGCAATTATGTCTGGGGATTATTTCAGCTTCTCTAAGCAATCATAGTTTTGTAGAAACAGCACTAAAGTTACCAAATGTCTAGATATTTTTTACTATTCTAATAATGTGTAGATAAATTTGAAGCTTAACCTTCATTTTTCAATAGAATTCTTTGGATCAAAATTGTTTAGAGTATTTCCAGGACTGGCTAAAATAACTCACACCCAAAACAAAAAAAAACAAAACCCACCAAAATGTTATTTGAAACATCCATGTATCCATGTCACTGTTGATAGTCATTTGTTCCCCTTACTTCAAAATGGCATATTAGTGGTTCAGGTAAAGTAGCATCATTCCATTTCATTTACAAAATTTTTCTGACTTTTATTCCATTTATGTGGAGCTAAAACTAAGAATTTTGAGAACATGATTCAGTAGAATAAAATGTGCTAGGTTTTTTGGTTTTGTTTTGGGTTTTTGGGTTTTAGTTGTAATGAAAAGACTGTCTGGCCTTGTGCTTTTGAATATAATTCTTAGGAGTTTTGGGGATATGAGTGTAAAATCAGTTAGCCTGCTGATGTGAACTTATGTGAAGTGGACCTCTGGAGGTTTGCTAACTATTGCTTAATACTTAAATAAATAAAACACTAATATACAGATCTAATTTTTGGCTGATTGCCTCACAGAAATTGCTAGAAGTAAAACACTTTACAGCATGAATCGATCCATTTTTTTTTATTTCAATTATATTGGGCCATGCATAATTATGATTGACTCTTGTGATTCACAAATTCACATAATGAAGAGTTTAGTATAGCAATAAAATCAATAGAGAGTAAAGCTTTGTCAATGTTATGAAAGACTTTACAATTACGATCACAAAAATATCTCAGAGAAGTTAATGTTTCAGTGCCCACATTAACATTCCCCAGTCGCTGTTTCATTGGCATTCATTTTATAACAGAAAGAGACAAGAATATAAATAAGAAGAAAACCAATATACGTTCATGCTTACACCCACGTGGTAAGTGTTCTAATTGTCACTCATATAGAGATGATGAGTTAGTTTTAAAGCTTGCAACAACCCTGTTCCTCAGGCCTGAAAGGGAAAATACATGGAAATAACCACAGAGAATCCATATGGACGACCATGGCTCCTCTGTGTTGCTTCAGTGGCTAAAACCACGCTGATACTCGTTGTCTTTCTTGGGTGACTGGGACACAACTGGGTGCCTGCCCTTCCCAAACATTTCCAATTCACAGTGCAAGAGTCAGGGAAGGACAGGGATGAGTCTCACTGGGTTTCTTCCAGAGGTTCTCATATTTGGTAAGTTATAAGAATTCATTAATATGGATGTGGGTCATTCTGTTGCTGCAATACTATAAACATGTGGCTCTACTAGAATAGCTGTAGAATGTCTAAATACCAGACAGTTTGGCTTTCCCATCTTTATTCCTTGCCTCATTTGGGTGTGAATTTTGCCTCTTTATATGTTTTGAAATAAAGGATATTTTGTTTTCTCAGTGCTTTTTGGTTCAAAAATGGGCAATTAAATGGGCAAAACAAACAAACAGACAAACAAAAAATGTAGAAAAAGCCCTGTGTTTAAACATGCTTCACTAAAATAAGAACACACCACTGGAGGCTTTCTGATCATCAGTTCCAGCCCCTGCTGCCACAGGCACAGACACACAATCCCTCCTATAAACTGCTCAAGCTTCAGTTATTGCAGTTTGTCTCTGAAGTCCTCAGCCCATTGAGTCAAACAGGTCGGTTCCCTGTCTCGTCACTGTCAATATGTGACAAGGCTGTTTTCTGAAAGTTCTCGAAATAAAGGAAGTAGAGGAGGAGGGAAGGTAAAAGCACATTTTAAAATGGAAGATTGATTTTGCAGATTAGCACAATTCTGGGAAGTCACAGGGAGGTATCTTCCATAAACACAATTAGTTTTTTGCTAATCATATCAGAGTATTTGGGGATGGATTTTGTAATACATACTTTGGTGAATAATATTATGTTCTTTTCACAAAAATTGTCTAAGCAGAAGGTTAAAAATTATTAACTACTAGAAAACAGATATAGTTTTAAAATTATTTAATAATTATCAGATGGATGTAGGACTAATCTTCAAAATCTGTGAGTTTCAAATTCTTATTGGGAAGTGATATAGGTGTGTACCTATGACTTGCATTTATATAGTTAATTACAGATATATTTAAAATGGAATTGTGATCCCAACAATACTGAGCATCCTGTTGATTCCATTTTTACCCTGTTTTTACATATCCCTGCTCATGTGCACTATGAGAGGTGTGATATTGGACTGTACAGATCTTGGATTCGTCCAAGTGAGACTATTCTTATATTCTTCCCTACATTCATTAAATTCTTCTAAAAATATAATCATATTCTCACTGCACAGTGACATTTTCTCATTTATTACCTAATTTGAAACTGCTTCTACCTTTCAAGAAACATTTATTTCTACTCCTAATCTCTAAATGAAGTTGATAGGGTGTTTGCTTCACTTTAAGATTAAGAAATCTAAATTTTCTTATCTAGCACAGATGTCAACTGTTGCACTAGTTGTCTATGATCCTGTTGCAATCAATGAAGACCTTGTCAATACAAATCATAGAGTCTTCTCTGCTCCCTGGTCTTTATAGATTGCATTGATTGCATCTCCATTAATGATAATGGGAGCTTATATAATGATCTTGATTCAGTTTCCTAAACATAGATGCCTAATACTTTTTGAAAAGCTATACCATATCCCGTGGCATCTTCCTGCTGCTTCAAAAGGATGCAAATCTCCTCCAGCAGGTTCCTTGTCAGATCTATGAACCCATTTGTGGGTCTCTTGAATGAACTGGAGAGTTTGGAAAGGGCAGTGTTGAGGCTGTAGAATGGAGCCTGTTGTACACAGATGGATATCTGAGTTTGGTATGATAATGAGAGTCCTATCTCAGGTTTTATTGCCTATAGGTTGGTATTGCTGCTCACAATTCAGTAGAATTCCTTAATGTAAATTGAAAAATATATCATCCCCTCTTGGGCCCTGAATGAAATCTGAGATTTCATTTTCTCAGTTCTCTGAGTGTCTTCAGTTCTGTCATAGTAGCAAAGTGATAATGAAGATAACTGAAAAGTGAAGACTAAGAAGGGCTTGGTGCATATGCTGCCTTGCTGCTTCATTTAACTGTTTCCTTTTTCATGTATTATGTTTGCCTGGGGGTTTTAACTGGCAGGGTAAGCAACTGTTCTCTCTAAATGTTTTTACATTTTCCCCAAACACTGGACCCAGAAACCTTATGAGTAAATAATTTCAGTATGTATTCAAGACCATAATAATTTAAATATTATCCCTCAACAGAAACCACCTAAAGCACTGTGTTGGCAACAAGCCCAATATTCAAATATAAGAGAAAATCCAATCTCATGATTTTGGAAATGAGAATCAGGATCCCTGGAATTGTGTACTGCTGCTGGTTTCTATAGGAATGGAGGATTTAGGTTAAGAAAAGGCAACTGCTGTGAATATTACATTAAATTTGCAGGCTCTGGTTGCCCAGCTCTGTCCTGGGGAATACAAATGAGTATTCATTCTATCTGAAGTCCCTATGGCTGACTTCAGTGGTCCAGCTGAGGGATTTCTATATTTAATCATACCATATGTCATACGTTTTGTTTCTCATGGGACAAATGTAGAGACTCTAACAAAGACTTCCCCTATGAAGCCAGTGGGAAGTTCACAACTCCATGTGAATACAACCCCTCTTACTGAGCGGGACTGCAAGGCCAGAAGCTGAAGCATTAACAAATAGAACTAGTTTTGCTTTTGCCTGTCATTTTCTAAAGTACTTATTTTTCAGAGAGTGTCTAGCAGAGTCTGAAAAAAACCATCTCAAAAGTTTTTGAGAGCATTTAAGCCCAGAGAATTTCCCCTAAAGGCTGGGAGAGTTAGTGGTTAGGGAGGTGGGTTGTATTTCCTATTCCATCTTGTTACTGAATGGAGGGGGAAAACCAAGATATCTTCTAAACAGCAATGGCCTTTAATCCTTCAGATAAGAAGTCAAGCATTAAGAACAGCAGTTTTAGAAAGGATATAGGATTAGTTACCTGAAAAGGAAAAGTAATTCTGTCAATGTGCAAAAGCTGGGGGAGTTTGCTGCTCTCACAGCAGACAAGTAGAATTTTTTCTTTCTTTTATTCTGAAAATTGACCTTTCAGATGAAATAAAAAGGTGGAAAATGTCCACATCAAGGCCTATTTCCCTAATAGGTGTCTATATCTTCATACCTCTTTAAAATGAAAATTCTTCCTTAAAAAACCTAAAAGATAACAGAAGCCGCGCTAGATATCTCTAGGATTGATCCTGTGGTAATGAGACAGATGAGTCAGGTACACATTCAGCGAGCAAGGTTAGTCCTTATAATAATCTTCCTCTTGCTTTGGATCATTGCAGTTTTTCAGATTAACCCCTATCCTGCCAAGTGAGAAGAAACTTCTTTTCAATTATGAAATAAAAACATAGATAAGTTCAGCAACCTCTGTGTCTGGCAATATCTAGTGCCAACTGTTTCCACCAAGAAGCCAGGATACAGACAAAAGACTGCTAGACATCGGTTTTCCTCAGGATACATTTCTGCTCAGCTAATGTTGGCCCAAGACTGGGAACAATTGAATTAGAATTTAAAGGACCAGCAAAACTTGCATTTATGGTCTTAATAACTTATAAGAAAAATCCAAGTTAGAGTAGGAAAGAATTGTTACGTATTTTTCTGCCCTTTCACATAGAAGGGTTTGAGCTTTGCTCCAAGCTGACACAAAGAATTACATTTAATAAGTCCAGTCAGAAGGAGGTAGTCAGTCATTAAGATCTGGGAAACGAATCTACCTTGTCACATCATTTTCTTGGCTGTGAGAACTGGTACACCCTGAACATCCTAGTCTGCTGTACTGACAAGTGTGGGACAGACTATTGATTGTAACTCTGACCATTCTTATTTTCTAGATGAAACGTCCATTCCTGCTAAGCTCTTAATCTCAATGTGGATATGGCCAGTTTAGCAGCGTAATTGTAAAGAAGCTACAGCGGTATAGACAGGAGAATGTGATGTCTTAATCAACAGTACACATAATATTTCTGGGAACTGCTGATCAATGTGGGTTAGTGGTGGAAAACATATTGAGAGAGCTGTGGAAAATAATGTCTGCAAACCCTCTCATGGCCGTAGAAGCACAGGCCAAGAAGAGTTGTAATAGAAACAGAGGTATGATCAGAACAGATAGGAAATGAGCTAAGGCAATTGCTCCCTTCAGAAACTTCTTAATTTCTTTAAACTATCTCAGAAAAAAAAAAGTAATGTAGTGTTGAAAAATGCCCCTTTGGTAAAAAGCAAAACAAACAGCACTAACTAACAGCAATTTAAATGTCCTTAACCAGCTGCAGTGTCAGTTATAGTTCCAAAGAGGTAGTTGAGGGGGGGTCACTCTGAAACCCATACACTGATGGCTGTATCTCCTACTTCCAGGACTTCACAGATCCTTGCTGATCTTTTGTGGCATTCACAATCTCTGAAAAAATCCCTTTGCCCAGGATTTTTCTCCTGGGAAGCTGAGAAGCCTCAGAGAAAAAGAAAACAATTATCTCATTTGCTTCTCCTGTGTTTTGCTCCTTTGGAATGTGTTTGGAGATTGTTTCCCCACGGGTGATTGTTTGATTGGATTCTGATGGGAGTTGTTTTGACTCTTTGGCCAGTCAGGGCCAAGCTGTGTCAAGACTCTGGAGTCATGAGTTTTCATTATTATGTTTTTAGCTTTTAGTAAGTATCCTTTCTGTATTCTTTAGTATAGTATAGTATTCTTTAATATATTATAGTATTATAAAGTAATAAATTAGCCTTTTGAGAACATGGAGTCAGATGCATCATTCCTGGCTTCCTTGGGACATTCCCTGCAAATACAATAATCTTTGCTGGCTGAAACAGGCTGGCTCTCAGTAGAAGGGAAGCTGTGACAAACAGCCTTTGCTTTGTCCCAGCAGGACATCTTCTCTGCCACTGAAGAGAGATTACACCATGGAAGGAGTACTGGTTCAAACTGGAACTGTCTCTGTTGAGTTTGAAGACAGATTTGTTTTTCTGGAAATGCTGCAGCTGTATATAATAACACATAAAGTTATTTCTACAGATAAAGGAGGAATAAGCAGTTAATTACTTAGCGAGTGGTAATAAACATGTCATAAGTCAATCAAAAGGAAAAACTGGGAAGTTTTGTCCCTATAGGTCTTATTTAATCATTGGGTCACACATGTTTTTCCTTATCTGGCTGTTTATCTGACCTTGTCCTTGACTGAATATTTCAGCATTTGTCTTGAATGTGCTGTGAATTTTGCACAAGAGCATGCATATTACGCACAGAGAGGAGCACTGTCTGCTCATTGCCAAGATTTTGCCCACAAAGAGGAAACATGGAGGGAGCATTTGACAAGTTTTCCCCATGGTGCCAGTATCTTTTAGCTATACACTTTTGTGTGAGATCACTTTGTGAGGAAGAGATGGAGAGAGGTAATCCTGAAAAGCAGTAAACTATGGTGTGATAATGACAGGAGAAAGAAGAGTGGGTGGAGGAGACTCTTTCACTCTTCAGACTTGAGATGTCTCCTTTAAGGCGTGTACTTCTGGTGGATAAAGAGACAAACTTGCAGTGATGTGTCTGTCAGCATTGCTTAGCAGTGAAGAAGCATGATAGAAAGAAATTGCACAAGAGTCTATTACTGTTGCTTTTTAGGTAGGCTGTAGAAGAAAAAGAGTGCAAAGGGAGAGCTGCAGTTAACAGTCACAGTTTGGCATCTATTCCCATCCTGCCTTTACATATTTAAAATTCATTTTACTGCAAGCATATGAAGGATCACTCTCTTTCCCTTGCCACTGTGACAGCTCCTTTAAGGGGGTAAAGAAAAAAAAGTGAATAAATTATGTGTTCTCCTCTGTATCCATTTAAAAAGTTATGTGATCTCACATTCCTTTAAAATTTTTTTTATTATTAAGAGAAAAATGGAGAAATCAGTTTATAAACTCAGACTACCTTCCTGTTAACAACTAGCTCCTCTCTGTTTACTCATTATCCCTGTCCTTCACCCATCTGTTTCCATCTCTGTCAATAATTACACCCCTTTGAGTTCCTTAGAAAGTTAGATGCTGTGAAGCTACAAATTGCAGCCCTTCAGAAGAGATGACCATCTACATAAGAAAGAGTGAAGCTTTATGCATAAAACCAATTTTTACTGCCTTATGAGTTTCTGTCTATACTGTAGCTGTGAAAGAGGCAATTTCTGGTGTTTAAATTGGGACACAAGCTGAGGCTCTCCTGATTCCCAGATTTCCCGCTGTAGTTGCTGTTGGAGGAGAGGCTGCCTATCCTCAGCTACATGGTTCTCCAGAGGGGCACAAGGGATTAGAGATCATGTCATTTTTCAGTTTGAATCAGATGGGGGCTGTAGAGGGGAAACAATCTTTGGTCATTCCGTCTGTTTTTTTGCTCATCAGTGTCTGCTGCCATCAAGCCTTTGGAGCACTTTGGGGAATTTTGTTTTTGTGTCCAGTAGGAGCTCAGTAGTATTTCATTAAGACACTGATAAATGGAAAAACATATTTTGCCTTATTTTTATTGTTCAAATGACATATGAAATAATTTAATAGAATTAAAGTATTTTAATGATTTTCAATGAATGTAATGAATTAAAGCAGTTTTATGCTTATAGCAGGTATAAAATGTTGAGGGTTTATTATGTTTTGAGTAGTTTCTAGTTTCTTTTTATTTTAAATTGAATTTAAAAGAAAAGTTCAGGCTTTTTTGGAGTGAATGAATTTTAAATCCTCATATTTGACAGTCATACTTAAAAGAATGGAGAAGAAATTTAAATCTAGCTAATACAGTCTTACCTAAATAAGCATTACACAGCAGGTGTGAGTAAACAATGCGTGGGTGATATTATGATTCAATAACTTCCCTTTTTTGGCTTGATCTCATGCTTTTCTCATCTGACTCTCACTATGGGATACTTGGCAAACAGATCAACTTCTGGTTCAGTGAGCTGCTGTGAAGAAGTTGTACCTTTGCACCAGCTGGATATGCAGCTGATGTCAGCAAAATAATACCAAACTGCTAGAAATTTTTTTTTACAATGGCGAAAATATGGTATTCAAGGCCTCTTCTATCCAAACATTTGTATGAGAAGTTGGGAGCCTTGCCTGAAGCTAAGAAATTACCTATGCAGTTAAACCATAAGGTTTTTCAGATTAACACCCAGGTACAAAGTGTGGGTGAGCAGCAAGAAGCTGGTAGCTGTAACAATCAAGGCATTTAGTTGTGTTCTGAAAGGGGCAAGCCGGAAAATAAATATTGCCTAATATTGCTGGAAATGTAATGCTCTTCTCTGTCCTAGAAAGAGATGACTGCTGTTCTTGCTTCTGGGTAGTGGTTGGTCACAGGATCACAGCATCATTCATGTTGAAAGGGCCACTTTGGACTACCTGGTCCAGTCTACTTGTTTCAGAGTAACTTGAAGAGTTTTCAAGTCACATGAATAGAGAAAATGTGCCAGGACAAAACACTCCATCTTGAATTCAGTTTTCCCGTGAATTCTTAAAAAGACAATGCACAGAAATTTCAGTTCTTGACAGAATAGCTATTCATAATAACATATACTTTTTTTTTCTTTTTATTGTCCTTGCCTATTTTCATGACTTTCTGAGTAAATGTCACACTTAGAAAGTTCTGAAGTTACGCGAGCACAAAATTCAGTACTTTTGAGTAAAGATGATTTGTGATTCTGGCTGAACTGGTGAGTGCTGTTTAAATAATTTTTTAGGACAGGGTAAGAGAACGAGGATATCACAGTATAGCTTTCTTCTACTCCAAATAATAATTAGTTTCTTCCCCTCTTCCACCATTGGTCAGTAATTGCAATTTTTGAACCTGCCCTTCATGTTTTGAAATAGTAAGATATGTGTCCACTCAGTCCCATCCCTCCTCTGGTGTACTATCACACAGGTCAAATACCACTCTCTGATACAGCAATTGCATGTCTGGACTGTTATGTAGACACATGTTAAAAAGTCCCAGAGTGCAATGAACCTTAGCAGGAGGAAGAATCCAAACTCTGAAAGTTAATTTAAAACATGGCCTTCTTTCTGCCTCAAAAGAGACAGCAATTATTCCATCAATTTATCATAATATTTATAGAGCCTCTAATACTCCAGTAGTTGATTACTTCACTGTCTTAGAAGAAGTTATAACCAAAACTTCTTTTTTTTAAGACAGAAAACATTATTAGCACCATTTTTTAGATAGGATAGCTAGACACAGACTAAATAAAGAGAGCTAAGCAGTTAGAAGGAGTTAGGCACATATGAGAAGAGATCAGGCATCAAGCTGAATGTTTAGAAACAGCTAAGGAACACCAAAATCCTATCAGGAGCTTACTGTCATCACTAAATGTCTAAATACCTCTAAAATTCTGTTGCCACTGTTCCACTTGCTAACATATTACAAGCAGGAAGGCATCCCTGTATAGAAGGCAGCTTTCATGAATTGATCTGATACCTCCACTCAGAATAGGAACAAATTAGTTTATCTGTTTTTTTACTCCCTCTCAGACCCCTCCCTAAACACTTTAAATGTCACTGTTTCCTCAGGAACTGAAGGTGTGCCGAACAGCATGTCCTGCACAGAAATATGATAATCTCTCTTCAATGTTTGGCAACTAGTATCTATTAATTAAGAATCCATCATTTTTACTCTGTAATTATATTTATTATACCCTAACTCATATCCTAACTATAATTAGTTCCTGCTAATTAATTTTATCAAATCCCTCTAGATTCATATCTAAAGTAAATATTGAGTAGCCCTACACTAATTATTTCAATCAATGTGGAATGCATTTCAAATGACTGTGAATAGTTTCTATTAATTAAATTTAGTAAAAAATAAATGTTCAATACCATATGTTTGTAAATCTTAAGATTTTAAGATAAAAGAGAATAAAAGACTCGTATAATGTGAAATACTCTTTTGCATATTAGACCAAATTAAATAAGACCATTCTGTGTAAGTCAGAATTTTTAATGGGAAAACAAAGAATTTCCTATACATGAAGTATATGAAGAATTATGGTTGAGTACAATAATGATTTACCTTGAAAATCTTCTTTATATCCTTTGAAGTAGATGGGACTCCCTATGTTAAGAAAAAAAAAATTATGAAAAATTCAATAACATTTATGTAGCTAATTTTGCAAGTAAAGAGAAAGCTGATAGTGAAACACTTTTGGATGACGTTCAACATTTTTGTCAGAATGGACTGGGAGAATCATCCTTACCTACCAGCACTGAGAGACAATCTGCTCGAGTCATAGAATCCTTGAATAACCTAAATTGGAAGGGAACTGCAACGACCATTGCCTGCAGTTCCTGGTTCCCTTGCTATCGAAAACTCAACTTGGTCTATACAGCAAATGAAATTATGGTATCAGTTTGGGTTCCTTAAAGCAAAGTGATAGAAAATATGAGGTAGTGACAAGAAGTCAGCATTCGGATCAGCCATTTTGTACTCCATGGGTTATTCTTGATCTTTAGGTAGAAGAATCCTGTAGACACTGGCTTGGATCTTCCATACATCTACAGATGTCTCAGATATCCCAACATATCTAAAATGGTCCTTCACTTAAGCTGCTGCAATCTGGTGAAAGAGTCAAACTACTTTCTGGAGTTAAAATATAAAGATTTTTGTCAATGCTTTAATCCAAGCAAATGGTATGTCATATCTCCATTTATACACAAGGGTTAGAAAACTCCTAAAATACTCAGAACTCTGTTGTTCCAGAGAGGGGCAGAGGGGGTACACATCCCTCTTAATATTAGAAATCCATGCTGCATTTTCCTTTCTTGTCTTCCCCTAGATTAAATAGGCACCTTCTTCTTCCCTATTACAGAGAAAAACTACAAACCAGGAAGAATCCCATCCTTAAACTGTTTGTTTCTTTCTGCTCTGTCTATGTGGATGTGGGGTGACCAGCACAGACAGAATCATTTCTAATGCAGGTGCCTTTGATAACAGTGCTCCTGCCTGTTGAGACTGTGGAGGTTTTGAGCAATGCTGAGTAAACAGGACTGGAAATAACACTAGTTTTTGTTTTGGTTTTGTCAACTGTTTTGGCTTTCTGGAATTACACCTTTCATAAGATTTAGTGACTGGTGAGAAGAGCCTGTATTATTTTTGAAGGATGACTGTTTGCTGTCATGGGCAGTTACAGAAATTGTAGCATTTGGTGGTGAAGGGAAAACAGATTTCAGCTCTGTATCTGCCATGGGCTAGTCTTGAATTCAACTAATGTAACACAGGTCAATTGTGTAAAGTAGCTTCCATCTGTGGATATTTGATTTTAATTAACAAAGAATACAAACTAGCAGAAGTGAAATCCTAATCCAAGCAAGAATATGTGGTAATATATTTCAGACATATTATGCTATACAATTTTAATCTCTTGCTAATAAGTCGCAGTATCACTCACTATTTGGCACTGTGACAGTCATTTTGCCACAGAGATCATGACAACACTGATTTTTTTTTTTTAAAGTTTATAGAGGACCACAAATATGTCTTTAATTTTAAAATCTTATTTAAACATGCATATTCACACACATAAAGGAAATTTAAATATTATGGTCTGTTTCATATCCCTGTGCATATTGGTAACAATTACTTGTTTGTCATGTGCCATTTGACACCTCTTCATCACCCCAAATATGATCCTGGGAAAGATTTACAGATTTCTAGGATAAAGAAGCCATTAGTACAACTCTTGTGATGACGTATATTTTCACAGACTTTAGATTTCCTGCAGCTGCTTCTGTTTTGAGCTCAGTAACATGTGGTTGTGTAAAATATTTATTTTCCAGAGAGATATACAACCTTATTTTTGATAGTATCAGCAGATGGTGAGGCAATAGTTTATTCCAGTGGTTTATCATTTATACCATATGTTTAAAATTAATGCCACATTTTCCATCTGATTTTGTCTGACTTCAATAAAGCTACATTAATTTCCTTCAGTTGTTTACCATCTTCAGGCCTTTGGGGTTATTCAGGGAGAATCCAGATTGTCCTTCACACTTGAAGCATCATCAGGTGTGCCTTGTTGCTGAAAACCAACTTCTGCTCCAGCAAGCAACACTAGCCAACCCACTATCAGTCAACAACTCTGTTTTTAACAGTTTCAGTATTTTGTGTTTAACTTAATTGGTTTCTTCTTCTGGATCTTTTAGGTATTTGTCTACCCTTCAGTTGCTTCCATCCTTATAAAGATCATATTTATACTGTTTCTGTTGCTTCAGTCATCCATCTCATAGATGGTCTGTTTCTCCCATCTTCTTTTTTGTTCCAATCAAGCTATATTGTAAAAGTCTTAACTTCTTTCTCTTAGCATTGCATTCAATGCACAATAAAAAAAAGTAAGGCTGCACAAAAAGACCTGAGGGCTACTGTCTGTTACTCATTCCTTTCCCTCTACCTCACTGCTATTTCTGCCTTTTTGTCTGCAATTTTCCTCCCATTCATTTAGCTATGAATTCGCCGGATCTGTTTGTGTATTTGCTAATTGAAGAATTTGGTAAATTTGTGACTATTAGGGAAAAAACCCGCTCAACAATCAAAACCATATTAAACCATAGTCATTTAATTTTCCTTGGTTGGTGACAAGCATTTGTAAAAGTTCAGTCTCTAGGTGGAAAACTTTTGTTTTTCTAAATGATTGATCAAAACAGGCTTTCTTCAGACATTTGGTCCTTTTTCTTTCACTAATGGTAAATCTGGAATCCCAGAGTTTCTGTCCTGAGGAAGAGGAGGTGAAGCAGGAAGATTGTGATCTGTATGAAAGAAGTGTGAAGAAATGACAGCGATCTTGCTGGCACAACTTCTGGTCACCAGTTCTTTCATACCCAGAGATTTTTGCAGCATTTTCACAGCATTTTTTTTTTGATCAACACTCTCATGTTGCGTGCATACAGAAATGTTTCCTTCTCTGCTAGCCATCCCTGACACATTGCTAGCAATGCTGCCCATTGGCTACAGCACCATTTTAGGTCAATCTAACCTTGTAAGTAAGAAAGTCAAAGAATTTTGGAGACCATGCAGAGATGATTCTTAAAGTAGTCACTTTTTTATTGTATCTTCACTGGTGGCTGATAACTTTGTTATAAAAGTGTCATCAACCACTTTGAATGACTGTGGTTTTCAATGCTTTTTGCCTGTTATAACATCTACCTTTCACCAAAGGTAGCCCCATCAACACCAATAGTCAGTATGAAAAAAGCATTACTTTTCTTAGTAGGTTCAAGAGAGTGTTATTTTTCTACTGTTATTGATCCATCATCTTTTTTCAGCAATGAGATTATAAAGTGTTGGCTTTACACATTACAGAATTATTTTAAGTTATAGCAAACAATTAGCAAAAGTACTGCTAGTGAAGGAGGGAGGCCTATTGAATGTCATTTCACATGTACAGCACAGATTCTGGAATTCCCTCTGGTTTGACATACTTGAGAAAACTACCAGAATGATAGTGAATTTGACACAGATCCTCATATTGTCTAAGACTTGAGAAATGAGTGGGCTGTGCTAAAGATATGTACAGAAAAGTGCTGAATTTGCATAGATGGCATCTGCATATTTCTAAGGAGGGTGATGCATGTGCTGTTCAGGAATAATTCAAAAGTACTTCTGCACTTCAGAAATGTGTTCACACTGCTTTCTCTACCTATGTGTAAATGCAGGTACGGATGTTTTTGTTGCAGGACCATTTCAAAGTATGGCAAACCAGAGACTTTCCTTCCTTCTTTCTTTGGGCAAATTAGATTTTTATGATAGTAAGAGGAACCATGTCTGAAAGTCAAGAGCTCTGCTTGTTGATGGCTGAAGTGAAAATTACATTGGGAAGACTTGTTGCTTGAAGACTGTTCCATTTATTTTTGCAGTCTGCTGGGTTACACATAGGTTGGAATGTCTAAGGATAAAACTGAACAAATCCATTCCATCTCTTCAGTCCATCAGAGACAGAATTTCAGCGGTGCATTACTATTTGAACAGATATGGTATAATCCATTACTCATCTTCTCAAAAGGAGAAAAATACAGTATTAGTTAATACATAGAACAGAAGCTCTGACTAATATTATATTTAGCTTCTTGCTTGTCTCTTAATTATGATTACTGTTCAGCACATTTCCTTAACAGTCCTTGGGTCATCGGATATGCAACGCAGCCCTTCTTGTAGCATCTGCCCATATCACAGGAAGTTCCGTCTCCTTCTGTACTCTTCCCTTTTAAATAATAGTGGGGCTGCAATAAGTAAAAAGGATTAGTGAAGCATTTCCTACCTGACAGTGAGCCTCTTCCTGACCTACTGCTCACAGACTTGTTTTCATCCTTGTCCCTCCTGATGCTCTGCTCATGGTAGTGTGCATACTGCGCAGATGTTTCTGTCATGCTATTACATGGCTATTTTCAACCTGTTTCTCGGAACAGATGTTCCCACATTGAGCTCTCCCCGCTTTCTCTGCTGACACACTCTCTGTATAAACAACAGTGAGCATTTCCATAGTCTTGGTTTGTGGAGAGAATGAAAATCAAAACTAGTGATTTCTAGGCTGCTCTGTAACAGGACACATTAGCCTGGTCTTCTTCTAATCTTTCTCTCACTAAGATACTTGAACTCTTGATTTGTCTGATTTAAACTCATTATTTTATGCATTTCATGGGACAGTATTTGGAAGTGCCTTGTGTTTTGCCATGTAAAAACTATCTCCTTCAATGTGCCGTCTAGTGGTTTTTTCTTCTCTTTAACCACAAATGGCAGGGTAATTTCAACAGTATGTATTCTGCGATTTAATCTAAAAAGAGAAACATCACAGTAATAAAATCTTATCTCCTGCCATCTGTCTCCTGCATATTTCTTTACAGTCCAAGTGCATTATATTTGAGCCCAAATGCTTCAGTGTTGGCAACAGCGGCTGGTTATGGTAAGAAATCCCCCATGAGTTGAAATGCAGAAAGAAGTTGACATATGGACAAAATACACCAGGGATGGTAAGGGCTGGATTTTTTTTCCTAATGCACTGGAAGTTGTTAAGACTCCTAAACAATGACATTGCTGGTTAATAGCAGCACTGACATATTTTGATGTATTTTGCACATTGCCTTGATCTTGTAGCCCTACAACTAAGAACAAGTGGGGAAAAAAAAAAAAGTTGGGGAAATGTAAGGAAGGAAGGGAAAGAAAACCAAGCCTCAAACTGGATTATGTTCCAGATCCTCCTGAGAACAATTAATTAGGAGCGGACACAGACAAATTGATTTTCTTTCACTGAGGAGGGATAGAGGACATTCACTTTCAAATCAGGCTTGTTGTGCCTGAAATGGTGACAGTGAGCAATGTATCACTTAGAAATGACATGACTGTACTTTCCACCTTGCTCGTTTATTTGGAAGATATTGCTTTTCCCTGTTGGGATATATGCTTTCTAACATGTAAAGAGGTTTAGAAACTGGAGATTGATCAGTCTTTGGTCATGTGAAGTCTTAGAATGTCCCAATATTCCACCATATGATGCGGTTGCTAGGGATAATTAAAATTAGACATTCAACACAAATTAATTACTCACCTAATTATTATCTGTATTATTTGGGCATGATCTATCAAGAATAAACATATTGATTCTAGTATTTAAAGCATTTGTGTTTTTTTGCTAAAAGCAAGCTGATGGTTGGTATAAGCAAAAGAAGTACAGCAGATCAGCAGTGGACTTTTTTGCTGCCAAATTGTGAACTTGTTCCTAACAAGAGAAAATGCACTGGGAAAAAAGATTGTAACAGTACTAACAAGGTATTAGTTTATCTGTAAACATACATTGTGGAAATTTATAGTGTACATAAGATAAGACACTGCAGGGAAGTCACAAGAGGGGGGACTTGTTTGCTCTACTTCATATAACTAAAAGGGAGACATGCAGCTGTGTTGCCCAATACTTTGGTTAATATCTTGCCCGATTTTTTTTTTTTTTATCAATTTCCTTGGTTAATACATGCAAGAAAATCTGCCGTCAGCTCTTGGGATCATTAAAGCATATCTTTATCTCTGATGGCAAGAGGATCTGAACTGCTTTGATTGTTAGATGTCTAAAGTGAGATGAAATAAATCACATTGTAAATCTATCTTTCTTTTTGGGAGTTCAGTTGAGTGACAAACTTGGCCAACTGGGCCAAAAATTCAAAAATTGTCAAAGCACGTGTGATTAATTTCTTTTCTCTTATACTTTTTAAAAGTTTAGCATCAAAGTTTGTCTCTTAGACAGTCAGAGGAGAAAGAGAAGTTTGTCCAGAGGGCATGTCAGTCTATTCAGTCTATATTGATGTTAGGTGACATGAATTTTCTTTAGAAAATGAATATGAGGGCTGCAGGGACAGTTTTTTTTTTTTTTTCTTAACAGAGAAGTCTAATCTTTAGATGACCAAAAATAGCTGAGATGAATCTTACCCTGCGTGGTTTCATTAATTATTGTTAGCTGCAGAGTGATTTCTGTGGTGGTAAAGTGACATGGCAGGACACTTTAGAGTCTATTTGAGAACCAGTGGGAGATGACTCGCAGTGTATAAATAGCCTCGCAGCCATACTGAAGTTCTTATGAGAACAGAGACCTATTGTAAAGGTTGTTTTCTAGGGACTCAGCTGATTTATGAGATTCTGACAGCAGGTGCCCCTGCCCAATTGGAAGAGAACAAGAGGAAAAGAGGATTCAGCTAACTGCAGATTAAAGGGAGATTGTTCAGCTACTCTTTTTTTTCTCTGCTTCAAGAAGCCGACATTCCTAGTGGAGAATTTGGAAACTGATCCATTGAGACTGGGAAAACTAAATCCTATCAAAGAAGATCTTTGAGGCAGTTCATGAAGGTTTTTATCACCGTGATTGTTGCATTTGAGATAGTGCAAACACTTAACAATGAATCCTTGAAAAGAGAAGGAAGCAGAACAGGAGAAATATTATCTTAGCATTACCACTATAACATGAGGTTTCTGTGTTTAGATCTGCAAGGAAAAGACACTTCTTGCAAGTACATTATAAAATCAGTGCAGAGTTTGGAAGATATTTTCATGTCTCTTCAGTCCATGCTCAGGAGTCCAGTGTAATTTGCAACAAACTGGACTGTGTCAGGCATTACAACAGGGCTGGCAGGTATCACACAGGACTTGTGGGAAACCTTGTGCCCTCCAGGCATGGAGCAATAACTCTGTGAGCTGCTGAATTAACCTTCTAGTGACCAAATATGTTTCTAATGTTCTGCATCTATCCCAATGCTGTTATTCCCCCTCAAAAATAGCATCTGCAAACAATTAAGGCTCTTAGGATCATAGAATGGTTTGGGTTGGAAGGGAACTTGAAAGAACATTTAGCTCCAATCCCTCTGCCATGGGCAGGGATGTCATTTACTGGACCAGGTTGTTCCAAGCTCCACCCAGCCTGGCCTTGAACACTTCCAGGGGTGGAGCATCCACAGCTTCTCTGAGCAGTCTTTGCCAGGGCCTCACCATACTCACAGTGAAGAGTTTCTTCCCAACATCTAATCTAAGCCTTTTCTCTTTCAATTTAAAATCCTTAACCCTTGTCCTGTCACTGTCTGCCTATATCAAAAGTTCCTTTCCCTCCCTTGTATAAGCCCCTATAAGGTACTGAAAGGCTGTAATGAAATCTCCTCAAAGCCTTCTCTTTCCCAGGCTGAAGAACGTATTTACTCAGCATGTCTTCATAGGAGAGGTGCTTCATCCCTTGTGGCCATCCTGTTGTGGTAGAGCCCTCTTTTTGTGTTGGAATCGCTGTAAATTGATGTGACCTCTTTTGTGCAAATAGAAATACCATTCTGTTGAAGGGTGCTAAGAGCTTCCTGCTCAGGGGTCTCAGATCCACAGACAATCAGACATTGCTAAAGGCTGTTGACATGTCAAGCATTCTGTTTTGAACACAAAGTGCTATACACCCCCTTTGGACAGCAAAAACTAGCTGTAGGCAGCAAGAGTGACCACCTGGAGAAACAGAATGTGTCAGACAGCAGAGCAGCCAAGGTAACTCAGGCTAACAATGTGCAGGCCATACTTGTTTGTAAATGCACTGGTAAAGGTAACAGAGTTTTAGAAAGCAAAGCCAGGAGAAGGAAGGGAAAGCTGGATTTTGTCTCCAAAGTTTATGATTAGAACTGATGAGACCACACTTTTTTAACCTTTGGACTTTGATCTACAGTAGGATTGAGCCACCCTCATGCTGTGCTGAACCTGAGCTGGCAATCCTGCCTGCTCACAGGGCATGTTAATTCAACGAAAGATCTTCAGTAATTGCTCAATTCATTGATTGTGAGTTGGAAAAGAAGCATTGCTCAGTATACTCTGGCATTCCCATGAAATAAAAAAAAAACAAAAACAAACATAACCTATTTATTGCTTTGCTCTTCTGTCTTGTATGAATTAGGTTTTCCTCTAAATCCTTTTTGGACAGGCAAGACAATACAGAGTCCAATCTTTTTTGTCTCTGCTGTGGTAGAAGTGCAAAAGAGACCAATATAAATGGAAGATTGCAAGTATGACCAAAAAATGATTTTATAATCAATTCCCTGATCAAATTTTGTCAGTTTTTTTGCATGGGATTTACCAAGCATAAATATGCACATTTGGAATAAACAGAGGGCTTGCACTCTACACTCTCACTGAACTGACCATCTTGCAGACATTGCAAGTCTGACAGGTTCTCAAGGCTTCAGATTTGCTGAATTTTAGGAGCAGAATTCAGGAGCAGAATTTAGGAGCAGGAAGGCCAAAGGCTCCCTCTCTGCATCTGTTCTCTAAATTTGCAGTGTGCCTGCACAAGACAGGCTGTGGGAGCCTGCACATTCCTGGAGCTGGTGCTTCAACCAAGCTGACAGATGTCAGGAAATCCTGGAGGAAATTGAATCCAAATTCCTTGAATTCCAGTCATGTAAAAAATTTAGGGAGAGAAACAGGAAAGACCAAGGATCTGCTAATGCTACCTCGACTCCAAAAGTTAGATTTTTCTTAACCTGATTTTTAGTTTGCATGAGGTTTTATTCTGTTCTACTTCAGTTTTCTTGCTAAGCAAAAATTTTAAGATCCACAGATGTGACCATGTAGGTACAGTTGCAATAACTATGAGCTGGGAACTCTGCCCTCACAAACAAAAAATGCAATTTTCATATTTGTCTCTCTAGAGATGTTGGTAATCTGATTATAAAGTGTTAGATATTTTGAAATAATAAAAGAAAATTAACCTATCAGAAGTTAGAAAATGCATATTAAATTATCTAATGAAAGGATAACTTGCATTGTTTGACCTATGCAGCACAGGGACAGTAACGCAGGACATAGTGGAAGCATTAACAGCAGAAGCAGAAGTAGTAATGCCAGCAGCTGCTGGGAAGGCAGCAGGAATAGCCTCACTGACAGCAGAAGAGAAAGAAAAGCTGAAAGTGTGAGGCTATATATTTACCTGCTTTATTTACCACTGACACAATGTATAAATGCCAGACTATTTACATTTTGGAATGCGCTAAACATGTTTGGGGGCAAATCTCTGGTGAGGATGGATATTTTCAAGCATTGTTTTTATAAATCTTACATATGTGCTTGCATGTTGGACTTGTTGGAATAATAATATGTGCCAGGTTTAGACAGCAAGTTAAGTTAGTCTTAAGAGAGAGAAAAAGCACTTTACAATTATTTTCCATACACATGGTTTCTGAAAACCAAACAAACACATGCTTTCAGTCATATGCTATGTAGCAGACACACAGAAAAATCAGATGGTTCAATTCTGCAAGCTGCTGAATGCTCTCAGCACTCTGATATTAAAACAGCCTTGTATTTCACAGGTTTATGCTCGGGAAATGCAGATCAACATGAAAATAGGCATATAACGGGCAATTAATATTTGTCTCCTGAAGTTCCTCCTGCCTCTGTGAGTGGCTCTTGTCTTCCCACATCTCATCCATTTGAAGACTGGCCCCAGTGGTGCCTTCCAAAATGTCCAGTTTTGCACCCATGAGTTCCACTGATATTAATGAGGATTACAGATGTATGCTGAAGGCAGAACAGCCTTTCAAGTGTCAGAAAGCAATACTGCTGTTCAGCACTGCTTTAAACCTAAGCAGTCCACAGCAAAGTGCTGGGAGAAAAAAGTAAAATTTTCAAGTAAAAGGAAAATTCCAGGTGGTTCCCATGTTAGAAATTCTTTGGGATTTTTCATGGCTGCAGATATGATTGCCAGACTTTGGAACATGCACTCTTCAGGGTCAGACAAATATGCTTGCAGCATGGAGGAAAACCATCTGCTTTTCTATGATACAAACAGAGGTTTCTTTCCTTCTTCCTGGTCCTCTGGGAGAACTGGCATCATTAATTCCTCTCCAGTGTAGTATTTGGGTAATTTTCATCCAATGCATTGTTCATTGTTAAAAGAGGATGCAGCCCTGAAAGAAATTGGAGATATGTTTCATTCTGTAAGGCAAGACTATACCTTGGACAGTGAAGGTCATATTAATCATAAAAAATAATAGATCTCTGCAGGTTAGATATTTAGATCTGAGATTATAATCGACTTTCTTTTTCCTTTGAAGAAACAAGCACTTTGCTAAAATTGATCTCGTCTCAGGGTGGATCTCTAAACAACCCAGATGACTCATGCTCTGGAACTGCTAGTTTCTCTCCACTGGCTATAAAGGGAACCTGGGCCATTTGAAAGTTGAGGTGGTTTCCATCCACATCCTGAAAGCCTTTCAGGACTGTAGGAAATAAGCATTTTTTTTCTCAGTGGAATGCTGTGGCACAAAGGGCTCCAGTAACTTCTAGACTGTGAGTAGGAGCAATTCCATAAGGGATGTGCTCAGGGATGTACCTAGTACAAACCTTACCAGGGCTGTAGTACAGCTCTGGTTTTGTACTCTGAGAAAAGACCTCAATCAGTTGATGAAACATATTTGTCTTGTACTGCTTGAGATGCCTTAGGATGTCAAAGAGATGCAGACACAGATGATGCAGGATGGTAGTGGTCTCTTGGCTGCCTAAGACGGCAGCTGGAGGCCAGGGAAGATACCCTAGGATGTTTTAACTGGCAATAAATACCAGTGAGCTGTTCATTTGAGACCCTATTCAATAGTCATTAATTTAAGCAGTGATTCATCTCACCCCTTTTTCAATTACCTTTTTCTTTAAGTACTGTTGACTACTTTGACCAGATTGTTATTGATTTTTAAGGGAGTTTAAAAATGCATATGAAATACATGTGCACATGTAAGATGTGTTTTACACATGTGTGTGAGATCATGAAATTAAGTTGAATAAGTCTGGAACCCTTGGGATGATTCCTTTGCCTTAACTTTAATGTCTACTGCCATTTGTTCTGCTCTAGGATTATGTACCTGGACTCTAATTTCCTGTCAGAAGGGCCACATGTCTTTTGAAAGTCCTCTTGCTGCAGTGTGTTATGTCTTAGATGCCTGTAGATATCACAATAGTGCTAGACATTCATAAAAACGAGTCAAGTCACGTATATTTAGCTGGAGATGAATCCTGCCCTGTCCTCTGCTTTAAAAGGGATATTGAAAAATTGCAGAGATGGCAGAAACAGCTATCTATTTTTGAATTAGGGAAAATACAAAAGAAATTTTTTTTCCAGTCTATTTAGTTTATCAGAACCATGACCAAAGATAGATGTAATTACAGAGTAGAAATATTTTCAATAGATAGAAAGCACCTTGTAGTTCAAAGTAACTTTAAAACTGGAAGAAGAATGAGCAAGGTGAAAGCAAAGAGTTCAAAAATTTCAGTTTATATGATAGGTGGTAAATGTCTCTTATTAACTAATGAGAAAAATCACCAAGGGAATTGATGAAGTCTATGCTCCTTGAAGTCTTCACATGAAGACAGGAAACCTTCCTGAAGTTATAACTTGCCAAAAGCAAGATTGTGAACCCAGTACAAGGGTAACTGAGGGAAGTTAGCTGGCATGTGGTAGGCTGGAGATTAGACTCAATGGCCTACTGATCTATTCTGGCACTAGGCACCATAAAATGTGCCAAAATAAGAAGAGTATGACAGGAATTCAGCTGTGGTTGCTGCAAATGAATTATTTTTCTCTCACCAGAAACTGGCAAGGATAATCTTGACTTGGATAATCTTTATATCACTTCCCTCCTCCCTCTTTCCATTAGTTATGAGAAAATTGCAGAATTCTCAAAGGTGTTTTTTGTTTGCAGTTATTCAAATACTACACAGTCACATCTGTATTTGTTGTTAACATTCTTTCAAACCCTTCTTGTTGCCTTCTTTACCTTTTTCTTTGTTTATTCACCTGTTGCACATTATCCAACACTCAGATTTGTGACTCTCTGGATAAATACTGCCTTCATGCTAGTTCTTTATGTCTATTTCAGTGAGGAATTGATTTTTTTCTTTTTCCTTTATTTTTTTTTTTTTGGTAACTGAACTTTCATTAATAATATTAATTCAATTCTTTTCTTTGAAAGTAATTCTTCAGTAAATTGGAGAGTGAGTATGAAGATTATTCACAAACAATTGATTGATGATGAAATCCTCTATGTGTCATTCAGCTGTGTTAATGAGTGCAGAAAAAGAACCTCCATTAGCAGATGAAATATGCAGCTTTGTCTCTGTTCTCAGACTGTTAATTTCTTATTCAGTGATGCTAGTGGGAAATTATGTTACATCCCTCTAAAATGTTTATCTTACTCACAAGATTTTTAATTTAGGTGCCTCAGCCTGCATTTATCACTACAGCAGCATAAAAAACTGCAAGGTCCTCCTTATGTGTGGTACCAAGGGTGAATTTATATTGCCTTTTTGGTACTATTATTTATTCTCGTATGAGTCCCCACTACTCACTTTGCTTTGTGCTGTGATTCCGCAGCTGGTTGCCTTGTTAAAGAAACTCAGATATGAGTTTAGGTGTTTGCACTGAAAATGGTACAAAGATCTATCTAGAAAATTTTATGGTAGTTATACTCCTTAAGATATCATCAGGCTTCTTGTGAGATTTTCAGGAATATCAAGGGTTCTGGATCCAATGAAATGAATATGGAACATGAAAACTGCTCTCTAGGGGCAGAATGAACAATTTCCTCATTTATCTTTTACACATGCCCCTACAGTATTTAAGCACTCTGAAAATGTTAACTGTTCTTGATATTCCTATGGGAGAAGAGATGGTACTATTCAATTGTACTGCCAGTCAGGAAGATGCAGTTAACTGAATAAGTTTTTGAAAGCCAGTAAAAAAGTCCTGATTGATTTATTTTCAAGAAATATTGCATTTTACTGTATGTTCCTCTTTCGGTTAAGCAAAATGAATCCTAGCATCCTTAGCTAACTTTTGAGTGATCAGTTTTGCAGTGGTAATTTGTCACCTTCTTCAGGAGATATTTGCTTTTAAGCTACAACCCAGCAACATCTTGACCTCTCCCCACATACCTATTCCATGTTTTATGTCTTGCCCTGGTCAGTTTCACTTTTTTTTCTCTCTCAACTCAACTTCAATCTCTCTTTATCCTTTCTTTTGCTTTTATATCACATTCTCTGGTCTTGTATGTTATCTCCACTGTTGCTATATCTGTCTTCCTCTTATCGAGGTTGAATCCCCTAATCATAGTGTCTCCAGACTGATTCTTTGTCTCAGTCTACTCTCTTTGCCTTATTGTACTTTTGCTGTGGTTTTGCTGTTTCCTTAGTGTTTTCTAGTTTGTGCAGCTGAAGAATCATTGAAGACTCATAAGACACAATAACCCTGCAGCCATTTCCTCTGGATGACTTTAGGGGGAAAATTGCCATAATTTCAGTGAAACCTTCACTCCTTCAATGTGCACAGAGCCATCAGAGTTATTTGTAGGGAAGCTTCAGTATGTCTGTGGTGAACACTCATTTTTTCCCCCTAGACTGATTGCTAACTTGTAGATTTTTGTTGTAGTGGTAGAATATGCAATTTTGGTCTCACAATCACTGCAAAAACAGTAAGTGATGGATAGAAAACACTAGACTAGCAGAGTATCTTGTTTTGTGTTTTTTTCTGTTTTGATTTTTTGATTTTTTTGTTAGTTTGGGGGTTTTGTGTTTTTTTGTGGTTTTGGGGTGTGGTTTTTTTTTTTTGGTGAGTTTTTTTTTTTTTTTTAATAACTAACAAGATCACAAACTTTCTTTGCAAATAAACAGCAAAGAATATCTAGTATCTGCTCTTATTCTGGCTTAATTCCAGAGCAAAAAAATACATTAATTTCACGTAAAGTAGTGAAATTTTGGCAACTAAATATATTCACTTCATTTAATATAGTTAAATTTTGGCAAAGTTTTCAGCAAGATTCTGCAAACAAAATCTCAAATGGAAATTGCTAAGGAACCTTACTAATAGTCATTGTCAGCAGTCCTGTCTATAACTTGGTGTGTGCAGAAAATCTGCATGGCTTGCACCTAAACCTGTAAAGCTCTTTGGAGACAATAGCCATAACCATTATCTGGCATTTAGCATAGTGGGAAATATTCTGACTGAAATTTTTTCACAGATCTTTAAATATGGAAGACTACAAACTATTAAGGTTGAATAGTTTGAAATGAAAATAATATCAGCAAGTGATAGAATAAGAAAACATTACATGTCCCTACCAACTCTGCATTGGATGTGGATCAAAATTACTTGTTCTGACCACAATACAGGGGAATTAAAAAAATACATGCTCTGTACTTCAGACCTACTCGCTGAGTTGTGCTGTGCAGAATGGATTGTTAAAAGCATGTTTTAAAACCCTTGAAAGCAATGGATTCTTTGTTAAGAAAACTGACATACCTGGCATCATTGATAAGTCCTTTTATACTTAGTGTGCTGCAAATTTCACCAACTGCTTTGCCTCACCTGAATAGGCAGCATTTCTGATACCTTGGACTTTTCCCGTGAGTCCACACAATTAGGTAAGAAGATGATTTCTGTGTCATACATTTAATGTGGGTCCTATACGGCCATTTATTTTGTTCTTAAGGTAAGCTAGAAGTTAAATATCCTTCACAGTGGGTGTGAAAGATACACATTACATCTGATTTGCTAAAACCAAATCTAAACTTAGTGAAAAAAACCCCTATAAAATGAAACTAAAGATTCCATATGCATCTGTATTGCATAGTTTTTGTGCACACCAAGTTCAAACCTGAGTCTTTCAATCTATAATAATAGAAACAAGTGAGCATGAGGTGATGATGATGGCTACCTAACAGTCTTCTCCCTGTTTCAGGAGCACCTAGTTTCATTCCTTTTACATGCACACCATTCAAACATCCATAGATGTTTGAAATAAGGTGTAAGGTGTAGAAATCTATCTTCAAGAGCTAGTGTGAGGCCTGTGTTTGCTATTAAACTTGACACCATTAAACTTGGGGGCTCAGTTTGAAGCCAAAGCAGGAACATGCAAATAGCCACATGTGGCTCCTAAGTTTTTTTGAAGCCAGTAGCTCTGAGTCTTAGGCCTGAAGATGGTAGTGACAAAGCAGGTACTGAAGAAGAGCTGAATGTTTTTGGAAGGTAGCTGGAGGTCAGGGCACCAAAAAGAACTTCCAGAAAGGCTTCAACTCTTTTGAGTGTGTTGATCCAACCTATTCCTTATCTGCTGAGTGGTGCATCTGTCAATCCATGTCTCCCTTTAGTGACAAGGATTTTGTGTGGGACAGTGGACAACTACAGCCATTTCCAATGTCCTGTGGTGTCTCTAAGCTGTCTCCAGAAAGCATGTGTTTCATGTAGCCTATGCAGTCTATTTACCAGCCCCAAATGCCTTCCAGGAATCTGACAGCCCCTAAAATGCTGTTAGATGATCCTACTAAATATTTTAAATAGACAGACAATATTTTAAAAGTACAAAGTGCATTCAGTCATCTCTTGATATGTCTTGTCTCTTTTTGTCAACAATTACCATGACCCTCACCAGTGACTGTGACGAAAAGAAGGTGTTAATTCAAAGTGTGACTTAGAAATATTGTATATTTTTCAATATATTTATGGTGTTTGTACAAAAGGTAATGCATAAAGAGCTGGTCAGAGTCCCACAGTGTATTTCAGAAATAAAGATGCCAGGGAAGGGGCTTACAACATTTTAAGATATATCTGGACCTCATAGTTTCATCAGTGTTACTGCATTAGCCACAGTAGGGATGTCTGTAACATTTTAGTCTTCTGCTCTTAGAGAAAGCTGCTGCAACTGAGGTGAATGAAAGAGGCACAGTATCAGGCCCCTTGTTCCCAAAAATACTGTGGAAAGAATGACCAACAGACTTCTCTTCATCCTTTGGCAGTCCCTGTATCATCCTTGAATATGTTGGAACACGAGCAATACTGGGGGAAGACTAACTGTGTCAGCACAGCTTTTTATTTGCTCTATAAACTGCTTCTTCCTTTTACTGATACTTCTTGGCTTCTCTCACCCCACTCTTTATCCCTTCATTTTTGTTTGTGGCATCACACACTGCAAACATGGAAAAAGGAAATAAAATGGAGAGTGCTACACTCATGATGCCTTCAGGAAGCTCAAGGGAGGACATACTGCATTCACATTCACGGCAAGGCAAGGAAAATGTGAGAAAAATATTTGCACCTGATGAGAGTTTCCTGAAATAGTTTTGTCCTGTGCTGACAGAAAAGGGGCCACAGACTGGCATCTTTGCTATTCCTCTGGCTGCTGTGGGAACAGGTACTTGCATGTTCACCTTCAGGATGGGCAAACATATCACACTCTGTGAGTCACTCCTTGCAGTGTCCCCCATGGAGCTCTTGTTTTGTGAAAAAACAGGTTTGTTTTTCCTGCAAGTCAAAATCTATTACAAATGAATAAGAGGAAGAAAGAAACAAACCCAACAACAACAATAACAGCTAAAAAACCCCAACCCAAAACATTAATCTCTTTGTATTTTTAGTTCAGCCAAACTGGAGACTCATCAGATAAATTATAATTTGTCCCTCAAAAGGTTTGATCTTGCAGACTTCTTTTACAAAGCCTTTTCCATTATCCCCTTCTCCAACATCTGGCATCTCATTCTACTGTTAACAGTTCCAATTAGGGTAATCATTCAAAAACTGTAGCAGAAAAAGACACGCTGAAAACAACTGCTTTATCTCTTTCAGGTATTTCTTCTTTTGCATAAATACTTAAGCAATTTAATTTTGCCTGAGTGCTTTCTCAAAGGAGAGTTCTATTGAATGAGGACAACCATAAATCAATATAACCCAGCTTTTTTTGGTCGCCTCTTCTTTTTAGTGCTCACAAGAATGAGATATAGCTGAATTATGTTAACAGTGATTTTTATTATTATACTCCCCTCTAAAGCACCTGTTGGCATGGTAGATGGTCATTCTACAAGGTTAAAAATAAGTCAGCAAAATCCTATGAAGAAGAGTCCTCTCTTCTTGCTCTTGTTGTCTCCAGTTCATCATTTTATACTGTTGAGATAACATTGGATGTATGAAGTGATGTGCTGAGTAACTTATTGCATGGTTTATTACAAAAAACAAACAAAAAAAATCCCCCGAAACACCAAGAAAGGAAAATAATCATTATAGTATAATAATAATAATAATAATAATAGCTTATTGTGCTCTGCAAATACAAAACCTGAGCTCCAGGTGTATAAATGCCATTGTAGTGGCCCTTCCTGGGAGAAGACATGATTACTGACTCATTTGTAAAATTGAACGTGAGCCTCTCCAGCCAAAATTTATGGTGCGAGAAGCAACTAAAGCAGCAAGAAAGCCTGGCCAAAATGTTTTAGTCTCCTCTATCATGAAACTGTTAATTCAGAAGTGAATATGTAAAAAGACCATTTTTTGGCTGCTCAGAATACACCATGAGATAAAGATACCGGAAATCCAGACGTTAGCAAGCATGGACCATGATTTTTTTTCTCTCTCTTTTTTAAAATATATATTGAGGAGTTAGAAAGAAGGAACACGTTCTAGGTCTAGCAAGCCCAGTAAGGCTTCCATCCATTAGCAGGCATGATATTTACAACACTTGATTTTTCACAATAGGGTGGGACAATAAGAACTGATTTATTCTCTACCCTTTAGCCCAAAGCATCATTACATTTTGCATTTTTACAGAATCTTGTGATTTAGCTCTGTGTATCATCACAAACCTGATGAAAAACTAAAGTGTGGAAGTCACGTTAACATATCACTTATTACAACTCTGTTCTCAGAAACATGTTTTGCTATACTTGAGCAAACTCTGAAAATACAGGCTAGACAATCTCGCCTCCACACCCAGCAAGATTGTGGAGCAGGATCATGGAGCACATTCTCCTGGAAACCCCGCTCAGGCACATGTGAAATAAGGCAGTGACTGATGGCAGCCAACAAGGCCTCACTGAGGACAAGTCATGCCTGACTAATATGGTGGCCTTTTGTGAGGGGATCACAGCACTGATGGGTAAGTGAAGGACTTGATGCCATGTACCTGAACATGTGCAAAGCATTTGATACTATCCCACACAAGATCCTTGTCTCTGAACTGAAGAAAGTTGGATTTGACAGATGAACCTCATGGTGAATGAAGAATTAGCTGGATGGTGGCACCTAAAGAGTTGTGGTCAATGGCTCAATATCCAGGAGGGGGCCAGTGAGGAGTGTCAATCCCAGGGGTCTGTACTGGGACCAGTCAGGAGTGTCAATCCCAGGGGTCTGCACTGGGACCAGTGAGGAGTGTCATCCCCAGGGGTCTGTACTGGGACCAGTGAGGAGTGTCAATCCCAGGGGTCTGCACTGGGACCAGTGAGGAGTGTCAATCCCAGGGGTCTGTACTGGGACCAGTCAGGAGTGTCAATCCCAGGGGTCTGCACTGGGACCAGTGAGGAGTGTCATCCCCAGGGGTCTGTACTGGGGCAGTGAGGAGTGTCAATCCCAGGGGTCTGTACTGGGACCAGTGAGGAGTGTCAATCCCAGGGGTCTGCACTGGGACCAGTGAGGAGTGTCAATCCCAGGGGTCTGCACTGGGACCAGTGAGGAGTGTCAATCCCAGGGGTCTGCACTGGGACCAGTGAGGAGTGTCAATCCCAGGGGTCTGTACTGGGGCAGTGAGGAGTGTCAATCCCAGGGGTCTGTACTGGGACCAGTGAGGAGTGTCAATCCCAGGGGTCTGCACTGGGACCAGTGAGGAGTGTCAATCCCAGGGGTCTGCACTGGGACCAGTGAGGAGTGTCAATCCCAGGGGTCTGCACTGGGACCAGTGAGGAGTGTCATCCCCAGGGGTCTGCACTGGGACCAGCGAGGAGTGTCATCCCCAGGGGTCTGCACTGGGACTCGTGCTGTCCAACATCCTTGTCAGGGACATGGAGAGAGGAACTGGGGCACCCTCAGCAGTTTTGCTGGTGACACTGAGCAGGTGACACACTGGAGGGAAGGGATGCCATCCTGAGAGGCCTGGACAGAACTGAGAGGTGGGACTGTGGGAACCTCATGAAGTTCAGCAAGGCCAAGCTTTTGTGTTTTTCAGCTGTCTCACGCAGCTGTCTCATAGCATCCACATGCAGGCACATTCATCACTTCATCTGGGTCAGGACAATCCCAGGCACAAAACTAGTCTGGGCAGTAAATGGATTGAGAGCAGCCCTGAGTAGAAGGATTTGGGTGTAGATGGTCAGCATGGTATGGCAATGTCCACTTGCAGCCCAGAAAGCCAACTGTATCCTGGGCTGCATCAAAAGCTGTGTGGTCAACAGGTTGAGGGAAGGGATTCTGCCCCTCTGCTCTGCTCTCATGAGACCTCACCTGCAGGGCTGCATCCAGCTCTGGAGCCCACAACCTAAGAAGGAGATAGACCTGTTGGAGAGAATTCAAAGGAGACTGTGAAGATGATCATAGGGCCAGAGTATCTCTCCTCAGAAGATGGGCTGAGAGAATTGTGGCTGTTCAGCCTTGAGAGGAGAATTTGAGCAACCTGGTCAGATTGAAGCTGTTCATACTTATGGCAAAGGAGTGGAGCTAGATGACCATCCTTTCTAACCCAAACTTTTCTATGATTCTTTGATTCCATGATTTACCATTCCCAATATATTTGTGTGTAATCTGTTTCTGAAAACCTCCACCAATAAATATAAATGACTGAAATGACTATTCAAGGTGAACCCTCCCAGAAGGTCAAAGTACATTTTTAGAGCTCACCACTATTAAACAACCTTGACTCAGATACCACGGTTAAAGAGCTCTTGCTAAAGGGTTTGCCACTTGCCCATCAGTCAGCAGACTGAAATTAGTGTCAGAGGAGCAGCAGGCAGAAGGGGGTCACACGGCTCTCCTCCCCTGCTCTGCCAGTTATAAACACAAAGACTTTCCTATTTCAGAACATTTAACAGGATTTTAAGACACTGTTGCTGACACACATACCTGCTGCTTCACTCTCACCACATCTGGGAGAGATGATGTGTCAGAAAAATATGGAAGAGTAAGGGGAATTTCGGAGTATTATGAGTAGTCACTGTCCTAATTTACGTCTTATTTTGCCCTTGTGCTCATTTCAAACCCTCTTCTTCTAATAAAAACATGCACAAATTAGACATTATAAAGTCAAATGAGTCCTTTAAATGCTGCTTTGTGACAAACACTCTGAACCATGGCTATATAGCAATTCTAATGGTTTACAGAAAAAGTTCTCTAGGGATGCAAAAGCATTGTAGCAGTTATCCATGTGCTGTGTAAACTTTTCAAGTCCCATGGAGCACTACATCTCCAAAAGTACTCATCAGTTATTGAACAATGGCCAGAGAAGCAACTATCAGTAGAAAATGAATTATCTTTTTTAATTTAATTTAAAATTTTGGAAAATATGGAAAGAAAAATCAGATCAGTAATAATAAATGGACCTTAAAAAGAGCAATGATTACAGTCTCTGTGATTCTGACATTTGAGATTAATAAATTAAAATAATTTCTGATCTTCTTTTTTGTTAGACTCTCCTGTCCCTCTCCACAGACACAGATAAAGCCTCATTCTACAGCAATATGCAGCAGCACAGGCATTGCTAAGTCAATCACAGGTTCCCCAATTACTAGAACCTGTCAAGTCTAGCAGACATCAGTTGATGCTTGAAGACATCAGTGCTGTTATTTATATCACTGCTCACTAGACTTGTATAATTTGCTTATGCTAAAGACTGAAATCTGCATTTTTTTTTCCTAAGTACAATAGAGCAACAGTACTAATAGAATTCATGAACAAGCTTCTCATTGTTGTGAGCATAAAAAATTTATATACACCTTACAGGTTTACCCTAGAGGCTATAATTAAAAAGGGAAAAATTTACCTGGAATATTTGGTGGGTTTTATCCAGGTCAACATTCTTACTCACAAAACAGTCTTTTCAATAGGTGTGTGTTGCTGGGTCAATTCAAATGTGAGAACAAACCTACGTAAGGCCAAACAAATGAGCAAATGCAACTTGCTCAGAAAAGACACTAGGAAAACAAGACAATACAATGAAAAAAGAATGTATAATCTGACATACGTGGACTGCCTTGATCTTATGCCTTGATGCATTGAAATAACAATGGGGAAAGGGATCTGTTGAACCAGGGAGCCCATAAGCTAATGCCCACAAATGTGCAGTGCTTGGAAAGTCATCTGGGAGCAGCCACATGCTGCCTGCTTTGTTCTAAATAAATCTGCACCTAGTTCAACTGCCGGTGGGAGACTCCTACTGAGATCAAGGATATATTGATCAGGCATCTTGGTGATAAATCTAAATTTCAGAAGCTGGGTTTTTGCCTATCCTGTGGAGTCTTTGAGAAAAGAAATGGGGGAGGAACGTACATAAACCTTGGTTATGTCTCCATGAATTGTCTGAAAGTGTTTCTTTCCACCATTCTTCAAAATAATGAACAGCAACAGTATGAAAAAACCATAAAGCCAAAATCCAGGTGAAAGCAAACAACCCTTCTCTGCCCAAAAAATTGGATAAAAATACCTTTGTATATACACAACATATGTGAAAATATCCAGTTTTTTAATAGAAAAAAGACAAAGAATTCTTTTAAGCTCTTATCCCAGGACCTTATTTTTTCCATCTTCAAAGCTTGAAACAATATCCACAAAAAGGCTCATCTGCAGAAACTCTTTTCATATACTCCAGCCTGAACTAAATACACTCTCATACATCCCTTACACAATATCAGTGACCAGCTACAAGTGATAAAGCAGTCTTGGGGCCTCTGCAAACCCTTTGACTCTGACCTAATTAGAAAAGACATGATTTACACCTCCACCCAAATAGCTGCTTTCCTGTTCACAGCTTGTGAACATTGTTCTTTCTGCACTTTTTCATACGCTGGCTTGGCACACAGGTGTTGACATTGCTGTCCTATACTGCCTGAAGAACATTGTGTTCAGCAAACACCCTCGCACTCAGGGGCGAGAGCAATGCGTGAGCATTAAAACTTCCCTTTCAACACCACAGAGGATGTGGGATGCTTATGGTACCCCATAAGCATTGTATATGTTTACTCCTACAGAAGCATATGCATAGTATGTTAGATTATGATTTTCAGTGATTCTTTCCATAGAGATAATTGATGTTGCTCTTGTACATGATGGAAGGATTTGTTTGCATTAGAATGTATAATGTAGAATTTCAAAGAATTGCTAAACTCTCTCAGCCTTGAAAAAAATCACACAATACCCTCTACAACTTCACTACCTCGCAGATGTTGTAAACATGAGACTTGTGAAGTGCTGAGATATTAAACCTCAAGACCTGTGGTTAACTTAGGACAGAAAGTACAATAAATATGCTTTTCTATGGCCTCCTTTCAGAAGAGGAAAATAACAGAGATACTGCAAATAGTTCAAGCTACAAAAAAAAATGGTCAAATAACTGTACAAGTATTTTTTCTTCAGATAGTTTTGAACAAGAAAGGTTATTACAAAGAAGATTGGCTGGAGTAGCCTTTCTAATACAACATTATTATTTTGCAGAGTTTGCCCCTTCAAACCACTCCAGACTGGCTGTCAGTGCTCTGAGGAAAAAAAGGGATACATTTATTAGCAATATCATATGAAGTACAGTTGGTCTACTGAAAGAGAGTTTCCAGCTTTTGGTAGGACCTTGGACATATCATCCTTCAGCTTTCTGTAATGTTTTTTAATTACATGAAAAAATGGATGCATGTGTGAAATTAATTGCTTATGTTTAAGAGTGCCTTGAGATCGGTAAGTTTTAAATAAATATAGTGTGATGAATTAAAGTTCTCTGGAATTTTAAGGACCATAATTCCTTTATACATATGGATAAGAACCTTTGACACCACTACAATCTACCCCCTCCCAAAATAAAATCAAATTCTTCAGAAAGCACAACCCATTTTCAAATAAACTAGAAATATTCAATAGTCCTTGAAATGAAAGACTGGGATTTACTTGGTGTTTCAAAGAATTTGTCTCCACATGTGCTTGTCATCTCCCTTCAGAGAACCTATACAAGATATAATGGAAACAGTATTGAGGGTGATGAAAACGCCAGAGCATCTGTCAGTGGATCACCTTATGACAGCAAGTGATAAGCCTCCTAACGCTGAAGTGATGAATGTGCCTGCGTGTGGATGCTATGCTTGTGTGAGACAGCTGAAAAACACAAATATGAACAACTAGACATGAGGACATGCCTCTGGGGAGACCCCACTGGTTTTTGTAGTACTTGACTGATTCTAGAAAGCAGGACATTTTTACCATCAAGAAAGATAAGTGTGTCTTATCAATACAGCTCCATGGCTCAGAAGAGGAGCAGCTGGAATGCAGGGAAGCATCAATCCTATCTAAGTATCAAATGTGACCTTTTGTATATGTTCTCCTTGCAAATGATCTTTCATTTCTGTACCTTCAAAGTTTTTATGATGTATTTGGAGTGCTTTATAACGGAGCTGTAATATAAATGCAAGTTGCCATAGGCTTATTTGAACAAAAATTGTATACGTTGAAGTCAATAAAATTGCCAAAGTACAAATTATTTCACTTGGAGAAAGGAAGCACAGGGCTCCTGCTCATAGTCACAAACAAAACACAGTGTACAAGTAGGGTATGATTTACAAAGTGTGAAGATCCAATGCAGATAAACATGTTTGCATAGGAAACTGGAAATCTATAGGGGAGGAAATCCGTTTTTGATATATAATGAAAGGGGGGATATTGATGGTAAATATGAAAATATATTTCACAAGCTAGTTGGTCAAAACCCAATAATATGTCTTCCTTCTAAATGTTTTTCAAGGCTTTTTAAGAGCCTTAAACACTGAGTTTATTAAGCTATTTCACAGGATATGCACACAAAATTATTCCACAATTTTAATGACAGTAAATATGATAAAGAAAAAACTACTAGCTGAACTCTCACAAGAATAAATATTAGTAGATTAGAGATGGATGCAGAAATCTATTACAAATGGTTATAAATAAATTCATTTGTATTTCTTTGAGCAAGATGTTAAAGAAGGGAGTAATCCATATTATTGACCTGACTTTAATAATTTTTTCTTTAGATTAGCCCAGTAAAACCACACATCTCAGCAACACGTCACAATAAGCATTCTAACTTTTGGCTAAATATTCTGATCAATACCTTCTTATACACTAAGCAAACAAACCCACCACCTGCAGTAGTCAGGTCTCAAAAGGTAAGAGGCATTTTCTCAGTTTCTAATAAATGAGTAGGGTGGTATTGACTGGTTGGTCATTTTATTAGCGTGTTTGAACAGACAAAGCTTATTCTTTGTTTACTGCTGCATCTTATTGCACACAAAAAGGCTACAGCAAGGAGGGGGGCCAGATGTCAGAAATGGGCAATATTGAGGAGGCACCTAAGGAGGATTTTCTCTCCTCTCAGATGGATGGAGCAGAAATCAGGGCCCTTTTTCAGCTAATTCAGGACAGAGCTAAACAGGAGAGGAAGGAGAGAACTGAGGCTGAAATTGTGTCTGCACTGGTAGGTGAACAGAATGGTTCTAAAGTAAAGCCATGGAAGAGGCATCTGTCTAATCCATGGAGACAATATTCTGCTCCTCTGCCAGGACATAAGCAAGTGGTGTTTCCAGCTGTTGCAGGAGCAGCATGAGGAATGAGAGGGCACTGTGGGAACAGCAAAGGTGCATGCTGTGTCTCCAGGGTTAGGGAGGGAGGAGCTCATAGAGGGAAGAAGGACAAACCTCTGGGATGATGGAAGGGCAGGACAGGATCTGATACAACACCGTTCTCCTTTCTTTGTGCTAAAGCTGCTGACAAAGTAACTCCATCATGTCAGTACACAAATCATGGCTGAGATCCTGACTGTCCCTAGGACAGCCTCAGCTGTCTCCTAGAGACTGTCCATCAGATAATCTTCATGGACCTAGGGGAGCAGGTCCTTTCCCTATATTCATTTCTAGATAAATGCACCCCTGCATGAATGGCACCTCAGCATCTGGCACAGGCTGTGTGAGCTTCACTAGCTGTGTGTTTTCCACCACATGCCTGATCTAAAGCTCCCTTTGGAAATCCACCCAATCTTCAGGGGAGGCAGATGTGGGGCGAGTTTCTAACCCATGTATCAGCTCAGTGCTCTTAGCCAGGGCTGTGTCCAGAATTTACCACTGACATATCAGAAACAGAACTACCCAAGCAGGATCAAGGTGACTTTTCTCTGCACATAGACATAAGAGGTTATTTTATGCAAGTCTGATCTTGAGGGCAGACAGAGCAAAAATGGGCCTTGTTTTGCCCTATTTAGCCTGGGACCACTTTTTCTGCTCAGTTCACACCATAGACTATTGCTCAGATATCTCCAAGAGTGAAAAGCCACTGTAGAAACACTGAAAATGGGATGCCAAGAGCAGCTGGGGGGGAAAAACCCCCAAAATTTAGAAAGAACTTCACTGGTTTAGTCACCATTCTTCCCTTCTTCAGTCCCAGTATTGTCCCTAACCCATTTAGAGCTTCCCAAGTCATTCTCTGCACTCAGGGAGACAGGTTTCTCATCTGCTTGAACCACATTTTTCACCTTCTTGATACTGATACACACCAGCTGCTCAATCTCTGCTCTCGTATGCACTGAAGGCAATTAATCAAAAGTAAAATTTAAAAATCACTTCCCCTTTTTTGCTCATTATCTTAAAAAAAGTGTCTGACTGAGAATAACTATGAACAATTTCACTTGAAAAGTAACCCTTTCACAAAGTTGTAAGCCAATTCTAAACGTGACCTTTCAAATGGAAAGCTATGCAACTTTAACCAGGCTTCATGCTGGGTCCATAGAATATTTCAAAGACATTTCTTTCAGTCTAGCCCATTTTTCCACCAGTCTGTGCCATGGTAAGTTTGATTTCATATTTCTTTGATCTGTGCAGCAAATACTTTACATAGTTTAAAAATAGATCCATGAAGCTCCATCTATACTCTTTAGCACTGAAAGGAAAGTGAGTTAATAACCAATGCAACAGTCTAATGCTAGTGTACTCCTTGTGATGCTCTCATTGGAACAAATTCATTCCCACTGTAACTCCACTGACATTAACAGAGCTACCAGCTGAGATGAATTTGCCACATTTTTGTAAAGTTCTTTAGAATTTGATGTCATAATTCTCAAAAGACACCCTAGGAAAGATGTCTCTTTGCCTTTCTTGGTGTGTGTTCATGCACATGCCGGCTTTCCCAGCTCCTTGTGTTCCTACATTTCTTTTCACACTGTCTCCCCACACTCTTTGACACTCTCCTTTTGAGCAGGTATAATGCACCAGATACTTTTTGAAAATAAGTGCCTTGAGGTAATGATAACTCTGGTTTTGTTTTTCATATATGAAGGTGAATTTAGCAGTAGAGACTGAAGTCTTGAAACCTGTTTCAAAGACCCTCATGAAAAATTGTCCATTTTTAAAATGGCTGTGTGTCCTGTTGCTCAAAATAGGTATTGTGACACAGACTGGACTACAGCACTATTTTTCAAAATGTTCATTGCTGAAATATTGATGATTTGAAATGAAATTATGGTATTACAGATCAGAAAACAACTAAAGCAGGTTAGACAAGTTTGGACAACCTTTATTTGCTAGAAAGGGCTGATTTTCTGGAACTGAGTACATTTGCAGAAAAGTGGTTAGACTTAATTTCTTTAAAAAACCTTCCACATTCTTTCAAAATCTCCAAGTTTGTGATTTCAATTCACCTTCTGGATTTTCACTTTGAGGTGAATGCAGCACTTTAAAAGTTATTATAACTAAGTAAACAATTTCAATCAAAGTAAAGATTACAATTTAGGTTTTTAATTTTTTTTTAATTTCTGCATTTTTATTCTGATTTGGGAAAGGAAAAAAAAAGATAAAAGCAAAACTAAGATAAAGAAACTATTTCTGCATAGATTTTTTTTAATACAGGTTTAACACAGTTAGTGTTTAATCTTTTTACTATCTATGATTAGAAGCCACAGATTTTTGTTGCCTTTCTGACTGGCTCCCATCATGTGGCTGTGTTTGCAGCAATAGAATGTCTCCTCAAACAACTGCAAAGGTCAGTGGTTTTTGAAATGCCACTTATTGAATGTTTTGTTTATTGCTTTTTTTCCTATTAATTAGACCATTTGATGTGTAGTTGTGAAAACTATTTTGAAGACGTAGTATTCCTGCTAAATCACTAAATAATCATTTAGGCTACTAGAAAGATCTCTTTTTTACCCTCAGAGGATTGTACAGTAGTTCCCTTAAGCAACGTGGCTGAAAACAGGCTATATATTTCATATACTGCAGGCCTGGAGCAAATATTTTCTGACACTATACAATAAATCACGTTTTCTTCAACAGCAAATAATAGAACTGTACAGTGCATTATATCTGCAGCAGCAACAAACAATTCATCATCTCTGACCTTTCCATAATGACAACAATTTGAAGAATAGAGACTAATTTAAATTTTTATATAATGTTTAAAATTTAAGGACTAAATCTCCTTTATACTAGATCTCTTCACACTGCTCAGGTAATAAAAAGCCTCCTTAAAGTGAACAAAAATGCAATTTTTTTTTCTCTTCAAGCCCTTGCAAATCAAGAGAGCAGAGGTTTCTCAGAGGGCTTGGACCTAAATGCAGCTCAGATGGATGCACCCAAGCTAATTTTTAAATGACAAAACAGTAAAAAAAAAGTATAGCCTGCAGGACCTGAGAACTTATGGTTTGTACTCTGTAGTTGTCTATGCTGTTTCAGTCACAAATCTTTGGTAAAAAAATAGCACCACGCTGATAATGGGCTCCTTTTATCTCCTCACACATAATCTACGTGTTTCTTTGACTATTCCTGGGAAGAGTGGAGGATTTTCAGCTGGCAGACAAACCAGCAAATTATAAGAAACTCCCTCCTTGTCATTAAACCCAAGAAACCAGAGGTGCCAGTTGAAATAATGCCCCTCACTGCCAGTCCTTCCTGATGCACATCACCTCTGGCCTTTCTGAAGGCTTGGGTTTGAAATTGCTCAGATTTTGTCACTTTTGTGGCTAAGGTCTAGGTCTTTCCAAAGAAATCCCACCTCATTCCCTCTACTTTTAACTGGCCTCATCTTTTAATGGAAAGAGACTTCATCCTGAACAAGAGATATGACTCATGTTCTTTGCAGAAACTGTGGGGAGGGGTCACAAAAATTTGTTGTGAGAGAGATTTTTCAAACTTCCAGTTTCATAAACAATTGCATTCCTAATACTACCAGGAAAGGTGAAGCAATGTATCTCAGGATCTCCACAGCTAAATGCATATTCAGGATTAGCTACTGTGGGACTGGAAACATTAATTGCTTCTGGTCCTTAGAAATTGCCTGTTCAATACTGAAGTGAAATGGTGATGCCTGCTCTGCCCCTCACTGTAAAGGCATCCAGTGCATTTTCTCACCCTGCACCTCATTTCACCCCACAAAAGAGCCACCAGCGTATAAGGGAGCAATCTGTGCCTTTTAGAACAGATTCAACACTGTCTGATCCTTTAGCTTGGTTTGAGGTCAAATGAGATGATTCCTACCATTAAAACAGAAAGAAATACTTCTGGCAACCTGAATGAATTAATATTTTTTGTGTGTCTTTTTAAGTCATCACCTCAGGATATTTTATGGATGCTCTCTACAGATGGTGATACACATGGCCCTACCTCGATTAGCTCAAATTCTTTCAAGTACTCTGCACAAATAATGCACAAAATACATCTGATGTCTGTAGCTTTTTCTCTAATGAAAGCTCAAATGCCCCTACTCCTCATTATTGTGCATGTCCTTGTGCAAAAGTTAGTTTCTTTGACTGCTATAGAAATAACCCCAGATACTGAAGCCAAATATTTAATTGTCTTTATTGTTGCAAGAAAACAGAGATCAAACCCGCAGTTATTCAGAGAACTTTGCCTCACAGAACATTCAAACAAGACAGAAGAAAAAAGTCATTCTTGATTATTGTATCTGTAAAATTATTTGGAATGTATACTATATAATTAAGATTGCTTAACAGCTTAAATTTCTTGGCTTTGCTTTTTGAGAATACTGTCTTCTGTGGACATGAGGTTACTGAAACAGTACACTAGTGAGGGAACAAAACAAAACAGATGGTGCATTAATAATGGAAGTATTAGAAAAAGGGTACTCTTCCAGATTTCAATGTATTCATTAATATATTTTAGACAATTTAATTGCTTCCTGAAACACTAATTGAAAGAGTTTCATTTGCAAAAACCTAGTCTTGGTAATACAAACTAGGCACAGCGCCACAAAGAGCTTGAATGCTATAATAAGGTAATGAATAGAAGGGTTTGGGGGTTTTAGTGTGTGTATGCTTTTTTCTTTTAATGAAACCTTTACAAAAGCATAGAAAACACCAGGAAAAGAAACATTTACAAAGAAGAGCCTGGTTTAAGAAATAATGAATGTTTAGAACATGTGAAGAGAATTTTTGGTTTTTTAAAGTCAGCCCACATCAAGGGAGTGTGAATTGGATTCATTGAGCAGAAGAGCATAATGCAGTTTAATTTTATCAACATTATGCATACCTTGACTTGTCATATCTATCAATCTAAGTAGAGGATACTTTAAGAAGATTTTCTTCTGAAGATGTCTGCTTAAAATGCTGCAGTTTCTCTTCTAAATACCAATGGGAAGGTAATTTTTGCCTGATTTTGAACCTCCTCACCTGTTGCATGTTGGAAAATTTGAGTCAAACTTTCCTGTGATCAGTCTCTTATGCATCTCCAGGAGACCGGAGATGAAGAGCAGACAGAAAGGCTGAAGAAAACAAACTAAATAAATGCACTGAAAAAAAAGCACTGCAGTCTGTCAAAGAGAATATATAAAGAAAAAGACCAACAAACATGCAGAGAAACCTGAAAGAGAAGATCAATAATAAAAAGAGAAAAAATCCAAACAGAAGAGCACACAGTTTCTAGAGCAGCTACTTTTCAAAGTCTTGCAGATTGGGCACAGTCAAAAGATGCAGAAAGTGGTAAAAAGTAGTTTTTTTTGGGGGCTGTTTTGACAGTTGCCCACAAGAAGTGCAAATCCCACTTGTACCGTACTTGGGCGCAATTTTAATTCCCAGTTACCAAGGGTCCACAGCTACTGGGATCTTACCTGTCTAGTTGGAAGGAAACTAAATAATTCTTTAGAAGTTTCACCAGCATCTAGAGGATGAGCACAAAGTCAGGCCAAGGCCAGACACGTTTCACAGGTTGTATCTGAGCTGGATAGAGGTGTTACCATCTGAACGTAACTCTTCCCTGTGTGGGGAACAACTGCTCCCTTAGACCTGCCTGCTAAACTATGCTTATGTCAAAACAATACAAAAAAACCATCATCGTTGATATTAGTCACAGTGTCACTGGGTTTTCACTTACAACATTTTAATAAGGGGTAGCTAGACATGAGGATTTCTTTCCAACAGATTGCATAGGTGATTGTCTTGTTGGGGAAGTAAGGGATAGCTGAGGAAAATATGGGAACGTTTTTCTCTTATCTTGACTCATCTGTGTTCAAAATCACATCTAAATGCAGGCTCATGCTTCAATAGACCCTGCCCACTCATTGATTGTGTGTTAATATGATGATATTGGTCAGTTGTGGTACTTTTCCTAATTATGTGGTTACAAGGGAACAGCTCACTGTATGGAGGTCATTATATCATTGCAAAAGTGCCTCATGTTATAACAGATGGCAGAACTATATGAAAAGGTAAGAGACGACCTGAATGTACATTGTGTTCCCTGCTAGGTGGTATTTTTCTTCTCAAATATTATGAGGGACTTGTGAAAATCTTAGAAAAAGTTTTCCTTGTTCAAGGAAACAACTTACATCCTAAATATTCATACACATTTAACTATATAATAATGATGTTTGTTTATATATTATATAAAGATTCCTTACATTGAAATTCCTTTTTGTCCTGGAGTAGAGCGCAAAATCAACATATAAAATTATTTGTGAATGATATTATTCTAAAGTATTGCTGAAATAGTAAATAACAAAATGATTGCTACTCATTGCTGAAAAAAATTAAACATTTTCTATTTCCTAAATTGAGTGGTCTAGGTATGCTGGATGAATTTTAACTAATAGAGTAGAAATGTCCTTTTTTCTTTTCTTTTCAGTTTGTCTGAAGCCAGGAAGGGAACTTTCTAGACATCAAAAAATACAATCCGTATAAAAAATTTAGTCTAAACCTGAAAGAGAATAGGGATGTGACACATCTAAATTACAGCATTCAAAAAGTACCTGGTAGCTCAAACTGGAACTGCTTAATATCACACTGATTAAGGAAAAACAAACAAAAAAAAAATCACACAACTCCCCCCTTAAATAAAAGCAATACCCCCAAATACTAGAATTTATGCTGACAAATTTTAAGAGATTTAGCCTAATGCCATTTTGAAATATCCCTGAAGTTTACAAAAGGTTAAACATAGAAATCTAGAACTACTTTTTCATTTGAAGGAGTAAGTTTTCCCAGATTTGTTTTCATCTACCAGAATGATCATCTGTAAGTAAATCAAGGTACAGAGTCATTAAAACCTGCACCACAGTTTAATTGCCCACAGTAGGCTACAAAATTACTGGCAATTTTAATATTTAATATCTGGCTTTGTATCTATAGAAGCTAAGGGCTTATCTACCTCATCTAGAAGAGATTACAAAACTAATACAAAAACATGTCTATGCCCTCCAGAGCATTAGCAGCAGCTTGTTTTATGAATCATTACCGCCCTTTCCAAATTACTGAGGAAGAAGCAGTACACTCTTTGACAAATGCAGCATTTTAAAATGATGGTAAGGAAATAGAAAAGTTTAACTGTAAACATCTTTTTCCCCCTAGGTTCCTTAAGGACTTTTGCTAGAATTACATTTACTGTTAAGTCAGATCCTAGTTGAACCAGGAAATCTATTCCAAAGCAATGGCTTGTTCTTGCTGTTTTGGAGCTCTCTCCATATGTGCTAAAGGCCAGCTAAACTGTGTTTTGGTTGGTTTTTGTTTGGTGGTTTGTTTTTTGTTTGTTTGTTTGTTTTCAACCAAATATTGCAAAGTGTGAGGAGTCTGGACTGTTGCCAATGGCCACATTTCATCTCAATAAGCCAAATCCCAGTTAAGGGCCTCTCTTGGCTACTTAATTTGTAGGCATGGTCCCCAGAGTCTGACTAAGTGCCAAGTCTGATATTTGTGTGAAATGCCTTAAACCAGGCAAATAAATAAAGCATTTTGTATTCTAACTCTTAAACTAAGCAAATTGAATGTGTTGGCTCCTAATAGTTCAAGTAACATGTGGAAGTTGTCTGCTGTTTGCTGAATAAATGTTATGAGATGAGGAGACCTCTGAGGAAGGCTGCAGAAATGTGAAGGTAATAAACTGCTTGCCTAACACTGTTTTAGATAATGAGAGAGCAGAAGAAGGGATGAATAAGAAAAAAAACCTACCAGCATGCAGAATGCTCCCATATAGTTCTAGATACTGAAAATATTTCTGTAGTAGATCTGCTGAGTAAAGGGTACAATTTCTGAATGTCCTCATTATCTAAGGAGGTCTCGGTGCACCCTATGTGAGGGGAACACTGTGGTAAGCTAAAAAAAATTGGAGGAATTGGAAATAACATTTCATAATGGCACTTCAAATAGAAAGAAAAAGGGTATGTTAGCATTCCCTAGCATTGTAAAATTGAGCTGTGTAATCCTGATTGCTACTACTGACCTGCAGACACTAAAACTAGGCCAATATGTGTTTGGAACGATAGGAAAATTTTCATGAAATGGCAGAGTTGCATGTACAACAGAAAATGCTACAACTTTAAACTGCAGAAAGTATTATAGCTAACAACTCACTATGTACACATTCAAATATATTTGCATAAAAATAAATGAGAACGAAGAAATAAGGTTAAAAAAAAGTCTCAGGGTAATACCACGAAAGGTCTATTATCTTTGGGTTGCTTAGTTTGTGATCTTTCCTCTTCCGTATGAGGTCTGCCACTCCATCCATATCTTTGCTACTGTAATCTGGATTACTGTGACAAACCCTAACTTTTGGGAGCTTTTTAATGATACAGAAAATGTATCCTTCTGACTGAAAATTTGGGATATGTTTTTCTGATGGCATGAACTAGTTTTTGTTGAATTTCTGCTTTTATTCACACTTGTCTATTTTCTGATACAGCAGGATTTTAATTTAGATTGCATTTTGTAGATGTTTTATATGGAAGGTTGTGCATTAAAAAATAAAAAAAAATTCAAAACCCCTTAAAATAATGAAAGATGAAATGATGGGTTGGATTAATTGTCGATTTGGGTTAACCCCAGCTGAAAACAACCATTTGCTCATTCCTCCAATCAGTGCCAAAATCCCTGTATCATCATCACCTCTTTGGTCAAAAATCCAGAAGATGGAACCATGCAAGATGCTATGAAGAAAATTAACTCACCTCAGCAACCCAGCAGAGTTGAGCATAAAGAGCTGATTCACTTAGCATTGTCTTTGTTCCTACTAGCCTGTCTATAATGATGATTGTGGGTTGCTGCATTGACAAAATTGTATTTTTTTTTGTTTTCAGTAAAATGAAAAATTATATTGGCTCAAATTAAAATTAGATATTAAAATATTAAGAAACAAAGATCTTTAAAATGTCTTTGTTTAACAGTTAATCCAAAGTTTCCTCTTTTTGATGCTCTGTTGAGGTTTTGTCATTGTAATTAATAAATGGAAAATGACTGAGTGACATACATTGTTGGCACTGCTTAGCCTTTTCAAGTGCTAATGGACCAATTTGGCTTTTCACATTTCTTTTTATTTTAAGCCTAGTTGAGAAGAGGCAGAAAGTCGATAACAGGTTTACTAGTTTTTAAATTAAAATAATTTTATTCCAAAAAGGAAAATATTGACAATGTTAATAACTTGAAATATATTAACTTAATTTTTAAAGGGAGGACAACTGAGACAAAGCTTAGCTTGGAAACACTGCCTGGATTTAATGGCATTTTAAATATAACAGTAACTGTGAGGATAATAAAAAGCTACTGATTTTGAAAGACCATGTAAGCTGTTCAAGAATCCAAGAATGTGATAGCTCAGACAATTCAGGTTTTTTTTCACATATCTTCAGAGAAATTTTGCTTGAGAATATGAAGCAGATTAAATTGCAGTCTAAAGCTGATAGTCTTTTTCAGCTGATAACACATAAATAATTTTTCATTTGTGTTTAGTTGCTTGTGGATACCTTAACTTAGATAGAAAATAATGATACAGTTTAGAACTGTCATATATAGAGATATAGCAACAGTATAGACAGGCAGGCAGTTCACACAGGAAACCTCCACTGCCATCTCACTCACAGCAGAGCAGGGTGACACAGGTTACAGCCAAGAGCTGGGCTAAAAGGCTCTTGAACCACAGCCTCCAGCAAGTTCTGCAGTCATGGGAGATGAAGTTTAATGATCAACTGGCTCAGGGAAAACATCTCACTGAAAGTAAAATATTTCACATGGAAAATTTTGTTTCACTGAGAATTTCTGGCTTTCACCTTGTTATTTTCTTTCATGTAAAAATTAGCAAAAAGCCTTAAATACTAGTACAATGGAACTGCTCCAGGAAAGATATTGTTATTTTATTTAGCTTTATTTTATTTTATTTTGTAAAAAATATCCCACTTGTCAAAAAAGTTGAATTTCTTCTTATTCTTCTCCTTCCATATTTTTTTTGTATTGAGGTTTCCCCACATCTAACAGAATAAAAATTATAATTTGATTCACTCTGTCATATGCTTTGCTTTACAAAATATCTATTTACTATACTTATTTGTTGAACATATAGATGTTTACTGTATCATATGTGGCAATCCGCACTAGTTTCTCCTCTATTTCCGGCATTATTAAAATGCTCTGAACACTGAGATACGAGAACTGAGCAGTAGCTAAAGACATTAGTGTATTCTATGTTCCTATAGCTTGTTGGGGTTTTCTCGTGGGAAATTATTGCTTATTTCAGGAATATGGATATGAATATTACCCCTGCTATCTCCTCTTCTTTTGGTGTCATTGGCTGTCTGACACTTTTACTCTTTCATTTCCTTCCTTACGTCCTGGATTTATCTGTAAGTTACTATGATTTCTTTCAGTGGATAAGGATGTGTTCAGAGTTCTGGCTCTCAGAACTTGGGACTCCAAGAACTCTTTTTATTTCAGGCTTCTTCCTCACTGCATTTTCCCATCTCCCTGTGCACAGTAGCAGTCCATAGGCAAATCACTTGGTTTAGAGCTACAGTGATGAGCTGGCCAAAATTGGACGAGGCAATGAATCTACACCACTGCAAGGAACCATTTTCAATGATCTGGGTGATTTCCTGCAGTCCCAGGTTTCGGTTTTGCAAGGCAGTATTTTAGTTCTTCATTTCTTGCTATCAGCTTTCAAGCAGATTTCATTTCTTTAGTATCATTCTTTCTTCTCTCACACCCTCCTTGTCAATATCCCAGTAATTTGCTGCTTTTCAGCTGCTACTGCCCCTGTGTGTATTATACATTACATTGTAGGAGATTCTATTCCTAGGAAATTGGTTTTGGGGAAAAGCAGCCATTAATTTTACAAGTGACAATTAAAAATATTTGGGTGATTTCCCTCCACTTTTCCTTTTCTCTTTCTCCTGAAACTAGCAGAAATTCATAAAGAAGTTCTATGGGAAGGTCTTATCAAATAAATGAATTTTACTTTTAAAGCTGGAAAGATTTGGAGCCATACAGACCTACACCTACATTTAATCTGAATTTTAGCACTGAGAATATTCTGTTGTATAATTATTTTCCTGGGTTTGGCCAGACTTCTACATATAGGTGGACAGCAGCAATGTTGGGGTTTTTCCCTCTCTGCTTAATTTCTGCTACTCAGAATTAGTTTTACCTGTTCTCCACAGTCATAAAATTGTCTTAAATTAGATTATTTAAAAAAAAAACAAAACATTTTAAGTGTTCTTACCATGCCAGAGTCTCTGCAGGACACTGAAACAAGAAATTTCTCTCAATAACTTTTTTTTCCTGAAGTATAGTCAGTTTTGAACACACATAATTAAAAAAAAATACACATAATTAAAAAACCCAAACAAAAAAGAACCAACAAAGAATGCACCCCTCCATTGCCAATTTTTATATTTGTAAAATAAAGCATGCATCTGATTTACAAGGGACTTAACTTTATCAATGTTGTACAAGTTGAGATTGAAATCAGCATTTTTGTTAGCTTAATAATTTAGGAACATTCACTTTTAAAAAATTATGAAACTTGAAAAAGTGACAATAAATGCAAAATAATAGTTCAGAGATTTCATAAGCTTTCTCTTTGCTGACTAAAAGACTATTTTATGTTTTAGTGTCACAGATTGATGTTGGTTGCTGAAGTATTTCCTTTAAGATGGACTAATAACTTGGGAATCTGTGGCTTCATTTAACAAAGTGGTATCCCCGTCTGAAGAACTCTCCCAGGAAAAGTTAGTTTTTATTTATTCATACAGAGCAATAAAAATATGCAATTTGGTGTTCCCAAAATTTTCTATAGTAGGGTGGGTGAACTTAATACATGTAATGTGTTTAGTATCACAAAGTTGTATTTTAAACTGATACATTGAAAATAACTAATAGAAAATCTGTAAGGCACTTGCTGACTAGAAACTAAACTAGAAACAGCAACTAGAAACTAAACTAAAAAAAATTGAAATGTTAAGAAAATAAAACAATTGTAATCTCAAGAAAATAAAGGTCAATAAGATCAATACCTAAACCAAGCCTCTTTTGAGATAGATTCAAAGTATGAATATGGATATATAGCTATATGTACATGTATATATATGTATTGCAAAAAGAGTAGAGAAATCTTAGTAGGAACTAAGTGTCAAAAAAAACCCCATATATTTTTGACACTAATTTTTGGTGTGACTCTTGTGCATCACATTAGGAAAGTCCCTACCCCAGTTTCTAGCATTGTGCCTTTTCCCCTACTTTTGATTTCCTACCATCAAGACAAGCATTGTAAAAATAGCCCTCACTTGCTGCTTCTGCTACAAAACACTATGTTTTGAATGGAAACAAAATAAGTGTATCAGCTATTATTTACACCCTTTGTTATGCTGTTTTGAGTTGGTGTGCTGGCACTATTACTTCAGCCTGAGTGACCTATTTTGATATAACTTAAATCTGATTCCCTTCCAATTTAACTAAATTGATATAAAAGCACTCTTATTTTGAAACAAGAGTGTCCATAGAAAACTTCTACCCAAAATAGGAAAAACTCTGATTTATTATTGAGATTGTTATTATAATTTCACTCGTGTCATAGACAAATCCAAAGTCATTAAATTGGGCAATAGTGATGAATTGAACAAAAGGAGAGCACAGCTGACAGAGGCTTCATGGGATGCAGTGCTCTGTTCCTCACTGGAACTTTCCATCGATGAAAAGTTCCACAATAAACTGGATCAGATTTGACCACATTTCGATTTATTTGAAAAAGTATGAATATTTACTGATAAATAAATATTTAATTTATTTTGTGGCAAGTGCATTGTTAAAAACTTGCTCAGCGTTTGAGTAGAATAATTCCTGACTGATATTACGTTCCTAATTTGTGATTCTCAAATATTACACATGAATTTCACAATTACCTGAGTCCATGGGTGGACAGAAAATGTTTTACGATAACCATGCAGTTCTGTCCTTTGAAGACTCACTAGTTGCTTTTTCTCATGACAATTAAGTATGCGAATTTAGGGAACCTGGATAACCTTTAGTTTTGAATTTGAATTTTTCTGCTGTTTCCAATATGATCCTTGCTACTTAGGAGCAAAGCTAAAGTAAATTATTTGTCCTGCTATGGCATTAATTCAACCTAATTGCCAAAAGGGTTCAATTTTTTTTCCTCAACATATCTTACTTTTGATTTATTATATTATTGGAATTCCAACTATTGATTCTTGAACTGTGTGTTCAAGATTTATTTGCAGGTAAAGATTTCTGTTAAGGTCTCTAGAATCTCTTCATGTGACTAAAGGGCTTGTGGGGTAAATATTCTTAGATTTCAAGTTTTGGAGTTGGTTCTGAGCTAGGAATGAATGAGGAAGAGGCGTGCATTTCATGCTATTTCAAGTAAAGCATCATGAATGTCGCAGTCAATGAAGCTGATCAGAAGCAGCATTAGACTTGCCTATAATGATAGATGGGGAAATAAACTGTATGGTGGATACCCCTGAACTATGGCAGAAGCAAATAGATTAAAAAGTAAAAAAGTCAAATGCTTTCATATTGGAATAAGACACATACATACACACACAGAAAAAAAAATCATGAAAGTTTTAAAAGGAAGATAGAAAAGAAGGAAAAACAGTTAAAGAAATAATCTGAAGACCCAGTAGGGAATATCAAGATAGGATATTAAATTGGGTTTAGAAAACTGTACTCATAAGATTATGTGAAGGCAGAGATTGAGGATCAAAAGAAGTAGAGTTAAATGGCTCAAATGCTTTCACTTGATTCTGAATCGACTCAGCACGAGCAGCTTGCGACATTTCGTCTGCCAATCTTCCCTGGATATGTGCATTCTCTTCCTAAAGCCCTCATTGTGATCTTTGTAAAAGAAATTCACATACTAATGATGTCCCTTAGTGTACCTTATGAAACATTCAAAATGGACTGTTATGGATATGGAGTTTAACAGGGAGCAACTAATTGTTTATGCTGAGCTAGCCTGAGGGGGTTTCATTTTAAAACTTTAAAATTATAAGACCTGAATTTCCAGGGTAAAGTTTCTCTAATAGAGGATTCAATAGCACATAGCTAGTCAGTGAGAAGCATACTGTGCCTTTTTCTTTTATATATATATATATATATATATATATATATATATGGAACTCTCTATAGACTATATTCTACTTATTTATGAGGCTTAAGTCTGACTATGCTAATAGTACAGAAAGAACCCCATCCAAAAGCCACCCTACCTGCTCACATGCTAGAATGCCTGTTGTGCCACCTTCCAAGCTGCTGTTTTATTAATGATCTTGAAACAGAAATAGTAGGGCATGAAGAAGAGTTAAAATGACTTACTGATATGTCACAGACATTTGCTGAGAAAATGAAATGCACTGAGAGGAAAAAGCACCAGGGAGGCCAATGAGGAACCAAATGTTCCATATTCTGATTTGTCTGACCTTCGCCTTCCTGAGATCTAAAGAGAAACGAAGCTGCCTTACTTGTGCTGGGCAGACTTGATATCTGTAAACTCCAGAACTGTATAGAATATGTACAGCATTCTATTATTTTCATTAAAAATTAATATTCTTTAAATCAAACACATCATTTGTTTTGTTATAAGGAAAAGAGCAGCATAGATACTCCATGTTAGCTCAGACTCATCAGTGCTTCATACTAGTTTCTTTGCATGTCTAGTAAGAATTTTTTAGACAGGAATGAATTGGGAAATGCTGATGTTGAAGTCCGTCACAACAGTGGAAGAAAGAAGACGTGTAAGCAATTGTGTAGTTTCAAGCAATGAACAACCATTTTAATTTTGTTTTTTTTGTCCATGTAGCGATTCTGTTGGGCCTAATTCTGGGGGTTTTTTTCCAGGTGTAGTGGTTTTGGTTCACGAATCCAAGTCATGGCATCAATTAGTGTGGTGGGTTGAGTGCTGGCCAAATGCCAATGCACCCACTAAAATTATGTACATATTTTCTGCTATGAGAAAAGAATTAGGAGGAGAGGAGGCTCAAAACTTTAAAATATAAAGAAAGCTTTATTAAAAGAATTAAAAGAAAAATAATAAGGAATCAAAATAAACCTGCAGTACACTTCTCCTGTCCCCAGTTCCTCTTTTTTTTCCCACTGACAATGTCAAGAGACAAACCCTGGTATTTTCAGTCAGTTTACCACCTCTAAAATGATCTTTCTTCAGTTCACTTAGGGAGAGGAGTTTCTCCTGCCATGCTATGGAGACCTTTCCACAAGAAACCGTTCTCTTGTGGTTTTAATTTTCATGAATAGCTGCCACCTGGAAATCTATAGTTGTGAGGTCCCTCCCATGTTTGGTAGTCTTCCAACTACCAAACATGGGTCATCTCAGCTTATTGGGGTGCAATTTTAAGGATGAACTGTTCTGGCATAGAAACAAAAATTCTCTTCATCCATCTGTAGAAACTGAGGTTTCTTCTTTATCCCTTGGGCAAAGTTCCTCATTTCTCTCATGTCTCTCTATTCAAGCTTCTCATCAAATCACAACCACTTCAACATCTGCCTGCTTCATCACTGGTGCCTCTGCTCATGGCTGTGGTTAGATGCAACATTCCCCCAGTGCATTCCATGAGTTACAAGGAAAAAGAATCTGATGTATTAATTCTATCTTCATCATAGCCTTATAAGAGATTTTCAGCCCAAGACTGTCTCCCATCTGAGCTTTGGCTCTTCCTTCTTCACTGATGTTGGTGTCTCTACGTTGTTGTCTTCACATGCCTTCACCTTTCCCTTTCTCTTATTTGGGAGAAGTGGCGCCCGCAGGTTTTTCTGCTTTTAAATGTAATTTAACAGCACTGAAAGAGCCATTCTTAGCTGGGCCTTGCATTAGGAAATGGCCTTTCGCTGCTGGTTGCATACGTGATCTCTGCTGGGCAGCAGCCCATGGAGCTGCTCACGTGTTGATTTTGGCTCCTGCCACTAAGGGGCTGGGCCAGAATGGCAGTGGCCAATCTGGCTGCATGCCGCTTTTCCAGCCCCTGCTGTGTTCAGTTCCAGATGCAGGAGTAGATTCTGTTTTTCTGCGTGGGCAGCAGAGCTGCTCTTGGGCTTAGCCCTCGATTTCCCATGATGCTGTCAGGATGGCTTGGCGGCTCTTGGCCGCAGCAGGGCTCGGTCTGGCATGGCGCAGGAGGCTGTGCTGGGCTCAGTGGTTGTAGGATTTCTCAGCAGTCACATGGCAGCCCAGCCCTGCCCAGCCTGGCTTAGCAGAGCCAGTCCAGAGCCCAGTGGAACTGGCCCGGGTTCCTTCCCCCACCCATCCCAGTGGCCAGGCCGCATGGGCCCAGACTGAGCTCTTGCTGAGAGGACGGATGGGTGGGGAAGCTCCCTCCCCGGGGGGCTCCCTCCCCCTTACTTCCTGGCTCCAAAACACAGGAAGTAAAAAGAGAATTTTCCCCATCTTTTTCTTCTCTTAAATATGGTTTATAGAGGTGTGTCCAGCTTCTCTAATTGGTTCTGTCAGGCATGAAGGAAGTCGTAATATTTCTACAGAGATGGTCACTTCTGTGGTTGACCTTTTTTCCTTACCAAAAATTTAACTAAGGCAAACCCAGGACACTGGACAATAACCTTCCTGTATTATGTCACAGCACACAGTATATTAGTTCTGTGTCCTTTGCAGGGATCCTTTGGTGCTGAATTGAGGTCTGTTTTTCTAGCAGCATGGCAAATGAAGACTTCTTCCCATAGCAAAAAGCAGTGTTAGCAGCTAATTTCCTACATCAAATCTGATCTTTTTGAGTAAATGGGGATGGCAAATTTCACAAGAATCTCAATGGGGATGGAGGCATTCTGGATGAATCTGGAGGAGGACTTCTGCCCATGCCCTTTGACCATTTGATCTCTGAAGAAACTAAGAGAAAACCTGAGCAGGACAGATTTTCTCAAGTGTCTGAACTGATGAATGTGTCCTACTTTGAATAATTTAAAAATCAGAAAGAGGACTGGGAAATGCACATAAGCAAAGCAGACAATCTTGTCAGATTGTCAGAGAGAACAGAAATCTTGAAGGATTTTTTCTTTAGAGATGAATTTTTTCCGTACTATCAGAAAGCACTTGGAAGTAAACAAGTCTGTTATCTTTATCTTTTGTGGATTACGCATTTCATGCCCTTTTTTTGCTAAGGTTTCCCTGCTTTTTTTTTTTTTTTTTTACTTTTGCTTAAAGATTAACATACCTGAACTGCAGAAGAGCATTTCAGATGAATGGGTGACTTCATTTTGCTAGTGAATGAAATAATGCTTGCCTATGTCTCACACATGAAATGCTCTTGGGAGCTTAAATGGCTCTTTATAAATATGCTATTTGAAATTATTGCATACCATAATGTCTGTGTGGCATCCTGTAGCTGAAATGGGAGCCGTAACTCTGAATCTCTGCAGTGAGCAGATACTAGAACCACTAAATGATTCTAAGTTGGTTTAGACTCTTCTCTTTGTCAGATAGATTCAGTGCTTTTGGAGAGCTGTGGGTTTTCTTTCAGAGGCAGGAGACCTTTATCCACAGCTCAGACAGAGGATGGATGGCAGTAGTACCATCCCACTCTGCCTTCCAACAGCTTGTGGCACCAGCTGAGTAGGTCTCTTTGAGGATAGGGAAGATGAAATCTGCAGCCGCAGCATCCCTGTGGAGTTTGCTCACAAACATGACTGACGCCATGTGCTGTGTGCCTGCATGTCTAAACAGAGCACAGGAACAGGGTTTAGAATCCCAGCTCATTTCTAATTGCTTTTCAGTTTGAAGACCAAATTTTAGAAATGCCTGAATTCCCACAAGACTGTTTGTTTTCATGAGACTCTAAAACGTAAAAGTCAGTGCAGACTTTAGCCCTCTGTCATTACTAATTTAAGCAAGGTTTAGACTATTAACTGAGAGGTCAAAGGTTCACTCTGTTATCACAACATCACCAAGCCCTCCAGCCTTTCTCTGCCTTCTGATAATTGTGTTTGGTTTCTGTTAGAGGCCCAGAATGCTTGTTAGATGCTAAAAAGGTGTAAAACATAATCCAGTAGCGTCTCCAAACTAGTACCCTGGCAAGCACAAACAGTGCATCTAAGACCATGTTAGTATTGATCTTGAGTCAGATTGCATTAGCCCTTCATACGCTACCTGGCTCGAGCCTGCCAGGGAGTCAGCAATGCAGAGAAAGGCAGACCCAGGCAGCCAGATCGATGGATTAATGACGTCTGTCTCCTTTCTGCAATTTTACTTCCTACATATCTCTCTTGATTCCCTTGTGCTCTCCCTGGAAATGCCCTTTCTAAAGGTTCAGAAGACACATAACACAATTTTGTACAAGCGATGCCTGTATAAAAGCAAATATTAAAAAAGGAAGCATGACAACAACATGTGTCTAGATCTATGTATGCACCTACACTCATACATAGATTTTTCTCTCACAGTAAAGATTTTTCTTATGAATATGTTGTGTTCTCTTACACCTTAAGCTGATATGTAGAATTTTAGGAAAAGCAGGCTATGTCTGGCAGATGGTAATTTTTACATTATACAGAGAACTGAATAGAACAATTTTTAAAATTTCCAGTTTGTGGATGAATAATAGCTGTAAACTTTCCTAGAGAATTTTTAGCTTTCTTCTCATGTCTCTTTCACATCTATCTTCCTTTGAATTATGAGCATTTCTCATTACTTACTGGCAAGATGCACCCACCTTCACACAACCATGGGTGGATTGAAAATAAGTTTCTTATACTATCAATAAATTATTATGTCATTTTTTTCTGGTTTTTACTTTATAATTTAACACACAATTTTCAAAAATAGTATGCTGTAGCTAAATATTTCACTGCATGTTACCCCATATGCCACTTTACTATTTATTTTCAAAACAAATCTCCTTTTCCATGTGACCATACCTTCAGGTTTATTCTACCCCTCCTCTTTGTAATTTTTTTTCCTAAAATGATATTTTCTGGTTGAGTTACTGACAAAGCAATATCAGATCTTTCTGATTTCCATTCTTCATCAGAAGGGATCTGTCAGGGAGAAATGTATATACAGCTTCCTGTCTTCAAATGTCATTCTCTTTTAAAAATATCTATTTGGGTTTTTTTCTCCCTATAGCATTCTACCACCTTTACTTACCTCATTCTTCACCATTTTCCTCACCAATTTCCAGTCTGCCTTATTTGACATCATTTACATAAGTTTTACTGCCTTAAACCTATTTTTCCAACCCCTTCTGAGAATCTCAATCTTGTATTTGTGATTATTTGTATTACAGAAAGAGCTATGGGACCTAGATGAAACCAGAACTCTATTTTATTAGTACAGATTCATGCTGAGAAACAATACTCAATCTGAAGACTTGATAATAGTGGGATCCAGACTTGGACACCCCAGAGAGATATGCATTTTAAGCATGTAGTGAGGCAGGAAAAAAATACCTGACTACCTCACACAGGCAGTGGGAATTACCATGAAAACTGGAGCAACCTCCCCAGGGTGGGAGAGAGACCCCACTGCTGAAGTTTTCATGATGCGATTGGATGGGGTGCTAGATAATATGGGCTCCCTTTGCCGTGGAAATTTGGGCCAGATGATCTTCCAGGGTTTTACTGCCCTGAGCTGTCCATTCATTATTTTAACTAAGAATCTCTCTGCTCCTCTTGGAAGACTTTGAGGGCCTCCATCACCTTCACTGGCGACTCAGGTACATCAGGCTGATTATTTACCTTCTTACATTAGTTTGGACTTGTCCCCACACCAAAGCCTAAACCCCCTGAGCATCAGCACAGTCTGTAAGGCTCTTGCTTGTCTGCCTCTGGTTTGATGCAAACTGGTTCCCTCAAGGGGAAATCTCCCAGCAGATGTGGATGGTGGGTGGTGCTGGATGCCTGTTCCTACTCAGGTAATAAAGCCCAAGTCCTGAACAGTGAAGCACAGCAGGTAAGGTGACACAGACATTGCTGGGGGCACATTGCTGGGGAGGAAAGCTTAATTAAAATTTTTTTTTTTAAAGCACAGGTCAGACATTTCAGTTGTGAGGTCTGGATGTGACCAAAAATCAGTTAAGAAAGTACTAGCAAAGGAGACAGAATGGAAGTGATTCACCGTGTGCTGTGCATCTGGTCATAGTCTAGCATGGATCTGGCTGGACTTCCTTGCCTCCAATCTCAAGAGCAGTTGCTCATATTTACCAAGCGCCAGACTGGCATACAGTCTTGTCCTTTTTTCCTTTCCCCTCACAGATTTCCTGGTGGTTTTGTTTTGTTTTGTTTTGTTTTTCTTTATTTCTTTCCCTCTCTTTTTTTTTTTTTTTTTTTTTTTTTTTTTTTTTTTTTTAATTTGTTTGTTTGGTTTTGGTTTTGGGGGATTTTTTGATTTTTTTTTTGTTTTGTTTGTTTGTTTGTTTTTCTGGTTTTTTTTTTTTTTCCAGTGATCTAAGCTCTTCTTTTGAAGAATCCCTCCCTTCTCTGGGCAGAGTGTGATCAGACTATTTAAGACTTTCTGAGCCAGCTGGGAGAGGGATGTGGGACTAGTGCAGTGCTCCCAGACAGTTCACCAAAAAGGGATGGGGGGCAAACTATGGCAGAATTCAAAAGCAAAGCCAATGCCTCTGCGACTCAAAGGTCCTGCTTTTAGAGGTGCCATGAATGTTTTTCTATCCTGTGTGGGAGCTGCAGTGTGGTTTGTGGACTGGCTCATAAATTTGAATAATAACTCTGGCATGCTGCAGAACTCCTTGTGTTTTTGTCCCCACAAGAGCTTCATGCAAGGAAGGACAGATTCTACCCTCAGTTATGGCCATGATTACCTATGGCTTCATTACATATGCAACAGATTCAGCTCCTTTTCCTAGGAGAATGGGTTCCTATAAGTATAACTATAAGCCCACAAAGTTGTTGAATATTTTATGAAATTGTATTTTAGTTTGGAAGGGATCTGCTAGGAATGTATTGCTTTCTTCCTGCTGAACTCTCTGAACACTCTTAAAAATCTTGATAATGTTCCTGACAAACCTTTCAAGGCTAAGCAGTTTGTTTCAAAACAGGAAATAAATTACGCATCTGAAAGTTGTTCACACACTTGATCTATGCTGATCAAAACCCCCATCCCTCAAAACTGGACAGGTTTTCTTTGAGGCATTTTATACTGCGTTCAGGTTCTTCTTGTTAATTTAGGAAAAATGCTATAGGCCAACCATTTTTTATTATTTATGACTATTTTCAAAAACTCATTTCCCCTTTCCTATCCTTCAATGAGAACACTGGTGACATTCTATTTTATGGAGCTCATATTGGCATTTCTGCTAACTCCATGTTCACACTGTGGGGTTTAAAACTGCTGCCCATTGCTACAGTGCTTGAACACTCTTTCTTCAGGGTCCTATCCAAAAAGCTGCTCCTTGCATCAATTCAAAGATTCTTTGTCTCTGTCTTTACACATTAGAAAGAGTTACCTTGCAAAATTTACAAATGTAGAATATTTAATATCAGAAGTTAAATAAACTCCCTAGACATTGGGATCCTTAATCCATGCAGCATGCCCTAATATCCATGTTTTGGTATCAAAGAGCTCATGTGAACCACAGCATTTTAGCAAATGAAGGGGTGCACTTTAAGTGCTTGCAAATATAAAATATTCATTCTTGGTAGTGATAAGTACACAATTACAGACTATCCTGAGAATAATGAATCTGAAGAACTCCTATATTTCATATCTGTTCATCATGCAGGAGTAACTGTACTATTTGTCTAGACCAAACATGAATAAATCATTTGATTGTAAAGATAAATATAGATGTTTTTGCAAGCTATTTGTGATTAAAGCCTTACTGTGCTAAATACTGTAGAGACATGGAGTCAGTCTGTGCCCCTGACCTGAAGACAAAAATAGAAGAAAAACTCTGAAAAAGGAAAGTTGAATCAGGCTTGATTAAGATTACTTAGAAGGTCAGCCACCACAGTAAGAGTGAAACTATTCTTCTAATCCAATCTAGGCCAAACCTCCGTTCATCAAACCATGTTGCATTTTATTCCAAATCATTCTATGTACTTGCTGCGAGGACCATTTCATTTTCTGTAAGGTTGCTTCCTACTGTGCAGTACTTGTGAGAGTATTCGTTACTTAATGGAAAAGGAAAAGAAAGTATATTTGCTGAAGTTGAAAAACAACTGAAAGTACACAAAATCTATTAGAACTCAAAGAAGTCATCCATTTTTTTAAATGGACAAATAATATTCTGGTCCTGTCATTTAGGCTTGTGAATAAAATTAGAGTTTTTCAACAAAATAATTTTATTTTCCTAATTTTATTTGAAAAAATGAAATCATTCAAAGTCATAAATCAGTTGGAAAAATGGGGTTTGGCTTAAGAAGAATTACAATAAAAAAACCTTGTAGAGAGAAACAAGAAAAATGAAACAAGAAAATTTTGACAATCACAATAGAGCTTCTTAAAAATATTACGTGACAATATCTTGGATGATCTTTTAAAGCGAATATTTTTGTTCTCTGACCAACTCAGTATCTGAAACTTATTACTTATTCTTTACTTAAACCCAAGAGCACTATAAGATTTCAGTCAAAAATATTAACTGGGATGTAATATAAATTCTTTTTGTACTGACTGACTACAGGAAGGTTCATTACACCTGGTAAAAAAAAACAAAAAAAAAACCAGACAAACAACTTGGAAGTACTCTCAAATTTTTATGCAACAGTGATAATATTTGTACTTTATGAGTCTCAAGTCCAAACCTGAAATCCACACAGAACTTAGTCAAGAGAATGAAGTTCGAAAAGCATTCTTTTGGTTTTGTTTTTTTCTTTTTTCCACCCTCAAAACTGTGTCTAAATGTTTGTTTTTTTAATTTTTAGATTTATATTAAAAGAGAAAAAATATTTATTACCTTAAATCCCCCAGAACTTCAAAGCAGTTAAGAGGATTTTACTCTTACTTTCCAGATGCATTCTCTAATGAAGTCCTTTTCAAACCAGAAGTAAGATAATAAAAAACTTCTAAGTTTCTGAATAGATGGATTGCTAATAATTTCTTTGCCAAGCTTAATTATGGCAGGCTCCCATGAACAATACAGTTGGTCAGCCAGCACATCCTTCAATTTGTGTTCATCACAAAATACCCAAACTCTGAAGGGTGGTTTACAACTGTGAACATGGGAAGGCCAGGGGTGGATCTGGGGAGACTTTGCTGTGGCAGTGGTGGTAATTCAGACAAAGAACTCTGATAAATTCAATTTTGACTAATTCCATTAACATTAATAACTCTTTTGCCATGTTTTGTGACCATAGGTAATGAAATTCTTTGCATTGGAAGATCAATCTCTGTTGTATGGAGAATGAGACAGAATAGTTTGCCCAAAATCACCTTGGAGTCAAGGGGCAGAGTGGAGGAAATATGTTCTGAGACTTTCCAGGCTCTGTTGGCAGGCATTGCACAGCACTTGGCCATCTCTCCACTGCAAACCACACAGCTGAGTGCAGGAACAGAAATTTGGAGGCTTATGAATATCTGAAGTGGACAGTCTGTGCATTCTGTAAGGATGGGAGCCTTTTTCAGTTCTAACAGGGAGAAAAGGAGCCTAAATCCTTATCCTGTCCTGTTCCTAGTCTCCAGTCTTAAAGCTTAAAATCTCTTTTCTAAGCTGTTACAGCTTGCTTGAGAATGAAATGTTGAGAGAGGGAAACACAAAAATTTCCTAGGGAAAAAAAAAACCAAAATCCTGGTACATTGCTGCATATCAGAGGCAAGATTAAACTCACTTGCTGTGAATAATAACAATCATAAAAATGAACATGGTAATGTAAAAATCCCAAAAAGATACTCTACAGCTATGACAGAAGTTGTACCATGTTTGGGCTAAGACATAACTTTCCATCAGTCAGCTTCTGATTTGTCCATAATATAAAAAAGACCAAATCCTTCAAACCTCTTTCTTTTAGAATACTAATGAAGAAATAAATACAGCAACATTTTTGTTTTTACCAAGACAAGGAAGGGAATAATTGAAAATCTATTTTAAAATACTTGAATATCTTCATGCAAAAGCAAATTAAATATACTAATTTAAGTAACATTTAATCTGTGTAGATTTAGAGAAAAAAAACTTAATAGAGAGAAGAATAGTTTTGGAGTAATATTCTGGTACTGCCTGTAAGTGTGCAATTTCAGCTCTGGTTAATATTTTGTGCATCTGAATTATTCTCTAAATATGTGCAGATAAAACATTATTTAGACAGATAGATTTAATTTTGGAATTATTATACTAGTTACAAATTACAAGCTAATTGTGTAAGGCAGAAAGTTATTCCTGGGGTCCATATTATCCTTTTTGGAATAGGCATTCCCAGACAATATTATATACTCAAATAAAAAAGTTCAGTGCTGAATCAATCCAAGGTCATCACAGTTTGTCTGTTACAAACTTATCAAGCTTGATAAGAAAGCTACATTAATGAAAATGCATTATATTTAAAAAAATACAGAACACTGCTAAGTTCTTGTGTTAGTGATGATAATTTTGCATTTGACATGGAGTTAAAAAGAATTTCTCTATTTGATGGTGTGTTAATATCTGTACTGACAAATCCTTCAGCACATACTATAGCTGCCATTGCCTGGAGGAAAACCTAAGGACATTCTAAAGAGCACTGTGCAGGGAGGTTGTAAAGAAGTACTCAGTTTGGAGTTGTTAGACTGAAACCGAGCAGGAAGGTTTGATGTATTGCCAGAAGGCTTTATCTTCTCAAAAAGTTTATAATCAAGCACAAAGGAAAGTCTACTGCACATTTTGTTGTTCAGCAAACATGAAAAGTTGTTTTCCTTTCATTAATACATCTTTACGCTGAGACTTATCCAAAACAACACATTCTGTAGATATTATTACCACTCAAAGTCCAGGATTAATTCACTTCAATTAAAGTTTGATTCCTTTTAAAATTGGTTTTTAAACTATGTTTGGCAGAGACATTTGAATCAGAAAGGAAATTACAAGTTAAAACAACTTTTCTCACATTATAAAATCTCTGAAATATTTCACACAGATTATGGACCAGGTCCCTTAGAACAATCTGATTTAGAAGAGTAATTATTGCCCCACTTTTCATGGGAACAATGGGGACTAAGGAATTAAAGTTCTACATATATATTACAGAGAGTTGAACAGTAAATGGAATCCATACGCCATTAAGTCACCAATAAATTTCCACTGAAATATAGGATGACACTCATGAACCCACACACACATAAGTGCTCCCCCTGCCCCACTGACATTGTTTGTGAATCAGGCCTTATAATATCGATGTCTACAACATGATAGCTTTGCCTTTAGACCTTGCTGCAAGTTTCTCTTAAAATTAATGGAGAGTCAGTTGTTTTTTTTTTCTCTTAAAATTAATGGAGACTCAATCTTACTAGGTGGCAGCTTTAGGAATGGTTAATCACAGTTCCCAAATGCCAATCTTTCTCTACTGATGCTAAATAAAACCTGGACATGTAGCTCAGAAGACATGCATTTACAAACCTCTGCCCACAATACGCACTGAAGCATTTCCCAGCATTTTCCTGTGATTTTTTCATTAAAAACAATTGACAAGTACATGGCTATGAATATTAAGCAACCTTTTAAGGTGCTTATTCTCTGTTTTGAATGCACATAAATCAGTTAGGGCTACAGTTTTAAAGGCATTTAGACATTTAAAGGTAAGATGCAGATTATGCATTATGTGTGTTTTCTTACTTTTCAGCAATAAATAAGAAATGTTAATGATATTAATGATTTAGGAGGGAAATGTGACATAGGAGTATGAGAAAGAGTCAAGCTATAGGAATAAATTATTTGTGACATATATTAGCCCCAGGTGAGCTATGCTGAATAATATCACCTTAGCTAGGGGATAAAATTTTTCCTATGGCCTTAGAAATTACTCACTAACCTGCTGTAAGTATGCACCTGGGTTTAATCTGCAGCCTTGCTCTTAAATGTCCACTGAATATTGTTGTATTATGCATAGATGAAAAACAACCCACCTCACATATACTCAGTGCTGGGTAGAAAACTGAAAGACCTGGAGTACAGCTGATATCCTGGCTACAGAAAATTCAGTATCAGAACCCCCATGGAGCTGGATATGGAGAGATTTTCTATTTCATCCTGAGTGTCATAGACCAGCAGATGTGTTGGCCAATATATTGAAAGAGAATAATAAATTCTGTCAGTGGAAAAAAAAAAAAAGAGAGAAAGAAAGAAAGAGAGAAAGAGAGAAAGAGAGAGAGAGAGAGAGAGAGAGAGAAAGAAAGAAAGAAAAGAAAGAAAAAGAAAGAAAGAAAGAAAGAAAGAAAGAAAGAAAGAAAGAAAGAAAGAAAGAAAGAAAGAAAGAAAGAAAGAAAGAAAGAAAGAAAGAAAGAAAGAAAGAAATTATACTTTTTTTTTCTCATTGATTTGAGTGTTGTCAGGCTGCAAAAGCAGAAACCATTTAGCCAGTATTTAAAGAATAGGAAGAATGGATAAAAGATATATTCTGGGAGACAAAACTAAAAGGACAAAATCCACACAGTGGATCTGAGAACCTGTATGGGATAAATGGACAAACAGTAAGTCACTGACATAATTCAGTATTTTTGCACTGTTTTCCTGCCTCTTTACAGAAGTGCAGAGCACAGCCTGAGCAGAATCTCTTCTGCTCAGTGTTAGCAGAGCCTTGTTTAAAGTATCATAATAGAAATTAGGTATAATGGTGTGAAGAAAAGGAGAGGTAACTTCAAGCTGAGTATTAAGCCAAACTTTCAGCAGGTGAAATCTGTTCAAACTTGCCATACGATAGTGCTGGAAAAGCACAAGGAATCATGGTCCTGGGAGAATTCCAGTATTGACAGATATATTACTATATGACTGTCCACTCTCAGTATTGATGATATCTCTTCAGTTTAGCTTTTTCTCCTTGCTGGTGTTGCAGTTTGTGTTTTTATGCTCTGTTAAATATGGCACCAGGAGGTGCCAGCTTCCTCAAGTAATGACAGGGCATGCATTTAAAAAGAGATAATCAATTATATGGTGGGGGGCACTGAAGGATTAATTCACTGACATGACACAGGGCATGATTTTGCCCAAATGTGCTGTAGTTCTCCTATGTGGCTGTGTGCAAGTGTTGCCTGGGACCATACTTGTACTGCCATGCATCACCATGCCTACATCACAGCATTTATGGTCTAGGTTCCCAGAGGGAGTCCAGCATCCTGTGTTAGGTTCTTTGTCTACCTGTACAGTGCATATGGAGAAGAGAACATACCAGAGGGATATCCTTTAGCAAGTTGCTGCCCAAATAAATACTGGTATGGTAGGCATTATTTTGCTAGATGGATAATTGCTTCTTGAAAATATGGGTTTTACTCCATTTGGGTTTACAGCCTAGTTCTTCTGAATGAAGTGGCCCTGTTCACAGAGCTCAAGAGGAGGTTTTTAAACATATTAGAATAGTAGTTAGAATGCCAACCTTAAATATTTATACTCTGGTTTTATAAATGAGCAATTGTAAGGAAGGACTGGAAGTCCTTTTACTTCCTTCTACTTCTCTGCATGAATCCACAAAGTCTGAAAAGAAAAAAGGACAACATTTTTATTTACTCATGATCCAATTTCTGTCTGCATGACATGAGTTTTAAGGGACTGGTTCTATTCTGAATATTTCTGCAATACTTTAGCTCAGTGAAGATCTGTTTCAGTTAAAGTGTATAAGTGTAACTTTAATGCAAAAAGACCAAAGTAATTTTCATATTTTCATAGTGTTCATTACCTTATATAAAGAGAAAACACATCTTGTGTTTGTTGTTTCATTATTTTGGGTTCCAGAAAGAAAGAATCAACCTATATTTTTTTAATAAACATGTGACAGGACTATGTAAAAATATAGTTTATTTTGAATTTTCTTGCTATTGTCCTTGCCCTGAGTGACATTTCCTTAATGCCCTCAAATATTTGAAACACAAAATATCTTAGTGTTCCTTGTCTCAAAAGTGTTATTAAATGTTTTTTAAATGTTTTGGTTTTTTTTTTTTTGCATTAGCCTCAGAACTTCTTCAAAAGTCCACGTGGATTAATTGTAATGCACTTCATTTTCAGGGAATATATTATATTTTGAACAGTCATGCTGTTTTTCTGACTAGAACTAGAGAATACTGAATGGATATCACCAGAGACTTAATGAACATCTTTCTTGTTGGAAAAGACTTCTTCCTTCTTCCTTGGTTTTAATCTCCTCATTCCTGTCTGTGGCAGATGGCATTATGCTGATGAAGAAGAGACAAGTCTGGTTCTCAACAGCTTGTGCCAGCAGACCAGCAGGGCTTTTCCCTGCAAAATTCATCTTATGTAATGAATAGAAGGCAATTATTATTTAAAAAAAAGGAAAAATAAAAAGAATTTAACATTCATCTGTAAAACATACTCGGGAGAAACAAAACATAGGTACTGCTGAAATACTGATATGCCTGTGTCTTGTGAAACTCTTCATTGTGGTGAAACTCTTGTTGATTCTGTAGGGCCCTGAGTGGGACGTATAAAATACTGCAGCTGTGGTGCATGTGGGACAGTTATTCTGATCAGATAATCTCGATTAAAGCTTTTAACTTGTCAATGAAATAATTAAATGCTGCAGGGAAGTAGATGCTTATCACAAATGATTAAGCATGCTGTTGGGTCAAAAGCCTGGTTTTGCATTAAAAACAAAACAAACAAACAAAAAAAACCAGCTTTACTTTGCTTTCATATTAAACAACAAACTTCAAGCCAGTGAGACATTTGAGCAGGAGTCTGCTATTGGCCAGCATTATTATCTGGATGCTGCCAAATATTAAGTAGCATGACATGGGAAACCCAACAGGATATATTTTTCATTTGAAGGTTAGATGTTCTCATGTTTAGTTCTAATCAGCTGACTTTTAGGAATATTGTCTCTTGTTCTAAATTTTAAGATTAAATTTAAAAAAAAATCACCAAAAATTGCATTAGACACTGACTAATATTGACTTTCAAGACACAGGGTTTGTTCCTGTGTGCTGAGCTTTTTTTTTTTTTTAAAGAAGAAATCTAATCTCATAATTTTATGGACAAAGTTTTCAGTTTTTGGGACAGTCATTCAGTCTGCAGATAAAAACATTTAAAAAATAATCATATGCAATATAATATTGTCTTCCAGAAAATGAATTACTAACTTCTTATGTTTAATATAGACCATGAATGGGTTCTTTGAAATAGCATTTTCAACCTGTGGTAATCAAAATACAGAAAGAAATATTTTACCCTGATACCAAAATGTCATATTTATTTAGCTTATTTTATTAAAAATGATTCTCATGTTATTTAAAGCCCAATAACAAGGCTAGATTTCCAAGAGAAAAACATGGAGATCCTGATGCTGGAACCACAGCCTGAATTTAGGATGAAAATAGATTTCCAAGTTGGGCTTGACACAATACAATCTACTGATTAGCATTTATGTTCTATTGACTTGTGGAGGATAGAGTGTTGGGCCACCCAAATGCTGTCTGATAACAATCCACTATATATGATGACTTTCCAATGAATTTCTGACATGCTGCAGCTAAAGAAGCTTTTAATCTCTTCCACATGACAGGAGGCTGTGAGTTCAAGTGGATCCCAGATATTACAGCCATGGTATTTTGTCATGGCCATTGTATTTTGTAGTGGTTGCGGCATTTGTGAGGTGATTGTGGTATTTTCCCATGTAAAATGTAACCAATGTATTTGCTAAGAATCTTAGCTGATTCTTTCTTTTATGAACACCTCCCCAAACCAAAAAGAACCCACAAAACAACAAACCAGTCAACAAACAAACAAAACCAAAACCCCAAACCCAAACAAGAAAAAAACCTAAACAAAAAGCCAAAAAAGACAAGCAACAAAACCCAAGATAATTCAAACAACAAAACAATGTTCTCAGATTTTAAACCTCTCACATGGCTGGGATTTAAGTTTTACACTTCCCCAAAAGATTGATTATGCTCTTGCCACATTCACATGCCAGAAGTATACTGTATTGATTGGATGTCTACTGCTTTTAGCAGTTAATAAATCCCAAGTTAGTGTTTACTGGCTTATGAAAGAGAGAGAGACACAACAACATTGCATATATTAATTGTGCTTTTAAAATTAAATGTCGGTAGCATATCAGAAAGGTGGAACTATTTTCATTAATGCGCCAGGTTGACAGCAAATTGTGTTAACAAAGTTCAGCAAAATGTCTTCGGTGTCCCTGGGATGTTCATAAAAATAAATTAGCCTGTGAAGACAGCATGCCTAGGGGATTTCTAACACATCTAATTGTACCAGAATGCAAAGCAAGCCAACAGGTTTGCTGAGATGATTAACAGTTAACTGGGTTTGGAATATGAACAATTCTTCTGCATACTCATAATTTATTGTAATTTCTTTAGGTTGACTACAACCTGAGACCAATTCAGGGAAAAGAAAGCTTATTTATCTTAGTTTTCGTCTGGATTGTGAATGAGATCACTTTTTTTAACTACATGGTTTCTGACCACTGACAGCACAGCCCAAAGTAAAGGTGCTCACTGATGCTGAATAGATGAGAAAAGACTGGTTATTACATCTCAAAGAACTGCACTGCAGAGTATTTGACTCTGGGCCTTGATGTCAGTAGTCAAGATGGGAAAGGTAATTGCATTAATTAGCTTAACAGGAAAAATCTTCCAAAAAACTTCTGTCTCTTTCAGAATGAGATAAAATATTTTCAGGAAGGAAATATGTGGATCATTTGCTAAGTAGAAATCTTAGTTGACGGCTAAAACTTTGAATCTCAGTTAGCAGAGCTAGAGTCAGCAATTTAAAAGTTGGGTACCCAGGGAAAGGTGATCAGTGAGGCTCTTTTTAGAGACAAGACAGGTGTCTTGGACCATTATTCATTCCCTTTCTGAAATAGGCATGTAAGGAGGGTGATCTGAATTACATCAATTGTTATGCTGTTCTCTTTGTCTTTAAGTACTGTAGCAAGAGCATAAGTGGCTAAAGGGGAACGCTCAACTCCTCTTCAGTCAGATGACTTTCATCCTCACATGGGTCATTGATGCAAGAATTATTGTAGCATTTATTGCATCATATTGCAGGACACATTATTCCACAAAGGTGGATGAGGATTAAGTGACTTCCAGTGATCTGAGCAGGTTTACATCATTACTTTTGACAATATTCTGACCTGGGTATAATATCCACTATCCTTTATATCCTTTTCATTCTGTTGTCTAGAAAGTAAGATAGAAGTAAAAAAAAAAAAAAATCAAAAAAACCAAAAACAACAACAACAAAAAAAAAAAAAAAACAACCCAAAAACCCAGCAAAAACCCCCCAAATAAATAAGCAAACTAACAAAAAAACCCAACACAACATAACCAAAAACCCTGCAAAAAACAACAACAAACAATAAAAAACCCACTCAAAAAAAACCCCAAACCAAAAAACAACCAACAAACCAACCAACCAACCAAAAAACTTCCCAACTCCCCCCTGCCAAAAAAACCAACAAAACAAAGAGGCCTGTAATCCTGTGATTGACCCAGGGATCAAATATCAAAATCATACAGTTAACACACACACACACACACACACAGACACAGCTAAAATGAGATCAGATTACCAGGAGTCAAGAGCATCTAGGAGCACAACAAACAGACCAGACTGCAACAGACCCATGTTGGAGAGTATCCTAAATGTATATTGTTAGAACAGAAACTGTCATAGCTAAATTTTCTATATTATTGCACAAGAGGATGCATTCAATATGCATTCGTGATGCATTCAATATCACGAAACTTCTATTTTCACCACATTCAAAGTATTCATAGTTTTGGACTCGTAAAGTACCTGACCTGACTAAGAGAGTAAATTGTTATTGTTAACAGTGGAAATTTTGCTCTTCAGAGTGAGAGATGACCATGGAAGGAAAGAGGTACAAGCAGAAAAGGAAGAGAATACATAGAATAATAATATACAGTGTGCTCGGTAAATATGGAATTAAAGGAGGGGAGGGGGAGGCAAACAGAAAAATCATCTGCATTAGAAAAACTTATGTAAGGCTAGACTTTTCATTGACCAAGGTTGTGTCTAGAATATATACAATTTCATAAGTCTTTATGTGGAAGACATTATTGCAGCAAAACTCAGAAATTGTGCCAGCAGTGATGTTTATCTTTTGAACGTAGTACTAAATTTGAAGAAAATTCTGAAAAAGCCCCTGTAAAACATTCAGGAGCTGCAGAAACAAAGTTACAGACCTACTAAAATGCTCAGGCCACTACGTTATCCATGAGAATGATGAGAGGTGGTTTGATCACACTATGTATGTTCTTCCTAAGACTGAAAATATCAGATATTAAAGAGGTTTTAATGTTGGAATCAATGGTTTGAAACTGTACCTTCATGGCTTTTAATTTAAACACATTTAAACCATGAAGATCAGGAAGGAAAAAACCCAGTACTGAGTGGAATTTTTAATTTATGAAGGAAAATTTTGTATTTGATGTGAACTTGGGTGCTGAGGAAGGAAATAAAAAATTTATTTCCACTTTAATGAAAAACCCTTACTTCAACAATATTACGTGGAATCAGACAAACAGCCACAGTGAGGCTGATATCAACTTCCTTACCTTCTAGCCCAAAAGGAATGAAAAAAATGCCTGTAGCAATTTTAGAAAGTTTGATGCATTATATATATATATATATATATATATATGAGTCATTAAATACCTTAATTTCCCTCCATTCAGCAAATTTGAAGATATTTTATCAGTGTAACGGCAGAATGCCAATTCATAACAACGCAAATATGTGGAAAAAATTGCTTGCTGAAAGTACCTCCTCTTCTCTTCAGCTGGCTAAAATTAGCTGCCCAGTTCCAAAATACGGTAATAAGGTGGGATAAATCCTATCATAAAAAGAATTCAGTGGAAAATAATCCATGAGAAAGGGTTTGCTCTGTGGAAAAAGCACTTACCATCATGCATTTGCTGTAATTATACTTAACTTTTCAAACTGTAATGAGCAGTGGTTCATATAAATGGCAGGTTAAAAACATGGATAATTTATTGTTTTTTCCTTTGGTGATCATTTTGATGCATGTGTTGTTTAAATGTTGATATATTATCTGCATTGAATTTGCATCTCTGGTCATTGTCCACTTTATTGCTGTTTCTCAACTGGAGATATTAATGCTTGGAAACATCCAGTACAGTAGTATCTCTACTTTTCTGACATTTTTTTCCCTCCTCCCACTTTCTAGTTTCCAAAATTCCAGAAAGAGTTGTACAAGAGGCACGTGCCTAGAAAAAAAATCTTCTGAGAGAAGATACCAAATGGGGCAAAGCAGGAGTGTGAAGTGACAGAAGCATACAACTGCTTTGCTGGTTTTCCAAAGCTGGGGATAATGTCAGGATGTAAACCCAGGTAGGCTGCACAGGAATGGCTGCCTTTTGGGAGACATGGGACTCTAAACAGTTCACAGTTGGAGTGTTTAATACAAAAAGGAAACAATTTGGTTTATAATCTAGTAGACATTTTTACCTCTTTCTTGGGATAAACACATTCCTCCCAAGTGGGGCTGGAACTTAAAGAAATTCTCTGAGTCAACTACATCTGGCACGTGCTCATGGGAGAAGTTGTGATGTTGGGCTGCTGGGAAATGCATAGGATCTAAGGAAGGGTGTGCCGAGACAGGATGGATGAGAGGCAGATGAGATGAGAATATTATTGTGAAATCTTCTCTTGGGTATCATGAAAGCTTCCTACAATTTTGGTTCTACGTATGAGCTTATTTTAGTGGAAAATGAATAAAAGTGTAAAAGACACTGAAGGCTGGAACTCCCATTAGTATCATGGACTCTAACTGAAAATGGTTTTCTTTCATCTCTTCACTTCCTGAGAGTCTAACTCTAAATAGTTAAGAAAAAAAAAATAAAATTATTGTTTCCCTATCTGAAATTTCCCTGCCTTATCTCTTTCTTTGCTACCCTTTGTAGCAGGATGTAAGACTGTGTTTACATTAAGACTGTCTGTTTAACTCATGCATTGGAGACATCTGTGTGGTGGCTTTGAACTACCTGCTTTCTACAGCTGTTAGGAAGAGAGCCATGGCAACACAGAGTGTGCTGTAGGCTTTAAAGTGTGCCCTTGAGATAGAAAGGAGGACAACATAATAAACCTTGACTACCTTCCAGATTGGAGTCAGAATGGATGTTAATTTGTCTCTTCGTATATTTTCCTGCTGCTAGTCACTTGTAATTGCTGTTTACAGACCCAGGTTGGAATGAGGTCATCACTTTGCCCCCAAGCTTTGGAATATTAAGCAGGATTTCTTAAACTAGGGTTGTCAGGGGTGCTGTCACCAGCTATCTTCTACCATGCAGCACACGTCCATTCTCAGTCCTATATCTCAGGTCTTAGACTTATCTGCATAAGCTAGGTAATAAATACACCACAGAAAGGTTATTTGCTCATTTCTCATCCACCTTAAGAGTACCCCCACCATATTTTAAGAATGTCTTCAGTGAGTTGCTGGTGCTTTTTTAAATTTTCTTCAACATTCTCCTCCTTTTTCTGATCACTTTAGGCTCCTTGATTCCTTTTCTAGGGTAAAGTGGAGTTAAACTAAAATCTCTTATGTGATAAAGAAAGAAATAATTCTAGATGTTAAAATAGGTTGTCAGAAATGTTGACAAGTGTAGATAGAGTGTGATTTATGGACCTTTAACTTTTTAAATTAAAATCTTATATCCTTAGGTAATATAGTACTGCTGGTGTGCATTGAATTCTCACACTGCATTCCAAATTATCTATAGTACATTAATTTACCATAGATCTGTTTCAGTTGTTTGAGTAAAATGGACAAGATAAATTGAATTAGTCTGAAGTATAAAGTCTGAAGTATAAGATTGGGAGGAAAGTGAAAATCCATGAAGACTGTCAGATGTAAGAATTAACTGCTATCACTTGAAATATTACTTGTGGAAAAGAGACACTGGAAGACAGAAATTTGGATACTCTGCTGGCTGATACAGTGGATATCCTATTCAGGGACATATAGCTTACAGGGATTTGTAGCATAGTTTCCTTTAAGTCTTAAGTTAGAAATAGAAATTTAAGAACGTAACCGAAGTCATATGAATTTGGGTCAATAACCCATAGATCTTGATCCTGCCAGGCTCATGGCAGAATTCAGAGTTGTAGGCCAGAAACCTCAGGAAATTTAAATTTTATAACACTCTGCCCACTAAGAGTTTTCCTTTGTATCACTCTTAATTGTGAACTTCCTACTATCCTGAAGCATGACAAAACAAAAAATCTTGATTATTCTAAATTTTAACTTTTAAAAATTCAAAGGTATGATTTTTAAGTTCCAGTTTTAAATTTCATGTGCTTATGCAGTCTAGTCATAGATACTGCAGAATACTTGGAGAGGCTGGTTTTGATTTTTTTCTCTGCAAAGTAGTCAATAGAGAGCACTTAAAGTACTGTGGAAGGCCTTTTTGCAAACTACTTTTAGCTTGGGGGATCAATAGTTTTGAAAAGGGATACTGAGGAAAAATAAAGGTCATTCAAAATTATTTTAGGTTCTGAAATATTTGCTGAAATTAAAATTTAAAAAGAAAATTGCAAACCAGTGAAGACAGAAAATATCTCTCTTTTTATGGTTAAGTCCCATAAAATTTTGGACTTGACCTACCATGAATTTTGAAGCTGTTCAGAGGAGAAAAGAAAACAAAACAGATAAAGTATTATTTTACAGATTGAGATGCATTTGGAGTCGTAAGTACTTTATATGGCTTTTTGGAAAGTTCCAAAGTCCCTACCAAGCTATAGCATTTAGATGCCCAAATAGTTACAGAAGAAAGTTGAAATTCTTCTACAGATTAGAAACTGGGGGAGCCGTGAAGTGAAATAAAGGTAAAAAAGGAAAAAGACCCAAACAAACCCAAAACAGGTCACAGCTGGATACCTGAGGATTTCAGCCAAGACTGCATTATTGATCATGCATTGTTAGAGAAAGCTGGTCCCTTAGGCTGTCTTTACAGGGGGTAATTATGAAGGCATTTCACGTCTCAGATGTATGAAAAGGCTGTTCAGAAATACTTACCTGTTAACTTCTACTGAAGGAAGTCAGAAAATTGGGTTCCTAACTTAGACCTCACCAGTGCCCCAGATTTGAGGGATGAGCTGAGGTTCATGTTATTTATTAGAGCTAATCTTCCAGTTTAACTGGTTTGATCTTTCCGATTGCTTTCTTTCAGAGCAGCTACACTCTAAGTTTCATCAGAAGTAGACTCCTATCATGTTACATAATTTTCTCTAAAGGCAGGTAGAAAAACCATGAAATAAACATGATTATCTCTGATATTTACATATTTTAGTGGGGAAAATAACAGAACACACTAAAAGAAGCCCAAAGAATACGGAAATGTGTCTAACGTTTAATGCATGCAACAGTTTTTGAAGCCAAACAGAAAGCATTTCATTGGGAACACATCTTTCCCAGTCAACCCAAAACATATTAGAGACCAGAGTGAAGAGAGATGATAAATACAAGAATTAATTTTGAAGTCAGTTTAGGAACTACTGATCTATATAAGATCCAGCAATGTTCTTCTGTGACATCTGAATCCCTAAACATGTAATTTCAGCTTCATTTCCCAGTGTGGTGCTTTGTTAGGTTAGTGTTTGTCTCCTTGAGATGGAAGTCTGCAGGAGGAATATTGGTAGATGTGCTGCATAAACTTTTTATTTAATTCAAATTTAGGAAAACAGGCTCCTCTTCCGGAATCCTCAAATGTTTTTACTTTCTATTTTAACTTTCTAAGAATGTAGGTTTTAGGAACTCTCTAGAGGCCTAAAATTTAGGTATAAACCTAAATTAAATGAAATCTATATGCTAGCAATGATCTAACTATGTATATATTTCTGAAATTCTGGAAGATGAAGAACCTACCTGTGCTTCAGTAACCACATAAAGTGAGATATAAGAATTGCCTCTGGTTTGCATTTCTCAGGTTTTGTATCTCATTTTATTTGTTTAAAGTGTAAGTAGTTAAAAGTATAATTGAAATTATAAATTCAGAAATCTCCTAACATTATAGTATTCTGATTCCTTTCACCCACACCTTCTCACATTAATCAATCTACATTTTGTATGCTAAAAGGAGAGGAAACCTTCACCTTGGGAATTGTATTGGGATAAATCTCCTTCTGCAACAGGTGAGTTCTCTCTTTTGGAGAGCTGGTTACATAACCTAAATGTTTGTGCCATGGTGGCCTAGATTGTGAGGGCTGAAAAGAAGTTTGTGGAACGCTGATTTTCTGCAGTGTCCCTCCCCTCACAAAATCATGGTTTTTTTCAGTATGGAGGGAGGTAATCATTAGTGCAGAGCCCACCATCCCACACTTTTATCAGCACTATCAGCTTTTATCATCCATGGATGTTTAAATTTAGGATCTTTCCATTTTACATAACCTGAGTGGAACAAAAGGACCAGAACTTGAGAAAGAATTTGGCTGCTTGTCAGCTCAGGTACCTCAAGACTGTGTATATGTTCAGAATTTTAATATCTGTTATCAGCCAGGGTTAGACACATTTTTCCCTTCATCTAAATCTAAAAATGCTGAAAACATCTTGAAAAATGTTTTGCTATTTTACTTTTGGTTCAGAAATTATGCATTGCTTGGATTTGTGTACCGACAGATAATGAGGGAACATCACACAATATATGATAACAATAACACTGAAGTAAGTGAGAAAGTCATTTATCTTTCTGTTTCCACTCTGCCTGGGAGAATCTGAAAATGACTACCATTCCTATTTGAATAAATATTTTGGTGGAAAACATTCATTTGAATATAAAGGACTGAAGAGTTCAGCTATTTCCTGTATGCACAGCAGTTAGATGGGAAGGGAAAAAAGATATGAAGTACTGCTACTTATCAGCAATATAAGCTGCATCTTTTGAATGTTTTGTCAGTATTAAAATACCTTATGTTTATTGATAATCTCTTTGCCAGACACATATTGTAAGTCTATTGCTCAGAAAGGTGTCTCTTATTTTCTATGTCTCTCTCTCTCTTCCTCTCTTCTTCTAAGTTGCTTAGCAGCTTGGAGGGATCTGTCAGAAATTTCATTAAAATTTCAATATTTGCATGTGCAGATAGAGCTAATTAATTTTAGAAGAATTATTTAAATTTTTTTTTCTTTTTGTCCTTTCTAATGTTGATATAGGAATTAATAGTAATTTATTATGATCTCTGCCCCAATTACATTTAAAAATTTTAACTCCAGTAATGCATCTAACTCAGGCGCTTAAGGAACATGTTAAGGATAAAAGATCTCAGGGTCTCTTGTGAGAGATCAGAAACAGAAAAAAACTTGTCTGTTATGTCTTTTCATGCATCAGTTAACATGAAATTAACAGGGATCAAGATCCACTTCTATGGATGTGAAAATTCTATTGGAAAGAGGACAATAAGGTCTTTCTGTCTTACATCTGGGATTCATCAATGATCTAGAACATCTTTCTGAAGTAAACACCTGACTTTGTGAAAAAAGTCTTCCTAATGGTGTCACAGAACTGGGGTGATTTGCTCTTCTTTCCTGCAGTGCTGACAAGGGGCTCCACTCAAGGTAAATGAAACATTTCACCTGACCTTAACCTCGATTCTGCTCATTTCCACATCCAGCAAAGCATAGATGAAAAGAAAAAGGATGCCAAATTCTGTTCTCTTTCCAACTCTGGTAAACTTTATTATTGCTTTTTTCCTTCTTTATATTTTAGCCCTCCCAAAATAATATTATTTTGGAATGTAAGAGGGAGCCCAAAACCCCAGTAATTGCACTGGTTTGGGGACTGAATGGAGCCAATGCAGGACTGTATGCAACTTACCGGTCCAAACTTTACAGGCTAGAACACTTGATTATTGCATTTTTTATCCTTTCTCCAAAATTTGTGGGCTGAATGCATCACTTTTAGCTGACAATCTGCTCGAGTTTCAATCTAATAAGAAGATATTTTTTCCTCAGTTCTCTGGTTCCATCCTGCCAAAGCTGTGACACTATGTTGTCTGATCTGACTTTGCAAGAGTAGTGCCACTAATTTGCAATGGCAAGACAGACTACAAAACAAAAAGTGATATTTATAAATTTATCAGAGAAATCTCAGCTCTGATAATGTGGTTTTGGCCTGCTAAATTTGAGTGTGCCCTTTGAAGCTTACATGGAATTTACTGTCTCAAAGTGAAAAAAATCCCCAAAAATGCAAAGAAAGACATGAGCAGTGGCACATTTCCTAGTACTTTGCAGGAATTTCTCATCTGTTTTAGGCTAAATTCCTTGCTGAACATGGTTTCTCTGATTTCTAAGGACACCTTGTATTTGCATTGAGAGACACAATTATTCTGCCTGTACTTGCCTAATTCATATATCACCTGACAACTGCAGATGCATAAACAAAATGATATTCTTAGGTAAGCTGATTTGCAACCCAAGCTGCAGCCCAAATTAACTATAGATAGGCATATAAATAAATTCTAAAAAACCCCTTAATTTTCTATTTCAGTGGAGAAGTAGATTTACTTTTCATTCATAAGTTCTAACTGTAGAGACAGCCATCCCCCTGTGTGAAGGACTTTCTTGCGGGGAGCAAAATATATTTAAAAACAAACATCATTTTCTCACAAAAATACCCTGAAATCTTACAGTGTTCATGACTGTGTTCCTGTTCAGCTACCTTAAAATATGAAGTTTGACCTGATGCTTTGAAACACTTCTCACAAACGAGACATGAAGGTGCTGTACTGGGACTAAAAGCTAAATGAAGTGGTGGTGGTGGTCCATTAGTTAGCAGTTTCTTCACTAAATCTACGTTTGTGACTCAGAATGAAGCACTGTATTTTAGATGAAAAGTAAAACAGAGGTCCCTGACCATTTTGTTTCATTAAACATCCAATGACACTTTTAACCAAAGCAGAGGATGTAAAGTTCAATGTTCTTACAAAATTCCTACCTGGATAATTACATCCTGCTCTGCTAAACTTCCCTCTAGAGAAAATTTAATTAAAATGATTTGATGTCTCACTGGCGCAGAGTAGACAGGTGTCTGTAACACAAAAGCCACCAGCACAATTGACATAAATTGATGTTCTTCTGTGGCAGGGAGAGCAAGGATAGAGGCATTACTTGCTCCTTACCAGAAATGGACATTCCATTTTAGGCACTGGGCACATCCACATTATGCTGCTGATAACAAAGTGCAAATTTTTTTTTATATCTGCTCAGAACTTCTTTTAATGAGTAGGAACTTAATTCATAGCTCACAGCCCTTTTGGCAAACAACTAGATTCTTTACTAGGTTTTATTAATGTTATAAGGAGTGATTAAATAGATATACACAGGAGAGGATGGGAAAGGCACTTCTGCAATGCAGCTGGGAATCTGCGACACAGACATTGAGAAAGCCTTTTGCATTAATAATCAAAGAATCACAGAACCACTGGGGCAGGAGGGCACCTTGGGAGATCACAGAGTTCAAGACCTCTTCCAGAGCAGGAGCAGCTAAAGCAAGGTGGTCAGGACAGAGTCCACTTATGTTTGAGTATCTTAAATGATGGAGAGTCCACAACCTCTCTGGGCTACCTGCACCAGTGGTTGACTGCTCTTACAGTAAAAAACCCCTTGTTTTTCTTCTGTTTAAACAAGTCTCTGTGCTTTGACATGTATTTCTTAGTTCATGTCCTTCCACTGTGCACCACTGTACCTGTCTCCAGTTTCTTTTCTCTCCCATCAGGTATTTATACACATTGATAGTCATTCCCTGATCATTCTCTTCTTCAGGCTGAGAAGTTCCAGCTCTTTCAGTCTCCCCTTTCACAACAGATGCTCCAAGCCCTTAAGTTGTGGAGATTGGCTGGACTTGTTCCAGCACATCCATGTCTCCCTTGCACTGCCACACCCAGGTCTCAACCCAGAGCTCCAGATGGATGTCCTTAGGGCTCAGTAAAGACTGATAAAAGAATTTACTTTCTTGTACTTCTTTCAACTGGACAAATGAACATCCCTTCTGTTCTAAATACCTCTGCACCCAGTGACAAAAGGCAAATAATGTTTTTTTTGGAGGAAATGGTTGATAAACTCAAGGACAAGATGGGCATATTCTCTGGACCTCATATGTCTTGCAAATATTTTGCTAGATACTCTTCCATACAACTGTCATTCTTTACCAGTTCTTAGCAATAGCTTAGCCTTTTAAAGCTTTAATTAAACTGTCTCACCAATGGACAGTTAATGATTTAAAAGGAAACAATTTACCAATGTCATGTCCCTCCATTATACAGTACACATTTTAATGGTTTGTACTGAATCAGTTGCTTATCAAGACCTTGAATATCTCAACAATCGTACTACATTTTCTCAAAATAACATAGCATGATACAATGTGGTTAAAGTAGAGTGACAGCAAGAGCTGTGGCTTGAATGTAAATGCTGCGTTATACCATGGCAAAAAAATGTTCCACAAATCTAATGAGTCAGACATAGCCTTGAGTCTGGATGATATTCAGCATAATGACACGACTCAAAAGTAATTGCCAAACAGTCCCTCATCACTCACAGAGCCTACTCAGTCATCTAGACCCTGTGCAAGCGAAGCTCCCTGTGACTTCAACAATGTAATGCCTTAGAAATGAACCCAAGATTTTTCAGGAGGAAAAAAGAAGTGAAAGTCAAACAGAAAAACAATCACTTTAGAATGTATACAGCTTCCATCACCATAATATCTGTGCACTTCACAATCTTTTCCCAAAATGCTATTAAGCATTCATAAAGTAGCTATTTTATGAATGCGTATCTGATGCATCCAAGGTCATGCAATGGATGTGCCATACAGCAATACAACAATCCACCCTGGGAGACAAACCTTATCCCAGGATGGAGGGAATTCCAGTAGTTGTCTAATAATAGCTGGAATCGGCTAATAGGTAATTTTATGCATCAAATTTTATCATTAAAATACATCCAATAAAGTCTGAATTAATATTGATATTCGGACTGATCTCCTTATTGTTATTGACAGTAAACTCCATCCTGAGATAAAAACTTCCTAATAGGCAACTAAAATATGCCCTACTGCAGTGTTAGATCACTTGTGATTCTTTTGTTTTCCAGTTAATTATAATAATTGATTCTATTGATCCCACACTTTTTCTGAAAATGTTTGTGCATGAATAACTCAACAATGAATAGTCAGAACAACCCTTCTAACCCAAAGATTATCTGCAGGAGATGACCAAGGATTAAAAATGGATATATGAATTTAGTGAATAACAAGATGACTCAGGCACCTTCCACTGGCAAAGTACCTGAGCCTGGTCTCCAACTGGATGCTGTGAGTTAGCCGCAGGCAGCAGCCAAGCACCACACAACGACCTGATCACTCCCTGCCTCCTGCAGTGGGACTGTGGAAAGCAAGACTAAACAGCCCCCCATAATAAAAGTAGTTTAAAAAGGAAGAGGGAAGGGAAGGGAAGGGAAGGGAAGGGAAGGGAAGGGAAGGGAAGGGAAGGGAAGGGAAGGGAAGGGAAGGGAAGGGAAGGGAAGGGAAGGGAAGGGAAGGGAAGGGAAGGGAAGGGAAGGGAAGGGAAGGGAAGGGAAGGGAAGGGAAGGGAAGGGAAGGGAAGGGAAGGGAAGGGAAGGGAAGGGAAGGGAAGGGAAGAGAACAAAGCAAGTGATGCAAAAAGCTTTCCCAAGCAGATTCCCATACACTTTCTGAGCAATGTCTACCTTCTTGTTGAAACCCTATTCCATAGGTTTTTATTGGCGAGCATGATTTTTTAAGGCAGGGGATATCCTTTTGGTCAGTTTGAGTCAACTCTCCTGGTTGTGTAACCCCTCCTCCTGCTCATGCCCCCCAGCTTGTGGTGTGCCCCTAACACAGTTGCTGGCAGGGGGCAGATTTGGAAAAAAAGAAAGACTTGATGCTGTGCAAGTGCTGCTCCACCATAGCCCAGTGCATTGTAAGAACTTACTCACAAAATCAAAGCACAGCACCACATGGAATAAAATAATGTCCATCACAACCATGTCCAGTATACTATTGGATCTCATCCAAGTCTATAAATTGGCCTAAGATTTAAACAAGGACAGGTACATCCATAAATCTACTGGAAACAGTCAGTCAGATGACCTGTGTCAACTCTTGGTACTGTTTTTGGGTTTTTGGGGGTTTTTTTTATTGTCGTTTTCATTTTTGTTTTGGTTTAGGTTTTGGATTTTTTAATGGTGATACCTTTATTTGTCCACCTCTTTATTTCCTTTTAAATTAAGAGTTAATAATATTTAAATAATAATAAATAATTATTTAGTATATTTCTTTTGTAATTTTAAATTATAGGGAGAGGAAGTTAAATTTTCTATTTTTTAACTATTTTTTACAAAATATAATAATATTTCACTATAAATTGCTAGGATTTAATTTGTCCTCTTCCTGCTATAAATGTTTCTATATTTTATCACAGGTCTTTATCTTAAATTCTAAGCTTTATGACTTAGGCTGTTGGTGGAAAGGGACTTTATTACAGGATGGTCACATCCCCTACTTTGTAAACAAATTGACTTTCTTTCTTGTTTCTGTTTTGTTTGGCTGAGTAATTGTCTGTTACTTTCTTGCAACAGTTCTCCTCATTGCAAAGCCTTGTTGCACTTTTTAAAATAAAATTGGTGGACTGACCTTTTTGTCTATGACCACATCCTTATTTCCTTTTAAATTGAGAGTCAACCCTTACATAGGAAAGAGTAATCAAGGAACAGAGTTTTATTTATTAGCATTGATTCTACAAATTACCTGGTGCAGCAAGCAAACTGTATGGGCAATACAATAATTTAACAATTCTCTTGAATCTCTGAGTCTGTCTTCTGACCCTTGCTAGTGGTACAAGGAAAACAGACAAAACAATGAACAGCAATCACTTTTCTTCACCCTTTTGCTCCTTTATGGCTCACCACACAGCAATGTAATTTACCACAAGCAGGGAAATCCTCAGGGGACACTTTAGAGCATGGGATCTGGCCTTAGGCCTTTACGGGGTATTTTAAGGATACTTTTTTAAGGAGAAAAATTCCTTCGGTATTATCCTGTTTCCCCCTTCTTCTCTGCCTCCTGATATTAAAGCCATGGGTTGGCACCAAACCTGCAACAATTAGCCTCAACTTGTAGACTGTAGGGCAAATGGTAAAAGGTATGGTAAATCTGGTCTTAGGACCAATGCAGTTTAAGATTGCTTCAAATCTTCATCTTCTTCTTCCCAGGACATTGACCTATTGCTTTGTGTGCTAGGCCATCTTCCACACAATTAGAAGTTGGTCTCTTTAAATGTCTCCTTACTCTGTGGAGAAAGATTAAACTCCTCCACAGATACTCAAAAACTAAAAGGCTCTAATGAGGTGCATCTTGGAAGAACCAGAAGGACATAAATACCTACATAAAATACAGACCAAAATAAAAATATTTCTAAAACATGATACTAAGACTACAAAAATATTTCTTTATCAGTTGGATATAAAAGAAATCTATTCCATTTAAGTGTGAAACTGTACTATCAGAAAAACTGAACTAAACACTATTACTAGAAATGAAAAATGATTTCCAGTTCCTACAGTTCTGTATATTGCTGGAGAGGTGCTGGGACCATGCAAGTGGACTAACTGATATTTGTGGTAGGAATACAAAGAAGCCTAGGGAGTTTCAGAAAAGCTTTTATTCTTAAATGGTAACACTGAAAAGCTGCATTATGGTGGGATGGTTTTTGTCCTTTAATGAGCATGACAATATTTTGGACATCCGTTTGCTCTCCTCATTTTGTCTATAAGTTGGATATGAGTTCTTAGTTGCAAGACATATTCAGGATATTTGATTTCACACCGGATCCTGTCAGGCTGGATTCACTAAAACCAGGCATTTCAGCACTCCCTTTGGAAAGCAGCAGATTAAGAGAAATCTTTTAGAGGCTTCCTGCGCAAAAGAGATACTCTACATAAAGTGGTAAGAATACTAGGAAGAGTGTTTTAATACCTGGCACTGCCAGCGAAGAGCATAACCATAACTGAATCGAGGAGTAGGAAACACAACCTAAATCTGAATCAGTGCTAACTATAAATCACTGAAGATGGGGAGAATAAAACTGGTGACAGATATGCTTTGGGTAAGTGAAAGTGCCAATGCTATATAAAGACATGGACCTGCTAGAAAGAGCTAGAAAATGCATCAGAACTGGTGAACTTTTTTTAGCTGATGATCAGAGTTGGTAGAAAGCCCATTGATTCTGTAAAAGCAACATTATAAAGAGAAAATAATGAGTGCTATGTCTAGGTGCCCTTTACCTTGAAAACTGAAGATTGGAAAACAGATCTGAAAAAAATAGTATTGAAGAAAATGAATTTTTTTATTGCTTCTTCTGAATGTCAGTAGTTTAGTCAGTATGTAGAGGTTCCACTAACACAACCAAAAAGGGTCTAAACATTTACATGGCCCTTTGGACAAGGTTTTACTTTTGCCACAACTGCAGTGATCACTAACATTTTCAATAATCCACTTGAAAACAGCACTTGTTTGATTTCTTCTTCATCTGTGCAATTTTGAGAAGGACAGGATTGGCAGAAAGATTTGAAGGGAGAGAAACTTTTCCCCATACTATTTATCCATCAGTGAAGAGGAACTATGACAATTGGTGAGGAGAAAAGTAAGCTCTGACATGACTTTTTAAAAAATTATAACATCAAAAAATTCTTTACAATACTCTTTTCTCTTTCATATGAGAGATTTTTGAAATGAGAAGAGTTGGCTATGAAGAGTTGACTGGTCATAAAAGAGAAGAAAACAATTTTAAAATCAAGAGTCTGAAGTCTAGAAAAATATTAATGACAACAGTAATATGGAAAAGATGAGTAAGAGAAAAGTTCAAAAGAGCTGCATTTGGGAGGGAAGATCTTGTATTTATCTATTCTGGAGTTGGATGGCATCTCTGGAAAAAGTGCAAAGATGGAGCCAAGCTTGTCACATTGCGGCATGATATGAGGATGGGAGAGAACAAACATAACTCTAAGAAGTCCAAATTTGATATAAATAAGAACTTTTTTATATTGTATGCCTTTTTTACCTCTTTTAATCACTGTTCTGTAGTGGGGCAGGTTGCCCAGAGAGGCTGTGCAGAGTTTGCCCATGTGGGTTTTCAATACAAAACCCAGACCAATTTGTTCTGAGCTAAGAGTTGCTCTCCAGAATGCCTCTTCCAAGCCTAATTGTCCTGTGAATCCTTGATTTTGTTACTGCAGTATACCTTAATGCAGAAGAATTAATGCTGGCTTTTATATTTTTACTTCCTTTATTGAGACAAAGTATTGGATTAATGTAAAGTCGGTTCTGTATACATCCTAGCAAATATGTGCTCAGCTGAAGTACAGAAAGCAGGAAATTTTCTGAGAAGTTCTGTTAATCAAAGGCAATTCTGTGTAGGTTTCCTTTACAGAGACAGTCCAAACTGAGGCCATGGAAGAAACTGCTCAGGTAGTTTAACTCTCCCTGACCTGCTTGAAACTAACAAAACATTGGATAGCAATGTTTTGATCCCACTGGACTTGCTGGTGTTAAATCAGGCAAATCCTCTGCCATGCTCTGCATGCTACGATAAACACAGTAAATGAGAGGAAAATGTAATGAGGGATTGTTTGGCAAAGCTTAGCAGAGATGTTACATCATCATTACGCTCACTGTGTTCTAAAATCACAGTTCTCTCTCTCCAAGAGCTGCACTGTCTTCTGGATCAGATAAGGAAAATACAGACTATTTTGAAACAGTCTTCAGGTTTGTGGCCTGGGTAATTCTTCTCTTTCTGTAGTTAATGGAGGTAACGGGGGTAAGAGGCATTCTGTTGGATAGTTTTTCATTCTGAAAACATTTGGTGTATGTTAACTGCGCTACCAAAAACAAGGACAGGGAAGGCAACAGAAAAGCACAGAGGGAAAGCTTAGCAGTGGAGGGAAATTAACAGTGAGTAAGGAAAAAGGAGAGAGGGGGGAAGGGAGGTCCCAAGGATCTTGTGTGACACAAGGAAATAGGGACAATGAGCTAAAAGGAGAGAGAAGATGCCCAGTGAACAACAGGGTTAAATGGCCCCAAATAAATAATAAATTACAAAATCCCAAACAGATTCACAGACCTTCCACTGTCACACCTGTGCAGAAAGTGAGCGTGGCACCAGATATTTCTGTATTTCTGCTAGATGTAATTACTGCTGTAAGCCTGCAGCAGTGTTATACAAAAGAGAAAAGTTAAAATTGCTCAGGCTAGCATTTTAGGCAACTTTCTTTGAGACACATTTCTAAGCAGTGCCACAAACCTGAGGGCAAGCTAAGTAATACCAGACCAAAGTTTGCTTGTGATTCACTGCTGACTTAAGTCTGGTAAAGTAGCATGCCAAGGGCAGTCTAAAATATGGCCAGCCACAAACATGGGTTAAATCAATGTGGTTCAGCTAAAATGTAGTGCGTGAAATAAGAGCCGGTCTAGCCAGTGTATGAAAATATAAACTTTTATGGCTTCACCTTACTGAACCTGACTATAACTGAAGTGAGGAACCTCTGATACATTTTTAAAGCCCTGAGAAATGTGACTTGAGGGTGATGCTTAGGCTTTAGCTGTATTCTTCCTGTCATCACTTTAAAAATGCAAATACTGTAACTTTTGGCTAGTACTATTTGACTGACTTTGAAGAAAGTGGGAGAGGTATCCCTCCTCCTCCTGGGCATCGTTTACATTTCCATGCTGAGCATGGCCAGCACAGTGGGAGTGCGTCAGATCCCATAGAACAGGCAGATTCCTTGTTGGTTGTGCTGCAGAGTTCCACTTAGAGCACTGACCAACTTGTGTGAGGTGCAGCATGACCTCAGGAGTGCAAATGCACCACTGGGATCTGCAAGCTTGGCCGGAACACACCACCACCATGGAGAGGTTTCAAGTAAGGACAGACTCCAAGTTAGCTTTGGGAAAGTGTCTCTCCTTCTGACATCCTCCAGACAAACCTTTGAGGAAGATGTCCACATGATCTCAACAAGCACAGAGTGATGATTTTTGCTTTCCCAACAAGATGCAAATCCTACTTCTAGGGCAGCAGGAAACCACTGCTGAAATTGCAAAGAAATTCCAACATTAAGAAACAAAGTCGTCAGAGGGCTGAAAAGTAGCTGGCGTTTATTCCTCCAGGGAGAGCAAAAGGGAACAGAGGCTTTAAATCCACAATTATTAATGGAGGGATTATGTAATGGCGTGGTGTGTTACAAAAGGCAGAGCTACAATTTCACATACAGATCGAAATTCAGAACCAAGGAGAAAGCAGCAGACTATGAGAATGGAAGGACTGAAATGAAAACCAGTTGTTCCATGAACTCCAATTTTACAGTGCTCCAAAACTCACTGATCTGTACCAACTGGCATATCATCAAAACTGGGAATAACATAAAACTGCCCACCCTTGAAGCATGACATGAGGAAATTTTGCAATTATGGAATACTGAATATATTCCAACTAAACAAAGTGCCAGGCAGTTCATCTCCACCTACTTCCCATGTTCAGAATATAAATGGTAAAGGGAGCATCAGCAAAACCTGTGCTTGGATCCTTTGTTGCTGAAGGCTTTTTAAGCAACTGGAGATTAATTATCCTTTTAATCAGAAGAAGATTGAGAACTAAGGACTTATCACGAAACAACTTACTTGGGTAAATTACTCAAAGCACCTAATTAAATTGATATACTCTCTTACCAGGATGTAAACTTTAAAGTCTGAAACCCTGTAAACAGTACAAAGGTGCTTACCCATTATCCATGATTCATTTCTCTGTTGGTGGAATGGATAACAATAACTTTCTGAGAGCACTATAAAAATTAATTTAAAGAGTGTAGTAGCCACATAAAGACCCTTTTCCTTCTCTCTTTACATCATAAATTGCCAGATAAGGCACAGGGATTTTTATTAGATATGAAATGGTAAACTAACAGCAATATTTACAACTTTGTACATCATCTAAAAGACATGCCTTGAGCTGTTTGAAGCTTTGTTATACAGTTATTATTGCTGAAAAATAATTGCATCTGCTCCAAAGTTTGCTCAGTTCTATAAAAGAATTAGAAGGTGATTAAGAAAAAGATCTGAGTTCAAGTCATGTTACTTTATTCTATTCCCTGAGTCGTCTTTTTAGAAAGTCTAATCATGATGGTTTTCTTTGCTGCTAATGGATAGCAACTGGTTCCAGATAAATCTTGTTGACTACAGAACAGAATTCAGAATCCTCAATCACGACTTTCAGTAAGCAAGTAAATTTGGGATAGACGTCTTGAATAGGAAATCTTAGGTCAGATTGTGAAATTAATACTTATTTCCATCTTTCTTTGAGAAGGGATCAAACCTCTGTTCCTGAAACAGATGTCTGATCAGAATGTAATCAATATTAGCTTCTTTTGAATAGGACCATAAATATACTAAAATACTGTAATGAGCAGCTTTGTCTGGTGGAAGGTGTCTGTGTCTATGGCACAGGGGGACTGGAATTAGATTATCTTTAGGGTCCCTTCCCACTCAAAACATTGTGTGATTTTATAAGCATTTTGTAGCAGCGTGATGTCACAGAAAGTCAGATACAAAATGTAAACATTTTGCATAACCATTTAAGTAGAAATAGCCAAGGCAAGTGAAGATGAATGTAGCTTCTGACAGGAATCATTCAAACAATGATAATTTGCTAGACAAAGGAGAAGGAAAGCTCAAATAATAGTAAGCTGATAATCCTACTGAATGCAGGGAAGATGACTGGCAATACCAAAAACCAAGATAAGCAGTCAGGAGCAGATAAGACAGATGAGACTGCTTCTTTTGGGAGGGGGCCAATAGCAGCCATGTCACAGGGTGAAAGAAGATAAGTCTGACTCAATCCTGCCTTCTCTAATCAAGTGGCTCTGCAGTCTGATCTCAGCTGCCACACCCATCAGTGGCTGTAGCCATGGTGTACAGCTGTGGTGGTGTGCACTCATCTCTGATTTAGGATATGGGTACCAAAGGCTAATAGCTCTGTGTGGTGTTAGTGATTAACAGTGTATAAGGACTAACCATTAGCATCTGTGCTCTTAAGGAATAAATTAATTCAACAAAGGTTTGATTTACACTGGACTGATATGTCAGTCTTCCAAGTGCTCCCAACTTAGCCACCTCTAATTCTCTAATGGATATATACTTATATACATTCATTGCCACACTTGTTTTGCCAAAATTCCCCTACATTATCTCTACCACTAGCGAATAGCAGGGAATTTCCCAAGGGGAAATCTTGCTGTACTTCCTGTATGCCAGCATATAATCCAAACAAAACTGTCAGAATATCTCACTCATACTGATAGTGTTATAGAAATAATAAATATCAACAGCTATTCATAGTTCTAATTTATACTTATCCAGCCAGACACAAACGGAAGAAAGACAACTGTGACCAGACAAACAGAGCTGAGTTGTATGAATTTCAGAAAGTGAATAAAAAGTCTTGTGTTTATAACTAGCATGTTTGATTTTGTTTTTCACTTATTTGCTTTCATATTTGAAAGAATAAAAAAGGAAGAAAAGAAACATAATGGACTAAATTCAACATCAACAACAACAACACAAATAGGAATATCTATTCTAGCAATGAAAACTTACTGAAGTTCATTTTTTGGAAAAATATCCCATTGAGAAAAAGAAAAAAAAATTTCCTGGCTGTGATAAATCCTGGGCTAATTATAGATCCCCTAACGGAAATCACACAGAGTCAATAGCTTTTTACAACTGGATTGGAAAATGTACTGGACAAAATAGTACAGGAAAAGTTTGTCTTGGGAGAATGCTTTAGTAGGTTTATTCCATTCCTATCTTGTAAAATACCTGTAGTGGTTCAGTCTAGTTAAAAACTAAGAACTACATTACTGCTTGCTTAATCCTCTCCCAGCCTTGGATGGGGAGGATGACTTGAAAAAACAAAGGAAAACCTTGTGGATTGAGAGAAGAGCAGCTTATTAGTTGAAATAAAGTATTATTATTATTATTATTATTATTATTATTATTATTATTAGTAGTAGTAGTAGTAGTAGTAGTAGTAGTATTAATTTTATTTTATTTCTTATATTTTATATAATAATATTTTAATTAATTTTACACTTTATAGTTAATTAATATTTTAATATTTTATATAATAATATCTTAATATTAATAATACTATAATATTAATAGTAAATTATTATTATTACTATTATTATTACTATTATTATTACTAATTATAATAATGATCATCTTCTTCATCATTGTAAAGAAAAGAAGAGAGATAAAACCCAAGGGAAACAAACAAGTGATGCTCAGTACAATTTCTCCCCACACACTGACCAATGCCCAGCCCATCCCTGAGCAGTGATTGGCAGCTCCCAGCCAACTCCTCCCCGTTTATGCACCAGGCATGAGGTTCCTTGGTATGGAATATCCCTTTGGCCAGTTTGGGACAGCTGTCCTGGCCACGCTCCCTCACAGGCTCCTGTGAACCTCCTCACTGGCAGAGCACAGGAAACTGAAAAGTCCTCGGCACTGGGAGGGCACTATTTAGCAAAATCTACATCAATGTGTTGTCAAACTTATTCTCATACTAAATCCCAAAATACAGCACCATAACACCTACTGAGAAGAAAATTAACTATCCCAGCTGAAACCAGGACAACACTGGATTAACACAAAACTTGGTGACTTCATTCTTATATCTTTTATTTCTTATGGTCGATTTTTGAATTTTGATGATTTTATGAGTGTGATCTTTAGCTACAGAGACAGATTCTGATTTTTTTTATCATTACACAAACGTTTTGTGTATTTTAAACCATGTTAAACTAACTTGAAACAGGGGAGAGGGTGCTATGCATCCTTTATGATTTGTTGCTCTCACCTGGGGAAGGGAGAGAACAATATTTATGAGGGAGGAAGAAGACACATGGGTCTGTTGAAAAATAAGTACTTTTCTGCACAGAGGCAAATTACTATGATTGTAAATTAACTCATGGTCATTGTCTTGATAGCTTGTAAACGCAGCTTATTCCATTTCTGCTTTTATTTTTGTTTGTTTTAATATATAAAATGTGATAATATTTTAGAAAACGTAGAGCCTGAAAAAGCCAATGAGAGTCAAGAGATCTTCCAAAGTGTGTTTACTTTGGCATAAGAAAGACAAAATTAGGTGTAAAGATTTCTGACTCTAATCATAATACACCAGTACCTGTCCAGACCATTGACTTATTTCATTCAGAAAATGGGATCTGCAGCAAATTCATATTGTTCTGTTTGTGACCTTGCACTCTGTTAGAACCAATTGTCATTATGAAGCTGAAAATTCAAGCTCAAAGATTCAATTCATGTCCTGACTGCAGGATAGCTGGCAAAAGATGTGAGTACAGAAGACCTGGAAAAAAAGAGGAACAGATTGTTTTTCGGGAGCTTGTTCAGGGTAGCCCTTCAGGAGAAGCTGCATTAATTTCAAAAGAGGAAAAGCAAAGACTGACCTAATTTAATTTAGGGTTAGTTTAGATAGAATGGAGAAAGATGTAAGGTGCAGAAAATGTCCAATGGAACTATGGTGAAAACTGATCTGTTTTTCAAGTTTTATGCTAATGGAAGGAAATAGTTTGGTTTACATCAGATGATATTAAGAAGGAAAACCTGCTAAACCAAACAAAATCTTTGCCAGGTTAGGAGGTAGTTGCACTCTTCTAAAAAAAGCGCACACCTTTTTCTTCTTTTTTTTTCAATAAATGAACACCAAAAATCAAAACTGATCTCACCTATGATTGCAATCTTCCAGGATACGAGGAAAATGCATGGGCTGTGTTACTAAGAAGGAGACAAGGTTTAGCTTTTAAAAAAAAACTTGTGAATTACCTGCAACAAGTCCAATGTAATAAGATGCTTTGAATAACTTTTCCCATGTCTGAAAATATATCACAAAATTAAAACCTTTGAGCTTTAATGACAGACTCTCCTCTGCTTGCTTGAAAAAAGAAACAACAAAAATGCTTATGTATATGCACTAACGAAAGGAAGTGGTAAAGCAATAGGCCAGTTTATCATTTGTTATTTTTTCTACATAACGACTGTAGATTCCCTGCTCACCTAAAAAACCCCAGCCTGTTTATTTTTTTAATGATGAGCTGCTACCCAAAAGAAACAGAATGGCATTCTGTTGACACCATATGGTGGCTGAAAAATGGATTCCATAGTATTCTATTTGTTAGAATGTCTTCTGAGTTTCTGTATCCATAATTTATGTTGGGGACTTCTCTGATTGCCAGAATATTCAAACGGCTTTCTCTTCACAGGGTAGCCTGCGTGGGGGGAAGAAAGTTTTCAAAACAGCAGGACCCAAACAAGCTCCTACTGCTCAGAGGAGAAATCATTTCCAAGCTTCTGTCCTTCTAGCTGCTTTCATTGTAATAATAATTTACATCCTGTGCGAGGAAACTGTTTGCATTCAGAAGAAACCTAAAATAATAAATAAAAAGAAGGGAAAAAAACCCCCAACATTTTATGTGCTCGCATGCTAATACAAGAATTTGTGAATATTAAGCATCAATTTAAAGTTGCATTGACTCCTAGATTCTGACGTAAGTAGATAGCTTAGGCTTTCATATCTTAATGGAAAGTGATATGCAGAGGTTATTGAACAGTGCAGTTTCCAAATGATTGCCTCTGCAGCTGGCGCAGAGAGATCCAGAGTGGTTATGGATGAGCTAAAATAATTAAGACATATTTCTCCTGGTGTCTGCTTGGTTATTACTCACTTTTTAAGAGGCCATAATTTAGGCAAAGATTTAAGTATGACTGTGAATTACAAACAGATATTTCATATGGTCTTAATATGGTGTATGAGGCCACTTGCATTATGCAGCAGGATATGTGTGTTGCAAGCAGCAGGGATCCTGGGATCACATTAAAAGACTGAGCCAGTCCCTCCTTTCTCACCTTTCTCTTCTCCTCGATCTATCACAGTTTAGTGCTTTCTGCTGTTTGACCTGCTCTGTTTCCCTCTTGCCTCTGGCATGTTGGCAGGAGCACACAGGATGATGAATGGACACCTGAATGTGGGGGGAACTAAAACCAGCTGCAGCAGGATTATTAATGCCTAGCAGAACAGGATTGTAGGAGAAGGAGACCACCTGTTGTAGGGATCGTCTTAAGAATTAGATTAGACCTGTTTGACCCCAAGGTACCCTGGTCTCAGAAGATTATTTATCCTCAGGAGTAAAATGGAGTTATATGGAGGTTTTATTTCATTCTTCAGACTTGGGAAGCATTCCTTCATTCTTGACCCTCTGGCTATCCTGGGCATACAGCTGAGGTACTCCAGTTGAGGTCTGAAAAAGTAATTTAGCCAGTAGCAAACTTGGATCCCATGAAATTGAAGTTTTTATAAAGAAATAGGATGGAAGCTGGATATTCTTCCAAAGCATCTGGCAAAATGCTGCTGACAGCTTTGCTTATTCTGAAAGAGTGCTGGTTTAAAAAATGTCTTCACTGTAATGGAGATTTACTGATGTGAATACATATTTATTGTATTAGTCTGTTTAATGACAGTGTCTTAGAAGTTCAGTCAATATTTAAATCTGATATATTCTCTTCGAAATCAAAAGAAAGAACATATTCTCCTATACGAAATGAAAGTAGAAAACCTGTGACCAAATTCAATTAAATTTTTAGAGAAGCATTATATGTGGAGGAAATCTTGAAATACTAAAAGTAACAGTGTTTAATCTGGGGAGAAAAAAAGGGAAATTTCATTCAAGAATTGCTTCTACATATGTATTACAGAAAGTTTCTGGAAAAAATAAAGGATGGGTCAAAAGTTTTAGCAACAGCAACAAGAGATCTAAATTGCAAATTCCTTTGCAACTGATTTAAGACAGCTCTCTAGAAAGAGTTATCCTGCCCTACAGAGCAATTATCCAGATAACCTGAATGTAGGATATCAGATAAATTTTCCTCTCGAGAGCAGCTCAGTTCAAGTTATTTATGCTAGGGAAAAGATTGAGTCCCCAGTTTTCACCTGGACTAGTGACCTTACTAAATGCATTTCCTTTATTTAAGGTTCCTTTTACCTTTCAGACATATTGTCTTTTATATCATAATTACTAATCTGTATGTCTATTTTTGTATATAACTGCAGTTGAGGTTAAGCCAAGTTGACTCTCAATTTGAAGACAGAATCATTACTGGAGAGCAAGGTGAGAAGACAGTCTGAAACTGGTTTTATCCCAAGGTGATAATTGTAAAAATCTACCACACAAACCTCCAGAAGCATTAAGATTCACCTTCAGAATAATTTTGCTGTTCACAATGTTGGTGTTGAGATGTAATCTCTTTGTCTAAGGCTCCAGTGTAGTTATTGGGGTTCTCAGGTTGTTTCTGTTACCTAATATGGATCTCTGCTGCTGGTTGGCCTCTGAGGGTTTGAGATATCTATACAGGACTTACAGTATGGCATGGAAGCTAGGAGAGCTTTTTATTCTTCTGACACAACACTTGGAGGCCAGAGAAAATCTGAGCACAGGATCCCATTCCAGGAAAATAACGTCAATGGAGGCTAAAGAGTTGGTTATCACGGCTTTAGAGCAGAGACACAAATTTTACCAGCTAACAGCTCTCTAGGATCCATGGACTGCACTGATGAGCTCTCTCAATGGGAGCTGGGCCATGTGACACGTGGGGGAAACTTAGGTCTTGTTCAGCTGCCTGAAAATTGTTTACTTCATTTGAGATCCAGAAAGGTTCCTAGAGTGTGGAAGTACTGATGGCTGTGTATAACGCCTGAAATAGCACTAGGTACCTCTGTTTACAAAATCAGTTTGAGTTCATGTAGCGCAATATAAGAGTTTACATGTAAACACTTACTGTTTGGATTTTGAAGCTGAATTCTCCATGACAGCAGATGCCAGTACAGAAGTTCTAGGAGTACACTTTTTTTCCCTCCATTGGTGTGGACATTTTCTGCCTTTTCCAGTCATCAGGACTGCCCCTGCTTACAGATATTTGCCCTGTCAACAAAGTTTCAACAGAGCACATTTTGGTTCAGGTAATTGCAACTGTGTTTTACTCTCAACCTGTAGATAGATTAATTGCTGGAGAGAAGATTCAAGGCAAACAAAAAGAAGTGATAAGTTTTATCACTAAGTTATGTTTGTGTCTCCTCAATCGAACTTACAGAACTTTTCTCATATACAATATTGATGCTTTTGTTCCCTAGAAAAGCTGCAATAATTTGTTATTAAGGTGTCACAGCACTTCTAATTTTGTTTCTCCATTTTCTGTTCTCCTCTCTAATTCCTTTTGCATGCTGCACTGAGAATAGATGATGAGATGAGCTGTAACTCCCTTGCAAAACTTTCTTCTTGTATGCAGAGCTGTTTCTTTTTTTTTCAGAGCAGGACTATGTGCTCAAGCTCTTAGTTTCTTCCTCCTTTCTCTTTCTTAGCTTTCAAGGTCATGTGTTTGAGTATTTCAGTTGCAAGTATCAAAAGTGCTACTTGATTGAGACAGAATTTTCCTTCCTTTTCGTATCTTCTAAAAACACACCATGATTTCAGGTATTAACGGATTAAGAAATGTAAGTGTTCTTGATTAGGGATTATAGAGATGACAATGGCAATACCCATGCAGCCTAACAATACATTCTGATCTTGGTATATTGATAAGAGAAGACTTGTAGGACTGAATTTACAAGCTGCATATGAGAATGCTAGTACTCTAATTTGGATTTAGTTTAAGACCTACCAAGCTGAGAACACAGAAAGGGACCAAGAAAATATTGATATGGTCCTCCTTAAAAATTGATTCATGCTTGTTAGGGGCTTTGAAAGTGAAATGTTGTGATCAGATGAACTGATACTGGTGTGGGGAAAAGACCTGTCTCTCTGGCTATAAAGCCTTCTGTTCATTTGGCTCAGGAAATTTCATAGGACCCACCTTCTTAGGTCTGCGGGTATGTTAAACACCAGGCCCTGATTTTCCTATCCTTTTTTCATCCATATCTGTTAGTTTGGTTGAGGTAATCACTGCCTCTCCCGTGCACCTCCACAAAAAAGCGTGGGGCAAATCAAGGTGAGAGATGCGCATACAGATTTTGCCTCTAAATGTTATAATTTCAATAATACCTAGACCTGAATAGTTCCTGACCTGAGATACTGTACAAGGAACTCAAACCCATGATATCCGTATTATTTTTTCTATCATGAAAACTTTATATCAGCCTACAAAACTTGACTTGATTATGTCTGTAGGCCATTATATCCACAACAGCACTGTGTTAGAAAATGGGAAATGCCCAGTGAAGGTTACATTTTACTCTGGGTAAAATATGACAACAAACAGATTTTTCAGGTCAAATAGCACTGCTTAAAAGAAAAATCACTGAGAGGATTATATGGGTATTCAACAACTAAATTCTGAGCAAAACTAAAGAGGATGTCTATTGTCAAGAGGGTCAGTGATAAAGCTGCAATATAATTAAAATTCTGGGATTTTTAAGTTTTTTTTCCAAAGGACTTGATTCTGCATTTCACTACATGGTTTTAATGCCAAGGTACTTGTCTTTAATCCAGTGGAGATCCACTGATGTTATGAAGACTTATTTCCAATATTATTAATTTCTTTTATCTCTTCCTTTTTTGTTATCTGGGAAGATTAGGAAACAAAATTATAATTAATTTATAATGACCAGTACACAAAGATATGCTTTCAATATAGTTTGTAATGTATTTTGAAAATAATCAGTTTATTAACCATTATTAAAAACTCTAATTTTTATGCAAAAAGACCATTACTTGTGAAATCCTGCCCCCTGACAGCAAAATTGTCATCTGCTTGAGCAGAGGCAAAATTTGCTGTCATTATCTTAACTTCAAGACAGTTATTTTTCACTATTCAAACAGAGGGAAAGTCTTGAGCCATAAAAGACTTACAATAAACCATTTACCAATAGGGAATACAAGTTAAGGCCACATTTTCCTTTTCGAGGAAGATAAGAAATCATGCATGCTTCAAGGACATCTGAAACTGACCTAAAATGTTGTGTTTAGACTCCACTTCAGAGAAATGCTGGGAACAGGAGGACCCAGTGTGGTCTTCTCCAGTCTGGAGTGATGCTACAGAGCTTGCACCAAGGACAACAGTGATGAGTGGACCTTTCATTGTTTCTGCATCTTTCAAACCAGTTTGAGTGCTGCAAATGCTGCATGCAGAGTAAGAGAACTTGTTTGTGAAACATTTCTAGACAAATGTTTCCATTTTAAGAAGTTCATTTGTTGGACGAATTTCAGATACATATCCAAGCTCTTAGGTATGTACCCAAAGCACCAAACTCATCTGTCACTCTGGCAAAGCAATGATAGTTTTAAGTATAATCACTTATAATCAAGTATAAACACTCTCAGTGTTAGCAGCAGAATACTGTACTTACAGACTTGACAGTGTGCTATGTTGTGCTTTGTGAGAAAAGGTAAATATTATTACCTGTGATTACACAGGGACCAGAAGAGTTCCAATGATTTGTCCATAGAAACATTATTTTTCATTAGTAATCACTAACCAATCTGTTAACGAATGAAACATATGAACTGGGCTCATCTGCTTTGAAAAGAACAAGGATTACCTCTGTAATTTGACACTTGATTTTCTTCATTTTTGTAAGAATTACCCTATTCTTTTTCAACACCAATATCACAGTCCTTCATTTTGTGAATGCAAAATCAATGTGTTCTGAAGACAACACGCCAAAAGACAGGCTCATAAAAACTTCGGACTTTTATTCAGGTGCTTAACTGCAAAGTTTAAATACGCTAAATAATTACCAGTAATCAACAGAGAGATATATGTATGGAGGCAATATTTCTCATCTGAGGTCTACTGTAAAAAAGGAGGCAGGAACTGATGCAAAACCAAAGCTGAAATGCTTCATGTTGATCTTATCAGCTTTCTGAATTTATGAGTGAAACAGGACTGGAAGAGGAGTGTCACTCCAAAAGATCTGGGCTTATTTGGTCTCAGATTAGAGGAAATAATCCTTCTGTTTATGATCTGAACTGTTTTAGATCAGTAATTTATGTACGATCTGCAAAACTTCTATCTTCAATGTCTCAGCCAAACAGTTGCACTTTGAGGGGGGAGAGCAGGGATGAGAAAGAAGGGTGTTGAATATAACCGTTGTTAATGATTTAGTTTATTGCAAATAATTTTGTGTTGATGCTGGCTTTTCCTTATCGAGTTTTCACACATTTCCTTCATTTATATTCCTGCATCATTCTCAGCTGTTCTCTTTTTATTTATATTTTAAGAAGCTCTCCGAAGTCTGATTTTCTTAATCATGGTTGTTGTGTTTACTGAAACCATGGGGGTTAAAAGCCTTACATTTTTTCATTGTCATTTATTTGAATTCTTATTTCACTAATTTTTATGTTGTACATTTGCAGGTTGCTTCTTTAGAACCTTTTCACATTAAGATTAACATTCAGATTCTTTGTAGTATTGTCAAGTACTCCATGCCTGACACTAATTGTCAATGTTGTGGGAATGAGTGGCAGCATCATATAAAGAAATTAAGGACAGAGTTCTCCACAGAAAACAATAGTCTTACATTTAATAAAAAAGAATAAAAAAGATAGAAGGTATGCAGATGGACATCCTTGGCTGGTTAAAATAAAACTCTTGAAGACAATAGCATCAAATGAGTTTACACTTGCTGAATATATGGTTTGAGGTGTCTGTACGCTGTATACCAAGGACAGAGAGTGTTGGGATGCTAAAGGCAGAGTGATTCCCCCAGTGATGCCAAAAGGTCTTGAAGAAGAGGCCCATGGTGTGAGACTGCAGCATCTTTCCAAATGGGACTCCCAGTTCCTGTTGCTGGGGCACTGTTAATGCCATTTTTCTAGGGAAAAAAAAAAAAAAAAAAGATGGGCAAATCAGAAAAATCTATTGCCAATTTTAGACCTGTGGTCCAAGGGGGAGATTTTAAACTGATCATTCAGGCCTTAATCACAAATACAAGTTCCATGTTTACTAAGATAAGAACCACAGCAATGCATGCCATGGTTTTATTTTGAAAAGGAATGTATTTTCGTTTTCTGACTGATTAGTTTCAAGCCTAACTGTCAGAGCTACATAACACAGGTTGTCATCTGTGTTCCACTATCCCTTAAAGGCTGTTGGTCATGATGAATTTTTTTCTTCTTCATCATTCTGGTTTGAGAGAAGCATCAAGTATTCTAAAGAAAAAAAGATTTACTTCAAAGGATGCTAACTGCTACAAAGCATGGAAATACCATGTAACTCGGGAATCTAAATTCTCCTAAAAATAATTTGCAAATGTTAACCCTAATCATCAGACTGATGATGATAGCCTGATGATAGCTATCATATCCCAATGTTGTGATCGAGCTAATCAAAATATTTCTCCTGAACAAAAAATAAAAATAGCGACTGTACTTATTAAAGTAGGTTTATGAGTTGTCAGCTATTTTGACCATGTGATAATGAACAATAAAACTGGGGAATAAACCATAACCTATTAGATGGCCAAGTCTTCATGTTAATGAGTAGCTTTAGAAGACTACTTCTTAATGATGTATTTAAGTTCTAGAATAAACAGTTTTATTCCTTTTAATCACCATGCAATGCATGGCATTGATTGTCAGTATAAAGATATGTCAGGCCTCAGGCCATCCTTGTATATCTATTGCCATGAATTCTGCTGAAAACATCAGTCATGAAACATTAACTTCCTAAAACAAAAATCAAACTTCACAGGCATCACAGCAGATGTGTGAACAAAGGAAATCAACAGCTGGATTTGTTAAGGTAAACCCATATGAATACATACAGAGCAGTGACTCATTCTCTTTTTTCTTTTATTTTCTTATCACTCACCATCCTATCCTCAAAATTTCATTCTTCTTCTCCATGTTTCTTTTGGTTGTTAATCTTAGCAATTCTACATGCTCCAAACTTTTTCAGGTAAGAGGAGAAAAGCTATATTTTACTGAAGGAAGTTCTATAATTTCTGACTACCATAAAATGAGAGGTGCTATAAATGAGTCATACCCAAAGGAGGAGGCAGAGAAACCCCCTCCTCTCTTTGCTCGAGCCTCCAGAGAGACTGTTGGGTACACACAGTGAATTTCTCATACCTGAAAGGTCCTTCTTTCTCAGATTATCCCCTGCAAGTTACAGGATTTCCCTTCAGATCCACAGGGAAAGTGAAATCACCATTCTTTTCTAGAGGCACTCCTGTGCTCAGACAGAAGAAAAGTTGTCCCCAGTTTTCCAGGTTTCAGACACTAACACTTGTGTTGGTATGCAGTGTATGTATGTTTGTAGTCTGTCTAAACCTTGGCCTGGATTAAGCAGGTAAGGGGCAGATTGATGACTATTCTGCTACCATATTGATTTCAGCTGAAGTTTGTTGAGCTTGCTGCACTTCAGTATCTGTCAGAAGAGTGCCTTTCAGATAAAACCTTCAGTTATCTCATTCCAGGAGTAGTATGATAATAATAAATCTTAGACATTCTTCAGTTTGTATATGTGTCAGCTTTATACCTAATGGCTTGGATGTTCACCTGAAGTTTACCAGTATTAAAATTGCTTTGGGAGTGCTGTGTTGCCTGGGGGTGTTAAGGGATTCCCAGCACAACTGTTATCAATGCTGGAAGGGAGACTATTCCTGCCAGTTTTGGTGACAAGCCTCTTATAAAAAAGACAAATATTTTATAGAAAAAAAGCAGATGTCATGGATATTTTGACATGTCTAATAAACATTCACTTTAATTTTATTCTAGCACTGAACAGAAATTCCTGTTTTGTTCAATGAGCCTGGAAGAAAAGACACATGGGCAGTATGGAAACAAGGGCTCAAGGGAGCAACATTTGGACACCTGGAGGGGAATACTTGTCTTATTTATTTGCAGGTCAAAATGTGTGCCTTTAGCACAGAATTTGAAAGTATTGATGTCAATTTAGTGCAGATTTCATCTCTCTGTTTTGTAAGAGGGTCACATTTACAAACAAATAAAGAAAAAAAGTCAATTTAAGGTCAGTTCTGATGGACAAATAGAACAGATGACAGTCAGAAGTAGCTAGAATGATTCAATGTCCCAAATCTATATAGCTTGTAGTTTTCTATACTGTCATGTTTTCATTCCACTCACTTGACTTTTCTCACATTGCTATGGAGCACGTTTGAGTTGAAAGACTCCAAAAGAAAATAAATCTGGAACAATTTTAAGGAGGTAATGATAACAATGTAGTCTGAATTTGGGGTTTTTCTCCTTTCATTTTATGTATGCAGAAGGATTACCAAAGTGAAATCAGATATGCAGCAGTTTAGAGAATTATACATTCAAGAAGAGAAGAATCTTCAAATTAGCATCTCTCTATAGACTTCTGCAGTTGCATCACAAAAACAATAACAGCATCCTCTAACTCCATTTGCTGGCACTACACTTCTGTTTTATAGCCTTTCCAATGGTAGATGTGTGTCCAGTCAGTGTGTCTCATGTTATTGGAATATTATAGTCACTATTTATTTTAAATCTTTTCAGTGGAATTGGATCAAGAAACAACACAACTGAGGCAAGAAAGCTTTTGCAGGAATGTACTGTAATGTATTAATGCTTGTCCTAAAGAGACACAACCTGACCTTTGACATTTAGCCAGTGTGTGGAGCAAACCCAGGAGATTTCAGGGGATGGAGAGGGCAGCATAACAAACTTGTACATGGTAGGTTGCTAAATTTAACTATGCCACAAAAAAGATAAGGACAATTGACTTTTAAAGAGACTATGATATCTTTGTAAAGGAGGATCAGGACAAAGAACATTTAATTTGAACAAAAATAAATGTGGGACCTGATGTGGTGTCCTCACAAGTGCTGGGGAAGTTGACCAATGTAATTGTGAGGGCACTCTTGCTGATTTTCAGAAGATCAGACAACCAGGAGAGATCCACAGGGATCAGGAGAAAGCAAATATCACTCCTGCCTTCGTGAATGTCAACATGGAGGGTCTAGAAAACTACAGGCTGGTCATCATCACACCTGAGAAGCTGGTGAAGCAGTTAATCCTGAAAACAATTTTCAAACTCATGAGGGACAAATTGTTGGGAGCAATCAGACTGTATTTATAAAAGGAAAATTATGTTTGATCCACGTGATAGCTTTCTAAAATGAAATTGCTAGCTCAGTGGATGAGGGGAGTTCAGTGGTTTTGTTTATTTTGATCTTACTTTGAATACCATCTCGCATGATATTCTCATCTGTGAACTCATGGTTAGTAAATGGACAGTGAGATGGACTGAAAATTGACTTAACTTCAAGGCCTGAAGCGCTGTGGTCAGCAGTACAGGATCCCACTGGAGGATGGTCACTCTTGGTCTTCTTAGGGGTTGATAATGTGGCCAGGGCTGTGTAAAGTTTTCATTCATGTCCTGGATGGAGGCACACAGTGCAATCCCAGCAAGTCTGCAGATTATGCAAATATGAGAGGCATGGCTGGTAGGGCAGGTGAGTGTGCTGCTGTTCACAGAGACCTCCACAGGCAGGAGAAATGCATCAATATTCCTCATGAGAATGAAGGGAAATACCAAGTGCTGCAGCTAGGGAGGGAAGACTCACCACACCCACAAAGTCTGGCACTAGACTGGAAATCAGCTGTGCAGAGAAGGACCTGAGGTGTCCTGCTGGAACCACAAGATGACCATGAGTCAGAAATGTGTCTCAGCCTTAGGGAAGACCAGAATCCTCCAGGGCGGCAGAGAGGAGAGCCCTGCCAGCAGACCAAGGAGGGTGATCCTTCCCCTCCAATGAGCCCTGGCAAGAGCTATCTGAAGTCACAGGTGCAGTTTTGGGCACCACAGTACAAAAGAAATAGGCACACTGGAGTGAGTCTACCCGAGGGCCAGGAAGATGACTAAGGGAGTAGAGCATCTGATCTGCAAGGACAGGCTGAAAAATCTGTGGCTATTCAGTCTGGAGAAAAAAAGGCTCAGGGGAGTTCTCAGCAATGCATAAATCTGATCAGGGGTATGAAAAATACAACCAGTCTCAGAGGTGCCCAATTAAATAACCAGAGGCAATGGGCACAAATTTAAATGCAATGTGACTGAAATAAACCACTTTCTTTCTTGGGAGGTCAGATACTGGAACTGTTTGCCCAGAAAGGTTGAATCTCCACCTCTGGTAATGTTCAAAACCTGACTGGACATTGTCCTAAGTAACCTGCCCTGATTTAACTTGCTGGTAGTCCAAAGGCTTTGGACTATTTGATCTGCTGAGGAACCTTCCAGCATTAGTTGTTCTGGGATTTTGTGATGCAATATCTTTATACATGGCAGCTTTTTTTAATTTCAACTGCAAGTGATACTGGATTCATTAACTAAATGGAAGATTAAATAATTATCTACTCAATGGCTCAAGAAGTTCCCACAGAATAAAAATATTCTACATGATATTTCAAATTCAGAAACTCTAAATAGCTGGTAATTTTTTTTTAATTGTGATTTTAATTGTCTTAGATGCTTATGAAAAGTTGTCTTTGTTGATCTAAATCTGATGGTTATGTTATAGTGAGTAGTACTTCTGAATATATTTATGCATCAGATTTTTGTATCATGTACACAACTGAGGAAAATTGCTATTTGCCTCTATGAGAATTTAGTTACTTTATCAAAAATATTGTTGCTCTTCTGTTTGTTTGCATGGTTTTCCTTTTTACTTCTAAATTTAACCTTGTTTACAGATACTATTCTGTAAAGTGGTCTCTAATCACTGCAGAATTAAGTAGTCACTAAGCATCTCTTGAAATTCTAAAAATAACCGAAAAGCCACAGGAATGTGAAAAGTGATAAACTTGATTGCACAGTTGAAGCTGTGAGAGAAAAATATGGATATTTGATATGGAACTTGCCTTTTTCTCCTCTTCTATTCACATTGTATTAATAATTAATATTTTTGTGAAGTTTCTATACAAACAGAATATGGAGTCTCCTCAGGAACTTTGACTTCACAAGTGTCTTTGAAGGACCAAGCTGACTCAGTTAAACTGTCCCTATATATTAGTGCTGTTTGAGTTCTATATACAACTCTTTAAAGAGAACCATTGAAAAGTTTCTCACTTCAAAATGTGGCTACAGTTTTTATACTGAAGAGATCCAAACAACAGCAGATTTTGTGGTGTTTAGAATTATCTAGGCAGTATAAAGCAAACTAAAATAGTAGCAACATTTGGAGTGTGGTTGAAACCTTTGTCCTTCATTTTAAGGGAAAAAAAATTACAAAATACTCAAATTAATGACAGTCTTGTTGTGGGCGATATCATAGATATCACCCACGTCTCAGATTCATCACTCTTCAAAGTTTATGAAGGCTGTCAGCTGGAGAGTCAAATCTCGGGCCCAGTTCTCTTCATCTAGTGGAAGAGACACAAGTTTTCTGACATGCCCAGGGTTAGCCAGAATATTTGTATAGTGTTGTGGGTTTTTTTTCCTTTTCTGTGCTCTCTGTAGCAAACTCAGTTTTTTTCCCTGCTCTCTAAGTCAGGCACTGCTGGTTTGTGGAGTTCTGCAGGCTGTCCTGCACTGTCCATGGCAAATTTCTGCTGTACTGCTGTGATGGATCTGTCTGCCTTAAATTTGTCCTAGCACAAATGTGCACTCTTTACTGTCTAGTGTCTCCCATGGCAGAATAGAAGCTTGAATTCTTCCACAATAGGCAGGTGGAAAATGTGGTTGAGTTTAGACTAAATTTTCATCTTCTATATTGAAGGACAAACATTCAGTATTAGTATTCTGAGCAGCTCATTTTCCTTTCCATGCTAAATGATTAAAAACTGAAAAAAGGGGAAGATTATCTCCTCAGCATCGATGCTGAGGCATTTTTCCATTACTGTTATTAGTTTTGTAATGTTTTCATCACTGCTGATCCCAAGGTTTCAACTTAAAGATCTTTAGCATGCTACACAAATAACTTAAGGGATTAACCAAGAATTTGTAATTGATTCTCTCTTTTTGGGAATACAATGCAGAAGAAAACTCCTAACTAAACAGCAAAATTTTAGCATGCAAAGCTTTACAGCAAGCCCTGAATCCATACTTTGTGGGGACATTTAGATTTTGAATGATTTTGGTATGGAGAATATTTTTTCTTTTACTCTCCTTGCACAGTGCTTAACAAAATATGGAAAGGCTACTACATGAATAATAAATAACAACAAAAAAGTGACTATTAGAAGGCTAATGTGTTATCAGTGACGGAATCTTTGTTTGTTTCTTTTAATACTTTAATTCAAATCTGATTTGAGTATTTGTGGGAAGGGGGAGTTTGTTGTTGGGTTTGTTTGGTTTGATGGGATTTTTTCTTTTTTTTTTTTTTTCTGTTTGCTCATAATTGTGGAATTTTTTTTGCCTTTAAATTTTTTTTGTTTAGTTTGGTTTATAGGTTGATTTATATGTGTAGGGGGTCGGGGTTTTTTTGTTTGTTGGTTAGGTTTTCTTTTTTTGGGATTCTTGGTGGGGGTTTTTTTTGTGGGGTTTTTTTTTTTTGTTAGTTTTTTGGGTGTTTTTGGGAATTTTTTTTTTTTTTTTTTTTTTAATCTGGGATAATTGTCTACTTTCTCACCTGGAAAAGAATAGGAAAAGATAGCAATATGGAGAAATCACCTGAATTTTGTATTTAAGGAAGAAAATTATTCTTGCAAGATGGAATTACAGGTTGTACATTTTGTGTCTTGAAACAATAGTCTGTTTTTTTCCCAGATAATCTAAGAAAAGATATAATATACTTTACATCTAAAGATGTAAGGATCTTACTAATGATGCAACTTTAAGTTGCATGGGAAGGAAATTATACTAACTTAACAGAAAGAGTTGAGGAGTATTAGATCAATGACAGGAAAACAGAGAACTAAAATCCTTGGTTAACATCTTGACAGTGAGGCAATTAATCAAATAAGATAGGCAAAGATATGTGACAGTGCCCTTTTCAAACAAGATTGCAAATGCAAATACCATGTATAATGGTGACAAAAGGTAATTAAGGGTGGCTTTCTGTACACTGCTAGTAAATTTTGGTCGAAGTGGTTTATGTCTCCCTCCTCAGTTAGTTTTATTATTAAAAATTCTTGTTTTTTAAAAATAAAAATGGAATCTAAATATTTATATACTCTAAAAGGGAGGACAGCTCTTAAAATAAAGCTTTATTTTACAAAACTATTCAGAACTGGACTCATTATCTGGCCCCGAGGCCACATGAATAATCCCACAACCTCTTTTCCTCCAAAACACAGTGACTGCATCCAAACTGCCTACTGAGACAGGTCCCTGGTTGTGTTTACTTCTGAGCTACAGCCAGGCACTCTTAGAGAAATAGTTTTGGCTGAAAAAAAATGTAACTAGCTGAATAATTTAGCAACATACATAATCAGGCTCCTGCATGCAAGGCTGAAACCCAGCATTTTTAGTTTTCTAACTCTTGTAAACCGAAGAGCTTGATCTGGCTAGGAAGGAGTTAACTTTATTTATGTCATCCTGTATGGCGCTGTCTTGAGTGCATGACTGAAACAATGTCAATAGCACACTTTGTTTTGGCCATTCTGCAACAGGGCTTGTGCAGAGTAATGGGTTTTGTTTTTTCCCTAGAGAATAGGCTGTGAGGGAACACAGATGGGACAGCTGACCCAAACTGACCCAACAGGATATTCTATATCATATAATATGTTCATCAATAGAAGCTGAAGAAAGGATAAAAAAAAGGGAACTTTTGGGGTTGCTGTGCTTGTCCTCCTTGTGAATCATTCTGGGTGTTGAGGCCCTGCTTTCCAGCAAATGGCAGACACCTGCTTGCACATGGGAAGAAGTCACTGAACTACTTATCTTGCTTTGCTTAAAAGCTCATCTGTGAGCTTATTAAACTGTCACTTATTAAACTTTCACTTATTAAATAGTCTATCTTCACCCAGCAGTTTCCTGACATTTGCTCTTCTCATTCTCTTCCCTATGGACATTTGTGAGAAGTGGGAGACCAAGTGAAGGCTTTGCTGGTCAATCTACCACTAATATTCTCAAGAATAGGTCTAGTCTGCTTTCCTGATGCCTTTCCCTCAGATGCCCTCTCCCTTAAGACAGCAAAATTGTCATGCCTTTTTCTTACTTCTAGAAAACAGAGAGAAACATAAACAAAACTGTATGACTTGGAGAACCCAGTCACAGGACTTGGTCATTCAGTTACTAAGGGAATTACAGTGATATGGTTGCCACCATGATGATTGGATGAGAAGAGAATATTATGGAAGGGAGATATCCAGCAGAGGAATGAGGCATCTGGAGAGATGATATAGATGGAGATCCCTCTTCTTTTCTGTCTCTGAAGGTTGCTGTAATCCCAGTTTTGGTCTATTCATTGCTTGAATATAGCTCCCAAAGCCAAATGTCAGAAAAATGTCAGAATATGATCAGATTCAAAAAGTCCAAACCCACAGAATAATTCAAATATGAGAATAAAATCAATGTAATTATGAATAACAAGCATGAAAGGAACTGTATAATCTCCAGTGTGTGTGTATGTGTGTGTGTGTGTGTGTGTGGGAATGCCCAAACCCCACATGAGTCAATTTCAGAGCTTGTCTTAACTCATGAATGACCCTCTAATCGATAAATATTGTATCTTGAGCATTTTGTTAATTTTTTTACTCTCTTTCCAATAGTGTTTTGGGTGAATCCTGAAAAGAGATATTCATGTGCTAATTTGAATTTATCACTATATAAGAATCCACTGAGTTTCAGAGTAGTGTTAAACCAGCCTTATGATCTCCTACCAATTGACTTTGCGCAAACTCTTATGAATGACACCAAATCCAGCTGTTCTGAGCACAGATGTGCAGATTTTAAGAAGGACCTCATTGGAAATGCAGAGATGTCAATTGAAGCTTTTTGGTTGTGCACAGGAAGGCTGTATTGAGACATCTATACCAGGAGACTTACTGGAGTATCTATGCATATTATAAAAAACAGGACATAACTGTTGGGAAAGGAAAATGGTAATAGTCTTTTAAAATGTGAATTTTCATTACAAGCTATATGTGAATTGGAAATGTATTTCAGGATTTTTAGGGGCAGAAAATCTGTTAAGCTGAAAGATATTTATTTAAACTTATTTCCTTCTAACTGACTTTGTGGCCTCTGTAATGTTGCTAAATAAGAAAGTTCACAAAGTTGGCACCTGCAGCAAAGTTGCAAATAGAAGTGATACTTCAGAATTCAATTTACTTTGTATTAACTTGAGATCTGATACTCATCATCTGCTTTAACTGCTTGTTTTATCTAAACTGCTGGAGTCACATGAACGGGAAAGAAAATTAAGAGATTTCAAATTTGTTGCTCTAAGCAAAATTGCTTCCTTATCTAATCTAATAAGAGGCCAGATGAGTTTCCCTGTTTTAATAATCACTGTGTTCTGAACTTCCGTTCCATTAAAAAAATTAACGTAAGTTGTCTGGAGAATTTATCTTACTATAATCAAGAAAGTTTTCTTCAATACCCCCCCAAAATATAAACTTGGCAGTAGGCTGACAAATTCTTGTTACAGATCTTAGCATAGTAGAATTATAATGATTCATTTAGGATTTTGGAATAAGAAAATGTACCAGAAGGATGTAGACATCACAATGTCAGTAGCTGATGTGAACTTGGTGTGATTAGACTAGGAAAAGACAAAACTATATAAAGGCAGAGGTCTTTTAAAAAAGTCTGTAAGGAGTATTGTTGATTTAGAAGGCGATATTTGGCTACTAAGTAGGAATATTATGAAGTACTGAGACATAAATAAAGGTGTTTAAAGTTTTGGTGCTTCATGTTATGAACTCACATTTACCAGTTGGAGTCCAAAACAACCCTATTAGACTTTGGTGCTTATTCTGGAGACCATGAGATTTAAAAGTTGTTTGTTGCTTCTGCTGAGATTTAATCAGCTGCAGTTTTTAGTGTTAACAGCAGTCTATCACTCACAGAAGAGAGCTCATAAGTAAGATGATTAAGGGTAGAGAGGTCACATCCTTAGAAGAAAGGAAATAATGTGTCTCATAAACTTTGGAGCTGATTATTTTGATGGTACTGTATTTCTTTTGGCTTGGACGTGTGACTGAGAATGATAGAGAAACTACATGAAAAATTAAAAGACAGGTCATGACTTTATTTTTCTTGCATATAAATTTACTTAAATCATCACCAAGCATAAGGGGTGTTCTCTGTCAATGTAGGATTCCCTGTTATGGGAAGGTGCTAAATTCTGTAGGCCTATTTCAGCAGTTTTTTTGATCAAGCAATTATGACATTTGCCTTGTGCTTCTAATACTGCTGTATGGACACCCTGCTGCAGGGAATACCAGTGAAGCTGCGAATGCAGAAATATCTCCTTTTAGCAATGTGTGTCTGTAAAGAAGGTGGAGAACCAGCTTTATTCCTAAACAACCTCTCTGAAAGGAAATTTCTCTTTTGACTTCTGGTGCTTTAGTCAATGCCTTAGAGTGTATGTTATCTTCACTTCAGCCTGATCAACCATGTATTGAATGGGTGCTACTTTAGCAATTTCTCAGCTGCCCTCAAAATCCAAGTGAATTCAAAGTATTTTTCCTGTTACATTAGCAACTGTAGCGGTCAGTAACTCAGCGACCGTCCTGCTTTAGTGTCCCTCTCAGCAGCCACTTGGGAAGAGCATACAATTCCTTCTTCCTTACCTAAGTATGATTTTAGACTGGAAGCCTTCAGAGTCATGAGATGTTCCTTATTGACTGCTAAGTTCCTTTATGCCTTTCAGTATTACTGCTGAGCGATTTATCAATATTTAATAAAATTTAATACAACTTTTTTTTTTCATTATGCCAGTAATTTCTAACAATGGAAATTACATTTTTTAAAGATTTCTTCTACAACTCTTATGTTGAATATCTCTTCTCTCTTTGTCCTAAGAGTCGTGCAACATAGTTTAGTCCCAGACAGTGATCAGCAGAGTGATTCTTGTAATGACAGTTTTGGCTGTGATTCCTGGCCACACGAAGGCTAGATTATACATCTGTGGCACTTTAAAGGGATCTGAAAATGAGAATAGAGAGAAGTTGTGTCCACCAAATGGACTATTATATTGCCATGAAATGTAAAATGGCTTCTGTGAAACTAAGAAATAGGCCTCTGTTGATTTTTAGGGATGAATAATACTTCATAATTGTAACATAATGTATTATTTTATGAAAGCATATACTGCATTTATTGTATGAAAAATCAAAAGGTTCAAAACTCATTAATCAATTTTAGCATATTAAGACCCAGATATATAATCACAGAATCATTTATGTTGGAAAAGACCTCTGAGATTATTGAGTCCAGCCTCTGAAAGATCACTACCTCATCAATAAACTGTGTCATGTTTGTGTTGTGAGTGCCATGGAGAGTCATTTCCTTAATACCTCCAGGGATGGTGACTCCACAGCCTCCCTGGGAGGTCCATTCCAAGATTTAACAACCCTTCTGTGATGAAATTTCTCCTAATGTCCATCCTGAATCTCCCCTGGTGCAGGGTGAGGCCATTTCTTCTTGTACTGTCACTAGTTGCCTAGGAGAACAGGCCAGGTTCCACCAAATCCTAGAATATGCTAAATATATATGGACACGTTGTATATCTATCTTATAACCTATGGAAATACAACATGGATTTTAATATGTAAACAAACACAGATATATATTTATACAGTTTCACACACATATAGCCTTTCCAAACCTTTTGTAATTTACCTACTAATGACATTTTCAAGCTAAACCACAAACAATTTCACGGTCTCAAAATTCAGTCATGAAAAATATAGAAGGCTGCATCATGCAGTTGTTTGTCTCCAGAATAATATCTTTAAAGTCATTACCAACTATTATAAGACTTGAGAGAAAACTGCAATAATTAGCAGCATTGATTCATAAGGAGTATGGAATCTACTCACCAGAGTCTTTTGAATGTAGAGCAATCATTTAAAGATGCATCTTGATATACTTTAAAGGAAAATTCCTTCATGAATTGAAGCTGTTCAGTAACTATCTGGAATAAATCCAATTTGCTTTGAAAGCTAAATAAATGCATCAGAATTCAGAAGTGACCGCAACGTAATGTGGATGTTTGCTGAAGAAACTTTCAGGTAAGAAAAAGAGTTAAACACCATTCAGGTTCAAGTGTTAAAAATGAGGCAAAATGTAAAGGATACAAGCACCCTGAACCTGTGCTATCTTTCACTCCTCCTAAGGCAATATTCAGGATAAGAAAATGGGTTTATTTTATTGTCGTGTGGTTTTTCGTTCTTTACTTTCTCCTAGAAGGCTTAATGCTTAAATTCTACTCTTTATATGTTCAAATCCCAGCTCACTAATGCAGATTTTTGGATCCAACATTCAAGTACATGGTTTTCTATTGCATTTTGATCATGTTGTAGTTTAGATGCAAAATATCACTAGGGAAATGTTCAAACTTTCAGGCTACTGACTCACAAAATAAACATTGTCCAAAGCCAACTCCTGTAGGGATCCACACTGTATATATGTCTATATATGCCAATAAATTTTCCACTAATGGACTTTTATCCTGATCAGACAGAGAAGAGAACAGCATGAGACTGTTGGTACTTTTTGTGTTTGCATGAATATTGAATATTGTTTGTGCTTCTGTCTGTGTTGATCTGTGTGGCTGGCCATGTGTATATTTATATGTGTGTTGTTTACTTCTGTCTCTGTGTCTACTGGGAGCACATGTTGAGCCTTGTTAGGCTGAATGTGGGGAGATGAGGCTCTTGGGCTCACATTTCTTGGGCTGCAAAATTCAGCCACCCCTACAAAACCACAGGATAATTCAGCATGGAAAGGAGAGGAGTTGTTCTCTAGCCCAGCTTCTTGCTCAAAGTTCTGCTATGGGATCAGACTAACTCATTCAGGACTTTCTGAAACCTTCATTATGTCTCTGGGCAATTTGCTCCAAAAGTTGACTACCATTGTGGTGAATAATTTTTTACCTATAGCAAGTCAGAGCTGTGAGCTTCTTTTCTCTCTGTGCTGCTCATTTTCTTCACATGAGCTGCCATGGGACTGTGTTTTGGAATTGTGTTGGAAAGTGTTGATAACCCAGGGATGTTCAACTAGTGCTGAACGGTGCTCACACAGGGTCAAGGACTTCTTGCCTCACACTGCCTGGCCAGTGAGGAGGCTGGGGTCGCACAAGAAGCTGGGAGGGTCACAGCTGGCAAAGCTGACCCCAACTGACCCAAGAGATATTCTTCCATCATTCTCAGCAATAAAAGCACTGTGAACGAGTGAGGAAGGAGGCATTTGGGAGTTTTGCATATGCTGTCTGTCTTCCCAAGTACGCTTTACACACGATGAAGCCCTGCTTTCCCAGAGATAGCTAAACACCTAACAATGGGAAGTGATGAATGAATTCCTTATTTTGCCTTGTTTGCATGTGCTAATTTCTGCTTTAATTTTTCAATTGTCTTTATCTCAACCCATGAGTTTTACTACCTTTACACCTCTGATTCTCTCCCACAGCCCACTTGGGAGGAGTGAGCAAACTGCCAGGCAGGGTTAAGTCACAACACTCTCCCATACAAAATTGACTGTTCTTCATAGAAGATGCCCTTTTAAGTTTTATTCCAATGTTAGAATAGCTTGAAGTACTTACCAACAGCTGATCCCTCTGACACATCTCCTGGCCTGCCCCTTGGACATGCTAAGAATAACTTTGTAGTAATTGATAGTCTGCCACACCAGCAGAGTTTAATATATGGCTTGAGGTTTACTAGATTAAGCCATTACATCCTGCAATTCAGGATTGCCCTGGACATTCAGAACTCTTTCATACATATGGAATATCAGCTAAATAGCATCTTCTCTCCTGCTTTAATGATTACATAGACATTCACTACACTGGCAGGTTCAATACAATTTTCAGAGAGAGTCCTGGACAAGTCACACCTATTATTTTGCAGTAATTCACTTTAGTAAGCAAAAATAATAGAGGCCATTAATACTGTTTGAAAATAAACTCTCCATCAGCGGTTCCTGAAATTCATGGTCTAAAGAAATTATGTGATGAATGATGCACTATTACTAGAAATTGTTATTTCAGGTTTCCAAGCTAGCAGACAACATATCTGTATTAAAAAAAAAAAACAACCAAAACCCCAAAAACCTGAAGTTAATATCCAAGCTATTTTTTCTTTCAGTGCTTTCTTTCAGTGACCCAAATACTTACTTCAATGTTGATCTCATTATATGTATCTATCTATATCTATATGACTCTGTCTGTTCTTCAATATCTACAAATGGAATTTTAAAAATACATATATCATGTGAAAGGGTCAGATTTTTCTCAATCCTTACTGCAGGGAGATTTCCTTAGTGTTTGACTTGTCTGTCAGCTCCCAGGAAAGGCAAGACCCTCGTGCTTGTTCAGTCTGACAGCATTCCGTTGTAGGGATCCTTCACTGGGCAGTCCTACTGTTTTGGAGGGCAATTTGAATTTTTCAGGCACCCCAACAGCATAAGGGGGACCCTTCAGTGGGTCCCACCACATTGAACTTCCAGAGGGCAGACTTTGGTCTCTTTAGGAGACAGTGGAGGGAGTCCCTTGGGAGGCAGTGCTGAAGGACAAAGGATCCAGGAAGGCTGGAGGTGTTTACAGAAGGAAATCTTAGAGGTACAGGAACAGGCTGTGCCCACAGGCCAAGAGATGAGCTGACAGGGAATAAGACCAGGCTGGTTGAACAGAGGGCTTTGGCTGGAACTCAGGGAAAAAACGAGAGTTTGTGATCTTTGAAAGAAAGCACAGAAACTCAGGACTACAGGGATATAATGAGATTATGGGAGGAGACAGTTAGAAGGGCCAAAGCCCAGCAAGACTTTAATCTGGCTAGTGCTCTAAAAGATAATAAAATATATTTCTTTAAATACATTTGCAAGAAAAAGAAGGCCAAGGAAAATCCCCATCCTATATTGGATGTGGAGGGAAATGTAGTGACCAAGGCTGAGGAAAAGACTGAGGTACTTAATTTCACCTTTGCCTCAGTATTTAATAGTACGACTGTTTGCTGTGGTTATTTGGCAAAATTTCTTTACTGAGAAGGTTGTCAGGCATTGGAACTACCTTCCCAGGGAAATGGTTGAATCATCATCCCTGGAAGAGTATAAAAGATGTGTAGATGTGCTGCTTAGGGACATGGTTTTGTGGTGGACTTGGTGGTGCTGTGTTATTCTCAGACTCGATCTTAAATGTCTTTTCCAACCTAAACAAATCTATGACTACATGATGAATTTTTGTGATTTACAAAAATAATGTGATTTACAAAAATGTAGGCCTACATTTTAAAGGATTTCAGAGCCTTTTTCAAGGAAGAGCAGAAGAAACACAAAAACAAGTGCTTGAAAGTTTGATATTGCAAGGTTATTTTGGCATTCTCTCCCTGTACTTTATTTTGTGAGCTTTTTGATCATTGTCTGAGTGTGAAGCCTTTGTTTTCCTGAAAAAATTGTCACATAAATATAGGTATTACAGATGAAATAAGCTTATTAGATCATTTCATCCCCCTTGCTGGTGTATTGGGTCTGGCTGAGATAGAGTTTATTTCCCCACAGCAGCCTTCAAGTGCTGTGCTTTGCATTGTTAGCTGGAAAGGTGTTTGTAACACACCCGTGTTTTTTGGTTGCTGATGAGCAGAGCTGGCACAGCATCAGTTCTGTCTCTCAACTAGAGAGCTGGGAGTGGACAAGATTCTGGTAAGGGGACAAAACCAGCCCAGCTGACCTAAACTTAGCAGAGGACTATTCCATATCACGTGATGTCAGACCAGATATAAAAACTAAGAAAAGGAGGAGGAAGTGAGGCATTTCTTATGTGTTTGCCTTCTGGAGCAACGACTGTACATGTTGAAGCCCTGCTACCTGAGAAGTGGCTGAACATCTCGCTGACTGAAAGTAAAAAATAAATCTTTTTTCATTCTCTTTGCTCATGCACATACAAACTTTCTCTTTTTCTTTAGTAAACTGCCTTATCTCAGCCTAAAAGTTGTTTTCCATCTTATTTTCTCTCCCCTATCTACCTGGGAAGCAGAATTGTGGAGTGGCTAGGTGGAAATCTGGTGTCCACCGAGGTCAACACACTACAGTCTTTATAAAAGGCCATAGTGGGTTGACCCTGACTGGATGTCAGGCAACCACAAAACTCTTCTCTCAATCTACTCCTCAGCTGGACAGGGCAGAGAAAATATAACAGTGGGTTCATGAGTTGAGATAAGGACAGAGAGATCACTCAGCAAATCACAGGAAAAACAGACTCAAATTAAAGATATTAATTGAATTCATTAACAGAATCAGAGCAGGATAATGAGAAGTAAAATAAGACCTTAAAAACACTTTCCCCTCACCCTTCCCTCCTTCTCAGCTCTGTCTCCTCCCCCAGCACCTCAGGGAGACAGGGAATGGGGGCTACCAGTTTGTCACACATTGCCACAGAGCAGAGAGAGCAGTCCTTCCCCTGCTCCAGCACAGGGTCCTTCCAGGGCAAGACAGTTTTCCATGAATTTCTCTAATGTGATTTCATCCCTCAGGCAACAGTTCTCCACAAATATCTCCATTGTGGGTCACTCTTCCACAGTGTGCAGTCCTTCAAGAACAGGCTGCTCCAGTGTAGGTCCCCACAGCATCACAAGTCTAAAAACGCAGGGGATGTTCATGGGATGCTACACAAGTCCTTCCAGGAAACCTGCTCCAGTGAGGGCTTCTTTCTCCATGAATCTGTAGATCTCTGCCCCTCTCCAGCACAAGCCTACCAGAGGTTCACAAACTCCTCTCAGTCATCTACCTGCTCTGGGGTGGGATCTTTCACAAGCTGAAGTGGATCTCTTCTGTTCTGTGGACCTCCATGGGCTGTAGGGGGACAGCTGCTTCACCATGGTCTTCACCATGGGCTGCAGGGAAATCTTTACCCCAGTGCCTGTAACACTCCCCTGCTCCTTCTTCACTGTGTCTGCATAGTTGTTCCTTTCACATATTTTCACCCCACTCTTCCCTGGGTTAAATTTCATCTGCTCAATACTTTTTTTCTTCTTATATGTTATCACAGAGGCATTGCCATCATTTTTACTTGGCCCAGCCTTGGCCAAGTAAATTTTCACCCCACTCTTCCCTGGGTTAAATTTCATCTGCTCAATACTTTTTCTCTTCTTATATGTTATCACAGAGGCATTGCCATCATTTTTACTTGGCCCAGCCTTGGCCAGTGGCATATCTGTCTTGGTGTCTCCTGGGATTGGTTCTGTTGGAAAAGGGAAATGCTTCTGGCATCTTCTAACAGAAGCCACCCCCTTAGCTCACCCTTACGGTCAGCTCACACTTGCAAGGTGTATTGGATTTTCATGGGCAGGTACCTAAACCTGCCCATGAAAATCTGAAACACCTTGTAAGTGCAAGTACATTTCCTATGGTAAATTATCTAGTGCAGGCCTAGACAGAAAACAAATCAATTTTGTAAAAAAGAGCAAAGCAAAACAACACAGCAACATTCCCTCCCTACAAATATTTCAAAATTTACTTTTGTTCTGATTCAGAAGAACATTCAAAATTCATGAGAGGACTAAGAGGATAGAGAGAGACCAGTACAAAGCTAGTACCACCTGTGTGAAAACTCACTGGGAATTTGGAAAACTTGAATTTCTGTTTCTGGAAAAAGAAGGATTTGAATGCATTTATCTCATACTCTGGCCAAGTAAGAAGGTTGCTAACACTTCTGAACAAATACATCTCTCTTAGAATTCTACTTTATAACAGAGTATATAGTTTCAGATGTTTTTCCGGTTTAATTTTACCAACATTAATTTCTAGTTGGTCTGATTTAAACTTGGCTATACACTAAGACCACCTTAAATAATTTCTTTCTGTCCTTGGTGTTTATAGCCTTCAAATGTACGCAGACAGTTAACATCTCCCTTCCCCCTTTCCCCCTCCAGTCATTGCTTAGCAAGTTATACATATTTATTTCTTTTAATCTTTCACCATAAGTCAATCCTTTCAGCCCCTCAATAATTTATGTTGCTTTTCCTTGAATTTCCTCCAATGTGTCAAGATTTTTTCTAATACTGTGAGGCCCTGCATACTTTATTCTAGACATACACTCAACTGTTACATGGGGAGAGATAGAATATCAGTAGTTTACGTTTGCTGCTTTCTTTAATTTGCATGCTTGGTGTCTGGGCTTTTTTAGGATACCATAAACAATTCTTGTTATTTTTCTACTTAGAGTGAGTCTCCATACCACATATATTTTCCTACCTATAGATTGATCATATGAAAATGATTTCACGCCATGTCCTCCTGAAAGATCACCCGACTCCAAAAATCTGGTACACAAATCAAAGCCACAAACACAACTCAGTCAGATATCTGTCAGCAGCATCATCTCCAAACACAGAACTCACCCCTCCATGTCAGGGATTTTGCCAGTATTGAAATAGGTGCTCAAATGAATATGGCTTAACAGTTTCCAGTCTTGGAAGGTGGTATGCACACAAAGGAATCTGGGATCTGGCAAACATAACACAATAGTTTTTACAGAAAAATGGGTTGTGTAAGGGATTGAAGGCAGTGCTTGATTTCACAAGGCAGTTCTGCAAGTTGGTGTTGGTGCTGGTTCTGATGGAATGGGATTCCTTCACATAGAGAAGAGTCTCCAGACCTTGGGGAGACTTAACAAGTGAGTTTAGGATCAACACAAGATCAAGCTTTTCAGCAAGAAGAGTTGATGCTGCTGAAGCAGTGTGGGGTTTGGTCCTTGTGAGTAACCATCAGCTGGGAAGATCTCTGGAGAGCCTTAATCCATTCTCAGGTGACAAGACATGTAAGAAATATTGCAGTGTGAGAGACCAGCCAAAGAGATAATTATTGGGGTCTATCTGAGTGTGCTGGTTGTGTTCAGAATGGCAGTGCAAACATTACCTCTGTGATAAATGCTAGTTAGAAATCAAAGTTGTGCAGGGTAAAGGAAGTACCAGAATGAAGAGCAGGTGATGAAAATTTGTTCCCACTTTCAGCATCTTCATAGATGCCATTGCACCTAAGAGTAATTTAGTGGTATTCATGATTATATTAAGTAAATTGTATGATTAAAAAGAGATTCAACATTATAAATATATCATCTAATCAGCTACTCAGCATCTCTGTTATCTCTTAAACAGTATTATCATTCCCAGATGCATGAAGCTCTTAACAACAAAATGCTTACTGTTTCTTTGTTAAATTGACATAATACATTGAATATTATAATTGAAAATACATATATCTTGGGTGTTTTGGGAAAAGCATAATATAATCCACCATAAAGCTTTATTTCAGTAATTTTAAAAAGGAGTTTTTTGAGTTTCACTCTTCAGTTTTAAACTGTTTATGAGTATAAGTCATCTGACATCAATGAATATTTACAAATTTTGATTTGTAAATTATTGAAAGTAAATTATTAATTTGGAGGGGAAAAAGGAGCATTTTTACAATCATTCTTTCCACTTATACTATTACAATTACAGATTTTTTCCCAAATAATTTGAAATTTTTTTTTTGTTCATGATATTGGGCAATAACGAATGGATATTCAGTAAAAATATGGTTTGCACACTTGAATGCAGAAAGAAAATAATCCACTGTCATTAGAGAGCCTCTTCTTTTTGCAATAATCCGTAAATCTTCTGTATTTGTTTTTTTTACCACATGAAATTGTCTATGTGCTTTAAATAGACACATAGTTTCCTTTGGTGAAATGTTTATTTTTTCAGTCTTAAGATTTCTCTTCTTTCCTGTTTGATTTGTGTTTGTTTATTTACCCAATGATTAGATTTTAGTGGATTATTTTGCAGCAATTAATGATTCTTTTATTTTTCTGCAGTGTGTAGCATATGACCATAGAATAGTTTGGGTATGTGGCAACCTTTAAAGGTAATTTAGTCCAAAATTGCCATGGACAGGGACACCTGTAATTGGATCAAGCTGTTCAGTGGCTCATCTGACCTGACCATGAGTGTTTCCAGGGATGGGACATTTTTTACATTTATCTGGGCAGCCTATTCCAGTGTTTCATTCTCCTCATTGTAATTTTTTTCTTTATTTTTAGTCTAATTCTACCCTCTTTTAGTTTAAAACCATTACCTGTGTCCTAGTGCTACAGACCCTACTGAAAAAAAATCTGGCTTCCATAGCTTTTCTAATATCATGGTGAGGGGTTTGGCACGAGAGTATATTTTCTTAATTTGCTCTCTGACCCTGTATTCATTATGTTTTCAGTATAGTAAGATGCTGAATTCCAGTACTTATTTTTCTGCTTTTTAGGAGATTCAAAATAGGCTTCCATAATACTACTGTCCTTCTTTTTGTATAGTGATATCACTCCTAATTTAGTCCAATCACATTTTATTGTTTTACTGCCACATCATTCTCCTAATGCAGTTTAATAGATCTGCAGCATGCACGTAAACATGCCTGATATTGAATGTTGTGATGCTCTGCCACCCATTCCATTTATACTCCAGTTTCTTCCTTGAAGTAATATCTAGCATTGCTTTTTTACTCTCTGAATATGTTCATTTCTGCATTTAATCTATTCCTCTAGCAAGTTTACTGACTGGAGAAATTTTTCATTTATTCATGAAAATACCTTTTTAAACAAGCTATCATACTTACAGGACACTTTACATTGTAAAGGATTTTACAGATAGTAACTAATCAATCAAAGATGTCTCCGTGAAATAGAAAATAGGTTTTGAATATCCCAACTTTAGACAGACACAACTGAACAGAGAGATTTAGGAGAGCTGCTCAAGGCAACATTGAAAATGAGTCGAAGATTCAGAACGATGACCCAGTATTTCACAGGCAACATTTCTTTGTTCAAACATTTGAACACTTTGTTCAACATTTCCTTACTGTGCTTTGATTTCAACCTATGAGAACTTTCTTACAATTCATTACATGGCTCTGAAACATGGCTCATATACAATGATTTTTATCCTTGTCAAATAATTTTAGCATTGTCAATCTACAGAAATCTAAGCTTTATGCTGCTGGAAAACAATAATTTGCTGGTCTCCTCTTGAGAATCATAAAATTTATGAAGAGGTATAATTTTATTGGATTTAAAATATTTGATATATGTAATATGAGCTACATATATTTTCTCTTTTGGAATTCATGATTTTTTTGCACACAAATTTTGAAGGATGCAAAAATTTAACCAATGTCTTTCACAAAAAAACATTCTTCAAACAAATATGATAAATGTGATGTTGGTCAGAACACACATATGTGTTCAAGATCTGCAAGGGAGGAAAATTTATCACTATGTCCATAATATCAACACATAATTTTAAAAGCAGTACGTCCCTTCTCTCAGGAACTGTAGCCCTCTTGTTACAGTTAGCTGAACAAGTAACTCTTCCTACCAGTTAGTGAAGAATAAGAGCATAGGAATACCTTGCCTAATCCAATATTCTCTCTCTAGAAATGGTCAGCTGAGAAACAGGAAAATGCTTTAGATTCTGTCCCCAGAAAGACTTCATTCTGTTAAAATTTCATTGATCTCTCAAGAGTGAGGATTATAACTGCTCTGAAAGAATTTTTTTTTTAGCATTAAACATAATAGTTCTAGCTCCTCTTCTTATCAATAAACCCAAGCATTTCTTTCTCTAATACTAAGTTTACACTTAAAACTGTTTTCAGGGAGGACTGTGACCATCTTAAATCAAGGTTGTAAGGGGAGAAAAAACCCCATATCCTAAGAAAAATAAATCCCATTTGAACGTGTTTAACTGAGTAAGGAAACACTTGGATTTTCCTGCTAGTGCTCATTGCTTATCTATTACTGGGTTCGAACACTGAATTTAAATTGAAGTGCAGTAGTGGAATGGTAGACTGAACAGGTATCATGGGTGTCTTCTTTCAGGGCAGAACAGTGTTCCTGAAGGCCTACCCTGCACTAAACTTCAGCCCCTCTTTTGTTGATTTCCATCCTAAAGAAAGGAGGACACAAAGTGGAACAGCGCACAAATTTCTTGTTCTTACTGAATATTTGCAAAAGGCCAAACTCTACATCCTTGTACATGAGACACAAAGCATTCACCCTCCCTGCCAGTACAAACACAGGATTTGGAATTCTGTGGCAAAGCTGTCCCGAAACTAAATAGAACGCACATGGAAAATATTGTGTTTAAAACTGTTTGTTTTGATAAATAACCTTTTGTTTTAGTTATGTGGGAAGATCAGACCTTTGTCTTAATTCTGTGAGAATACATACATTTCAGATGGTTTCTCTATAGAGTTTGAATTTGTCCATGGCTCACGGAAGAAATTTCCAGGCATATCAAAGGCATAAGTGTGGCTGGGAACAGTCAGCACAACTTTTGTCACAGTATGCCATAACAAATATATGATGACTTACGGTTAATATAAGAAGACCATAAGAGGGGTGGAAAACTGACTGGACAATTTTGCTGAATGTTTTGTGGTTAGAAGCAACACAAAGTTCTGAGCCTTGCACCTCTATGGGACACATCAGCTGGTCTCCTCAGCTCACAGTGGTTTATGGAGGCTGCCCATTCCACCCTCTAGACTATTGACCTCGCAATCTCATTTGCTGAACATTTACAGATGGGTTATTTATGAAATTTTGTCATACAGGGCATAAGGTGATAATATATTTCCTCCTGTGATCTGCATATTCCCTCCTGTACCAGATATCTCTTTATGCTTCAAAACCTGATGGGAAATTAACCAAGAGTTAACATCTGGTTTCTACTAGAAGAGAACTACAGCCATTGCTGTATTTAGGTGCTGAGGCAGGCAAGAAGCAACAAATATATTCTGTAGAAAAGCCATGAAGCAATGTCTTGGTTAGAAATGCAAGACGTGATGGTATGTATTCTATTGCCATCTGTTGGAAGTGGGGCACTTTTCCTCTCTTAATTGGGCCACCTGTTAAAGCCAAGTGGTGCAGTTTTCTTTATCTCTTCCAAGACCACTCCTCCCTCCAGGAAATACCTTCTGTTCACAGGCCATTGAGAGTCACTGCATGACTGATAAAATTACATCATCCCATTGGCAGGAGCTCTGCCCGGGGAGAGGAGCCAAGCATTCCTACCTGGATATAATCTGAGATTTGGAGCACCAGAGCAGCCTTTTCCCACTGGATTTCCAGACCCATCTACACCACTGCACCTTCAGAGGAAAACTCCATCCTTCTACAGGATCACTTCTCCAACAGAACCACGTCTGTCACTCCTGGAGGGCTGCAGCCACCATTTAATCAAATTGCTACCAACACCCTGACCCACAGGGTGTCAGGTTGTATTCTGACTCTGTCAGTGTTGTTTTGTATTACTGCATTTTTTGATTTATTTTATTTTTTCCCCAACAAAGAATTACTACTCCTATTCCCATATCTTTGCCTGAGAGCCCCTTAATTTCAAAATTATAATAATTTGGAGGGAGGGGGTTTACCCTTTCCATATCAAGGGAGGCTCCTGCCTTCCTTAGCAGACACCTGTCTTTTCAAACCAAGACAAGCAACAAAGCATGATTCAGTCTCAGAATTGTCTCTGAAGCACAGTGTCCTTTGGGGCACCCTAATCAGACCTGTGGGGGAAAATACATATATAAATACATATACATAGTATGGCTTTATAGATGTGAAGAAATCACTATGTGATCTGATAGCTCATAATCTCATTGTAGAGAGATGGCTTTATTAATGAATGCATTGTATTTTAGTCACACACTGAATTTTTTAAGCAATTAACCACTGGGGGGAAAAAAGGAAATTAAAAGCAATTGCCTTATTTTTGTTTGAATGTGATTAACTGAAAAGATGATATAGTATACAGTATATTAACAAAAATATCCTATGAATATTTACCAGGCATCCTTAATCAACTGAGAATACATGCAGTCAATGAATCAGTCATTTTCTGAGACCTTAGGTACTCCTAGAATAATGTACTGAAACAGACTGAACTATTGAGATGTTCTCTTGGGTCAATTATCAATTTATCATAAAATGCTAGAGTCTTCATGTGCACAATAGACAGCAAACTTGAAACCAAATTTTACAGTCTTTTGAGTATAAAAACAAATTTAGAAATGTCCTGAACATGATAGCTTTATAGATACCATGGGCAATAAAGATTTTCTTACAACCTGGAATACAAAATACACACACACACATTCACACACAGAATCATAAAGCCATAGTGCAGCCTGAGCTGGAAGGGAGACCCTGAAGGATCATTGAGTCAGCTCCTGACCCTGAACACCACCAACCCTAAAAGTAAATCCTATGCTGATCCATGTACTAGATCATCACGTGTTCCAAAAATCTTGCGTGATCTCCTGGATGTTTACCACTACCCAATCACCTATTTATATCTACCAGAGGAAATGCTGGTAGATGTTATGTGACCTGCAAACTCTAAATCTTTCCACTGTGTTAAATTCATGATCTTCATCAAGTTACTTGAACTTAAGAGTGCAATAGCTGGTAAAGGCACAACTGAGTACAGTTTGGTAAAAAGAAGGTAAATATAAGACCAGAGAATTTGTCACTTCACAACAGGATGTTGCCCTACAGATGAGGGCCTACAGAAGCTAAAGCAATGCTCAGATGTTCAAATATATTTTAGTTTTAATAGCAGTTATGGGTCATTATGTGATAACAACATGATGGATATTCATATTACAATTTACTTAATCTTTGACTTTGCATTCACCATCAGCTGCGTTTAAGTGGTGAGTAAAGTCAGTGAAGACCCAGCCCTGACAACTTTGGATGAGTGATGGTTCTTTCATTCTAAAAAATTTTTGACTCAACCCATCAAGACAGCTTCCATATCCCTTCCCACTGCTGAATCCTTTATTAACATATGAGAAGTTTTGGTCAGAGCTTTATCTATTGAGCCTTAGTTTCCTCATGCTGTCAGCAATACCTATACCTTTGTAATACAGCTACATAATGTGGCCAATGGGTTAAGGACTACATTTATTAAACTGAGATAAAGGATTTGTCCCAGTGAGTACTTGCCTGGAGTAACAATGAAAATTGATGCCTTTCAGTCATAATGTTGATATATCCATATGCACGCTTTAAGCTTTGAATGATAAATACCCTTTGGTCCTGCTTTATGACAATGAATTTCAAAATTGTATGTTTTCCTCTAGAGCTAGCATTCTAAACTGGAGTGGAAGTAAAAAGCTGAAGAAGAGAATGACAAAAAAAAGAAAAAAGAATTATCCTCTTTTGATGAACTAACTAAGAAGCAAAAACTGCTTCTATTTTTTTATCAGATCATATCATCACAGGTGCATAATAATTTCCATTGCCTTCAGCTTCAAGCATTAAGAAGGCATTCAGTTCGTACATGAGCTCAAAAGTGTATATTTCACAAGTTTGCAGTAGTATTCTCCCTTGCTGAGGGACACAACAAAACATGCAGTCAATCAAAAACCACAAAAAAAAAATTAAATAAGACGCTACTTAGAAACACATTATCATTTTTACTACCTGCAGTCAGGTGTACTTTTTACAATTATTACAGATAATGAAATCAGTACAGGATCAGCATCTGAATTCTGACTTCCAGAAAGACCTTTCCTAATTCGCATTTGCCTCAGAATATTTTGTTTCTACAATATTACCAGTTACAGATATCTCATGAGAAAATTGGATGTATTGGTAGGAATCCTTTGATAAAAGGGTATTTGCAGAAAAAAAAGATTAGGAGATAGCAAAATTCCTATGGGAACTTCAGAATTTGCTTTATGAATTCAGAAAGAGAATTAAATTTAATGAGACTTAGCTGCTGAAAAGCTAGGTAGCAATAAAATTCCATTATCTTTGTTAAAGCTTTCTCAAGTTATAGAATCACTAAAAAACAGGGCTAAAAGGAATTCAAGGGATCATCCAGGGAAAAGTGCTCTTAAGCTTCCTGTGAAATATCTCTAATGTTGGAAACAGAACAAAATTTTAAGGCAATTAATATTATTATTAAAATATTTTCCATCATTTCCAGTCAAGGTTTTTCTCCCAATTCCTTGTCTTAACCTCCATAAATTTTAAGCGCAGGTTAGTTCTTTCTTTGTTTCAATACCTTGCTACCATATATCTCAGTTGAATTTTTTGCAGATGCAACAGAAATAGCTGGGGTTTTTTTCTGTTTTATTGTTCATGTGTTTTCATGATCTTTCTTTTTGCTTTTCTTTTCAATTAGGTCAACTTACTGAAGTGCTTGACATCAGCTCATGATCAGGCTGAAGCATTCTCAGAGCTTTAGTGGGGTGGAGGCACAGAGTCTAAGCTTCCTGACTCTTGCGGTATATCACAGCTATGCAGCAGTATATAAATGCTAATAAAGAATTTATTGTCTGCTGTCATATGATGACTGCTTCCTTCTTACAGCCTTCAGATGTTCCTTGAAGAACTGCTGACTAATTAGCCATTCACCTTCCTCTATTTGCCCTTGTTTTCTGCCTGAAAATAGAACATCATATTTTCTCCTGCCATTTTTTCCCCCCAGGTTGTTTGTTCAGTTTGGAAAGGTAATTTTTGATTATAGTTTTACCTTAAGCATACTTAGAGTCTCTCTCAACTTTTTATATCTGCATAATCAGTAAGTAGGCTGACATTGTGATTCAAATTGTTAAGTCTGCTGAACACCACAGCATTGGGATAGACCCTTGAGAAACCCAACCAAGACTGATATTAAGTCTCATATTGCCTGATTTATTTCATTTGTCCTACATGGTGTCCAAGAGGGATCAAGACCCTGGAATCAGGCTTGCTTGCTCAGGATTGTTCTCCTCCTGGAGCTGACTTTACAAATTTCTTTCACAGCACGGCGATGTGGATGGATGCACTCACCAGCTGCCTTCATTTGCTGATCAAAGTTCTCCATTCTGCCACAGACCTCTCCTGTTTAATCAGCTCCACATTTCCCAGGGGTAATGAATGTGAAGCATGTGTATCTTCTTTAAAAAATGAATAGACCATCATCACATTTTTTCACGTGGATGATTTTTCCACCAAGGTGCTGGATGATCTGTGGAGATTTCAGATGTTCCCTTTGGACTTCTTTTTCCTGAAGAAACTTTTTCTTTTACTTTTTTTTTTTTTTTTTTTTTTTGTAAGGACACATGATATATTTAGTTGGTAACTGCATATAATTTCTTTAAACAGAGGAAACAAGTGTCTTTCAAATTAATCCCTTTAACAGCATAACTTTTTTAAAAAAAATATCTGCATACCTCTGAGCACTGTTCTGTTCCTCTAATCACCACTTCTGCCATGATTTGGTGAAAGTAAGACAAAATCAATTAGCTATTACAGTCACATCATTGTAAAATACATATATGGGGTGACAGAAAAAAAAAGCCTGCTAAATTTAATTCTGGTGTAAACGTTTATTTTCAGGAGATGAAAATGTTTTTTGGACTTGTTTTTTTTTCATTCTACATTCTAGCTATTTTTAAAACATTTTTTTAGGCAAAGATAGAAACAGGTATGTCTGGTCAAAAGTGTTCCTAAATTTTAGGTTTGATGTGTTTTATTTGGTTATTTATTCAGTATAAGGACCTGTTTACCCAGCAGAAGTGGAAACATTAACCCCTGTGCCAATATGGAAGAAGGCATTTATTAATTATCAAATATACAAGGTATTTTTCCATATATTTTCTTCATAAAGGCAGATCATCCTTTCTAAGTTGAAACACTTTTTAGCTTAATACTGTAAATTTTTCAAGGTCAAAAAGTTCAAAAACTAGGCAAACTCAATACCATTTTAAAAATTGTGTTTCAATTACTTGAAACACAAGCATAGTAATAATTTTTACTTTAGATTGAATTTGAATATTTAGGCATATTTTTTTTAACTTCAAGAAACAGTTTTCAAAATTGATTTTAGATAACATGCACCAAAAAGCAAAATAACTCTATGAACCTATTTCAAACTTGTACATAGAAATTTCCTCAGGAAATGTCCTTCATACAAATTCAGTTGTTAACCCTTTGATGAACTTATAGTGGTCATGAATGTGGTGGTAAATATTTAAAGCAGCAAGCTGAATAGAGAAAACAGTATTATAGTTAATTCTTGCAGTCTACATGATACAAAATAAATATTTGGGAAAAGCGAAAAAAACCTGCTGTCAGTATTGTGGGCTGATATTCATATCCAGGAGGCTGATGCATGTTATATTGTCTATGTTTGTATTCCTTAATCTACAGTTTCATGTTATGAAAACAGACAAGTTAGAGATGGGGCTGTAACAGGTCTTTTAAGTGACCTGTTTTAAAATAATATAATGATTCTTTGGATAATATGTAGCATAGTAATTCTCTTGAGGGGCAGTTGATTATTACCTGAAAAAAAAAATTAAAAATGGGGGGTTTTGTTTGAATCTGGTTGTCCTTGAATGGAGCATAACTCTTAAGCATATAACCTCTTCTGTCTGTGGGGTAGGTAACAAGCAGTGGATAAGCTGAAACAGATTTTGATTATGTTGAAGCTGTAAGGAGGTACCTCTTTAAAGGGGCCTCAAAATTAAAAGGGGAGGTGATTCATTTCAGAGGCTTAGAAAGAAAACAGGAGGCAAGGAGAGCTGGAGGAACAATAATTAAAGTGAAGAGCAGGAAGAGGCAGAACATATCCATGATGCATGATATATGATGCACGGAAAAGGTGCTACAAGCTGAGATCCTGGTCTTCTAAGTGATCTTTCACACATGTTAAAGGAACTGGAGGACCACTGGATAAATCGGGGCAGAAAAGAACACAATTCTGTGACACCTGAAGTAATCCAAGTCCTTGTGATTTGTCATGTTTTTACATTGTATACTTCAAACTCTGTCAGTTTTCTGGGACTTAAAATGTCATTGGGTACTGAGCCCAAGTAGTCCCTGACTAGCTCAAATTACTTACACAGATGCAGCTAGAGAATCTCTAAATTGTGCCTCTACAGCACTTAGTCAATATATGCTTTTCCTTCATCTTCACACCTTAATATTAGGGGGATAGCCACAGGACAATTTGTTTACATTAATTATGTAAGTCTCTAGTAGCTGAGGAGATAACCTTCAATATTCAGCTATGCTGTAGATGTTTAATAAGTGAAAAGTGTACAGAACATTCTTTTCAGAAATATTCAGTGAGTAATTTTTTTTGAGAGTTTATGAAGACTTCAGCATTTTCCAGATTGTCAGGACAATCAGAGATTTTAAGTACTTTGAGCAACTTTATATGTATTCCCTTGGAGTCAACATTTTTTAGCCAAGAAACAGAGGAAAAATGCTGAATAAATGTAAGATGATATGTTCTCTTTGGATATTTTTGTGGAAGATACCTCCTTTTAATCATAAATGAAAAGTAAGGAGAATAAACCAAAACTCACAGCTTGAGAAGAATTTCAAGGCTGGGAATAGACATCATTATAAAACTTATCCATTATCCCAAAACTAGAAGCTCCTTTTCAAGCCTGTTGTTGAATTAATTTCCCCTTCTGTTACTGTTAGCGGTACAGAGTGATTTCTGGCATTTTTTTGGCTCCACCATCTGTATCAAGTACACTGCTCCTTCATGCACCCAGCTTCTTGGCTCTAATTCCAAAGTGAGAAGCACAAGTTTGGTCACTGCAGAGGGATTGCAAGCATGGAATCATAACATTGCAGAAGGGTTTGGGTGGGAAGGGACCTCAAAGATCATCTAAGTTTCAACACTCCTGCCTTGGGCAGAAAATCTTCATATAATTGGCTTCTGGGACTGTTACAGCTACTGAGTTTTATAACTCATAATTTACAATTTTGGAATAGTGATACCTGCTAGTAGCACTGTTCAACCTCTCCAAAAGTATGTGTGGGTTTTTTTCTTTTAAATGAATACAATCTTTTGCTAGAAAAGAGTGAAGAATGACACTCTTCTGTATGGTTTCTCTGAGCAGTTTGGGCATTTTTTTTCATTGCAATCTTATTAAGCTTTTAAAAATATTATTTTATGAAAAAAAAATCTCAAATAAACTAAACCAAAACAGGAAATCCACCCAAACCCCTTAGAATTATCAAAATATTCTTACAGAATAGGCAAGATCAACATAAATAGTGAGACGTCTTATTTTGAATGACTGATGAAGACAAAACTCTAGTTTAATCTTGTCTGGTCAAGGGCTCTAAGGAAGTGTTAGTAAGAAGAAATGTTTAACTTTTTTGTTTTGACACATTTCCAGTTGCTTACATTCATCTGACCAAAACAATCCTGAAGGGTACAGTTTTGTATGACACAGTCACATATTTGTATATTTAAAACATTTGTAGAACACTTTTTGTTTCAGGTTGATAGGTCAAAAGGCAAGTATGCAATTTTTATTGCTGTGCAGCTAATGGCATAATTTCATTAAGGATTTCATTTAGAGTTGGTAATGAAACCAGTCTACCTCAAATACAAAAGGTGATTCTCCTGTCTTCCAAGTGAAGTCATTAGCCAGTCAACAGAATATAGTGTTTTGTAGAAAAACGTTTTCTTTTTTACTTTACAAATTTTTCTCCCTAGGGTCAAGAATCCTGATGACAGCAACTGATGATATACCTAAAAACAGTATAAATAGCTTAAAATTTGATGTTTAAAAGAAAATAGAGTAGGTTCTCCCTGCCTTTTTGAAAAAATTATGAACATTTTGAGGGATGAGGGGGTGGGAATGTATGGCGTTATTGTTGTTTGTCTGTTACTTTGAATAAGAGCTGCAGCTTTTACCATAAAAAAAAAAATCCAACTTTCATTAAATAATTTTTGTTCTCCTTTAAAGAGGTATTGGTAAATCAGCTGCTTTACTGCCTATTAAGACTGGTGATCTGCACGGCATTTTTTATGAAACAATTCACAACTTTAGACCAGATAACCACTGAAAATTAATCATCCACAGAGTGCTGAACTGAACAACCCTCTGAATCTCTAAAGAAGATCACCAGTCTATTAGACTTATATATTGTAATTACATTATATTTAACTGTATAATTTAGAAGCTTTAAATTAGATCAACCATCTATTAGGCTTTATAAAAATGAAAAGTTATTAATCAGATTAAAAAGTAATAAAAAAGAAATTAACCATATTTGGAATTTACCTCCCTACTAAATAAAGCAATTAGGATTTTAGACTTTTAAGAACGATGGGTTTAGCTGGTGTCATCTCATTGGATTTTTACAGTAAGTTGGATGGGGATGTCCTATTTTGATTCTTACAAATTCTGATGTAATTCATTGTGATATTTAAATCCTGTATAACTTTGGTTAATTTGACTTGTTCCTGTTTTGCACACATAAAAATGGCAGATGAACCTAATCCAATAATCTTTTTTCACTAAATCATAATAAGAATTCCAACATGTACCTTACACCATCAGGTACAAGGTATTGACAACAGGTACTGACAACATAAAAGTTTTCAATCCAATTTTTGACTCTTAGGAAGAAAAAAAAATTCAGTCTCGTTAAAATCCAAGCCTTCTGGTAGATATTAGGCTTTTGAAACAAAAAGTTGAGATACCAAATACTCAAACAAAACAGTAGATATAAAGTAAGTGAAAAGAAGAAACTATCCCTCTCAAAAAAATGACTAATTTTTTTTTTATAATTTTATTTCAATGTTTCTATTACTATTTTTTAAAAATCATCTTGTGGCTAGGTACTTACTACTTCCAGGTGAATTACTGGGTTTATGTCTAGATTGGTAGAATTTCCAAGCCCCTAGTTATTGGTCTGGGGAATTTTAATCTTCTCCACAAGGACAACAGAACTCCATTTTCTCATTATTTTAAAATTCCACTCTATGAGAAGAGCTTCTTTTTAAACCTCTGCCACCCAAAATGGAAAGGACAGGAGAAAGTGAAGCTCTTAATACAATGTCTCTGACAGAGCCAAGATACCTCAAGCTATGACAGAATACCTGAGAATGGGCATTCCCTGGTGCCCCATTCAATCTTGAGGAAGAGTTATCAACGCTGATATCGATAAAAATTCCATGAGCATTAAACATCTAATATTTGACAGCTGTGCAAAACTAAACGTTCCTAAGCCAGGTAACTCACTCCTTAAAAAGAAAAGTCAGTTAAATGGAGTGTAATCTTACTAATAGTCCCTTGTCATAACAACCATATTGGTGAATATTGCTTCCTCTCTTAGCAGGATAACCACTCAAGCAACATTCTAGCCTTAATGCAACAAATTATTGGTAATAGGAGTATGCATGGGAATTTTTATTTCTTATAGAATTTATCTGAAAACAGTGCTGACAGGATAGTCCCTCAAATACTTAAAACAGCCCCTGGGTAAACTTTGCTGTCTAAAAGATCACACTTGCATATTTTTTCATGGGTTGGAAGCTGTATGCTTAATCTTGAGAGCTCATGTTGTTTTCACCTAAATTTGTCATGTGGATTTGAAGTGTAGCAATCTGTGTCACCTTGGGATGTTTGTATTCGGATGTTTTATTGAAACTCTCATCTGACAAGGAAGGGATGAAGTTTTATCTTAGATTTGTAGAATTTCAAGTCAGGAAGAATTCTGCAATCAGCTAAAATGTCTTCCTGTGTAAAACACAGAACCTGCACAACATGAGGAGCTATAATTTGGGCAGGGTGCCTAATCTGGCATTGGTTTAATCTTGGCAGTGATATGACCCTCATGCAGCCAGACATTTTGCTGGAAATGCTATAAATATATATTGGTCAGAATTGAGACTGACAACATTCAATCACTTCTATGGCTGATAGTGAAATAAGGTTGCTGTCTTCTCAATGATAATGCAACACTTGAATGACCTAATAATTTTAATATGTTGGAATAAGTCTGCTATTTAGGTTACTTTAATAATTTGATATTGACCACTATTATTTTGACTTTTAGACATGCTTTATTATTTTTCTATTAACATAGATTAATTAAAATAAGTGGAGTAATAAAATCTATATTTTCTATGAATTTCTGTGCAGAATCTAGTTTGGAACCTGACATACCTCTGAAGCAGAACACTGAGGTAAGAGAGAACTCTGTGACTCAATTGGGTCATATAGAATTGTCCTAATAGGTATTTCCAGTGATATCTATGATGATATTTTAAGGGCAAATGTTGTATATTGATAACTTTTCCAAACAACAAATAGAAATTGCAGACTACTCTGCTTATTTGTTCTCAATTTCAAGTTTTCACAATAAGATGCTCAAGCATTGCATTTTTATCACTTTACATTATGATTATCTGTTTAAAACTGATTTTAATTTTCTCTTTTTTTCCTTTCTGTATAATGTCTCATATTCCCAGTTAGAAGTGGTCATGCTCCTTATTAAAGACCAAACTCTTGATTAGTTCTTAAACACCACACAGCTGCTTGTTCCCTCCCACAGAGTGTAATGGAGGAGAAGATTTGGAAAAAATTAAATTCATGGGTTTAAATTAATGCAGGCAGAATAGACCCCCTGCAATCCAGGAGGAAGTTGTTAGTGGTCTGCTGAGCTCAGTATTGGGGCCAGTTGTATTTAATTCTTTATCAGAGAGCTGGATGAGGAGAGTGAGGGCACTTACAGGGGGTTCACAGATGACACCAGTTTGGGCTGGAGTGTCGATCTGCTGGAGAGTGGGAAGGCTCTGCAGAGGGATCTGGACAGGCTGGATCCATGGGCTGAGGTCAATTGTTTGAGGTTCAACAAAGCCAAGTGCTGGGTCCTGCCCTCGGGTCACAACAACCCCTGCAGTGCCACAGGTTGGGGCAGAGTGGCTGGAAAGGTGTTCAGTGAAAAAGGACCTGGGGGTGCTGGGGACAGCAGCTGAACATGGCCCAGGTGTGCCCAGGTGGCCAAGAAGCCCAAAGGCACCTGGGCTGTGCCAAAACCAGTGTGACCAGCAGGACCAGAGGAGTGACCCCTGGGCTGGCGAGGCCCCATCTTAAGTGCTGTGTCCAACTCTGGCCCCTCACAACGAGAAACACATTGAGGTGGTGGAGCTGGTGAAGGGTTTTACAAGGAGCAGCTGAGGGAGCTGGAGGCGCTCAGCCTGGAGAAAAGGAGGCTCAAGGGAAGATGTTGCTCTCTACAATTACTTGAAAGGAGGTTTTAGCAAGATGGGTGTTGATCTCTCCTTCCAGACAACTAGTGATAGGGCAAGAGAAAGTGTTTTTAACATGGGCCAGAGGAGGTTTAGATTGGATTTCAGAAAAAAATTACCTTACCTGCCAGCGCCTGTCAAACACTGGAGCAGGTGGCCCTGGGAAGTTGTGTCAAAATCTCTGGAGACATTTAAAACATGTGCACTTAAGGGAATGGTTTAGGGGTACATTTGCTAGTGTTAAGTTACTGGCTAGACTCAATGGTGTTAAAATCTTTTTCAACCTCAATGATTCTATAATTGTATAACTTATTTCAAATAGATTACTAATTATTGTAATGTACAATGTAGTAAATTATTTTACAGGTAAATCAGACCTCTTTGTTTCCTTTTTGTTGCTCTCAGCTTTATTTTTCTCCTCTGCATTTTTTTTCCTATCTGATACCAGTTGTGAATCAGGTGTCATTTATTACTAGGCTTTTCCAAGCCTTTTCTGTCTTTTTAGTAATTCTGTGTTATAGATTATGATGGGATTATTATGATAATGTTTTAGTACTTACACTTTATCTTTGTCCTTCTATTTGTTCCCTGTTTGCATATATTTTGCCTTGATGTGTATTTTCTCTGTATGGTCTTCAAATATTATTCCACAACACAGTTGTTTGGCATTATTAAAGAAGACTTTTTAAAGTTATATTTGTATTATCACCCTGATATATCAAACATACCAATATAATATATAATTTTTGTAAGTATTAGCTTTGTGTATGTTTAAACATGATGGTTAGAACTAACACCTCAGTGAATTCAGAGATTTCCTCTTAGAGACTTCATGATACTCTTTGTCTCAGCTTTTAATGTTCTATTCTAACTCATCCTCTTGCTTTATATTTGCTTTTGGTAGGTCAACCACATAGACCAAAAAATGCTCATTAACATACTTTATAGCTTTCCCACACAGTTTGTGATCCCACTCTTTTTTCTCTGTTAGCAAGATTTTGGTAGTTTGCATATTACTTGTAAATTCTGAATCCACTTACCACACACTTCCTGTTCACTGCTCATTATCCCAATAGGTCTATACAGATAACAATAGCAAATGTGGCAAGAAAAATAAAAGCTCATTATCTTCACAGATTGCTAATACTCAGAAAACTGTAGTAAAGCTGTGTCAGATCCTGCAAATCCTTGTCACTCTCTTCTTCCCTTAACAAGTCATTCATTGAAGAGATCACCCATGACTGCAGCGTAGACATCTATGTTTCAGCCAGCCAGGCCAGACTCATTTTATAATCAATGCAGAAAAATGGGCTTTTCTAGCTATTAATGTGTCTTGACCTAGTTTAGATATATGAAGGAAGAGGATATGAATGACCATCTAACAGTGCCCATTTCTCTCAGATCGCAAGGACAGTGTGCAGAACTAATTGAGTGTATGGAGGTTTGCACTAGAGATATAACATTAAGGTGAGATGAATTCCCACTTCCAGCAGTAGATGGCAAACCCCCAAAACCCTTTAGAAACATATGCATATCCAAGAGATTTGAGAGAAATGTCTTGGTTATCCACAACTTCATACTTTGACAAAATATAGTTTTCAAGAATAAAGAATGTCTCTCTTGCATTATGTAATCTTCATGAGATTTTTGTTCCAGTTAGGTGCATGCTTTTATCTCATAAGTTTTGCAGGTAGAATGTAGTAATCAGGGAGATGACGAATTGAAATTTAGGCAACAAATGTATGTACTTTAACACTGTTTTTCACATATATTGCTCTGATGTGTATATCACATATTTGTGATGCATTTGCTTCTGCTTCTTGTAAACTAGAACATCGGGCTCATTTTTTAAATTGAATATATACTCATATGTTTCAGGATTTATTAATTTTAGTGCTAGAAAGGATAATTCTGTTCATTTAGTCTGATCTACTGCTTAATCTACGAGTTTTAATATTTTGTAAATAAACAACACAAATTACAATACCCAAAAATAAGTTTGATGAGGAGCTGAGTAGCAGATAGATAATTTTTGTAGATCTTTATGCTAATCCAGGTATCCCAAAACAAAACATAACAAACACATGCAGTTGGATGGCTCATTTGTGTTAACTCCTTAAACAGTCTTTCCCTCACTCTAGGAAAAATTCTCACCCTGTTTACAGCTTGCTCTGCTACAAAAGCATTTTCCAATCACATGGATGAAGTTCATGCTACAGCTTTCCCTCTAACCCTTCGCCAACTCCCCATTCTCAGATACATTAAAAACAAGCTAGTGATGTTTGCTTCCAAGACTCTTGTATTTTCAGGCTATCTATCACTTCTGTCAAACAATCCCCAGAATTTGTCCTTAGACTGGTTCTAGCCTGTTTGAAAGACCTCCAGAGTGCAAGAACTAAGAGTATGCCTGAAAATATTCTTCATCTTTTGATATCTTCATATCAGAAAACTGATATTTATTTCCTGTCATTTAAGCCAACTATTTGTCTCTCCTACCATGGTTATGGACTGAGAAGAATGCTCTGGATTTTTGGATGTTTAGAGACTATTACTTTGTAATTTTAACAGTTGCTTCTTTAAAGACAACATCTGGGCCATATATTACACACCAAACTCCAGACTTTCTTCAAACAATTAAATACTTTCTTTCTTATTGCCTTTTGAGGCTGGAAGAACTCCACAAATCACTAGTCTCATTAAGAACTTCTTTTAGCCAGGCTATCAAAAAGCTACCAAAAAACAAGAACAACAGCAACAAAAACAAGAAGAAAATAAAATTTGGCTGCTACAACCCTGTCAGCTGCTGTACATCAGAGTAAAGAACATTTCTTTCCACTCATCTTGGTACCTAAAATATATTTATCTGTCCTTCATTGTTTCCCATGTAGAAAAGGAGTTCTCTGTAGCAAGGATCAGTTTAGTTTGGGTTTACCAACTAAAGGATCATAGTGAAATTACAATTTTTCCAAAGTTCTTCTTTATGACTTGTGTTTTTCTAGGAGGCAAATAATCCAAAATATAATCAGTAATATTGATGTCTCTGAGCAAGTTTGATGAAGTTATTAAGATACTCCTAATGGAATGACATTAATACCACAAGAAAATTCATTGCTAGATTTATAAATGGTCATATATATATATATATATATATATATATATATATATATATATATATATAAAATTTATGTATTTGTGAAAAAGAGCCTGAATTTTTTCAGCATGTGTTAAATTTTGGTCCATTAACATCTCTGCTAGTATAAATAAATGATAATGATAATCAATTACTTTTTGCTGTCTGTCTTGAACTACTGCGCAATAAGAACATGAAAAAATAATTTGATGTGAATTTGCACTTAGGTACTAATAAATGTACTAAAAGGGGGATTTTTTGATATTTTTAAAGATGTAATAAAGATTATCCCTGTCCCCTGACAACAGCTCATACTATAGCCTGATTCATTTAGTTGTACGAATAGAAAAATAATCCTGACTACTAGTTTTCATGCAAAAAATAAATGAATTTAAAATGTTTCTAAAAAAATATGAGAAGAAGGTGTCAGCACTTTGTGAAATGTGAAAGCTTCCTTGGAATAATAGGCATGTCAAACTGCTGTTTCCAGTAAAAGAAGTCATAGATAAAACGCTATCCTGTAATATGTCACTGAAAGTTTTGGCACACTGTGCTAGAGCCCAGATTAATTTATGTGTGCATGTGTATATACATATATATATATATATATATATATATATATATATATATATATATATACATATACCTATGTGTGTAAATACGCATGTAAATACATGCATGTAATACATAAATACATACATATATTAAAAACTAAGGGCTTAATTCTGACTTTAATTATCTGCTTTCTGTGTTATCATCTTGAATTTTCACTGCTTGAATGGAAAACTGATTGTCCCTCATAGTATTGCTAAGAGTGTTTGGAGTAGTTTCATGTTTGAATCATGAGATGGGAAGAATTTGCCACAGCTTTTGCCTACACACACTATCAGGTTTTGTTCCCTGCATTTTGGTTGTCCATACCAGGTTTTCTATCCAGGTTGTCCAGATGCTGAATTTCTCAACTATATGTATTATTTAAAACTATTTGACAAATTCTGCAAAACATCTTGATCTGGAAAAAAAAAAAAAATTGCTACAGGTGTGTTTTTTTTTTTACAAACATCCTGTCTCTAAAGTATGATTGTAATTACATTGGCTTAGGCTTTATCTACAAATCATATGACTTTTATTTTTATCTTCTGATGCCTTACTGTATGGCACATAATTTAATTTCTGATTAGAAGCCTTTAATATGCCAGGAAATAGTTTTAACTCAATATTCTTCTTTGCAAAGTCTTTCCATCAGCATTACTTTTAGTAGGTACCTTTACCCAATTATTCAACCTTTACCAACTTTGGATAGCCCTTTCTGCTCCACCAGCTTTATTCGCTGTGTGAACACAAGTGGAATGAGAAGTTAACCAGAACAAGCAAGTGTATTCCAGCTCTTAACAGGTGAAACCTGTAATTCTGACATTTTCTGGTCTGACTAGAAAACCTTGGAGCTCAGTGTTCTGAGGTCATATAATAAGAGAGCTGGAGAGAGAGGATGTGTGTGATGATGTGGTCAGTACCCAAGTGATGCTTATTGTGTATTCTGTGGTAGGATGCTGAGGATACATCCCTTGAAAAATCTGTTTTTCAAAATAAGCCACATGCAAACTTCCTAAACATTTTAAAAATTACTTGTCTTTTGGATGCATATATTTATGTACACTTGCATAATCACACCCACATATGAACCTGGAAGTATGGTTATAATAATAAATTTTTGGCCTACTAATTCTGCTTATTAAGGATCCTTAGTAATTGAAATGAGATTTAAGGTTCAAATCAGATTCACAATAGCTTTATTTTATCTTTACTGATCTATTATAGAAAGGCAGAAGGGACAAATAACATGTAAAAATGTTTCTGGACTGAGTAGTAACCCTGTTGATTTAATTAATCTCATTTAGGTATTACTATAATGGCACAGAAAGTGGTGGAAAGTTCAGAAACATTAATCTTCTTATCTGTCCACTGGAACTCACTCTGAAAAAATACATGAAGGAGGACTGATGAATGCTGCTTCATTAGAAGAATTTTAAAATGCAATTTGTCTTCATGAAAACGAGGGATTGCACATTTCCAGCTCTCCCCTGTGCCTCTTAGAAATATTTTTTAAGCAATAACCTTTGATGCAGAATAGTCTTTGTGGTAGGACAGTAATTATAATAGAAGAGAGGTATGTCCTGGTCAATCTTTGTGAATCACTGCAGTGGAAAATCTTAGACCTGCAGATTCAAATTTCCTAAATATGATTATGTGGTATCAGAAACCAAAATTCCTTTTAAGTAACTTGGCTCTATATTCAGTAGATTACACAGAAGATTTTCATAGTGCTTAAGGCAAATGGTGCAGGTGATGAGCTAAAACTTGATTAATCCTTGAAATTTGCAGGAATTAAAGAGTTTTTTACCTAATAGAATATTGGCTGCTAAAATAACTTAGTAATAGAATAATGGATACTTTTGCTGTTACTCATACCTATTTAATTCCAGACTTCCTAAGAGCTTTATTATAGGACTGTGCAAAATGTGGAAGAAAAAATGAACTGAAAAGGTGCAGGTAGGACATCTGGAAATAGAGATCAAAACCTGTCTGGGCAAACGCATCTTGCTGGGATAATGAGATTTCAAAAAATTGCATTCACTGATTGCTCATTTCCTGCCTTAGCACGTATAACCCTTGGACATAACAGGGATTTGAAACCAAAGTCACTGATGCCAATGGATAGATTCTCATTAATGAAAATATGTAATAGACTAGAACTTATATCAGAGTTTAAGAGGAGGAGTGGTGGACTTGGCAGTGCTGGGTTAATGATTGGATTCAGTGATCTTAGAGGTCTTTTCTAACCAAAGTGGTATTATGATTCTGAGCATGCCCTTGTCTGGCATGATCAAAGTTCCCTGTTTTCCACCTTACCTGCACTTGCTTGGATTGTCAGCCTTCTGCTCAGAGGTATCCTTTCCACATTAATCTGCCTGATTCCACTTACAGTGCTCTCTAATAGAGTTGCAGAGGAAGAAAAGGCTAAGAGAGGAGACACTAATCCAACTTCTCTACTGGAGTGGGCTTTTATGTCCCTCTTCTGCTGTGTATTCTTCTTTTCTCTTGTTTTTTTTTTTTTTTATTCCATCTTTTGTATGCTTCCTTTCAGTGTACCAGTTCACCAAAAAAAACAAAAAACAAAAACCAAAAAAAAAGGAAAAAAAAATAAAACAAAAAAACCACACACACATACAAAAAATCTTCTGGTAAAATTCACAGTTCTTCTGCATACCAGAAAAGTTTATTCTTAAATAACCACACCGTCTCTGCTTAGTATCTTCCTACTCATGGTGCCTTTTCAGTGAATTTGTCTTAACAATTTCCTACACAGGCTGAAGCCTTCTCTACCAAAGACCAAAGCCCCAGTGCTGCTGACCAGCCTCCACCTCTCTCTTGATTTCAACTCAGTTGGAAGCTCTTGTCCATGACTGCTGTCACCATGGCTGTCCCCAGGTATGTGAGCAGTGGGTCAGCATTATCCCTGACTGGCCCCTCAAGTATTCATGTGAGGAAAGTCTCACTGGTGTGATCTAGGAGCCTCCTCAACCATCTACCCAGTTCTAGGTAGACAGAGACATACCCACAGATGTTCAGATGGTTCAAAATCCTTTGCAATGTGAGGGCCTGGGAGTTGGACACTGCTGTTAGTTGTTCAAGTCCCCTAAGTCCTCCTTGTGAGGTGTTTACAATACATCACCATCTTAACATTCACTTTATGACATTTCATTGCTCTTCAGTTCTGGAAATATAAAATGGTAACCTTAATTCTCCAGATTATTTCAGGGGGGTTTTGTGTCAGGCTGCTCCAGACATCATTAACTGTACTGGAGAAATGAACTTGCCACACACTATAGTTTTAATATGACTGTATTATTTATCTTACCTTCACTAAATTCTTCCTCTCCATCTCACTCCTAGTACTGTTCCCCCATTGTTTAAGCCTTGGCAAAGTAGGTGGGAAAAGTAGGTGGGAAGATACTGCAAAAATGAATTCAAACTTTTAAATATAGGAAATAGAGTGTAGTATTGAATAGACAAAAATTATTCCAGGCCTAGGCAGAAAGAATCCGAAAACAAGATGTAAGCAGCCATGCATAAAATGTCTGAAACCACAGAGGAAATAGTCGACAAGATGAGTGGTAACAAGGTGAGCAAGGTATCAAAGTGAAAAAAAACCTCTCTAGAGAAGACAAGATGGATGAAGGAAGAAAGTTACTGTGTTTGTGAGAGTGTGTTTAATATACTCAGCTGTGTAAGACCTTCGGGGAAAAGATCATTGATGTTATCAGAAAATTCACTGTTATTATGGACTAATGCTTCTATCAGACAAAGGACACTGTGAAATTACAGGTGTATTCTTTTCCTTTCCACACATTCCATAAAATCTCCCCATGATAAAGTTTAGCTGAATCGTTCAGGTCTGGAATCATCCAGGGAGTTCAAGAAAATGTAGCATGTACAGGAACTGTCAGCCCACCTATGGAAGTGCTATAAATACACATTGGAGATGGTGGGGGCCATCTTTGTGTCTGTTTGCGAGGAGAAAGGCAGCAAACAGATCAGGATACTAAGACTAAGTAAAAACAGGAAGCCAGGTGAAGGACATCTCTCTTTTCTTTGCCCCATATCCTGCATTTTTATCTAAAATCATCTAATGTTGATTGTCTAAAGATTAAGAGGTTTTTTGTACAGTTATGCTCAACATTACACTACATAATATAATGTCTTCCACTTGCTGTGTGGATTTCAGCTTCAGAAACTGTGAGAATTATGGCAGGAGCTCTAAGAGTGTGTCAGCCCTTTGATTACATCACACTGTGCATGTATCATTTACTTTGATTAGAGGCTTTTTCAAAGCTCCCAAGGTTTGACTTTTTGTAATGCTACATCTCTAGAATGAGTCAACATTTGTGAGAATTGTGACTCCTTGGCAATTATAAAATTAAATTTGGAGCCACATTCATTACACACTTTTTCTCATAATTTAGAAGGACTGATTTAGAAGTAAAGCAGGGTGGGAAACAGCTGACCCTAATCTTAGCTACTATGAAGACTTCTCTGTTTCTAAGCTGTTCAGGAAATATTCTGTGAAGGCATTCCACTCTTAAAATGGGCTGGTCAAAGTATTGGGTCTGGCTGTGATGGAGTTAATTTTCCCCATGGCAGCCCTCGTAGTGCTGTGGTTTGTATTGGTAGCTAGAAAGGTGTTGATAGCACACCAGTGTTCTGGCTGCTGCTCTGCTGAGGAGTCCTGGCAGAGCATCAAGGCACAACATCAAGGCTGTCTCCCCTCATCAGTGGCTTGGGAGTGGGCAAGATCTTGAAGAGGTCACAGGCAGGACAGCTGACCCAAACTGACCAAAGGGATATTCCATACCATAGGATGTCTGCTCACAGTCAGATCTAAGAGAGAAGGAGGGGAAGGAGGGAGGACATTTGCCAGTATGATGCTTTTTCTTCCAGAGCAACCACTGCATGTACTGAAGCCCAGCTTCCCCAGAAGTGGTTGGACATCACCTGCTGATGGGAGATAGAGAATAAATCTTTTGTTTTCCTCTGCTTTCACATTGTGCCTTTGTATAAGCTTTATGAAGCTGTTTTTATCTTGTCCTACAAGTTTTTTCCTTCTTATTTCCTCCCCCACCTTGTTATGATGAGGAGAGAATGACAGAGCAGCTTGGTGGGCACCTGGCACCCAACCAAGGCAAATCCACTATGCAAAGTTAGTGAGTTACCCTCTAGAAATTATTTTTCTCTGCTTCAAATATGGATCTAGATCATGAAGTCCCAACGCAAGGATCACTGTGAATTTAATTAAATATTAAAATATTAAAGTCACTGTGAATTCTTGGAGCAGGATTTTATCTGACATTGAAATATCTACATTTGAGTGTCCACCACAATTCAGCATCTAAAAGTGCTAGAAGTTTGAAAACTGTAGTAAATCACAGCATTGTAGAGTATCTTGAGTTTGGAAGGGACCCACAAGTATCCACACTCCCCACAAGTCCAGCTCGTGGCCCTGCACAAGTCACCCTTAAGAATCACATCACATCCTCACGTGTGATTTCACACCATGAAATCTGTGAAGCCAGAAGAAAGATGTGTCTTAGACCGAGGACATAAGTAAGAGGTAATTTATTGGTTGAGATGCCCCGAGGTCACTGAGCTGGCAGCTCTGACACATGAGTTACAAAACTGCCCCAACATTGTCTTGACAGCTAGAGACCAGAAAATATATTCCATGATGGTGTGTAAAAATGGACACTTGGGTTCAAGAAGCTGAATCCTGCCCCTAGCAACCCCCTAGAAATCTATATACAGACATTTTAAAGTAAGCATTTTAATATCTGAGTAAATCCTCCCTCCCTTAAACTAAGGACATAAATCTTGCTTTAAACCACCAAAATTAAATTTAAGAACACAACCTTGATTCTAAACTCTGGCATATATTTTGCTTACATAGCAGCATATTCCCCATAATTTTAGCTTGTGATATAAACTGAAAGCCAAAATAACACCTATATACTTAAAATTAAATTTATATGTAAATTGGGTAGCTAAATCTAAAGGGATGATGTCAAAAATCTCTTCAAAATGCTTAGACTTCTGAAATCTGAGTCCACATGCACCCCTTAAATATACTGCTAATGACCATCATTCCCTGAGACACAGCTGTCCTGATATCACAAGACAAAGGAGCAGACCAAGCTTCATTTGAAATTAAAATGACAGTGGTGTGCTCCCAGTCTTCAGTGTGGCAACCTACCTCTACAAAGCACATTGTCATCAGAACATTCTCTTAAGGAAACAATGCCAGAAGGACAGTGAGCAAGCTGGAAATCCATCTGCCTAGAAAAGCTTTGGGATTTTGTCAATGGGTTTTTCTTACTCTGCTGCAGATTGGCTGCAGGCACTCCATGATCTACATATTGTTTACCTTCTGCCCATATGTCTGCCCTGTGGACAGCCTGAAGATCGACTGTAGACAACTTTTCCAAATAATTCTACTGGCATACTAGTGAGCAGTGGGCTCTACAGCCTGTCTGGCCTAGTGCTCTGGATTGGCTTCAGGCTTGCTTCAGGCTTGTTCCACAGAGACATGAGTCTACTGGCGAAAGGTAGCCCCAGGATATTGATAAGTGGCAGCATAGGCAAATTGGCTAACCAGTGTCATTTGGGACGCCCTGGAAGATCCCAGGCACTCACACGTGTCTGCAATTTACAGTACAAGATTGTATCCTTCTTGACCAGCCTCTGGGGGCAGCTGGAATACTACATCACAGCTGAATATTAGACACCTCTCCTCAGGCAACTGTATCTCAAATGACCACAGTTCTTACAAGAGGTGGCATGTATAAAATTAGCACACATATTTGAAGCCATTATAGGAAGATGTAAAAAACATGCTGTGACCAACATCCGCTGTCTCTCTTGCCTCATACTTAAAGATGGATCTTAGCTTATTTGCTGCTGTCACCCCTGAGAGAACACAATAAAGTCTACAAAGATTTTTGGGGAGAGAGTGATAAAACAAAACAGAAACTTTAAAGCCTACGTCATCACTGGCCTTAAATATGCCACAAAACTCCTACACTTGCTTATAAGGCAAAATGAGAAAGGTGGGCAGATCCCAGTATATTTGAAATGTGTAGATATAAATACAATTTCATATAGAAAATATAAGAACATTGGAATAATTTAATTGAAAAGTAATGTAGCTATCATAAACTAAGAAATAGCACAGCTGGAGGATTTTAAAAGTGATTTGGAAGCAAAATCCTCTCATTGAATTAGAGAATAAAAATTCAGTTAGGGACCTTGTAGAATAGCAAAGCTGGTAGAGCTTCTATAGCTAAGGGCCTGTCAGCATTTCTATTACATACCGGTACTTTCTGGGGATTATACTTCATCCAGAAGAGTTTGATGTGGAATGAACTTGGGATGAAATGTCTCAGCATTTGAGTAATGTAATGGTAACTCTATTATAAAAAAAAATCTGTATTCACTTTGTTACTGTTGAATCTACTGCATTGCTGCACTACGCATTTTGATTTAAAGATACCTGAGCTAATGCTGACCTAAGGAAATATGTCCACATAATGTAGCTCAGGCAAAGATTTTGAGACAAAATAGCTCTACTGGTATGATGTTTTGTACAAGTTACTCAGCCAAAATTCTCAGCCTGGTTCATTTTCTCAGGTGAGGGGTTTTTTTTCACCATGGATATTTCCATTCAACTTGCTCCTAACTCATCTCTGCAGCTCATCTGTGTTCCTCCTCTGTGTGCTCAGATAAGTGGGATAAAAAGAAGGTTACCAGTTAAACAGTTTAAGGTTAAAAATCAAAAAGAAAGTCCTGGTTTGTTATGGATCTCTCTAGGGAATTAAAATGGAAAAACAAAGAGAAAATGACCACAGTGGGTATTTCCAATCCCATATTAACATTATTTAGTCTTATAAGGAATTAAGATATGTAAAAACTAGTGTGCTATTCTCTTTCAATTTATAAAATCATAGAATCATGGAATGGTTTGGATTAGCAGGGGACCTTGAAGATCATCTCACTGTTTCCTGCAAATTTTTCTGATCTCAGACCTTTGCCTTTTGTGCCTTCAATTCTCTTCTCCAAACTGCTGTAGGGTGGGGGGAATAAGGAAAAGTGGAGTGAGCAGTGTGTGGTTTTAGTAGGAGCACTACATTGGAGTGCACTACTTTCCTAGAACAAAATAGGTCTGAATTTATAATCTGGTTTTCAGAGGTTCTTCATGACCAAGCAAAGAGCTTGGTTGTCTTGGGAAGAAGCTTCCAGTCTCACTGGATTTGGGACAGCTCTGTCATGGAGCTTCAGGGGAGGCAGATTTGCAGCAATCATGATCAATGACATTATACAAGGCTTTTAAACGTATATTTGTCTTTGAAAACAGAGATAGGATGTGGGAGCAGAGGAGGAGCAAAAGATTCTATTTTTTCACCTCCTTTTTCACCTCCTTCATGATCCCTTTGTATTATAAAGTTTTAAGCTTTAAACTTTTGGAAGATATTTAGAAATCTACTGAGGATGACAGGTGAAAGGAGGAAAGTATGGATGGAACAAAAAGAGAAGGAAGACTTAGGAGAAAACAAATAATTCCTACTGATGAGGAAAGTAATTGCATGGAAAGATGAATGTGATAACTTTAGTACATTCCCCTTTGGGAACAAAGTAGTTTGCTGTGGATTCATGACACAATGGTCAGAGAATAAAAAGTCCATTATTTTAAACTTTTTCTTACTAGTATACTATAGACTAACTCAGAAGTAAACTGCTTTAGCTACAAATTCAGTTTATTTACCAGAGATGGAATACAAAATATAATCTTACAGTGACTTATTAATTCTCTTTTACTTTATCCATATGAATTTTTCACATATTTTCTTTTTCAGCAGGTATTTTCACCTCCTGAACACATATGAAATATCCCAGGCTAATTGTTACCAGTTTTCCCAGGAAGGAAAAGAATTTCCAATCAAGGTTGTCACAACTGTTAGAGAAAGCAACATTTAAAAGTAATAAACATAATCTGACTTCAGACAAAATATCTAAGAACTAAAATTCTTTTGGGACCTTAAAATCTTTCTGAGGTTGCCAAAATAGCCATGACCTGGGCTATATTATCCAGGAAGTAGTCTCATCTCTGCCTTTCATTCCTACCAGCCTCACATCTCTGAATCCCAACACTTTCTTCACTCATAACTAATATTAACAAGTTCTTGTCTTGTTAAATATGTAACATGTATGGTCTTCCCTGGAAACAAATGTACTTCTTGTTTTCTTTTGCCAGACTGATAAAACAGCGCTGTAAGTAAGGTGGTTTTATTTTGGGTAGGCGATATTTTGGTGGTGGGGTTTTCTTTGGATTTTGGTTGGGTTTTTTTTTTTTTTTGTTTTTTTGTTTTTTTGTTTTTTTGTTTTTTTTTGTTTTGTTTTGTTTTGTTTTTGTTTTTTTGGCATGGTTTTTTCTCTTTAAGAAGGGCTTGCAAAGGTTTTCCCCATCAGAGTGCTCATTAAAGGCCTACATGTAGTTTTAGAGAAAGGCATGACTAAAAAAAAGAAAAAAAGAAAAAAAAAAATCAATGTTTTGTTCCCGCTGTAAGGAAGAACTAACCTTTTCTTGCTAACCTTTCTCTATTTTGAAGGTTAGTGACTAGCTGAAGTAGCTTAAGAGGGAGTGAAGTTGGATTCCTAAATGACCCCTTGGTAAGAACATGCACTGTGAATATAGAATAATTACTTAGGTTTAAAGGTAGATTTCAGAGCAGCCAAGATTCCAATCACGAATTAGTGTTGGAATCTGACCCTTTCTAGCCTTCTCATTTAATTTTTAATATGTAAAATAAGAATGTAATTTATTATCAGATTTAGCAAAACAATTATATTCCTCTGTGTATTGGCAGTTCAGCTAAGATGGGACAGATGCTCTCTTTGGCCCTACTATGCAACAAGAAATGCCACTATAAAATGGTTCTTTTTGAACTGTTGTATTTATACCCAAAATGTGGAGCAATTTCCACAGGAGAGAGGAAGTGTACTGTTTACTTGCACATATTCTCATTGCTGCGCAGTCTGCCCTGCCAGAAAAGATGTAAAATGAGAATACTCAAGCACCTTTATGAGTAAAAGGACTTAAAGACCATATTTAGCATATTCTGAATGACCATTGTAAATCTGGAAGTATTTTGCAAAAAGATGATTGGAAACTCCTCATGTTTGATTCACTTCAGTTAGCCCCGGGAAGTCACTTGCTTAGGACTCTCTCTTCAGAAACACAGAATTCCTTCCATTTACTGTGAAAATAGTGGAAATACTTACTGGGCTGCCCAGACTGTGCCTCTGGGATAAGGTGCCCTGGCTCAGTACACAATGAACACATAGACCAAGTTACAGTGCCTAGAAGAACAAACAAAAATTCAGATTAGAAATAAAACCTATGTATCTAACAAACAGAACAATTGAACATGAGAAGAACTTCCCAAAGACTACTGTAGATTTTCCATCACTAGAAATTTTAAAATCACTGGTGTCTGTGTTCCTAAGACATATGCTCTACTTCAAAACAACACTAATTGGCAGTCTTTATAATGACCTGCATCATGCAGAATGGCATGCATCATGCACTGTTAAATCTCTTTTTGTTTTATACTTTGAATCTTTGAAGGCAGATGTTTCCATTAACTGGAAAAGTAGAAAAGAAGCTTTTGTCAGTAACAGCAGCAGAACATGAAAGCAGAGGTTTAAATAAGCATAAATGGGACTGTTCATCTTCTGCTTCTTCTGTACTAAACATAGCAGAGAAGATGCTCAAGTCCACTCTCTGGACCCTCTGTCCTTTACTCATCATGTTATATTCCTGATAAACTGAAGAGCATTCATCACCTCTGCCTGGGGGCGGAAGACTGCTTGTAACTTGTCCCCAAAACCAAGAAAGCAAGCCCTTTTCCTTCCATCTCTCTCCTAAATAAATTCATAGGAAACATATAATGAATGACCGAAAATAAAATTATTAAAATGTGGAAGTTAAAAATGACAAAAGTTACTACAAGATAGTATATTGATTATTCAAAAATATGCCAGTTCGTAGGAAAAATAATATTGTACAGTTGCCATGGAATAGGGAAGGGAGAGAGAAAATAAAGGAGGGAAAGAAGAGGGATAAAATGAAGGAAAACAACCTTGAATTCACAGTAAACTAAGATGAGGTTTTGTTAATTTGCAGAGGCCCTCAAAAGGCTGCCCATTGACGAAATAAATAAGTAATTTACATACAACCATCAACAACTCTTATGAACACAGTGATGGGATCACCAGACTTTTAGCCTCCAAATTATAGAAGCGACAAGAATCCAGAAAACTATTTAGATTAAAACACCCCTTGACACAACAGATACTTGATCTTGCAGGTTTTGCAGAGGTGTTTGCTTTCTTTTATCAATGTCTATATGGTGATATACCAGATTACAATTGCCTGGAGAGATATTAAAAAATTTATAGATGATAAAGCCAATATACTTTTATTCATTGCATAGCAGAAACATATGTGTAAAGAATCTATTTCCAGGAAAAAAGCAGAAGATATGATTATAACTCCTAAAAAGTAATAAAGTGCCAAGCCTGGTTCAGCACTGCACGTACATGAAGGCATTAGTGATGAATTATTAGTCCCTGTGGAAAATGGGTTTGTGTATATACAAAGCTCAAGATTCTATCTAAAGAAAAGTTCTTTTGTTCCAATTTAAAATCTGTGCATTGTAATCCTAAACAGGTCTGGGAAGAAATTTTCCTATGAAATTATTTTTGATGGAAAACCAAACTTAGGAAGAAACAAAATACTACAGAATTTGCACTGAGTTCAGTTTAAATAGTAATGAATTCAGAAAATTTAATTGTATATGACTGAATGAGGCCAATGGCAAGATAGTAGACAATTATAAAATCTATATTGAAAATTTGTGCCTCCACTAAAGGGCGTTATTCATTTTATACTCAGCAAATTACTCCTTTAGACCTGCACTATTTCAGACAAAATTAGTAATAATTGTATATCAAAACAAAGTACTTTGGTTTCTTGACAAAATTCTTAAAAATCATCCCCAAAAATCTTTTTTCTCCTCCTGCCCACTACCCTTCAAAAGTAGAGTTCCTCATACTTTATTTGAGAGGAAGTTGCTTTCTTGCGTGCTTTCCCTTGCATTTCCCTACACTTAAAGAAAATACCTAGTTCTAGTGCATGGTTTGAATACTGCTGTAGTTCAGACTTTGAAAATTTCTCTATTTCCACTTTATCCTGCTGGGTGTATACACAAAGCAGAATCTGTACTAGTGCTTGATTTAAGTTAAGGAAAAAAACTAAAAATCCAGGTTAGCTGAAATAAGAGAAGCAGAATGTTACTTGGATTGTCTGAACAGCACAATAGGTGCACTCTCCCACTCTGGGTCTGTGTGTGTGGCGCTTCAGCTCCTCAAAGAACACATTTCTTCTTCACAGAGAAAACAACTATTTTCTTCTCTGCAAAAAGAAAAGGTGGGGCAGAGGGGAGGTTATGCTTCAGGGAAGAAAACTCTTTTCTCACACTTGAATTAGTTTTGCAAAACCAGGTGAGAATAGATCATAATACTTCAGTGTTAAACGAGTCAGAGAACTGCTGAGCTGCTTGGATGTTGATAAATCTATGGGACCAGATGGGATCCATCCCAGGGTGATGAGGGAGCTGGCAGATGAGCTTGTGAAGCCACTCTCCATCATTTACCAGCAGTCCTGGCTCACTGGTGAGGTTCCAGATAACTGGAAACTGCCCAATGTGATGCCTGTTCACAGAAAGGGTGGGAAGGAGGACCCTGGTAATTATAGGCCAGTTAGCCTGACCTCAGTGCCTGGTAAGGTGATGGAACAGTTTATACTGAGTGTCATCACGCAGCACTTACAGGATGGCCGAGGTACCAGACCCAGCCAGCAGGGGTTTAGGAGGGGCAGGTTGTGTTTGACCAACCTGGTCTCCTTTTATGACCATCAGACCTGCCTGGTGGAAATGGGAAGGGCTGTTGGTGTTGTCTACCTGGACTTTAGCAAGGCCTTTGACACTGTCTCCCACAGCACACTCCTGGAAAAGCTGCAGCCCACGGCCTGGACAGGAGCTCTCTGTGCTGGGTTAGGAACTGGCTGCATGGCCGGGCCAGAGGGTGATGGTGAATGGTGCTGCATCCAGCTGGTGGCCAGTCACCAGAGGTGTCCCTCAGGGGTCTGTGCTGGGACCAGCTCTGTTTAATATCTTCATTGATGACATGGATGAGGGGATTGAGTCTTTCATTAGTAAATTTGCAGAAGACACTAAGCTGGGGAACATGTATTCATCTGTTGGAAGGTAGGAGGGCTCTGTAGAGAGACCTGGAAGGTTGGATGGATGCACAGGGTCCAAAAGGTTGAAGATAATAAATCCAAGTGCTGAGTACTGTATTTTGGCCACAATAACCCTCTGCAATGTTATAGGCTGGGGATGGTGTGGCTGGACAGTGCCCAGGCAGAAAGGGACCTGGGGGTGCTGGTGACAGCCGGCTGAACATGAGCCAGCAGTGTGCCATGGTGGCCAAGAAGGCCAATGGCTCCTGGCCTGGATCAGGAGCAGTGTGGCCATCAGGAGCAGGGAGCTCATCCTTCCCCTGTACCCAGCAGTGGAGAGGCCACACCTTGAGTGCTGTGTCCAGCTCTGTGCCCTCAGTTTGGGAAGGACATTAAGACACTCGAATGCGTCCAGAGGAGGCAACGAGGCTGGAGAGGGGCTGGGAACACAAACCCTGTGAGGAACAACTGGGGGTGTTCAGCCCGGGGAAAAGGAGACTCAGGGGTGACCGTAGCACTCTCTACAGCCTCCTGAAAGGTGGCTGTAGTCAGGTGGGGTTGGTCTCCTTCTCCAGGCAGTTGCTGACAGAACAAGAGGACACAGTCTCAAGCTGCGTCAAGGGAAATATGGGTTGGATATCAGGAAAAATAGTGCCATGGTTTAGTTGAGGTGTTAGGACATTCATTGGACTCAATGATCTTGAAGGTTTCTTCCAACCTAGTGATTCTGTGATTATGTGAGTTCATTTCTGAATGCAGCTACTGGAGATGGAGGAGAATAGCCTATTGTAATTACAAAAAAGGACCCATTTTCTGTGGGGCATACCAAGTATTATTTTTATTAAATATTGATTTTGAAATCTTTAAGTCACTAAGAGCTTGGAGACGCTGATTAAATTACTTGCTAATCTAGAACAAACTGGTTTGTTGTAAACAGAATCAATCGAAATAATGTCAGGAGGTCTCTTTATTTTATGGATAAAGAAAAGAAACAACTACATTTAGGCTTAAACACTAAATTAAGTTTTAGAACTGGTGAACACACAACATTTTGATAAATTCTTGCCTCACATTAATAGTCATCTGAATTTAACTTATAAATTTATGTCAGTGTAGCTTTACCTCTCTGTGTAAAGTAGATAAATTTGATTAATAATTAATTATATCACTGAAAAGTAAACACACATGCCACTATCTTCAACACAACATTAAACTAAGGCAAGTTCTAGCTTCTTTTTTTGCTCATGGTATGTTTTGGAGCAAGCTTTGGCTTACGCTGTTCACAATTTGTCTGCAGAGGCTTGCAAACTGGGAGACAGGCTCAGCACTGACAGGTATTGTTTTTGAGAACTACCAGAAATATTTTTCTAGTACTTTAATTAAAAAAAAAAAAAAAGTCATGATCCAGTATTTCAGACGCAGCCCTCTCAAAAATTTCTTCTTTCTGGGCTTATGTACTCCATTCTTCACCTGGCTAACTTGTTAGGTGATTCACCCCTATGGTAGCTGCTCTAATCAGCACTTTCCCTCAGATGCATTTTTACAATGGCTTAATGAACTTCTTAATTTATTCTTCATCTTTGTAAGACAATAATATGCAAGTGCAGTTTCCAATATTGAGTATACACATAAAAAATAATATTAAGCAAAGATAAGTTAGAGTTGGGATTCTGAATGTTTATTTAGGCTCCTTTACAGTAGAAAAAATCCTCAGTATCTGTAGGTCCAACTTATGTCAGAAGCTCGGGTTTCTCAAGGTTGGTGAATTTAAAAATATATAAGACCTCTACACAAGGTCAACCAAAAAAACCCCCAAAACCTAAACTAAAACAAAGCAAACAAAAATAAAAAGAGTAGATGATTTGGGAATTAAATGCATTTGTACATGCATTAGTGTAAGAAAGTAGTCTATAAGAAATACTGTATTTCTTACAGAGGACATTTTCATCATAATGTATCTGACTGAAAATAAAGGCTTTTATCTACTGGTTTTATTGCAGATACTGAATATTTCTAGGTAATTATTGGTCAATTTTTCTTTTTCCTTTTTTTCTAAATTTAATCAACAGTACTAATTAATTATTTGATCTAGTCAGGAAAGAATATGTAAATGAACATTTGGTGCTATTCTAAAGAATATAATCTAGTTCAGTGAAAGGTCTTAAGCCAAATACATGGATTACTTATGAAAAACATATATTATCTAGAAGGTGAGATTTACCTCTATTGAGATATCCATGAATACATTGACTTCAAATTTTAATACATATTCACTGCTTAGCTCTTTTGAAGTCAAAGGCATTTGGATCATCCCACATAAAAACTATATATTATTGTTATTTCTTCCCATTAGCTGAGATCTCAGTGGGAACATAACTACTAATGTATCTCTAACTTAGACTGTTGTAAGTGAATTCAGAATTTTATCACCTTTCTCAGTACTGAAATGATCCCATCAGCATTGCTTTCTGTCATGTCTGTATTCAGTGTGACTGTTTTCAGTGTGCACAGTACTGCTGTGATAGTGTGTCATGAGATTCTGGTGTGCTGCAAATAATTGGCTTTATGCTTATTTTTCTCATGCCCTACAGTTTCTTTAGTTCCTGCCAGATACTATTTGCCATTTTTTAATTTAATTTTTAATTAACAAATGATAAAACAGCAAAGTCTTTTCCCTTCCTTTATAAAAGCCCCATATTAGTTGTTCTTCAATCTGCTTCATGAAAATTAGCGATTTCCAGTAGTCTAGTAGCATTTTTGTATCTTTCTTATCTACCATTTTTTTTTCATTTCTGACAGCATGGCGTCTCTTCTATTTTGAGTCCATAATTCCTACAAATCTCCTAGCACTTAAGGCTCCCAGTTCTGCATTTTATATTCCTCTCTACTGAGTCTCATTCATCCTCTTACATATGATTAGTAGGTTCTGGCCACATAAGATTTATTATAGATTTACGTTTTTTCTATGATGTCTCTTTCCCTTATTTTTTGTGAGTGAGCTTATGTACATCCATAATTGAACTTTCTGAGTAAAAGCTAGTTCCAGCTTGAGATACAAGTGTTTATGAATTTCTGTGTGTATACCTATAGGACCCTTCGGGGATTAATTTAAGTGCATACAAAAAAACATCCGTGATCTGTAGGTGTGCCTTGGTTAGGCTACACAAAGCAGCTAACCATGCTGCAGTACTATGGGGCTCTCCTGGAGAAGCAGCTGAAGGTCAGATAAGTTCCTTAGAGCACCATACGTGTTGGATGTTCACATTCAGCCAGTGGTGGCCAGGTGCAGCTAGGGCCTCTCACAGAGCCCTTGAACTGGCGGGACACTCACGCCTGGAGGTACATCCCTTCTCACTGGACACAGGGAAGCTTGAGCTTTTCTTGAAGGAGACATCCCTGTTTTTGTCTGCTGTCTGAACTGTAGACTTTCCATTGAGTATAAAGGGATGTTAGACATCTTATGAAGTGGTTCACACTTAAATCTGTCCTTAATTTTTTTTCTCAGGTTTACATTCCATTTAAAGCTTGACAGCTTCTTTTGTAAATCTGTACATATCTCTTCTATCTCTGTTAATCATCTTTCCATTAATTTCTAACTACAAAACTCATGATTGTGTCTTTACAGTGACTTACTCTCAGTGTCACTGAGAGAGTATTTCATTCTTCTTTTAATGTTAGAACTTTATCCAGGATACATTAGATCCATTTTCAGTTGTTTTTAGAGTAGTCTGTCACAAGAAAAGCCTGCTCCAGGACATTCTAATTCACTTTCAGCCTATTGGGCTGTTTCTATGATCATTGAACTTGTTCACATTAAAATCATAATCTGTACCTTGCAAAAAATTATAGATTTAGGCTTGCTCCTTTGCCTAAATTTGTTATACCAATACTTATGCAATGCACTACTGCCACAAAAACATTTGTGATCCAATCCTTTTTCACTGCCTTGACCATATGTTTCATGATTAATTTCCCATTTCACAAGAACTGGCTATTTGTCTGAACTAGAATAGCCTTGGCATATCTTTATTATTTCATCAGAAGTTAAGTATTATTAAAAGTTTATAATATCACCTTGTAATGTTTCTACAGTTTTCTAGTCAACTATTTCACATAGAGTAACTCCTTTCCCATGTAAATTTGCTATGCAAAAGTAGTTCTACTTCCATTTCTTGTAGAAAAGTCAATAGTGGAAATTTGTCAAACTCAGCTAAGTGTGGATTACACATCCTTCCCTATGATCCCTGTTCAAATTTGGATTTTCATTAAATTTTTTCACCTTTCTACATTAAATCTATTATCTATTTTTATAATTTTAAAATAATTTATGCTGATGTTGTTTCAATGCACAGCCATATGAATAATATGTACCATTTCTGCATTTTCTGCTTTTATCCCTCCTTGGCCCTGACAAAACATGATGTGTTCTGTTGGGTGCCTAAGAGACTTTGGGGAGCTGTGATTTACTAATACCAGCAACATTTCTACTGCTCTGAACCCCCTTCTTGTGGCTACTGCTATTATTTCAACTGCTACCACTGATATTTTGTGAAGAGGAAAAACGCTTTTTATCTGTTTGAATGGGGACCATGCAGCTAAACAGCAGAGCCGGCGTATGTTGCTCACAAATCGCCAGAGGTCTAGAGAAGGAAGACTGAGGGTGACATATTTGAATACATCATCTGAGAAAATTAGTCCTCTTAGTAAAGTGAACTGTATTGAATGAACAATGGAAGGAAGATAATGACTTGTTTGTTTTCATGAAACCCAAATTTTTCTTTCTGTTACCCATGACAGAGTTTTATCTGACTCACCGGAGAGGACAGGTGTCTCTTCTGTGTCTTTAATAAGTATGAGTGTGAGAAGGAGCTCGTTTTCACTGTATTTTTTATCAAGGGAGGAATAAACTGCTGGCTGCTACACTTTATCTGAAAAGTGTATTTAAAAAGCCAAAAAACAACAAACTCATTAAAATTGTTGTTTTCTTAAGTGAAGAGGTAAAGCACTGGAACATGGCAATTATGTTAAATCAGGTTGCATTTTAAACTGCTTTGTGCTCTCACAGGAGAGACAGGGTTTTAAACAGAGTTCTGTAAATGGGCATTTTGAAACAGAACACTTTTAAAAACTGTCATGCTTAATGATACCTACAACAGAATGCCAAGAAGAAGATAAAAGATCAACTCTGTTATTCCCACTTAGGCTTTCAGAAAGAGTTCTGCAAAGTATCCTTCAATCTTTTAGAAATCTCTAGCACTAGCTGAAAAGTTTTCCACATTAAATAACGTGAAATAAGTTTCAGTTAAATTGAAGTGTTCCTGAAAAAATGTCTACTTTCATGAATAACATCTGCTTGGGTTTTCATGAAACTACATAAAACTGTGAATGGAATCCATTGTTAGTGGAAAAATTATATGTAATATTTATTAGAAAGAAATAAAAAAACCTCTAATCCACAGAATGGCTCTCCCTATGCCGTGCACAAAAAATAAAATTTTCTGATCAATATGTTCTAGAAATTTTTAGAAATTCTATACAAAGTTAGAACTGGATATTCCTAGTTTAGAAGTGAACTGTTCCAGAATAATACCAGAAGATAATTAGAGCAATGGTGAGATAATTCTACCCCAGATATTTATGGGTCATATCAAAATCTCATTAAATTCCATAGAAATATTTCTGGTGAATTCTGATAATGTTTGATGAACTACATTTTATTTTTATAAGAGTCTATTAGCAGAGGTTTTAACACAACTGAAGAAACTGAATATTAGCTACAAGACAATTCTTATAACAATTTATTACAACAATTAGCTAAATAACTTTATTTAGAAGAATAATTTTATTTATTCTTAATTTTAAGACAATGGCTATGAAATTTTGGCACCTTCTTGTTTTTTTTTCCAGGAGCTGGAACAGAAAACCATCCAGATATGCAGACTTCACAATAGGAAGATTACATTTAGTGATTGCGTTGCTAAATGCAAAGTTTTCACTCACTTCTAGCCAGAGTATAAGAGAAAAGTTGAGATTAGTAGAGGCATATTATTTTGATTTATTGGCTTACTGAGTTTATTCATTATTTGTGAATTATTATTTTCTGCTGCTACATAGTTCTAATTAATTGTTAGGGTACTAAGAGGGTTTCTGCATGAACATTTTTATCATCCTGTGTCACAAGAAATGAATTAGAAAATAAATATTAATAAATGGTTTTATTTCAGGGTTAACCTTGATGACGGCAGTAGCCTTGTCATTTACTTGTCCTGTTTTTAGTATGACAACACATCTGTTGTCAGCAAAATCTTTACTTTTGTCATTCTGTTGTATATCCTAACTGCTGAGGATTTTGTGGTGTCATCAGGGATTTTCCTCAGCCTTTAGCTCACTGTGAATGAGGTGTGGCCCAAACAGAGGCCTGTCCAACAACATGTTAGAAGTTATTAAGGCAGTAAGAAAGATCAGCAACAAGGTGGCCATACTGCAGCTCATGCAAATCACTGATAAGCAATACAGGATCAAAAGCAAAGCCTTGGAAGGCTGCTGCAGACCCTGACATCACACTGCAACACCTGTGAATTCTGTTCATCTGGCAGTAAATCAAGCAAATGCCTTTTAAATGCAAGTAAGAGTCACAGCACCCCTTGGCTCCACCAGCACCACAGTGATTTGGGAGAGCGTTTGTCAGCAGTGTGCTCACTCTGACAATGCTGGTCAAGGGTCAGGCTGTCTGGAAGCAGGGTGCCAGGTGGTCAGACACCGGAGCAGGTTGCTCAGAGGTGATGTGGAGTCTCCATCATTGGAGGTATTCAATATCTCTCTGGGCACAGCCCTGGGCAACCTGGTCTAGATGACCCTGCTCTGATCACGGGGGTTTTGACTGAGGGATCTCCAGAGGTCACTGTCAGCCGCAGCTGATTCTGTATTATTTTAAGTATCTCAAAATAAATTAGAAGACGTGAGTCATGACTGATTTTGAAAGCAGGAAGAAAGAAAAACATGCAGAGAAGCATAGCAAAAGATGACCAATGATTCATATTCTCAGGGCTATTTAAGGTATCTAAAACCATACCTCCAGAGATTTTCAATTTCTGTGATTGAAACTAGTGTTAATTAGATGCCTTAACACTATTAAGGCTCTGACCAAAGTAATCACTGCAAGATTAGCTGATGTAACTTTCTTTAGTTTTACAGCATTATTTCGATTCCTTATTAAGACACCTGTCCCTTTGTTGTTCATAAAAGCATTGCATCTCACTTTCTATCTTTCTTTTTCCAGTGCAGACTCCCAGTGCCATAATTTACTGAGCCAGAAGAAGACACAACAACATATCACAAGGTGGTATTATTCGGCAAAAAGAAATTTTTATGCTCATGGGAAGAGGGTGTAGTGACATTACATTTTTTGATTCTCTCTTTTTAAACATGATTTCCTTGAGTTCCTTGTTGGACCACAGAAGGGGATTTACCACCTCTTAAGGAAAAAATGTTCCCTTTCATCTAATCTTCTGGTTTTCACAATATTCTGTCAGTCAGAGTTCAAGTCTGAGCTGTTGCCTTGACAACCCACAACAGTTGCCTTTATGGCAAAACATTTGTTCACAGGCCCCTCTGGCCACCTGAGCATGGATTTCTTGGTGGGAATGGGATAGATGATGCCCATGGTTGATTTTTTGTGACACTATTGTAGAGCACTATGGCTCTACATTGTTGCAGATGGAAGAGAAGATGCAATACTGGCAAGGGAAACACTGAAAGCCACAGGAAGATTTCCATTACTTCTGAATTGTATGTGATCCAGAAGAACTGTGTGATCAAAAAAATCCTGGGACTGAAAAAAGAGAAAGTACTCATCTCATCTATTCTGCAGCCCCAATACAAGATTAGCTGTCCTCAACTGTTCCTCACAGCTGCACTCTTTAAAACACAGCTTTCCTAAACTTAGAGACAGGACTCATAGATTTTCTTTCCTTGCAGTTGAAGCTGAATGTCTATTGAACCAACTTAAACCCATTACCCTTGCTGTAACCACAGGGGGCCTGAACAGTCTAGTCTTTTACTCTCTGCAGCTACTTTTTACGTTATTATGTGTGCTCTCAGTCTTCTCTTATACAAACTAAACTACTCCAATTGTTTCAAACTCTTCTCATCAGTTTCGCTTTCTAGATCACTGATAATTCCCGGTTGGTCTCCTTTAGCTTCTTTTGATACTGGTCCACACTTTTTCTGAAATGCAGTTCAGAAAATGAAGCACAGTGTGCTTGCTGAGACTGAGCACAGTATGCAGCACTGAGGAAAATGAAAGAGCTATTTCATATCGTACAAATGATATTGCTCTTTACACGCCTTAGTAAGTTGTACATCATTTTTTTTCAACTTATTTTTAAGATCATTCCTCCAAATTCTCAAGAAAATTCTGATCTGGTTCTCCAGTATATAAAGCAGGGAAAAAAAGTTACTGAATTAGGACCCACTCTGTAGTAAAGGATCTTGGCCACTCAATAGATCACAAACTGAACGCAGACATCAGTGTTAGGTGGTGCCCATACACATAAATGTGCATTCCATTCCAGGCAACTGGAAACACAGAGCAGCAGCAGACCCAGAGGAAGGCCTGTCAGAAATTTTATTGTTGCATATCCTAGTTTAGTTATGGCTAAAAAAAAAAAAATATTCTAGGTTTCCTCTTGAATGTGAGACAGATCAGACATTTTCTTTAAGTTTTCTTTGCATTGGTATCCAGATAATAGAAAGCTTCCATAATTTTTTTTTTTAACTTGGCAAATATAAAGCAAATGTGGTCTTGTTTTGCTGGCATTTTGAACAGGTTTAGGTTTGTTCTGGCTGAGCTCTGAGATCAGCCTAGACCTGTGAAGATGTTTTTGCAGAGTTTTGAGACCAAACTGATAAACCATATCCAAAGTATCAGTCTGGACTGGGCACCCCTCTAGCTCTTTTCACAGTTTTTAATTGGTTCAGTGTGAAAAGCAATTCAGTTTTGCCTCTGCTAAGGGAAAAAGCCAACAAAAATCCCTGCAAGGGAAAAAAGCAATGTTGTGATGCCTGTCACAGGGAAAAACTCTTCAGTTCACGTAGCTAAAGCAAGAATAGGATTGAAGCAGTTTATTGATTTATTAACAGCATGTAATTAACTTGCAATCAGTGAACTATGTATTCAGGATCTGTATCAGCAAAGCAATCGACAAACCACAATGTTAGATACAGAATGTTAATGGACACCTGCAAATTTCCAAGCAATCCTATGAAGCACATCTCAAGAAGTTCTAATCACACCTGTACTCACACAAACACATGAACATCCACGTGGCTCCATGAGTCCCCCAGGACACAGGTCATGGGCTGTGTCCAGCCCCCATCTCTCTCTCTCTCTCTCTCTCTCAGGTGCAATTCCTACATCCCCCCATTTCTGAGGGAAATGCAGATGCGCCAGTACAACATGAGCCCATGCTGCTCCTTGCAACCCCTGTGCATGCGACAGGAAGGAACCCTTGTAGTGGTGAGTTGGGGTTCTGCTGGTGCTGGGACGACATCAGCACCCATGCTCAAAGTGCCAGTGTTTACTCTGGGAAGGTTTGCAATGACACCAGATTTAAATTTGACTGATTTCTCTAGGGGCCACTCTTCGGTGATCATCTGTCCTTTGTGCATCTGAACAGATTAACCAGTGACTGTATTTTTGCCAGTCACTGGTACTCAATAGCATACTAGGTTGGCCCTTTTTCATTTCTGTTTGGGATGTATTTGAAAGCAGTTTCTTTGTGGTTTTCATATGTATGTTTTGGGGAGACATTTCATTTGTTTTTAAAGAAGTGGGACAAGAGATTGAGTAATGGTTTCCTTTTAACCCCCTGGAAGTTGTTCAAGATCTATTCTTGTCATTGAAAGAAACTGCTTAACTAACTCTTCTAATTCCTTCTAACTCCTGCCAGTTGTATTAGGTCATACACAAATGCCATGCTAACTCATAATTTTGTTGGATTGTCTTACTGAAAATCACAAGGTTATCTATTATCCCTCTTTTAAATTTCTTTTTATTTTTATTGGGGGGATTTCCAGAAGTATGGAAGAGTTTCTGGAGGTTTTTTTTGGGGTTGTGGTTTTTTTTTTTCCCTGGTGAAAATATATGTGGATAGTCATTAACAAGAAGAAGCTTTCTCAGTGTGGAAAAAAGTAATTTAGAGCATTTACACTTCCCTTAGATTCTTCTTACCCTGAAACAGCATACCTGCTTTTTTGATGTTATTTCTATGTTTTTCGTTTTCTAGGTTTTCTAGTTTCAGCAAAAATAATTTCTGCAGGTGTGCTACCTCTGATTTGTCAGTTTTTTACTTTTCCTTTACTCATCTATTTTCTTCTTCTTCATTTTCAGTTAGAGGTCAGACAACATTACTTGCAAATTTCTGGACACACTATTTTGATTTTTTTTTTAATCTTTCAAGTTCACTTTCTATCAGCATTCACCTCCCCATCAGTGCTTGGGTTAGACTTTTGTGTACCAGATATCAAAGAGGTACCTGCTGGGTTTTTTATGTTTTTGTAATGTTATTATCCATATGAAGAGCAAGCCAGGGAATGTAGCCTTGGCTTAAGACATTGCTTTACTTCATCTATTTACAGCTCTCTGCTTGTGATCATCTCACAGTATAATTAACAAGAATCATGCAGGATCAACTGGTGGATGGTAACACTAGAATTTACTGTCAGTGAAAAACAAACACAGAAATCTGCAAAAGAAGGAAAGTTATTGTAAGACCTATTGAGTGGTTTGATTTCTACCAGGAGAGAGAATCTCATAAGAGGGCTGGAAGTAGTCAGACATTTGAAACTGCTCTAAAAGAGTGTCTTAGAAAGGCTAGTACCCTGCTGACCATGTGTGACTGAAAGTAATCTTCTGAGATTAGAGAAATGAAGGTGTCTAAACCAATAAATGGCTCAATGATTTCAATCCCTACTTTCGTCATAGAGTCAAGAGGTCAGTTAAACTCAGTATTTCACAAATTCAAGATCAAACTTGTGGAGAAAAATGCTGCCATACATAAGATTATGCTATATAGCATGCTGTGAGATAAATTAAGGGCTTGGATATTTAGATAAATTAGGGCTTGGATGGTAAAGGAATATGTTGGTGAAGATCTCCAAAAAATTCTTATTTGGGGAGTCATGTCATCACTATAATATTAGTACTTTCTTACATTAACACAGAAAATATTGGGAAACAAAATTCAAATATATTCACATAATTCTTAGAGATATGAGTGAGTGAATGCCTATAAAAACTCTTGTACAAATGCATGGAAAAAATCAGTCTCAAAGATAAACATATCACAGCCTAAATATGTGCACTGGTTTTGGTTGAGATAGAGTTGATTTTCTTCACAGCATCTTGTATGAGGCTGTGTTTTGGATTTGTGATGAAAGCAGTGTTGATAATGCAGGGGTGTTTCAGCAATTGCTGACCAGGGCTTGCACGGCATCAAGGCCTCTCCTGTTGCACCTCTCCTCACTGAGGCTGCACATGAATTTGGGAGAGGGTAAAGCTGGGCCAGCAGACCCCGGCTCACCAAAGATGTATCTCACACCTTGTGACATTGTGCTCAGCAAGAAAAGCTCAAGGAAAGAAGGAAGAAGGGAAGGTGTCCAGAATTATCAGCATTTGTCTTCCCAATTAATGCACAATGGAGCCCTGCTTTCCTGGGAATGGCTGCCTGCTGATAGGAAGCTGTGAATGAATTCCTTGATTTGCTTTGCTTGTGCATGTAGATTTTCCTTTATCTAGTAAACTGTCTTTTTCTCAATCCCTGAGTTTTCTGATTTTTTGCCTTCTGATTCTCTCTCTGTCTCACTGAAGGGGAGTCAGAGGATGGCTGCATGGGGCTGAGCTGCCTACTGGGAACACATCACAGCAATAAGATAAACTAATGAAAGTTTGATTGATCACTTTAGATACAGGGACCTGAGAGCCAAAAAGAGTAAGTGTTTAAATTTAACAACCTAGATACTTTGTATAAAGATAAAATTATCAACCTTGGATTTTATCTGGTCATGTGAGAAAGGGGAGAGCCACAAAATTTAATCTTTGAAGCAAGGAACAGTTTAAGACATTAAAAAAGACAATGATGAAGATATAAAATATGAAAAGGTAAAGAGTAGGCTGCTCCTTTAACCTTGCATAAGAATTATTCAGCAGATGAGTGACTCATTCAGTGTGGGACATACAAATTCACAGAATGTCAGGATAACCACACTGAGTAAATCCCATTTATCGTACAAGTGGAAAGCCAGCACAGACCTATTGAATTAAGATAGAAGGTCCTCTGTAGAGCTATAAGGTTTGCCTTCCAGATTTGGTACTGATGTATCTTGACTATACTGGTGCTTTCACATTTCATTTGCAGTATCTAATCTGGTCCAAAGGGACATTTAGCAGTTTATAGCTGCCATGGGTTGGGGCTGTTCCTAAGCTTTTGGCAGTATAGTGATAAGATAATAGGCTAGAGAATGGGGATTTATGTGAGTACACCTGCATGGACTGTGCTCATCCTAATCTGACAACTCTGGTTCAGAGACACTCCTCGGGACATGGAGCTGATTACAGATGAGCCTTGGTCCATGGTCTGTGCTGCTGCTGGCAGAGCCCCCATATGGCCCTGTGTGGATCAGTGGTGTTGGGGTGGCAGAAAGAACAAACTCAGACAGGAAGACCCCTGACCCAGGGACGGCACCCACTCCCTTCCACAGAAAGGAGATAGATGTCTGTGCAAGCCAGGCATCTTCTGAGACAGTGTTCAATCTCCAGAGAAATCCTCATTTGTTCATGCACAGCCCTAACTTTTAGCTACACTGCTACCTAAAAAAATTAGCTGAATACTCTTGCTAATCTTTTGGGGTACATGGAGATTTAATCATCTTCTCAGCCAGTAATGTTGTTTGTTTTGAAATGAGGATTCACCACCCTCAAAGGTTTCCTGAGATTTCCTATTCTTTTTCTTTCAAAAGCTAGAGACAATCATTCCTTCAATCAACATGCTTGTGGAGATACTGCCCCTCTTCTTTCATGCAATGTTTCAGGTTAATGGAGCACTAAAGATGTGGAAGGCTTACATTCAATAATTACCTTTCTCTGATAGGGTACAAGTTCCATTTTAAATGAAAGTTCCAAACAATAAGTCATAACTTAATTAGAAAGAAGTGGAAGTAATAGGAAAACTGTTCCTCCTTCAGAAGCTGTTCCCTTTTATCTCTGAACTTTGCATTCATTTCAGAAAAGTGAAAGTAAGCCCTTTCCAAAGGGGAGAGAAGTTTCTTTCATTAATAAAGAAAGGAGGAGAGCAATTTTCCAGTGCTGTTGTTTGTGTATTTTACATAAAACACTAAACAAATAAATTTGTTTAAATAATAATAAATAAATAATAAATAAATAAAAATAACTATTATTTCAGGAAATGGATTTGTATCCAAATCTTCATGCTCAGAGCTATACATGCCCCTATCTATGTTATTAAACTTGCAAAGGCAGGAAATTTGTCTTACTCTTCTTGACCCCTTGTGTGACTAATTCTTCAGTGTCTTTCAAGAGAGACTGAGAGACTAAATTCATTCCTGCTTCCTGGCTTTAAGATATAGTTCAATTTCTGGAGCAGTCTCTGAGAGTTAGAGAATTTTAAGCTCTTCAGACAAGGGAAGCCCCATCTTGAGTGCCTATTTTAATCCTTGAGTGCACAGATAAGCTATTAGGGAAACATCCCCTTTCCCTTTCCCCTTCTCTTTCCCCTTCTGTTGTTTTATTTTCCCTTACCCCTTTCCTTTCCCTATCGACTGAACTTTTGGTTTGGAGAAGGAATAATTTTTATGATGACATGAAAAGGTTTCAGTTTCAGTCAATGTTTAAGTATCTAGTATCAGAATTTGGATATATCTGCAAACTCACAGGGCTAAAAAGAGTTTTGATAACTACAGCATCAGCAAAGACTTTAGGTGGTTTTTAGAAACCCAACTTCATAAATGGGACTTGGTGGAATTTTTTTTTTCCCTGTTAGTTAGTAACTTAGAGAAAAGCCATAAAGGAAAACTAAGATATCAACAATTATACTCAAATTTTCTTTATAAAATTGCCCAGATTTTCCCACCAGGAAATAGTTTTAATTTTAATTATTTAATTATTGTTGATCCTAGACAAAGCTAGACTAAATATGAATGCAATATACTGAAGCTCCAGGGACAAACTTAAGTATTACTCTGTTAATCATTCTATCAATTTATGTTTCTTTTGTAAAATAATTTGATACGCTTTGTCTGAGAATGAAACTCCAGAACAAAAGAAGAAGAAAACAAGAGAGAACATTTTGCCCAGACTAGTTTAACATGGGCTATTTTCCCTTGGGAGTTAGAATAAAATAATTGTGAAATAGTGTTTATTAGTATCACATTGGATAAAGGTCAAATAAAAGCCAAGTTTTATTATAATAGCTTTATTTTTCACAAATTAAAGGGAAATCAATACAATTCATTAATAGTGATTTAGGGCTCTGGATCTCTCTAAGGTGCTTATAGGGCCTTGATTAACACAGTGCCTGAGCACTTACTAATCTAAGGTATTTATCTTCCCAACACTTCAGCAAGCTAGATTTCTAATCCTTATTTCATTTTGCATTGGAGCATATTCCAAAAGTTGTGGGGAGTTGTAAATGAAGGACAGAGGTTAAACTCTCCTGTGTCCTAGGACCCTAGCATTAATTAATCATTGAATTGTACAGTGGTACACTAAAGCAGGTTGGAAAGATCCTCAAGAATCCAACGCCCAGCTCAAAACAGGGTCACGTCATCTTTGGGGTCAGGCTAGGTTTGCAAAGCTGGATCTCGAAAATCTTCAAAGATGGACACTACACACCATATCTGTGTATTGTGTACCAAAGCCTGACTCTTCTAATTCAGGAAACTTATACCAGTAGTAGACTCTGGACTGATGATAATGTCTATGATATCCCATATTCTATATAAGCCCTACAAGTTTGATGCTTTTTTCTCTCAGGAAATATGGTCAAAACTTACCTACATAATTGCATGGAGCTCTAGTAAGAGAGACTGAGATTGATTTTTAACCCTGAAGTTAGAATTACTCATGTAGAAAGCTCAGGTTCACAGCCTGAGAAGTAAAAGGATCAGTTTCAGCCATCTAAGTGTCATTGTAGCTGGGGTTCTCCTAATCCTGGGGAGAATTTTACAAGTAAATCTCACATCATGGTGATCTATGTCTGTTTTACATCATTTCACTCGCTATTAGTTTAAGGTGGAGATACTGCTCTCTGACTGCTCAAGATCCTTTCTTGAGGAAAGGAACTTTTGTTACCCCAGTCCTGGCCTCCTCTCTCAGGGAGGAAAATTACTCAGGACAATTACATCTGCTGAGATTTAACACTGAGCAGACCAATGCTCAAGTACCCTGAGCTTTCTGCCAAAGTGATTTGCCCATGGGGAGGAGCACTGCCCACCAAAGCTGTTTGGACAAAGATGTTGTGCAGAAGCTCATAGTTCCCTGCAGTTGTGAGTCGGAAGGTTTGACAGAGCAAAACCACATTTTGCTGCATCATGAAGACAAGGAACCTTGAAAATATGTGTATGTGATAGCTGTAAAAGTTTTAGACATTGTTTCCCTTTGCATCCCCAAGCAAATGATACAACAAAGAGGAGGATGGTGAGGATTTATAATAACAGCTTACCCTGGTGTGTGTGTAATTTTTTTAAGTGCTTCTATTACAAAGAAAAATGGATTGAAAACATTTTAGAAATTGAAGGAATATTTCTATTTCAAAATACAACCCTAAACATATGTCCTCCTATTTTGATTTTTATCAATTGCAATGATATGCAAGGAAAGGCAGAATACACACAATGTGAACAAAAGGTGACAGTACTACCTTAGGAATTCTTTATACAAGAATGAGATAGACCTTAAGATGGGTGGAATAGTTGTGAAAGAACATACAGAGAATTTATTAACTTTAAGGTACACAGGTTCAGAAGCCAATATGCCACTGAACTGTAATAGCAGCCAAGGAATAAAGAAATAAAATAAATAATAATAAAAAACTCACAGAACAAATGTCAATAATAAGAGGTGAACATATAAAAAATAGGATTTAGTGACTAGCATCTCACCAAGAAGGCAAACAAGAGCTTTGTGTAAAAAATAAACTTGAGAAAAATGCATCACAATTCAGAATTACACTAAGAACAAAAAAACTCCATTAGGAGAAATTATTCAATTCCTACTTTGTTCTCAAAATGTACACTTATTGTGGGGATAAAATAATTAAACAGAAGAGGAATAACATGATGAAATCTTGCTATGCAAAGAAGATTTCTGTAGCATACATTCAAGATCCTCTGTTTTGGGACTGTTTATATTTACTTACTTATATTTACTTACTTTATTTACAAAGTGTGAGAATGAGATTGCAATAAAGAAGTGTTTGGCGTCTAGTCCACTACTGATGGCCAATATTTGGAATCAAGATGCACTCACAGAACCTGGAACTGAGCAGATTAAAGATAAGATTTTGGGTACAAATAGGAGGAGAAGTCTGGCCCAGTGGCCCCAGATTTCACACACAACATGCTAGGAGTCAGTCGCAGTTGCTGCTTGGAGTTATTTTCCACGTCATCTGTGATATCACCACATCTGTGACCCTGTTTACCAGCAGTTCTTAGCAAGACTTAATTTCAAGAGCTTGGTTCCCAAACCATAACCTGGGAGCTGAAAAAAAGAATAAAAACAGAGAGAGAGAAAGAAAACCATTAGAGAGAGATGAGTAGATCTGGGATGGTTCCTGGGCCAGGAATTAAACCAGCGAAAATCTAGCAGTGCTTTATCTAGCCTTAAAATTTAAAATAAATTAAAGTCAGGTTCAGAAAGCAAAGATGGATGATCTCCTATGCGATATTCTTCTTTTCCTGAATTTGCACATATTCGATATCCCATTGGCCAGATAGTTTTCAGAAGGTCACATAGGGTTTTTTCAGCAGACAGTATGTTGCACATAAATGCAGTAATTTTTTGATGATGCAGAAGATAGCAAGATCAAGACAGATTATTTTTTTCAGGGTAGAGAGTGAAAAGCAGTAGAACATGTAGAGTTACCTGTCAGCTCTGACAGGGTCAGATTTACTGGACTAGCACAAAACAATGAAAATTTAACATGTGAAATCCACCTTGAAGAGATGTTGACACAGCAAGGTGCACATAGAGATCAAAGGTAAAGTTCAGATAATCATTAATCTTGTCGCAGTAGGCAATGGAAGGATGCAAAGACTCTCAGAAAGTAAAAACAAAACAAAATGTTTCCTCTGCTGCAGAAAGCTACACAGAATGGCCAGGGAGACGGGGAAAGATTCTATCCTAAATATAGGGTCTGGGAAGTCAAAAAGTTTATCAATAAATCCGCAATCATGAATGATCTGTGAAATCTGTGTTGTCCAGAGACTCTGCTGAGAAGAAAACTGGCATCACCTTTTCACATTAATACAGCCAAAATTGAAAAGAAAGGATTTATGTATCTTTACTGAAACAGGATATCACAATTCTCAAGAAATGCAGAACTATTAAGCTTTAGTATATGGAGAAAAAATCATTTATTCACAACAAACTTGAGTAAGATAGAGTTGGCCATAAAATACTACAGTTTTGGTAAAAAAGATCAAGACAATAGGTTATGTTTATGACTATAATAAATGAATCAGTTGGCAGTCTATGGCATATATGGTATTATAAATATGCTGTATGTTACATAAATACACAGAATCACAGAATCATAGAATATTTTAGGATTGGAAGGAACATCAAAGATAAAGCTCCAACCCTTCTGCCATGGGCAGGGACACCTTCCACTAGACCAGGTTGCTCAAAGCCTCATCCAGTGTGGTCTTGAACATCTCAGGGAGGTGTTCTGCAACCTCTCTGGGCAACCTGTGCCAGTGTATCATCACTCCCACAGGAAAGAATTTCTTCCCAATATCTAATCTATGCCTGCCCTCAGTCAGTTTAAAGTGAACTATTGATTACACCAATGGATAACAATTCTTACAGTGAATTTTTGTCTCCCTCATGGCTAATTTAAAATCCCCTTGTTTCATCTTGTTCTCCTTGTCCATCTACTGTGCACCACTGAGGAAAGCTTGGTGCCATTTTCTCTACAATCCATCATTAGGTAATAGAGGACAGTGGTTATATTGCTCATTAAATTTCTCTCATTCAGACTAAAGCGGTTCAGCTTCCTCAGATTTTAAGTCATGTACTAATACCTCCTAAACACACACATACACATTTTTTCCTAATAAATTTCAAGTTACAAACAATTTGGGGCTGACTGAAACTTGGTAGTTTCTAACAAAGACTTCAGCATTTCACTGGAGTGCTTATGAGCAGCATACATTATGCAGGAATGCAAATATCTTAATCCATTAATATAAAATAAAAACTAACATCCAGTTTATGGTTTTACTGAAAACCATAATAAAAAAGTAAGTCTCAATCTCTAATAACTACCAAGAAAAAGAATAGGAAATTGCTTAGTTGCATTAAGATGCTACAAGGAAAATATATTTGAGAGATGTACCAAGATTTTATAAATGGAAATACCTTAATAAATTTTCATTCATTTACAGCAATGAAATATTTTTAGAGCTGCTAAAATTGTTAGCAATCCTCTTTATTCTCTTAAGGCTCATCAAATAGCTGAAGACATTTTAAGATTCAAAACCTGGTCCAGCAAGAGAAATTAACATTTTCGACGTTTGAAAATTCTTTTTGTACTTTTTCTTGATCTTTATTCTCACTTTCTTGATAAAATCTAAGTAGAAGATAATAATATCCAAAGTAATATCACATCTACGGTGGTTAACAAAAATAAAATCTCACAGTGGACCATGGACTGCCAAGGCGACCATCTTTTTTGTCTGATTTAGTGAGCTTGTGGAGACCTGTGTCAGTAAAGTGTCTCCAAAAAAGAGTCTTAAACATAAAATTTTTCTATTTAGCTTTTAGTGCAGGTAAAATACAGAATGTAAATAATGATGCACAAGTTGTTAATTAGGAAATGGATGGCAAGAACATTAAAAACTTTACGAAAACCTTAAAACCTGGCATTGAGTCTTGCAGATTTGGACAAAACATGGGTAAGATGCCAAAAGGTGGCACGTTTTAAGTTCATGGAATTGAGACCAATTCTTCAGAATCCAATTAGCTTGTTGGCAAAGTAAAATCCCAGTATCACCGGATATCTCTCTTATGTGATGTTCTTTGTCTGGAGAGAGACACATTGTGGAAGGATGGATATCATTGCCTCACAGCCATGGAAAAGGCATCAGAAGCTTTACGCCTTCTTTCACAGAAACTCTCTGGTAGCAGCCCAGTACCCAGGGCCTAAGTCAGTACCAAGACCTAAATTTGTGGAGAATAAAGAGCTGGTGCCACTTGGAAGCACCATTCCCCACATACTGGGAGAGTGGCAATTATGTTGTCTCATCTCCAACTTAGAGTAGAGAATTTGTGAATGTTAGTTAGTGAGTGGTGTTTCATTTTGAAATATTTTCTTTCCCCAGTGTTTATTGTTGCCTGGTGACAGCCTTATGAGGTGGGTAAGGGCACCTTCAAGTGGTGGTCCCGACTGCTGCCTGGAGCTACTCTCCATTGCAAGGGGCCTTTTGTTACATGGAACATGAAGGGCATCCAGCAGATTCACTGGAGTCTCTACACATTGCTAGAATTACTGAAAAAGGGAAAAAATATAATTAAATCCAAGACTTTGACCAATGCTTAAACTGCTACATAAACCTTCCTGCCTTTGGGCTTTCAATGTGGTACATGGCTGGAGCTTGATAGGACAGCACTTCTTCTGTTCATACTTGTTTTTTGTATTACCCTGATGTATCAAATGAAGACATGACATAAAATCCCTGCTTTTCCACTCATACAGAAGAAAAGGTTTTCCATCAAACTCTGCTCAGTGGAAAAGGGAGAATAATGACTCTACTCACCCCCTTTTCCCACGGATAAGGGAATAGAATAAGGATCTTGTCTAGGCAAACACAGTACTAATGAATACAACAAACTAGGAGAAAAACAAGCACAGAACTGGCAGTTAATTAATTTCTGTATTTCCAGCTGAAGTGTCTAATGGGAGAAAATAACTAATCATTATCATTTTGTTGTTTTGGATTAGAGATATGTGCAAATACTTGATTTAGTGGTGAAATTTTTGATTTATGTTTTAGTGAAATAAGTGCTATAACTTCAAAATTAGGCAATATTATGGAAACAGATGGGATTTGAAATAAACAACAATAAAGTTAAGTTCCAGCATAGAAAGACTGCATGTCAGCTCTCTAGCTGAACTTTTCAAGACCATTAATAAGAATTACAACATTCTTAAATATGCAATTTTAATGCATCAAAATTTCCTATGGGCATCCTCTGCTATCCAAGCTTTATGGATCAAGCACCGGATTGTCTAAGAACTCTGCTGTTATTGAACAAAAAGTACAAGTTAAAAATGCAAAAATCTGCCTCTGATGGCCTAACCACAGGTAAGACTCTGTCTATCCATGGATATTGGGGCTTGTCTTTCCACTTGACTTTTTTTATTGAATTAAACTGAACCACAGAATGAAAATATCTGTGCATGACCCACTGATTTTGTTTACAGGGCTGGAAGAAAATCAGTCCCATTGGGTTCTCCTCAGATTTATTTCAACCTCCGTCCTACACACCATAAAATGTTGTTTAGCTTCAGTCCCACAAGCATGCCCATTATTTAAAGGTATTGTTCAGGACTCCAGGGGGAAAAAAACCCCAGGAATGTGTCTTTGTGGAGGAAGGTTTTCTAGGTTCTCAGTCCACATAAAGAACTCAGTCCATATAAAGAAAGTATTTATTATTTTTCTAAGCACATAACTTGCAAAAACATAAAATCTGTGCTTTAGTATCTATCAGACTTAATGAAAATCAATTCTACCAAATGCAGTCACTCTTGAGCTTTTCCAAAAGCAAGAAATTGGAAGAAAACATTATTTCCTAAGATTATGTCTTTGGACGGCTGGAAAATATGACAATTATGTTATTTGGCCCTTTTTTGACAATAATAGCAGTAAAAGCCTTTCTTGAGTTTGGTATTACAGATACAAAGACAAGTATCACTCCCATTGCAAAATACTGAAGTTAAATTGCATCTTATGGGCAAAAATGGAAAATCCTGAACTGATAACCTACTGATATTATGAAAGATTAACAACACCAATAACAAAATAGTTTAAAAAAAAAGGAAGGAAAACCCTAGCTCTTTAACTTAATCATATAGGAACTATTTTTGAAAGGGTAGAAGAAATGTAAGAAACAGATCAAAACATATCTCTGAAAGAAGATCTCACTCTAAACAAAATAATCCTACTGGCAAATCAAAGTAAAAATATGTCTGAGTCACTGAAGAATAATTTCAAGCTTTAATTTACTTTCTAGTAATCTTGCAGCTGTTTGAAATATATCTCAGCTAGATCCACAATTTGAAAATTACCACAAGGCAAAATACCTACAGATGCTTGAAAAACAATAGAATGTTTTATGTCTCTATATATTTATGTGTATTTTTAAAGCAGATTTCAACCAATAGAAAATTTCAATATACTCTTCTTGGCAGAAGTGAGCCAAGATACCTTAGTTTCCAAAAGTCTTAACTTTTCTTGCTACATTTTAAAATACACTTTCCTTATCACTGAGTTCATAGAGCTTGTTCTGATTTCCAAAGAATTCTTTTGGAAGCTTTATGTGAATCAATTTTTTTATTTCTTGTTCTTCTGTAGTTATCATAAGTGAGATTAAGGTTTTCCTTTGTTTCTATTTACTATTTGTATTGCAATTATATCTAGACGTCCCAATTATAAACATATAAAACCCAATAACATCCTTCATGTTGAACAAATACATATTTTAAAATTATGCCTGACCCAGAGGATTTTCAGCCTACGTAATTCTATTGTGTTTAAGACATTTTATATACATAGCTGGAGGATGATATTAGTCTGGGCTACATTATTGATTGAAGTACTACTTAGAACAAGTAATTTTGTTTTCCTATTTTTTCTCAAAACCTGGAATGAGAATAGCATAATATTAACTCCTCTTTCCCAGGAGAGTGAAAGAAAAAATCACTACTGAATTCCTGTCTAGAGATTTAAACCAGCTAAAAAGAGTACAAATTTTAGGGTTTCTGACTATTAAGAGTTAATAATTATCTGTCAAAACAATTCATATGAGGCATGGATGAAAAAATAACAATAATTATATTTTGTCACATGTTGAAGTTTTCAAATTTCTTTTTGTTCTTTATGTTTATAATGTCTTCTTTTCTTCAAATAATAGAGCTATTCAAAACCCATGGAGTTTTGAATCTCAGTAAGATGTGCTTCAGCTAGGTCTTGCTATTGTTCTTTTCCACCATTTTCTTCAACTCAAAACCTTTCATAAGAACGAAAATTGCCTCTTGAAATATTGCCTCTTGAAATATTTAATTTATGTATTTGTATTATTTTTCCAGTTTATCTCCTTCTTGAGTGGACAAAATTTTCCTGTGATCTAATTTTAAAATCTGTTGTCTTCAGCTGACTCCATATGCACCACATCTTTTTTTTATCCTGTGTATTTTTGTTCTACTGCATTTATAAAAAGAATCACATTTATATTAAGGAAAGGATACAGTGTGTTTTATTTTGAATAGGTTATTTGTAGCATAATAATCCCGTGAATTACCAATATGCTGCAAAGCAAGGGGAAAATGTGATTGTAAAGGGCATGATGGTAATTCAATTGGGTTTGTGGTCATAATGCATCCTTTCCAAACAGCATTTCAGCCTTTGTTCTGTCTTTGTGTGTATTATATACTTCTTCTGTATATCCAGACAATCTCTTCTGTAGCAGCTGTGCACTTTTTCTTTCATAAGAATGGTAATTACCCACATTTGGAGTTTGTTAGGGACATTGTGCCTTTTTGTGTGATCCTGCTCTTGCCAGCAGCCTTGTGAGGGAGTAGTGAATTCACATCCATCACACCACCCCAGAATGAAGGACTTGTGTCGTTCCCCCTCCCTCTATATCTACTGTCTTGTTCCTTGTATTTACGGACAACTCAGCTCACCTCTCCTCAATGCATATTTTCTTCCTTCTCCAACAGAAAGTTTATGTTTCTGCACCTTGTTTCTTTCTGTTATATCATCTGAATTAAATCAAAGTGCTTAAATACTGATATAGTCTATACATTTGAGGGATAAAATGGGCCATGTCCAAGAAAGGATGTTAAACTAAAATTAATCCCTCCTTTCACTGACTGTAGATGGAGTCCATATAAGCTCCTTACTCTAGAGCTATAATGTAAATGAGCATGGCTGATTCACATATCCTATTCCCTTATTGTATCTCAGAAATACATTTTAAAAATTAGATTTGGAGTTCTTTTCTGCTTCTCAGTCCTTGGCACACTGTTTACATATTTAGGTAAATTCCTGCCCGATCAGAACTAAAGATACTGAGTTCTTATGGGCTTTACTGTTATTCACCTTCCTCTTGCCATTGCATGGCACCATCTCATTTTCTGTACAACCTCTGGCATTGGTGATGAAGCAACTCTAAGGAGATAAAAGTCACTGTTGTTAATATGGCTGAGGGTGTTGACAGAAAGAAAAACAACTGGAATAGAGACAGTCTCTCACAGCAGTTACTTCAGAAGCTGAGAGAATATGCATCGGACAATGGTAAAATCTCAATTTCTTTGTTGAGAGGATTTTTTTTTTAGTTCATTTTATTTTTCTTGAAATGAGTGATTCAACATATCTTGAAGTTTCTGCATCAGGATTTGTGTAGTCTAATGACTGGATAGAAACTGCTGTGCTGCTGTGCTGCACTGCTCCTGTCATATCGTATCAGATATTTTTCTTTTCTTGGTCTGCTTGTAGGGGCTATGGATGCTTTTAATTTGCTCCTCTCATTGCAGGAAAGTGCCTAATTTCAAGTCAATATTCAGCAGTACAATACTTGAAAAGGTATTTTAATAAATAGCATATGATGATTTTCATAATTTCTATTTCAGCCTTTCAATTAGCACAGCTGTGTGGACAAGCCAAGGTGAAAAATGACAGACACAGAATGAATGAGGGAGCTGAGTTAGTCCTGCAGCTTCCACTAGCTATTTTTAATCAAATAAGAATGATTACATGGAGGAACAAAACTCATTGATTAGGTCTATTTAGTAGTTAAAAGCCTTTACAACTTATACACCATGGCACAGTAAAGTGCGAGGAGCAAATTGGCTTCTTGTTCTTGCAATAGGTGAAAACATGAATGTTGAGTTTGAGCACAGTGTTATTTATGCACTAATATCAAAATTACAGCTATGTGCTGCGTGTGACACTTCACAGTTGGAAATCAAATTATACTCCTGCTGGAATATTGGCACATTGGTATCAGCTATAGCAGCTGCTTTGCCTTCTCTGACTTTTCTTACTGCTGCTAATGAAAAAGGAGGCTGCTGTCGCTGCTCTTAACAGCACTGTTTTTCTCTTCACTTGAAAAGCAAGCAGACAGTCTGTGTCTTCTCATGGCAGAAAAGGAAAGGTACACTTAATTGCTGCTGAAATGCTTGTACAAAAGGTCACCAAACAATACAAGTTCTTATTTAGTACTGAACTTTGAAGTGAAGAATTATGGATTGTTTGAAGTGATCCAGCAGTTAGATGATGTATCAAATCTTCAGTACATGGAAAAGAAGGAGAGAAAGAGAGCTAAATTTGGTAGGAGTTTCCCAGTAGGCCAGGAACAAGCTTGCCATCCATCTGTTATGGAGATGCTCATGAGGCCTGTTTAGGGAAATCATTGTAATTCCTCATCCATGGCCTCATACAGGTACAGAAGGAGGAGCACTGAGTGACTGACTATCCAGCAGCTGTTGGTATTAAACCCAAAAGAGTTATGTATTGACAAATTCACAGCTTCTCAAAGGTGGCATAAGGCATTAACTTAAAAGTACCTAAATACTTATGAAGCTTCTAAACCCATCTGGCCCAAGGGAGTAGTGAATAGGAAGAAAATCACTGTCCCATTAAGTAAATTCCAAATGTTCTGGTGTTAAATCAATGATTAATTAAAAACATGGACTGACTTCATCTTGTAAACAGTGACAAAAGATAAATTGAATTTCTTCATGAATATGTAATTTTAAACTCGTGTTGAACATAAAAAGAAACCTTACCTGAGGGATTTTGCCTTCTTGATATTAATAAAAAAAAATCTGTGTAATCAATATCATGACAACACATATTTTGTCTTTTGGCATTGAAATTTTATCTTGAATTAAGGAAGGCTTCATTATTATTATTTTACTATTCCTAATATATTCCTTTGTCTCTGAGGCACTTTTATTATATTGTCATTGCTTTTATTTTCTTTAGGAGTCGAGACACAAGTGACATATGATTAGCATTGCATGTTTGCTATAGTGAAAGGATATTTTCAGAAATAAAAACTTATTTTCAGAGTAAATCAATCCCACAGCCTCTGCAGCTCACAGAGTTTGTTCTTTCTTTTTTACGTACTTTCCCTACTCGAGGATTTTGTGATATCTACTGTATCTTGGCAACACGCAGAGAAAGAAAGGTAAAGTCTTAACTTGGTAGGAGAAAAGCTGAAATCATTGGCAATGTTCTGATTTGCACCAAGTATTTGATATAGGAAATTGAAATGGCTCTTACTGTTTATTCACCATCCAATCTGCCATCAGCAGATAGGTTGATGAGATTCCTGCTTGTAGAGATGGCAAATGTTTAGCACTAATATAGTGCCTGCTCTGTGTTAGGAGACCCAAACCAGGTTATGCCTATAATTTTGTAGAGTCACATATTTTGCAGATGATATATATATTAAACATGACTTTTTCTCATCTTCTTTTTAACCCAACTAATACAGATTTTAGAAGATGGAATCAAGAATATGTTGTATTTAATTAAAGGTCTTAATCCTTTCTTATGACTGATCTGGACTTTAGTTCTACCAATTACTTTAGTAGAATATTTAAACCCTTATGAGCTTTGCATTTGCAGCTCTCTGCTCTTAGATCCACTTGATGAGTGGGAAATTCATCTTGATCTATGCTTGATAAAGTCATACAGTTTATAAGTACATAAAATTGTCCTCCTATATGCAAAATATCCTCAATAAAACATTTTTAGGCATGAGCAGACTCATGAGACAACCACATGAAAAACAACTTCTCTTTCATTCTGTTGAGGTGGGTATGAAAGGAATTTTCTGGAAAATGTGTAGAAAATAGGAGGATTGATTTTAACTACGGTGATGTAAATACATTTAAAATGAAATTCACATTTGCTCAAACCTTATATTAAATCTAAACCAACCTGAGTCCCTACAACCGATAAGTGTCTTTATTTCTAGAACTCATGGAGTTAATTCTGCAGAAAACTTCTTTATTCCTCTCTTATTTTTCTCTATTATTCCTGCCTTCCCCAACTTGAATAAACAAAGTTTCCAAGCAGAGAGTAATATTAAAGCACCAGTCAACTAAATAGCTTTATCAGCATCTCCTTCCCCTTACACCCAGGAGGATGACTCTAGGTGTATATTCTAGCGAGCTTGTTGATCTTTTTAATGCTAATTAGCCGTTGATTAGAATCCAAGAATCAAGGTAACAGGACCAGATTTTCCCACCATTGATTGATGAATTAATTAAAGGCATCTGTATGGAATTTAATGCTGGAAGTGTGCCATGTTGATTGTCCTTTAGCATTTTGAAGGAACATTTTCAGCATTATCAATCTAAAATTGTTGTACAAGATTAAGTCTTTAGGGCATGGTTTGAGTGGTGGGCAGGTATCTGAAAAAGTTCCTCTGGGAGAATCAGTCTCCAGCACAGGAGAAAAATAGACCTGCAGAAATCCTTGCAGCAACCTGATTTTCAGAATGGATGAAAAACCCACTGTTCTAAATGATTCTAGCACTGCATTTTGCATACTCACCTAGAGAAAACAGCACCAAGCACATGCTAAAGCATGATGAGAGCAAAGTGTGTACAATCTTACATGAAGAAAATACCTCTATTGTTGCATCCTGCATTGGTCCAAAGTCACATAGTTCCATCAAAGTTATGGATGCTTTGACAATTAATACAAGACAATAAACTTGCTTTATCAATTTTCCTGCTTGAAATTAACCTATAGGTATTCTATTATTCAGCAATACATTTTTCATCATACCTTTCTGAAACAATTACAAAATTACTAATTGCCTCTAGATAATAGAAAAATTTGAGAAAAGATTATAGGTTGGAAAAACTGCAGGAATTACTTTTTCTTCCAGAGGTAATAGAGACAGAATAATTTATAACAAGAGAGGCAAAACAAAAGCTACATGACTGTTTTTAAAATTGCACATGTGGTTTTTCCATTTTAGAATAAAAAGATGTATCAGCAGGTGTTAATCTTGTACAAATAACATGCATCTTGTAACAATAGGATTGATTTGACTGGCATGGATAAACAGTCAGAACTAACTCTAATCTCATAAAATAAATGAAACCATTATTAAATGATAGGTGGATACACCATGGGTTAAAACTTTGCTGAAAAATGTTCTTCTGCTGCTGCTTTTAAAAAATCATAATGTTCTATAAAGTTGCCAGAAGAATGGTACATTTTTCTTACTTGATTTTTTCTGGCTGTGACAGATTCATTCTTGGTATGATTACAAATATTTTTAGTATCCTCAAAGGATATTTTAAGAAACTGCAGTGTATTTGCTACAGCCATAAAACCCACATATTTTTTAAACATGACAGTTGGATACATCCCACCTACCTTTATCAGTGGGATTAATCTCCCCTATTTCTAAACATCTTCAGTATATCTGTACCTGAAAAAGTTACAGGAGATCCCATGTGTAGCCAAAGAAGAAAAATCAACACTGCTGGAGTGTTCCATCTGTTTTGTCTGTCCTGTTTTAGAGAACCAGTGGTGGATGGGATAAATTGTCCCTCGAGACTGAAGGGAGAGATTCCAGCCCAACTGCAAATAAACAGTGAGAGATACAAAACAGAAAGGTAATTCTCTCCCTTCAGCTTTTGTACTATCAAATATGATCAATTTTACCAAAATCAATCCTGTCACTGCAAGTGAGGGATGACCAGTACAGAGGTAGTTTGGCATAAATATGAAAAATCATTGATTTTAGGAAATTGGAAAGAAGTAACACATAAGTTTGTAGTGTTCTCTTTATGTTGGTGAAGAATTTTTACACAGCTTAAGCTATTGAGCAAAACTTGACTCTAAAAATATATGCAACTTTTTATTTTATTAATACTAAAATAAAGTTGGTCAAATGTAATTTATACTTTTGTGGTCAAATAAATAAAAATGGAGGACTGTTCAGTTTCTCTTGAACAGAAGCTAAAATGTTTTGGGTTTGGTGCTTGGGTTTGATGCTTTCGGAAGTCAAAATAAATTGGATAATGAAGGGTACTGTTTCTACTAAACCAACATATTTCATTTCACATGAAATTTGTGCAGAATATTTTCTCAGGTCTCTTTTTCTGTTTGGTTTTTGTTATTGTTTGTTTCTTGTTTTGTTTGGGTTTTTTTCCGTTAGTACTTTTTCTAAGCAGATTACGCCCTTTTGAAAGGTCTATTCTTTTAAAATGGTAAAGGTACTGAACTGACCCTGTGTTACTTTTGGTGTTTGATGCAAACTGGAGAGCAGCTGCAGTAAGGTTGAAGCAGCTCCACTTGGTTAAGGGAATAACCATTCTTAGTACCAGCATTAAGGAGACTTTCTAGATGTTTCATCTACTTCCACGAGCCTTGCAGTTAGTGCATGAGACTTTCACGTACTGCAAGGCAAAATTATTTTATTTTTAGGCCTCTTATACATTGTATAATTACTGTTTTTAATTGAAGAGAACAAGACAACAGTTTCACAAGGAGATCACAAAATGAGTGAGTTTGGAAGGGACCCTGGGGAGTCCCTGGGTCCAACCCTCCTGCTCAAGCAGGGCCACCCAGAGCTTTCCCAGGACAGCTTCTGAATGCCTCCAAGGAGCAGGACTCCACAGGCTTTTGGGAAACCTGTGCAGTTGGTGATTACTGAGGGGCAATATGACCCTCTGGAATTTGAGTCACTCCCACTTTTGCATAACCAGCAAATTTGTCCACTTACTTCACTATTAACATTTAATGTTTAAAGAATCACAGTGTTTAATTGTTTCTGTAAGTATTTTCCATAGCACTATTCCTGAAAATTTAAAAAAATAGATTTTTTCATCCCATTGAATAAGGTTTTTTTATTTTATGGAATGATATATAATGTAAGAAACCTAACAAAACAAAATAGGGGAACAAATAATATAGTGGAATGGAACATGGGAAAAACCCCTGAAGTTGAGGTTTGGACTGGTTACTTAGTTCATTCAGTCAGTTACTTCCCTTTCAATCATTTTTTTGCATGGCTGCTGGAAATGTCTTGTTACCTTATTGAACATTGTCCTGGAACAGCTGTTAAAATCTGAAGCTTTTATATTACTATTTTTGCAATAAATCTCCTTTTTCATAAAATCTTCATATTGCATTAGCTAGAAATGAATACTGGCAGCACAGTAAAGATGACACATTATAATGTTTCATATATTAGATATCCTAAGTGTGCTACAGATTGTAATGTAGCAGCAGTACCAATTGGCAATATAAAATGAAAGATAGGTAAAATAAAAAATCTTGCCAACATGAAATGATAGATCTCTCCATTCTGTAAGGATAGAGATGAGGAATTTCATAATTTTGTGGCTGAAATGGAGAAAACTTTATGTCTTGGTTTGCCATACTATTTTGTTAGCTAAATTCTATGCTACATTACTAGTAATATAAATATATATGCATATATATATATATATATACTGTATATATACTGTATATATATATATATATGTATATATATATACACTCAACCATTGCACAATGGGTTAACAACAAACATTAAGCATCTTTTACATTTACTTTTTATGTTCCTTGTTTCAGCTGTAAACTCCCGCCATTACTGAGGTGCAGTATGTTGTCTTTTATTTTTTTCAACCATGTCAGCAATTAATGTTTGATATGGTGACTTAGAATATCAACAAATATTTCCCCTAAAATATCCCAGAATCACTGAATCTGGGTATGTTTTTAAAGTAATAACTTATTTAAATGCTCAGTTATGTGATTTCATAGTTGCAAATAAAGGTACAATTTTTCATACTTCAGGAAGAATCGCTTTTTCAGATCATTCTTAGTATCAGGAAGCATCCTATTTGCATCTAGTGATCAGCTATAAAGGTGATTACAACACAGAAAAATAATATTATAATTAATTACAAAAATATGAGATGAGATCAAATTCATAGACTTTAAGTTTCAAAAGAGTAACTGGCTGATAGTCTAAATCATCCTAGTAAACCAAGCAGTGCAGACACTAAAATCTGTCATCTTCACAGAGATTAGCACATTACTAGTACAAAAGTGGCTCTATGTGTGGAGAATAATTTTATCATATTGCAATGTATGTTCTGACTCAATGATGCTCTTCTTTACAGTGTAATAAAACAGAAAGCAATGTAAATCATTTAGTCCAATAAAATTGTAAAAAGAGAAAGGACAAAACAATATGCAGGATGCATAAGAATGACAGAAATACATTTTATTTTGACAGATTAAACATAATAAAATATTTATACTGGCATATATCTGAAGTGTGGTATCTCAGAAGGAAAAATGATTTTCTGAGTCCTCAGGAAAGACCTTATTAATTGCTGTGAAATAACCATTGAAAATGCAAAAATTATAACATTTTAATAAATATTATTGCATTAAACATATTTTGTTCCCTTTTAATTTATTCAGATCTTTGTTCAAGAAATAAAGGTCAAGAAACTCTACTGTACTTCAATATACCATATGAAAGAGTTTAAACTTATCAATCTTTCTGAGTTTAATTTAAACATAGATTGAAAATCTGAGTTTCAACAAGATATAGTCCATTTAAGAACCTATCTGTTATCCAGCTATGACTTAAAAAATGTAAACTGGAAGTTTTGTAACAAGTTTAATTTGTTAAAATTCTAAATCTGAAACTTTTGAAAATATTGTACACTTAAAGCACAGACCTACTACCCTGGAAGGCAAGGATAATGAGGAGATTACAGGAGAGAACAGTGTTCCTTGGAGAAGTCAGGATTCATGACCAACCCACTTTTAAAGCATGTGAGAGATAATTAGGTCCTTCAGAGGACAAAAAATTGTGTTTGGAGATATGCAATAAAACCTGAAATAGTTTGTAATGCTTAATAAACCAATGTGACATCACCTTTACTTTTATGATTTACCAAGAGTTCGGATCTAAAATGCTATTATAAGGCCTTGAATCCCAAACCATTTTTTTTTTCTGAATTGATTAACACCTTCTCTGAGATGGGTAATAGTTTAGACCTCTCTAATTAGTCAACAGTTATCTCAGAAAAGAAGTTATAAAGTATAAAAATACTTGAAGACTTATGACTTTATGGCAAATAACTTATTTCAAGCCATATTCATCAGTAAAACAGAAATAATCAACTATATATAAGATTATTATTTGAGAAACCTCTCTATAGAAACTTCTATCATTCCCAGGAATGTGATGCATAGAGAAAAAAGCTGTATGAGCTCTTTAAATACACTTGTGTTTGGAGAGTAGAAACAAGATTGGTAGAAAGAAAGTATGAAATAAAAGATAAAATACACAGAAGACAAAATGTGACTGTGTATAAGGAAAATTTTAGAATTATGAGAGCTATTATAAATTTCAAGTTAATTTTGAAGGAAGTGAATTTCTAGCACTGTAAAACTGGATCAGAGGCAGGGCCGAAAAGTATATATACACACTAAGATTCAAGCATGAAAGACCCAAGTGATGAAAAAATCCTTTGTATTTTGTGGCTAAAATACTGAAGGACTTAGATATCTTAGATATCAAAGACTTAGAACCATTGCAGGAGAAGCACAACTGAAATAAGTGCTGATGAGATCAGCCTTTGTCAGTGTGGATGTAATCTGGGCTGGGGTTTGACAAAGAGGGAGTTCTGAGCAAAAACCTCTCTTTCTAAGGTGTGATTATAGTATTCCAGCCTTTTTTGTGTATTTTCCTTCCCTATAGTTATTCTTCCTAGGACTGTGCAAGACACCACTGTATGTGATGAACACAGTAGGGGACTGAAGAAACTGATTCTAAAGTATTTATATAGTGGGACTTTCATGAAACTAGTAGAAAGAAAAAAGTGATGGATGATCTGTTAAGCCAATTCCTCTTCTACCTTGATTAAGAATATTTATTACGGTTTTTGTTTCCTGCATGAAAGTGAAGAATAAAATTCAAAACAAGTCTTGTCTTGAGGCCTTTTGGTAAGAAAAGAAAAAATTATGACATATTTGTTGTGCATGAAATGTACTAAACAAGATGGCAAGAATACAACTGAACAAGTATATTGAAAGAAAAAAAAAAGAAGAAAAATACCAAGAGATGTTAGATCATTGTCCCAAAGGTTTTCTCTTCCTATCAAACTGGAAGATCAGAGAATAAGATAGATAAAATATTACAGGATAGAATAGGGAATTAAAGTATAAAAGCTAGAAATACCCGAAGTCCTGTATAAAAGCCTTTAAAATATGTATTAGAACACTGAAATATGCTGACTGTCTGTGCTTTGCCCACCATGTATCCGTTTTCCTGCAAGGCACTAAATTCGGAAAATGGAGTTTTGAATACGAATGTGTAGCCAATGGATCATGAGATCTGAGGGACTTTGCAGCAGAAAAGCTGAGTGGTGCGCAGAGGTTTGTTCTTTAAGTAGAGTTGTACTTGTAGAAGTGACTATCTGAAGTACTTACAGTTTCCCATTTCTGCAGTTAAATAGTACTTCACAATTGTTAATACTTTTAGTATCACAATATCTTGGAGAACTTGTATGGAAATCTTGTTATACATATATTAAGACAGAGAACATAAAGGTGAAAAGGAAAAGAAAATATTTAACCACACTAAGAAAATTTTATTTTGTGACTAAAGATACTATTTATAGATCACTGAATTTTAATCAAATTTCTATGATGGGTTGACCTAAGGCCTTTTGTCTACTTTAGCAGTAAAAATGTTGATTGCCTAAAGCTAGTTACTCTATAGTTGTTCTACAGTAAATTGAGAGAAGTAATTTACAAAGGGCACTACCTGTTTCACTTATTCAGGGAAGTAGCACAGGTGGGATGAATCAGCCTGTGACTTAATCTATAAAAGGAACCTAAAATATCCATGTGTGATTTTAATGCCTAAGTTTCATACATGTAGCAAATTATTCAGTTTCTTTGGCAGAGGTATCTGGTACCATTTTAAATACCTGAGGGCATGCAAGACCTTTTGCAGATACAGCACAGGAGCACAGGATGCCATTGGGAACCAACAGCCAGGAGCTGACAAATGCTGCACTAACAAGGGCAGAACCAACACTTATACAATTGTGTTTCTTCTGCACAGTTCTAGGTCCTTGATATGTTCTTCAGTATTTTAGCCACAAAACACAAAATGAAAGAGAAGCAAGAGCACAAATGAGTCAATGCATAAAACCATGTAACAGATTTGGTGTTGGGGACTGGAACCTGAGATCCCTCGTGTTCAGGCATCCCAGCTCCAGCTCTGGGAAGGATTGCTTGAATTATTCACACTCTCAGGTACAACTCCAAATTCTCTTGCAGTAGATCACTCTTTAATGTGGGTCAGCATAAGTGCTGAACAGGATTTGGTTTTGAGGCTCTATAGGTGCATATTCCACTTTTCCAGGAACACACAAAAATCTGGAGAGCGTGGCTCACACACCACATGCCTGGTTTGAGTCTGAATTCTAATAAGAGTTCATGAATTATGTAGGCAACACAATGAGAACATTTGAAATGGTGTTTGCATCTGGTGAGACTTAAAATTTAATGGATTTTTAAAGTAATTAGCATGAACTATTTACCACACTGAGTTATACTGTAGGAGTAGCTGAATATAAAAATAAATATGATAATTATATGCATAAAATGCTCATTTCTTGCTGCCTTATATTTTATTTTAAAAGGGCATCACTTAAGCAGACTATCCAAATTGACAGGAATAGTATGAAATAATGTCTTTCCTCTGTCTTGGGTTGTTTTTTTTGAAAAATAAATATTTTGTTATTTACAAGATGACAGAGTAGTTTTACAATATCTTTAATGTGACATAAGTCAGTACATCTATGATCTAGCTTGTTACAGCCATGTTTAATACACATGGTATGTGCTCAGTTAATCTAGAATGCTCAATGAATTATCTATTTTTTGTATTCTCCTGTGGGGAGCCCATAGCTCTGCAGTTAAAGAAGAGGGGTGGAAGTCAAAATTGCCTGACCTTTGTGCCTCTGTGTGCCATTAGGTGGTTTGAAAGGACCACTGTTTGTATTGATAAAGACCTAGCAAAAAAACACCAACTAGAATTTAAAGGGCATTTCAAATCAGAAGTAATATGTAAATATTTTTTAACTATGAACATGATAAATTATTAGGCAGAAGTGGAACACTGGTAAGTTCTCCTCCTTATGTGATAAGTGATTCTTTAAAAATGTCTTTTTCTTATGATGGGCTGTGAAGTCTATATAATAAATTACTAAATATATGATGAACCTGCCCAAGCCAAGGGGAGATTCCATCATTGTCTAATGATGAGCACTTGTCAGAGCAACACATTCAAAGCAAAAGCAGTTTGATTCCAGTTTGACTCTCTACCCCTCAGGTTAAGATAAATCACTGAGTTTCTTATAGACATATAGAATAAAAAGTAACATATTTGACAGGAATCTAATATATGGGGATCTAGACTCTTTCTTATTTTTACAATTTAGACTAGGGAGTTTCTATATGAATGATAAAGGCATAAATCAGGTCCATGACTGATCACTGACAACCTAGTTGCTTTTTTTCTCTAAAGATTGACACTAACACTTTCAACAGGAAAAGTTATAATTCACGATATAATGTATTCTTATCCACTCTTAGGGCACCTGATAGCAGAATGAGTGAAAACTCACTGGGGAGGAGACTGCCCGTCTCCCAGGAATCCCATTTCCAAAGCAAATGTGCTAACCTATTCTCCATGGCAGCAGAACCACCATGTCGTAAAATGGAAGCCAGGTTTCCTAACTGGAATTAGTAAAAATATGACGATGATGATGATGATGATGATGATGATAATGATGATCATGATGATGATGATCACAGAGTCTGGGCTTGTGTAACAATTTAGATTTTGTGTAACAATTTAAATCAGTTAGGGATGCTGTTGGGCTTTCACAGTTTTCTGAAATCTTTCAGAAGAATTAAGGAAAATTTGTTAATTACTGAAGTAGACAGGAAAGTTTTCTGTAAAATTCTCCAGTTCTTAGATAGATCTTGATTAAATTCACAGAGAAAATTATTCTTTTATTCTAACAGTTTTGATTCAAAATTTATCAATAAAAATAAAAATATAAATCAAACATTTAAAATGCACAAGTCTTCAATATGAACTCCAGTCTTCATCCTTAAAAAGATTATATAGTAAAAAATGGCCTTATGGCAGTTGAAGGAGAGTAGGAGAAATTCCAGAAGATTAACAAGAATTGCTTCTATCATATCTGAAGATAAATTCTGTTCCCATCGGTATCCAGTGCTCTACAGGTTCCAATAAAATTTGCTCAAACATACATTTCAAGACATTTTGGCACACAGGTTTCCAATTTTGTGATGTTTATGACTTAAAATGTTTCCTTGTTTTTTTTTTTTTTTTTCTTGGGCCAGCAGGAACAAATAATACAATGGAAACCTGTGCTGGCCTCAGAGGGCTAAATGCTTTTCACTCTTTCACAAAGACCTCTTCTGAGGGACGCTGGCAGTGACACTGGTGGGATCCAGGAGGAACTATTTTCAGCTGCCATTCTTGAGCTGTAAAGGTGGAGCTGCTCTGTAATAGTACATTTTGTGTAGAGAGTACAAATTATCAGTGATGTATTTGTGAGGATGCCACAGATTCTTTAAAATGAAAATTTATCTTCAGGACTCTCTCAAGTGCTAAGGACATCCTTAATAACTTTATCTTCCATGACCAATTAAATAATATGCCTGGAAATAATAAAAAAATAAAATACTTGTCAAGGTCAAATATCTTGGTCCAAGAAGTAAGTATAAAATAAAGCATAGTAAGAATATGTATTCCAGATGTTGTTTTCTATAGTATTGTATTTTGAATTTGATGTGCATAATTCTTTAAAGAGGCAAGAATATCCCTAATTGCCTACCTAGAAAAATTGGCTTTGGATAGCCAAGTTGAACCAACTGGGAGGCCATGAAATTACTTTTAAAATAATTTTGTGATTTTAACATATTTCAATTTGTCAGCAAAAGAGTTTGACTCTTACAATGAAATGTGAGTGCTGGAGAAAAAAAATGGTATTAAATTACTCCAACATCTAAAAGACATATCATCATAACAAAACCAAAGGAAATGAGTGGTTAAGGGAGCAACTCCAGCCATTATATCATCTCTACTACCGCAGGGTTTTGCCCCAGGCAAGCAGCAAACACCCGAACAGACTGTTTTGCAGGATGCTGCAACTGCAGTCAGGTGAGGTGCGGGTTGTACGTCACTGCCTTGGCACTTCAACATATTTCCAGCCAGTGACAACGAATTCAGACTCTTTCAGACTATATTTACAGCTGCAAATGAAACAAACCGGGGACAACACTGGCGTGTTACATTTTGACCAAGATCATGTAAAATGTTCTGGTTGTCTGCATCTGAAGGTTGCTGAATATGACATGGGAGGACAAGGAGCGTGGAATCAGGGAGTGGGATATTTCCTCTGCTCTGCAACATGTCCTCCCTTCCTGCAATCTGTTCTTTCTATAAAGGGATTTAATCAAAAGGCACACGTTGTTTTTCTTCTTTAGGAACCTATCTTCTCAGAAATCAGCTGACTTGCAACCAGAGAATATATTAATTAGCTAAAACCGACCTTTTTCCACCACAAGAGGCCACAGAGCAGAGCTCTACACTTTTGTTTGCAAACAAAATTGCAGCATCTGTCTTGTCACTTTGACTGGAGTTTTTAACCAATCTTTTTTTTTCATTACTACCATAGTTGCAGGCTGGTGACTTTTTGACCCATGAGAAAAAGACAAAGTGTCACAGTAGTGTTTAAATAGCTCCCAAGCTGAGGATTTGATTAATCTAGTCTGAGCTGGAATTAATTATTCCATTTATTAATGTTTTCTGTTTTCTCTCTGAAAGCTGAGGATCCTAAATTAATTCAGATTGAACACAAGACATGATTAAAACTGTGACAAGAAGTCCAGCAGAAAGAAGGTGGCAGCTGAACCTCCGCTTGACAGGTCTGTGCAAGTCAGATGCTGAATGTGGGAAATCTACTCAGGGAATATTCTGAGCTGTTTATTGTTTTGGGTTTTTTTCCCACCCTCACATGTTCATTAAAGAAATGGCACTATGAGGAAGAACATGATCCAATACATAAAGTTTTCTTTAAAAGCCTGGGACTGTGGCAGTCCCATCAGTTTTGTCCTGGAAAGATAAAATAAAAAGATTAATATAGAAAATCCCTCTCCATTACAGTGAAAAATGTTGGAATGCTCTTTGAAGAAGAATGTTACTACCAGTATAGGTCTCTTCATTTCTTATTTTGAATCTGTCTTACCAGTTTTTTGCATTTCTTCTCTAATAGACACAAAAACAGTTGCAAGTGCTGAGAGAAGTAATAAACCGATACTGTAGGGAGCCTACTTGACTTATCTCTTTTCTTGCTACCTATTATTCAGTACCAAGGGGTCAGCTCTTCTGATAGCTGCTCACATCTACTTGCTAGATTTCAAAGAAACAGTCCCTGGCTACCTCTTCAGCTTGGGAAAAGATCTTAAAGAACAAAGACGCTTTGTTGTTCTCCTTTATATCCCATCTTAAAACTTTCCTTTGTCACGTTGGCTGCGATGATGCTGAATGCAGTCTCTGGGGCACTGTAGATAATTTGCCTCATCAATTAATACAGCCTGCACTGACTTGATTTTTGATGAAAGGCTTTGAAACCACGCCCATTTTTTGAAAGCTTATTTAAGTGTATCTGATGATCCTTTAGATTTCCTTCACACACAAGCTGTTCTTGGTGCTTTCAGAGACAGACATTGTTTTAGGACTCTGGCTTTGACACTCCTGTGGGTGTTGCATAAGTTGCCAAGATTCTAAGCCTTTGGTACTTGTTCACAATTTTTGGAAGAAGCAGTCAGCTTCAGTGGAGACTCCTAGATTTACCAGCCTAAAGGTCCAGTCCCAAATTTAAGCAAATGTTACAAAAGAAGCAACAATTATACATTTAAAGCAAGCACTGTCACTGGGCTTGGTCTCCTTTCCTCCACAGATATCTGTTAATTCTGTTAATGAATGAGTGTTAAAAGCTCCGTGATTGGTTCCTAGAACCTCTTAAAATGACAACTGCATGGTTCAACCTTGCATGGGCCAGCTTTTAGCTCAGTGCAGTAATTCCTACTTATGTAGTAAGGAGCAAGATGGTGGTTATTACCTTCCCTCCCCTCCTTGCAAATTTGCTGTGCTAACCTCATCATCAAATAACCAAAAATTCTTGAGCCCTGACATGCCTGATTATCAGCATGGTAACCATGATAGTCACTCAGAAGTTGTAACATTGGAATTTTGTCCCATTTAATCCATTTGAATGTGTCTCAAACTTAATGGGTTTAATTATGGAAATACATAATTAACATATTAAAGAAAAAGACACTTCCTTGAACTGCTTGCTATTGCTATACATTTTTAGAGGCATCTTTTCTGAGGCATCAGTGTGCAGAGTTGCTTAAGTGGGTGCCTTTCTGTGAAATCCTGGATTTTCATTATACTCTGTACTCTAAGAGCATACCTTGACAAGAGAAAAAATGATGTGAAGATTCAATATCAGCTCCTGTAAGATTAAATAAAACAGCTGGTATGAAAAAAAACACCCTAAACCTGCATTGCCAGAGCAGAAGGGGTCAAACAATAAAATACCCATCGTCTCCTGTCAAAGTAAATCACACTAACAGGTTGCTATGGCACAGGCATTATGAGATACTTGATAGCAATATTTTTAAGATGTGAAATCTATATTATCTAACAATAAAGGAGGCATGGAGAGAAGTGTTTATCTCAGGTTATGAACATGCATCTAGGAGAAGGCAGGTGAAATGTATTGCCTAGCATGTGACTTTAATTTCCTGCGATCAAAGTTAGGTCTGTATTTTTCTCCTCAAATTCTCTGATAGAAAACACTGCTTGATAATGTTGTCTGCCTTGATCCATAAATTTAGCAAAAACTTTTTACTAGTTCCTACAGGCCTCATGATAGCAGAAGGATGGTCTGCATGGGTCCTGCTGGAGCTGAGCTACCAAATGGGCACCATCAATGCACTCTTGGCCCCATCAGTGCACTTGTGGCTTCCACAGATTTAGTAACGGGTCATGAGAAATTCCTTCTGTTCCCCCTAACCTGTTCCATGTGACAGATATTCTGTGAAGATGTGTACTAATCAGACCCCATAACGTAAGCCTCAGAGGGACCAACTTTATCTCTGATCCATGGAAGATGTTTGAGTAAGGGGAGGAAAAATGTTCATTCACTGTCAATTTGGCCTCATGAAGCCAAGCTAAGGAGAAAAAATACCTTTTTTGTATGTGTAGTGGTGAAGGTACTGGAGTAAAGACAGAACAAAATTTATTACTTTCTGGATTAGATTTAGTGTCATGGTTTGAAAAGACAGGTGTCTCCTTAAGGAAGGTCAGAGCCTCCCCTGAATGAAAAATGTAAACCCCCTCCATCCCAGTTGTTATAATTTTGAAATTAAAAGGCTTTCAGGCAAAGATATGGAAATAGGAATAACAGTTCTTTACTAGGAAAACTAAAAAATGCAATTGTAATAGTACGAACAAGAAAAACGCCTATTGACAGAGTCAGAATATGACCTGACACCCTGTGGGTCAGGGCGTTGGTAGCAGTCTGATTGGATGGTGGCTGCAGCCCTCCTGCAGCGCCAGATGTGGTTCTGTTGGAGCAGCGATCCTCTAGAATGGTGTAGGCTTCCTCTGAAGATCCAGTGTAGATGTGTGTACAGTGTAGAAGTGGTGTAGATGGGCCTGGTCTTCCTCTGGGAATCCAGTGGATAAGAAAGCTGCTCCTCGGGGAATCCAGTGGAGAAGGCTGTCCAGGTGCCCCAACATCTCAGATTACATCCAGGAAGGAGTGCTTCACTCCTCCATCTAGGCAGAGCTTCTCCCAGTTGGATGATGTAATTTTATCAGTCATACAGTGACATTCAATGGCCTGTTAACAGAAGATATCTCCCCAGAGGGAGAACTGTTTGTGCAAGAGATAAAGAAAACTGCCAAATTAACAGAAGATAACTGCTCCACAGATAGGAACAGAATACACACACCCATTTCTAACTAAGACATTCAGCAACTTTGCATTTTGCTTCTGGGTAATGTTTATGACTGACTTTAACTTGCCAGGGGCCCAGGCTGGTGCTTCCTTGCTGGGGAAGGCACAATTTTGCCATATGCTTCTTGATCTATACATACCTCACCAGTCCTTAACCCAACAAGTTGGTTGAGTCATTGGTTTCCTCTCTGTTTTGTTTTTACACACTCAGCATAATCAGAATCTGTTCTGTTCTTTTGGAAATGATCTACCACAAATAATTATTAAAGTCTTTGATTACTCTGCTGCCAATTACCCAACTGAGAACATCTTGTAAGGAAGACCTTAAGTAGGAATGAAGAAATGACACACAGGGAATAAAATTGATTAAATATTTTGAAACACAATGTCAGTTTAATGTCAACTTTAGACCTGGACCATTTCATTATTGTGATAGCTTTTTTTTTTAAATTAAGAGTATACTGATAGTAAGCAGGCAGTGAGTTTGCCTGCACAAATTTCCTAAGTGAACAATAATTTTTAGATTTTGCTCTCTTTTCTTTTTTTCCCCTAACTTTTCCATTTTCACATCATATTTTTCACTGTTCTTCTAAAACTTCACAAAAACTTCTGAGATCTCCATTCTCCCATTCCACGCCTCTTGGAATCTGCATGTCTGAGCAGAACCAGAGTTTGCATTGCCAAAAGAGCAGACATGGAAATGAAACACTTCTGATTTCTCTCACCCAGAATTTTTTAGCTAGAGTCCATCTGCTCACCAGTGCCTATTTAGGAATGCACAACACCTTTTCCTTCTTCCATAGCAGCCAAACTGAACAAGAGTGGGTGGAAATATTAAAATGACACTTTTGAATCAAACTGTAACTTTTTATTAAATGAGGGGGGGGAAAAGTGACATGTCTCATTTATAGTTTCTGAGCTGTAGCTGAAAAGGCAAAATCTATCTGACAAAATAGTCCCGGCTATATTTTCAGTAGTAAATAGAATTTTGCATCCGACATCAAAAAATAGCCTCTTGAGTAAACAGCTCATATTTACTGTAGTCCATTGCTTAAAAAAAAAAAAAAAAAAGGATCATTTAAAGATACAAATAATTTTTACAGGGATTGCAGATTTCTGCTTAAAGATGGAGGGCATGACTTGGTTCTGCTGAAGGCTAGAAAAGTGATACTTTTTGAAGTTTAGTTTTCAAATTATTCAAATGATAAAATTATTGCATGTGATGTTTCACCCAAATAAAAAAAATGTCAATGCAAAATTTGGCACTGATTATGAAATGGCAGTTAGAAGCAAGACAATGAGCTTGAATTTCAAATGTGCACAGCTTGAAGAAAGGAAATATTACTTATTCTCACATTTCTTTCACCAGTCCATTATATCACAGAATTCAAGCGCTTCCCCACCTCTGTAGTGAAAATTTTACTCCACTTACCTGGAATAATTTAACTGGCATTACACAAAGCAACTGCTAGACATGTTAATTTACTGTTGCTTTCGCTTCAGATTGCAATGGCTGCTGTCACAATATGCTGCTTTTAAAGGTGTACCTGTGTTCTGCTGCTGCCATGCCTGTGCTTCTTGTAAGAGGTACAAACCATAAGCCTTGTACACGTGCGGTCATAAAGAATCTTATTCAACCAACTACCTACATCCTTTAACTATTACTGTGAATGCCACAATAAAACTCTTACCGCTCTTAAATTTTCTGAGGTCCAAGAAACAGAAATAAATTTTTTACCCATCACCTGAAATGTGGTGTCTTCAAGTTACCATTAGCTACACAACTGAAGATCAACATCCTCCAAATCATCAATCATTTTGATGATGTCTGTTGAAGATTAACAGTGATAGAAAAGTGAGATAGATTAGCATATGTAGCACCTGTAATAACGATGAATACCAGCACCTGCTTTGGATACCTGCAACCATTTCAGATGAATAAAAAACCTGTTAATTTAATTGACTATTTTTGCCATTTCACCTTGAAAATTGCATCTGAAATGTCGATGTTGCTTATCCATAGGCACCATAACATGATGCCTGAGTTTAAAAACAAAAAAACGCTTCCTCCAGTGCTTCCTTCCATGAGAAATGTTTTATACAATACATCCTCATATAATGAAACATTAAGTAAGGAATCTATGACTAGAATTTGAATTTGAAAGCACCTAGAAAAAGATCTGAGATTTTAAAGAAGAATGCAGAGGTTTATTAGTAAATATAATAAATCTTTACATTAGCTTTTTTTTTTTTTGATGCAGAAATTTGTGGTATTAAGCCACTTGTGCTTAGCCAGGAAGTTCACTTTTGTAATTGATTTACACACCTGAAAGAATGACTCTAATCTGTTCTTATAGAGTGAGCATTCAACCACAGGAGACAGGTCACCCTGCCATGATTCTGGTTATGCTTATTTCCCTCCACTGGTTGGAAAAGAAGACAAGCTTGATTGGTCAGCAGATGGTGAAGTCTGCCAGGTCTCAATGGCAAAGCTATGGTGGTCAATCCAACCTACAGTGCTCTGAGTTTCCTTAGGTCCTTTTTAGCCAGTTTGTTTGTCTAGAAGCATACCTTTTCTTTGGCATGTGAACAGCAAGCAGATCCACCTAATATATGTCAAAATTCGATCTCATTGTAAAATAGTTGTAGTTCTTCAAGTATCATTTATCCACTGACTCACCAGATACATACGACTGTATAATGTATTGGTTTTCCTCCACTCAAAGCTTGATCTTATAGCGAAAAAAAAGACCAGAAAAAGAAAAATAATTCATTTTATTCAGTGGGCTTCAGACACCTTAAAGGACCCTGAAAAAACACTTTTGTTATTAAATAAACAATCCCTGCTGTTCTGGCATTATGTAAATTGACAGTAGAATTGTTTGTTTTGAACTGCCCTTTATTCCATTGTAACCACTCTTTATTTGCTCTTCTGCCTCAAATGCTGGGTGACAACTCCTTGACATACTTTGCATTAGTGACTAAATGATAAACATCGGAAGACAAATCATCGCCAGCCTTTCATTGTCCTTACAATAACCCTTTGAATAGGATGTTTTGCATGAGTTTGTCTTTCTGAAAATGTTGGGTTGCCATTCTTCTGGCAGGTAGGACATAGTCCAAGTAATTCACATGCCTCTCGAGCATATGACTCAGTGAGTGGCTGTTTTTTTTCTATATATAAAATGATATCTTATCATAGCTTCATTATAGAAAGGCTTGGATAGAAGCTCTTAACTCTTACTATGGGTGTCACACTTGACTGCTGCTGTACGTAGTACTGAGTCCCAAACCCACCATAGTGTGTTGGGTCAGAGATGCAGATGTCCATCTCTGCATTTGGTTACTAAAGATTTCTGTATAAAGGATTTCTGGCTCCTTGCCTTGCAGATGTGGACCTCAATCATTCTCCTTGAATCATGAGCTGACTACTAGACTAGACTTGCTGGAAAATCTGTCTAAGCACTGTTTGAGGTTTTTCAAATCCTAATATCTCAGAGCCATAGGGTGACAGACCTTGAAAAACCTACAATTCTGAACAGGAGTTCCTGTTGCCTTGGAAATGCAGGGAAACAGTTGAAGCTGAAAATAAGGCTGATGGTATCAGACAGGATTGGTGTCTGTTAAGAAATTGGAGTAATAAGACAATTTAACATTTATACCACATGTTCATTTGCAGGTGAGGTATGTCAAGATTACTATTGTTGCTAACTCCTTTTCCAGAAAACAATATTAAGCCTGCAAAGTTGAGAGACTTAAAGAGAGGCTTTGGAGTACATACAAATCCCTGCATAGGCAAATTAAGACCATACTTGAAAAAGTTATGCTCTGAAACATTCAAAAAACTGTAACATTATATATCAGCAAATTAAAAAATAGTGCAACATAAGTAGATTTAAATGTCAGTACTTACCAGATGATGCAAGGATTTCTGAACTTGGGTAAAGCCTTGTGTTTAAACTCCCAGGGAAAAAACCAGAGTAGTATGGGTGAGAAAAAAACCCAAATTACCTAAATGTGCATTTAGGGCATAATTCTTCCTCTGTGTATAACAAGGAATGTTCTTACATTGTGCAAGGAGGCTCGTTTCTGTGGCTGGCCAAGGCCAGACACATGAAGATGTATATCTAAGTACTCAGCATTTGAAACATTTAGGAACAAGAATGGGACAAGACACAGACAAGCTCAAACATCTCCTGTGTCTCCTATCTGATAATTTGATTTCTGTCTACTGTCTCTGACAGGTCCCTCATCTTGATAATAGGAGAGTAAAGCAAAATTATGTGTACTGTGGCATACCTTCACAGATGTGCTTAGAAGCACGCCATCAGATTTCAGCACTTCTACCACTCCTTGATTTCTTGCCAATCGTTCTTGGTGTGACTAACCTCAGTCTAGATACCTAAAACTTAGAGATCTAAATCTGAGCTAGGCACCCCATGCTGTCCCTGCAATCATTGGGGAAAATAGCTCCAATGTGTAAGTCAGCTGAAGCTAGGACATATGTCTACAACAGGTAAAATTAACTATCCTATCGAGGATCCTATTTCTCTCATTGACTATAAAACGGTCTGAGAATGACTTGTTGAAATTCACTTCCCATATGTATGTCTGAAATTAATTTTGATGAATCCCACTGCTTAAGCTTTTGTAATCCAGCCCTGACACCTCAGTTGGATAAATTCTGGAATCAGTGTTTACCAAAGGTACAGAGGTTATAGCAGCTGTGGTGTCAGAAAGCATATCTCAAATTTTAAGGACTAGCACACTCATCAGATCCCTACCTCACCTCTGATTTCCTTTCTGTCATTCTCCTGCTGTATCTTCTTGGGGGTACAAATTCCATGACCTCAGGATCAGAGGCCACAAACTACAAAAGAAGATAGGATGGTTCTGAAACAGCTTTGGTCTACAAGGCCAAATAACTTTATGGCTAGGGTTTTCAGAGATAGAAGAGGGAGCTTATTTCTGTTGCTTCATTTGGAAGAAATAGTTGGATCAGAACCTACCGTTATTCTCTACCAGATGAGAGCATCTTCTTAAAAGCATTTCTATTTAATAAAAAAATCTACATGAAACAGGCCTTCTGTTTCCTGGTTTAGTATTTTACACTATAATTTACTGGTTTTAAGTGAATAAGTGACTGCCATACCTCACTGTCTATTCACAGCCAATGTGTTTTCAATTGCTTTAGTAGTAAAACATCCACAGACAGCCAGTAAAGTTGTAAAATGCATCAAAATAATACAAACATATTTTGGCAAATAAAAGTAAAAAAAAAATTCTTTTTTGGTTAAAGAAAACCAACCAACCAACTAAACAAACACAAACAAACAAAGAAAACTAAAACAACAACCCACAAAACTCAATTAGTTTTATATTATCTTGTCCAATTTTCCTTTTACTTTTTCTGATGTTGATCTTTCTTCAAGAAAAAATGACATTTTAAGAAGAAAAACTTAGCAAAGTTTCATTAAAAATGTCAAAATAAAATGTTATGACATCATGAAAATGAAACATTTAATTGAGAACAAATGTAAGTATAATATTTTCACTTTTTAAATTGCCTCCTTTTTGTGTAAAATTGTTCACTTCATTTGATATTCCTTTATACAGAGGAATTACTCTTCACAGAAAAAATTGTCACTCAATTCTACAAGAACACTTCCCAGAGAATAGGTGCAGGCCCTATCTTTCTTTTCCACTAGTTTATCCTTCCTAGTTCTGGTGTTTCCCCACTTATCTCAGTGGTTTCTGCAAATCCCAGTTTTATCTGCCTGAGTTATCCATCTGTCTGGAGTGTTGATGTTTAACTCAAAGATGATACAATACTTGGCAATAGTGTGCTTAAAAATGGGTGTAGCACTCCCCCTCATTTCATTTATAGCTGGCTTTTTTAGAAGCATGGAGAACATTGCCAGCTCATTGAGACATTGCAGTTAAAAAATATTCAGCCAATGCAGAAGTTCAAGTTATGTGAAATCACAGCACTGAGAATCTTGCCCACCATTTCTGGTGTGAGAAATGAGTCTCTGAAATAAATATGGTCCTTCCCACAGCTGTCTGTATAATTAAAATGTTGCTATTCTACTGGCAATCATTTGCAAATATTCCTCTAACAGTCAGCATTTGGAAGGCTGGGGCTAAAGTTTTATGTAGAGCAATTCTTGGAATAATGCACTTTTCTTTCAGTTGCCTTGGTGTTGCAAAATTCTGTGTGGAGGATGACATTTTGTTTTTCTCAACAGCTAACAGATTTTTATTCACATATTATTCTTGTGAACTTTCAGTTCCTTTTCCTTATGGAATGAACTGCCACTCACATTTTTAAATGACTCATTCTCTCCTTGGGTGAAATGGTCTATTTCTTACACTGCTTGTTACAAGATACAGCCCCTTTCTTTTAGCTACATGCCATCTAATCTTTGCAACACTCTCAGCTGCCTGGTTTTCTCTTAGCAAGAATATTCATTACATTTTTCCCAATAAAAGACTTTTGCTCTATCCCAGGGATATTGTAAGTGACTTTAAACTTAGCTGTAGATCTGGGGATGCCATGGCTATGTACCCAGTTGCAAGAAAATCATCAGATAATTTTGATTCTCCAATAAAATAGGCCCAGTTTGTAGTCAGTAGAGGTTTTGAATTGCTGCTTTCCTTTTGTGAATGTTATACATTATTCATGCAGTAAATATCTTCAAAATGAAATAAAGTAGCTGCCTAGACTGTTTACACAATCCACCTCCTCTTCCTGGACTACTCTGATACATTTGCAAGACAGCACTTGTGATTGATATTTCCAGCTTTTGTTCCCTACGCAGCAAATTTTGGTACAGACACTATACCAATACCATTATATTTATAATAACAAATGTGTTCTACTTTGAAGTTACAGGGTGCAGGTTCAGTGTTTATTAAACAGAGCCAGGAGTTATACAACTTAAAGTGGCTGATAGTACTTTAATAGTATAAAATGTTAACAGAAGGTGTAAGTTCATCTTAATCATTACATTTATATGATGATAACATCAATTGAAGGAAAATTAATGGTAATCAGGGTAAAATGAGATAAGGCACACGATGAAATGGAAGGTGATACAATACAATCAGCAGAGCTTTACCAAGGGCAAGTTCTGCCTGTCTTAATGGCCTGGTATGATGGAGTGACTCCATCAGTGGACAAGGCAAGGGTTACACATGTCATTTATCTGGAATTCTGTAAAGCCTTTTGGCACAATCCCCCACAGCATCCTTCTCTCTCAATTGAAAAGACATGTATTTGATGGGTGGACTGTTCAGTGGATAAGGCAGTGGTTGGACAGTCACATCCAGAGGGTGATGGTGAAGTGCTCAGAGTTCCAATGGACATCAATGACAAGTGCTGCCCCTCAGGGGTCTGTACTGGGACCAGTGTTATTTAATATTCTCATTAATGACACGGATGAAGGGAGCAAGTGCAGATGTGCAGCAAATTTGCAGATGACATGAAGCTGAGGGGTGCTGTTGGCACACCTGAAGGATGCCATCCAGAGGGACCTGAACAAGTTCAAGCAGTGGGACCATGGGAATCTCATGAGGTTCCAACAAGACCAAGGACAAGTGCTGAACCGGGGTTGGGGCAACACCCAGTATCAGCACAGTCTCAGATTCGGAGCAGCCCTGCACAGAGGCACTTGGGGGTGCTGGTGGGTGGGAGGCTGGACATGACTCAGGCATGAGCACTCCCATCCCAGAAGGCCAAATGTGTCCTGGGATGCATCCAAGCCCTGTGGCCAGCAGGGCCAGGAAGGCGATTCTGCCCTTCTGCTCAGCCCTGGTGAGACCCCACCTGCAGCGCTGCATTCACCCCTGGGGTGCTCAGCAAATGGAGCTGTTGGAGCAAGTCCAGAGGAGGGTCACCAAGATGATCAGAAGGATGGAGCACATCTACTATGAGAAAAGGTTGACAAAATTAAGATTGTTCAGTCTGGAGAAGAAAAGACTTCAGGGTGACCTAATTTTGCCCTTTCAGTACCTGAAGGAGCCTACCAGAATGATGAAGAAGGACTATTTACAAAGGTCTGGAGTGACAGGACAAGTGGGAATGGATTCAAACTGAAATACAGCCACTTTATATTAGATATTAGGAAGAAATTCTATATTGTGAGAATGGTGAGGCACCCAAACAGTTGCCCAGAGAAGTTGTAGATGCCCCATCCCTGGAAATGTTCAAGGCCAGGTTGGATGGGGCTCTAAGCAACCTGGTCTAGTGGAAGATGTCTCTGTCCACAACAGTGAGACTGGAATTTAGGGCCCTTCCAACCCAAGTCAACCTGTGATTGTATGAAATGCTAAAAAGGGGTGTCGAAAACTTAGTCTGTCCAATGTAAAATTTCACCTTACTCATTCACAGAGTAGGATCGATATTATTGTCCTTCCTTCAAAAACCAGCCTTTAGAGAACGTGCAGACATTCCTCTCAGGCACTGTTCTTTGAGAAAAACAATTATTTCCTCTGGGCATCACACTTATTTCTTGTGTTTGTTGACAGTGAGGGGCAAGGACAGAAGAAAGGCTGCCTTTCTCATTATCAGTCCTAGTTATAACTCAAATTAGTGTTTAAGAAGTGCTTTCTAGTCCATTCCAGACCAAACATCCAGGTAGGGATGTCGCAGACATTTCTCCACAGAAATCCTTTATTTCACATTTCTGTCTCTTCGGGAGCCAGAGGCCCCCGAAGAGAAGGTAAACAATTATTATCAGCTGCTGTGGAATGCAATAGGATTCACCTTGATTGGCTCATTTTCTATGTTTATAATTAAGGGCCAATCATCAGTGCAAGCCAGGGGACTGAGTCCCTGGACACAACTTTGTTGTGGATTCTTTTCTATCTATTCTTAGCTTAGCTAGCAGCTCTGCAAACCTCTCTCTATATTCTATTAGTATAGTAATAATGTATTATATATCATATATTAATAAATTCAGCCTTCTGATCAAGATACAAGATTCACCGTCTCTCTCTCACCAGCAGCGACCCACTCAGGCCGCTGTAATATAGGGGGGCTCCCTAGGGTGTGGATGTCCTCACACTAATGTGTAGGCTAAACAAAAATTGAAAAAATTGCTGTATTTTAAAATTATTTTTACTGCAACATGAGAAGATATTTTATATGTTGCCAGACAATAAAACAATAATTATTTTATCTTAATGATAGAATTTTATGGTAGGATATCTGCATGGCTGTACTATGTGCTATGAATCATATTGATTTTCAGCTATTTACTGACAGAATACAATATTCTCAAGACAGAAGACCTGGGAGCATTAGGAACCCCTAGACTTAGACAGCACTTCAAGTGTTTCCAGTATTTGAAATATTAGTCTCATGTGCTTATATCCATTCTTAGTTCTAATGCTTCATCTGTATGAATCCTGTCATCACGACCCCAGCTCTTGCCAGAGATTTATTGACCTGATTTCATTTGGGTAAAACATTGGGAATCAACAAATACATGGTGTTTGTCAGGAATGTGGAGAAGGGCAGCAGCACTAGCAAAATAAATATAGCAGAAATAGCTAAAATAAGCAATAGAGGCAGTCTGTGAGGCATGCTACACCTAAAGGGCTTCAGATTTGGATTCTCCTGTTATCAGCATCAGGCATATTTATTTACCAGCCTTGCTCAAAAGATACTGGAGACATGGAGACTATAGATGACTTGTTGGGACTGGATCAATGGAAAAGAAATCACCTGTAGTCAACAGGAAGATCAGGCTTAAAATCTTCACTGAATTAATATTTCTTTTGGAGGTAATACCAGTCCCTGGTGAGCCTATCATTAATTTGAGAGATGTAACTAATTCCATTCACTCCAAAAAGTGTATTTTTGAAGCTTTTGTAATTCTACTACCTTCTGTGGGACTACACACCTGCTTAAGATGAAACACATGCTTCTGTGCTTTGCTGAATATGAGCTTTGGATTTAGTAAAAGCTTAAAGACTGACAATAATAATAACAATAAAACTGCTATAATTAAGACAGTGACACTAAGATGGTTACCGCTGTGGCTACACTGAGCCATGTATACGGTAACATACAGCACAGTAACAGTAATTACACACTTCACTAGTTTTTATTGTAATGTATGCTATAGTGCAACCTCATTTCCATCCTGTGCATATTAACCCAAGATACATTTAGAGTGTTTACTACCTGGGTCGTTTGAACAGGAATGGGGATTATGTGTTTAATGTGCATGTAGAATAAAAATAACATTTGCATTACTTATATGGAACCAGGAGTTATAACGAAAGCTTGCACCTCCTAACCACAGGACTTTTGAATATTAACTTATTGAAACAGCCTGCTTTGAGACTGTATTCAAGCAAAGTTTTTACTTTACAACCTTACAGCCTTGAGTTCCTAAAATATTGCTTTTGTTGTCAGACCCCCTTCAGGCAAGAGCTCATTATGTTCAAAGTCTAATCAATGTATATAATTGGAAGGCAAACAATGCTGAGCTACAGCATTGTCAAATTAAACCCAATTTTGAATACTGTAACTAGTTAAGTACTTGAGTGCTTCAGCAATTTATGTTATATGGCGTATCCAAGGAACTTGGCTGCATTTAAAAGAACATCACTGCTGCAACCCCCTTTTCCATCTGTGGGGTTTATAACTCAGCTGTTTTAATGTGCTTTGGGCTGAGCAAAGTTGGTATACAAGCTCTCAAGCCAGATGCTGTAATTCTCCCTCCCTTAAGCCCTGCAAAATTAAAAAGCTGTGGGTTGGGTTGCTTTTGAGAAGTTTTTCCTTATAGAATAGGAATGGATAATTTTGACCAGTTTGGGATGTTTCATTCATATTCATCAAATACAAAAGTGCATTTATTTTTCACACTCAGGTTGTGCAACTCAGCAGTCTTAGTAGTTGGTGCAAAAATTAGGATGGTAAAACATAGAAACCGAGATCTTTGCTGGTACCAGTGGTGATAGCTGAGTTTCCAGCTCAGTTTTACTTCCTGTCAGCTACAAAAAACCTTGACTCTCTTATTTCTTCAGTCTCCTCTGTTTATGCTTTCCCAAACTGCTGCTTTCTTTATTTTATAAGAATCTGTGTGTTTGTGCCAGATATTTATGGCTGAGCCTTTGTTCTCAAACCTCTTCTCATATGTCTTTATTGATTAGAAACCATGAATCAGACCTTCCCAATTAGGAACGGGGTATTTTTGTGTGTGCAAATCTGAGGACTAAAAATTTTTTTCAATGATTAATGGTCAATTATATTCTCTTCCCTCAGTCATCTGGGAGACTGATAGTCCCAATAAACCCAGCAAATAAAGTACTTTAAAATTTTTGTCACAGACAGAATTTGAGGTCAAAAGTGACCTACTAGTATCAGAAGTGATCTTCCAGTATTATTTCCAACTCTAAATTCTAAACATATGTATTTTAATTTTCAAGAGCATCACTGAAAAGGGCAGATGTCTCTCTCTCTTCACTTATTTTCAGACTATTTCTTTCTGGGTGCTATTAACAGTCACATTCTTGTAGACTTTTATTTATTTACTTACTTTAGAACACCTTTTGATTGGTTCATTATAACTAATGAAGTAGTTCCTACACACACATTTACATGCAGTTAATGTGTATCATGCCATCTGGAACTAATGATCTTGTAGACACAGCTTACTTGCTAATAAATCACTTCCAGCTATACTTACACAAGCTTAGAAGGGTTGGTTTTTTTGTGTTTTTTTGTGGTTTTTTTTGGTTTTATTTTGCTTATCAACAACGACAAATCTTTAAACCATTTTCCAATTTTCCTATCTCTTTTTAAACTAGGGTTCACTTAGTTTTGCCACTTTTACCCATACAAAGAAGATCCAACTATAGCAGTAACACCGCTGACATCACTGGACTTGTGGGATAGAGAGAAAATTCTTCACTTGATTTGTGATTCCACATTTGAATCCCTACAATTATTTAGGTTTATATAAGAAACAGGTTGTCTTCACTTTGACACAAAACAATGTATACCAGTTTAAATTTGTTTAATCTAAACAGGAGAAGAACTAATGCTGTTAAGAATAATCACTTTATTGAAGGGTCTTATTAGATTGTGTATTCATGTATATGTGTTAAAATTTTCAAGCAAAATTTTGATTTGGGACTCATGCTACTAAATAAAATGGCAATTTTAGGCTTTTTTTCTCTGTTTTTCTTCACCCAGTAAAGCTGGATTCACCCAATAAAACATCCTGGATGCATTTATTCCAAGATTTTTAAGGAAATATCTGGTTTAATTCTGGTTTGCCATTCATGACAACATCTTCATCTTTTTTGTATAGAAACACTTCTTTCTGTGCATGCAGTGTGTGATCCCAGAGATGACTGATCTAGGTGGGGGGCTGAGAACTGTGTGGTCTCTGCGAAGCAGAACTAATTAGCACAGATGTAAAATTGTACTGAGGCTTTCAGGACCCAAAAGGGCAGCTTTGTAGGCTGCTGCCCAGTGCCATGAAGTCATTCATGTTCAAGGAGTCTTTAATATGGTGCAGTTCCACACTAGGTAAACGTGTGTTCTGCTAAATTTGAGATAGCAACACCAACAGTTTTCAAAAGACTTTTTATGTTTTTATGCTCATCTCAATGTTAGCATGTTACAGAAAAATAATGTTCAGTCTGCAGGTAAATGTTTGTGTTTTGTCATGCTGTAGAGAAGAAGTAAAATTATTTGGAAGTGACATGAGTGGAGGAAAGAAGACGTGGGGAGTGAAAAAACTGGTCAAGGAATGGAAAAACTAAAAATCAGGTTTGAGATGAATGTGTTTAGTGCTTCCTGAGAGAGGTGCTGGGCAGCCCTGCCCTTAATCACTAGGGAAAAATATAGCAAACCAGTACCACACAAATCAAATATGCTCCAATGACCACAACTGGGGAAGGGGGACACTTTTCCTGGATGGCTGGAAAATGCTGGATGGAAATGTCCAGTCGCAGAATTATCTGCTCATATTAAACGTATACAGAAGGCCCAATAGCCCTAATGTAGGTTGTGGTATAGTGGTAATATACTTGTATAGACAGCAAATTTGGTTTTCAGTTTTCAAAATTTAGGGACAAAGTAAGCTTAATGTAGGGATGCCTGAAGTTTCAACCCCACATCCATCTTTTTTCTTCTCTCTCATGTATCTGACATTAATTCTCAGTATGTCTTATTTTCTCTGTGTAGACCAGTTCTTCTTCATGCTCTCTTGCATCCTAGCCTGGTTTCTGCTGTGGAATTAACTAATCATATTTCCCTTTTGCTAAGGGTAAGGGCTTGTTCTCTGAGACTGCAATCTTGTAATTAAAGAAAGCTTACAACGCCAGTGTCAATCACACTGTTCTGAAAGTGGATAGCAATGACCTCAGCTATGTTCCATTATACAGCACCTTTCAGATTATTATCAGGAAAGTAATGTTTTAGGGACATGGATCTGACTCAGTCTGTAAGTGAATGTTTAAATGGTGCTCAGACTTCTGCTTCTGACCCCTTCTTTTCTGTGCTTTACAAGATAATATCCACGCATGAAGAATGTATGAAAGACTATGTTTTTCTATTTTTGCTCACAATATTCTGGGCTAAAAATGCCCCTGTAGGACCCAAATGGAAAGGAATCATAGAATTGTTTGGGCTGGAAAGGATCTTTAAAGGTCATCTAGTTCAAACCCCTTGCAATGAGCAAGAACATCTTCAATGAGATCAGGCTGCTCAGAGCCCCATCCAGACTGACCTTGAATACTTCCAGGGATGGGGCATCCACCACATCTCTGAGCAATCTCTTCCACCATAATAATAAAAATATCTTCCTTATATATAGTTTTATATATACTTTAAATCTACCCCCTTTCAGTTTAGAAACATTACCCCTTTTCCTATTGCATCGAGCTCTACTAAAAAGTTTGTCCCTATCTTTCTTATAAGCCCCTCTTAAGAATTGAAGGGTTGCAAAAAGGTCTCCCCAAAGCCTTCTCTTCTCTAGGCCCAGGTGTCTCAGCCTGACTCCATAGGAGAAGTGCTCCAGCCCTGTGACCATTTTCATAAACCTGCTCTGGAGTCTCTCTAGCGGGCCCACATTATTCTTGTGTGGGGATACCAGGGCTGGATGCAGTTCTGCAGGTGGGGTCTCATGAATGCAGAGAAGGGGAGGACTACATTCCTCAGCCTGCTGGCCACACTTCTTTTGATGCAGCCCAGGACAAGTTTGGCTTTCTGGAGTGTGATTGCACATTGTCATGTCCAGCTTTTCCTCCACCAACACCCCTAAGTCCTTCTCTGCAGGGCTCAATCTGCCCATCTCCACAGTACAACAAATAAATAAAAAAAAATCATGCTCTATGTTACAATTCTGGTCTTCATCCCTATGATTTAGATGACTAGGATCAAAATAGTTATTCTATAGAGTTTTCTAGAAAAACTAAAACAAATTTACAAAATAAATAATATCAGAAAGTATTTTAACCTGCCCTTTCCCCCCTCACATTCTAGATAAAAAGAAGTGCAAGAAGACATAATTTTCTTGTGCTGTCTTTCAATATAACAGGTACTTCTCACCCACCTCAAGTGAATGTTATCCTCAGAAATGTTCATTTTGACTCCCAAATTCTAAAAGTCATGGTTAAAGAAATACTATTTATTGATGCATCCTTCCACTACTACACTTTTAGCACACATGTACAGTGTGATTTAAGGATGGTGTCCAGACTACTAAGGTAGGTAGATCCCAAATCAGTAACTTTACATAAAAGGGTGGGAATTTGTTAGTTTGGGGGTGAGAACTAGATGCATTAGTGTGATCCATATGTGAAGCCTTGTTCTGTGTTTTTTGTGTTCTGTTTCTGGGCTGTCTGTGGTGGGACAGGCTCCAGTTGCAATGTTGATGTGATATCGGATCTCCCTGAGAGTCTTAAATCCTTTCTCCACAACATACACTGCTTGAAAAGATTGCTTGTAAACACATTTTTTTCTGAATTGTATCAATTTCTTACAAGCAATGTTCATTGTGTAGTTTGATCTATCACTTCAGTTCTCTCTAAATACAATACAAGAGTAAGTGGAGACATGATTTTCTAAAGGAAGAGACATGAAATTAGTTTCCTATATTGAAAATCACACAAAGATAGGATCCAAATGCTTAACATAGGTAGCTAATCTAGACAGACTAGATTTCCTTTTAGAGGCCCTCAGAACTACTTATCCTCCCCATTAACTACATTGAAAGCCAGAGTATTTGTTTTAGTAATAAAAGCTATATTATTCTCCTATTATCCATAGAGAATACAATCCATGAACCTTTGAACTTTTCTATTTGAGTATAAAACATTGCTTGGGTCACAGGTTGGATTTTTGACCATAGGATAAATATAATGTCCATTTTTCCTTTTAGTATATGCTGCATTTTTAGATTTTCAGATGATTACAACTGATTCTAGGTTAAATCAATAAAATATGTTTTAATGTTCTTGAAATCATTGAATTCCAAACAATCCAGCGGAACATTTGGCAGGAGTAGAAATTTCAGTACTATGGTATAAGATATCAACACAAAAAAAATCAAAGTCTAGCTGAAATACTTCTATATTTAACCAGTGCTTGAAGAAATATGCTAAATGTTTTTTGTAAATATCAACTAATTATATAATGAAAATCACTATATTTATGACATTTTTTAAAGTAAGAATGGCTTAAGCTAGGTGGAGCAGAGGATTAATATTTAAAATCTCAATCTACTGGAAAATTGGTTCAAAATGGACAAAATGTGATTCAACAAAAAGCTTATGTGCAATATCTTATGAAATCAATTACACACATAGGTAAAATACAGACTAGCCAACTAGGCAACACCACTGCAAAAAGCTGTGGAGCTAAAGTGGACAGAAAACTGAACACAACATCAACAAGTTGTTGATAAAAGGGCAAATCACCTTTGGCAATCTAGGAAAAGCAATGTTGAAGAAAGACAACCAGGTAATTATTGCTCACTATCCTGTGCTAGGGGAAGAAGCATCTAGGGTATTAACCCCATTTCAAGAAATTCAGTTGGAGAGAATCCAAAAGAGGCATACAAGGATTATTAGAGGCTGGAAAACATAATCTCTGAGGAAAGGTTCTAAATAATTAGAATTGCTTCTTCTAGAAGAGAGATAATGTGGTTAAGAGAAAGGGAGGAAGTCGGCAAGAGGGGCATGTGGGAGCTGTGGTAAAATATGCAAAAGGTTGGACTGATCTGTTGTTCTCAGAGTCTACTGGGTTTTTGATATGAAAACTAATTTCCTTAATTCTTGAGGGAGTGAGACCAAAAAATTTCTTTTTGTTAGATACTAGGAATTTATTTTTATTAATTTTAATCTTCAAAATTTTTATAATTACTAATTTAAGTATTTCTTAGTTTTTTATAATTTAATAATTTTGTTGCCTTTTCTTTTATTTTCTTCTTTTCTTTTGCCCAGTCTTTGGAGAGCAACAGAAAATAATAGTTCCTTCAGTAAAGAGGAAAGAGAAAAAACTTTTTTTTTTTTTTTTTGTGAAGTTCTGTTTGACCTTTCCCACTCTGAAAATGTTTGAAAGTTTCAAAAAATCAAAAAGTATAGAGGTGACCTGCATGAGGTGTTGATGGTAATACAGAAACACAGAACCAGAGCAGGTGTGGAAGGGACATCTGGAGGTCAGGAGGTCCAGCCTCTCTGCTCAAGAAGGGCCACCCAGAGACAGATACCCAGGACCATGGCCACATTGGAGGCTTTTGGATACCTCCAAGGACTAAAAGCTCTGAAAGCTCTTTGGGCAACCTCTGCTACTTCTTTGTCACCCCTAGAGGATGAAAATATTTTCTGCTGTTCAGAGGGAATCTTCTGTGTTTAAATCTGTGTCCACTGTCCTCCTGTCAATGGGCACCACTGAAAAGAGCCTGGCTTAGACTCTTAACACCTTCCTTTTAGGAATTTACATGCTTTGATACTTTTAAGCTTTCTTTCTTCTAGGTTCAACAATCCCAGCTCTCTTAATCTGTCCTCATAGAGGAGACAATCTAATTCCCAGCCATTACACCAGTTTTCAATCTAAAGAAATAGAATAGAAGAGAACAGAGTAGATATATAACATATATAAATATAAATACATATAAAGATTACATATAATACATTAAAACTATAGTTAACCACTTTCCTATTTGGAAGTGATTTGAGGAAATACATTAGAACTTCCAATTAAATTTGCTGATGGAAATATGTCTGTCTATGATTCAGCTTGATTATTAGACTGGTAAAACCTGTGACCTTCCTCACCTGCTTTGGATGGCTAACTTTCTTTTTTCCATGAAAGTGGGATCACCTTCTTAGAATCCAGCAGCAAAGTTGGGAGATGGGGAGTTGCAGACTCTAAAGCCAAAGTCAGGTCATTTTTGAATCCAAGGACTTTCAGATTTTTTATTTCCTGCCAAAGTTTGAAGCAAAAAGAGAGCTATATCTCAGCTGAGAGCTTCATAATTTGGGCTCTTAGATACATTCATTTTTAGTTAGTTTAAATAATATATTTGAAACATTTAGAAATATTTGCATAGTTTCTCTATAAAGAGAATGGGTAGTGAAGGGGGAGGCAAAATCAGCACATGAATAGCCTGGGTACATCAAATATTATTACTTTTATGCTCATAGATTAGTCTATACAGAAATGTTCTGACTACTTGGGCTAGAGCATTCTTCTGCATCACTGGGAACGTTAAATACTTCTAGTTTTAGAAAGCATTAATGTGCATATTTAATTTCATCCATTCAGCATTTGCTTAGAAAATGGACTACTCATTAGCAGGTATTCCTGTTTGGCTCATGGAGCATGCTGAAATCTTGCCTGTGCACTCAGATGTCTACCACATCAGAGAGAGGTCTCAGAGAGGTCAAAGCCAATGCTTTGTCTGGCTGTAAGCACTCAGACATTCCTACCTTGCTTTGTTTCACTTATTATCTCACCATGAAGACATATCTTCCATTTTAAGTCTGACTAATGCTGCTAGAAGAAAGATCGAGAGCACCCTGTGGAAAAACCTAAATGTTGGAGGAGGTAGATATTTCCAAAATATAGGGAAACTGAATCATAAAAATGCTTGTATCAGTACCAAACCACATCAATTAACTGCTCTTACTACAGTTTAATGAAAAAGTATGTTTGATTGTTGATCAGATACATAAGTGGCCTTACTGGGTCCCCAGTCAGACCCACATGGGGCTTCCCCAAGTCCTCCTGATGGTCCAAAGGCTCCATTTCAGCTCAGCCCTGGTTTCCTCTTGCTCCTGCATGGGCTTCCTGGATGGATTCACTGGCATGGATACCCCACTTATGATATCTTGCCAGAGTTTTATCACATACACATTTTTTTTGTGATAGATGCTGGCATAGGATGTAGGACAAAAATATTAAATTTTAGCTTTTTCCTTCATAAATTCTATGTGAGATTTTTTCCTCTGAAAGGAAAATGCAAAAGAAGGAAGTACAAATTTAAAAATGGAAAAAACATATCATTTTTCTGAGTGTTTATTAGTGACTTCTCTGTGCAGGAAATTGCCTCCTCCCACAATCCTCAGTTATCTTTTCCCTGGTCTTTAGCCAGGCTAGCTTGGTTTGTGAGTGGAATTTTCCTGGTGAAACTCACAGATCAATAGCCCTACTAGCAAAAATTTTTTTGCGTGTACAAAGAAATGTGCAGCTTGTTCAAGAAGTCTTCCAGACATGCACAAACAGCAAAGTTCAGAACCCTTCACTTCTATGTAGTTGTTGCAAATCACTTGCGCTGCTACTAATATTCAATTGCAAAACACCAGTTTTGCCATCAGCCTTGTCAGAAGTCGCTGCTCAACTGAAATAATAATAATTGCCAGAATCAACTAGAAACCTCTGGGATTAGGAATGTAAATCCCACAACACAGCTGAAGAACATCCTTGCCTGGTGTTTTTGCAAGTCAATTATTTGCAGGACTGGCACTGACTAGGGAGCTGTGGATGCTGGGTGGGGAAGGCCTTTTACAACAGTTATGTCTGTTTAAACTCTCTTCCATGCAGCCTCTGAAACATAATGATTTATTCAGGATAGCAAATAAATTCTCTTCCAATGGCCTGAAGAGAATATCTGTGGAGCAAGGCTATAAGGGCGTCTTTTTATTCCTTTGTGACTACTTTTGAACCATTAATAATAATATAGTCACGATAAAAGAGCATAAAAACCCCCATAAACATTTTTGCTGACTATGGGCTGCATGGTTCAGATAAGAAACAAATTGTGTTACTTAAATCATTCAGGGTGCTATTATCATGTATGTCTTGCATCATACAACCCTGATCCACAGGTTCTCACTGAAAATTCTCTTTTGGTGCCTCAGGTGAACAGTCTCTTGCTTCATAATGAGCTCAATTTTTGACTTATTTTCTGAAGTGTAGTATCTGTATTTTACTGATACAGGACAAAAGAAGTTTAGAACTTGGTCTGAAATCAAAAATCAAAAAACAAAAAATATAAAATAATTTTAATGGATTACTAATTTTGGACATTCTCTTTGAGAAATAAGTAGCTGTAATAATGAGTCAGAGTTATTTAGCAACACAATTCGATTCCTGAATTTGCCTTGAAAGAAAGTCCTTCAGTCCATTTTACTCAACTAATGACTTATGCTCTGTGTGAAGACCAAATATTAGGCCTGAATTTCAATTTGTTGCAGCTGCCTTTATATAGCTAAGGTATAGTATAGGTGGCTATGTCTCTGCAAGTTTGTTTGTGTCTCTTGTGATCTATAGAGAGACATAAATATTTTTAGGACACAATTCATTTGACCAAATGTAGACATCTCCTTTAGGATAAAATGAATTTTACCTTGGCAAGACTTAATTGTCTGTATTGATTATTAGATGGTATGACTAATTTAGGTAGAGTTATCTACACTTGGTCAGGCAAGTCACACTTAGCATTAAAGAGGGATGGAAAAAATTTAATATAATCCTAGAAGAACTTTGAGATTTCAATACTTTTCTCTTTGCTGAATGGGTAAAAAATTTTTCAGGGTTTCAGAAAATGTGCCCACTTAAGGGAAAATAAACCAATGGTCTTATTAATTACTTGGGTATTGCCCTTCTGGTTTTCTCAATTTTTTAATACTACACAGTGATATGAATTTTATATTAAGGACAATCTGACCTTGCTCTATACATAAAAAATAGTAAAACACTAGAAAACATGAGAAGTTAAACATTCTGAATATAAGTAATTTCTAATATTAAAGTAATTTTTCTTTTGCTGGCAACTTCATGGGTTGTGCTTCTAGAGTTGAGGTTAATATTGAATTCAGTTTCTATCTGAACAAGCTCAGCTTATTCAAAAGCATTGTGCTAGAATTACTCTGAGAAGTACATTGGCATGAAAACCCAATAACTATTTTCTGTAATAACAAAATTCCAGACAGCTTTGCACATTGAAACCACAGCACTACCAACTTGACAAATGAAAGTTCAAACATCCAGAAACAATATGCAAGTGTTATAGATGCATAATCTTTAGAATTAAGGTATTATCCACACAGTGCCACCTGAAATTCAGGCAATGATGGAGCATGACTTCCCTTCAGTCACTGAGCAAAAAACCTGGAGTTTTGCTTCTCAGAGGTATCTATTGGAAGCTACCCCACTGTGGAGAAAACCCCAGCTGATGTGAGCTTGCCCCTGCCCTCCCTGAGCACTCCTAGCACTCTCCAGAGGACACCAGTCCCATCTGTATGTCACACAACCATCAGTATTGGTGCCCTTTGGAGCATTTTGGTTTTCTTGTGTTTCTGACACATACTCATTATTTTCTGGGGTCTGCTTATCTTTCTATTTCAGTTCAAAGGAACAAAAAGAACAAAAAGGTTATGTCAGAGCTCATCAGAGCAGTGCTTTTCCAGCATTATATTTTGTGCCTTGTTCTCTTACAAGGATGCAGAGAACAAGGCTGGCTCAGAGGCTGTTAGAACAATACCACTGCCAGAGAAAAACAACAATGATATGGTACACTTCCATGTGGCTGATTTGGAGTGAGTGTCATAGTGATCTTGTCAGTGTGTCTTGGTTTTCTCTTGGAACTGTATGGCGTCAGAAGAAAACTGAAGTCTGAACAGCACACAAACTGGGCTTTTAAGAGAAAAGACATTAGAAGGGAAAGCAGGGGCAAGCCAAGGTGACAAAGTTGTTTGTTTGTTTGCTCCAAGTGACGTTGCACAAATGTTGTTGGAAACTCTTCTGGCCTGGTGTGGTTCCACTGTGCTTGGAGCCTTGCCCGGTTGCTCTCTCTAACCACACTTCTCTCATTCCCAGGCTGGCCCCCAAAGGACAGAGATGAAGACGGAAGAGGGTGATGCAGTTGGGGTGGTCACACAGAATGGTTCAGACACCTACATGAATCAACAAGAGCAAGGAAAACAGGGCAACCACAGGAGAAAGTCTCATAAACAGGAGCCTTTTGGGGCTGTTCTAGTGGATGTACCACTGCAGCCTGCTTAGCCTTTCTGGCAGCTCTAAAAGCTGTTGGAACTGGATCACAGGATAATCCAGAATATTTTCACTTTTTCCAGACTGTGTTACCCCAGAGAAATGCAGAGGGTGGGTGCTCCTGTGCACAGTATCTCCTTTACCTTTCTCTACTCAGCACCACCTCCAGAAAAAAACAGAGATGAGAAAATTAAGGAATGATGGAGCTAAACTTCTCAGGCCCAAAACAGTACAAATGGGGAAGTCAAAAATGAAATTACAGCAAAAATAGTTTTTACTACAGAAGAACTCCAATTTTCATATCAGAGGAGTTGTGGAGGCCCCATCCCCAAAAGTTTTTAATGGCAGGTCTGCTGGAGTTCTGAGATACCTGATCTTGCGAAAGGTGTCCTTGGCCACAGCAGAGGGCTTGGAACTAGATGGTCTTTAAGCTCTCCTGCAACTCAGGCCATTCTATGATTCTATGTTTAAAAAGTCAAGTGAATGTTCAAAAAATATGACAACAAATATACACCACAAAACCACATAAAATGACAACCATATGGTAACTTTATTTCTGAAAATAGCCTAGTGTGGAGCAGTCCCATTTTCAAATAATTTTCAATTTAGTCATGCATAGGTGACTAGCTGTGGAACTAATTATATAAGTTTTAAAAACATTTTCACTTGTGTGAAAATGAAACATGAGTGATGATGTCAGAGTGGAAAAAAAGCCTGAGGTGATCTTTTGACTTTTCTGAGCCTAGAAAAAGCAGCCTCTTCATTTTGTCGGGAATACATTTAATAGGCTTGAAAAAAGGTCAGAGACAAGTCATATTAGACAAAGTATACACAAAGATAAACCTGTTCTAGAATAGGTTTTTGACAAAGCAATTGATATTTGCTCAGAAAAATGCGCTACCACTGACTCCATGTTGAACAAGCAAGTCTCTAGCAGTGCTAATGTTCTGCAAGGGAAACCAAAATACTGCAGAAAAAAGAAATGAGAATTAAATCAAAGACAGGAAATAAGGAAAAAATCATGCAGAATTTGAAGTCAGAATCCTCACTAAATCACACAGAGATGCAAGACACCTAAGATTTTGAAAAGATGAAAGACCTGCAAAAGATTGTGCTACTTTGTGAAAGTTTGCAAGTAGAAGACAGAGTTCACACAGCAAGGACAAGGATGATGCCAGCAGGGGTATTAGTTTGGACGGGTTTTATTTCTTCAAAACAAGAAGGGATAAAACTACAGCAGAAAATATCTAAGCTATCAACAAAAAAAGTAGATATTTATTAATTCTAAGTTGAATAGGAGCACAGATTTTCACACTGTGCACGGTAAATCTGAGGGCAGCTGTGTTCTGGGCAGACTCTCCTGTCCTGTGTTTACAAAGATATGTGTTACACTGGGCTGTGATTTTGGAAGGCAATAATTTTTCCTTCCCCCAAAGCAGTAGACCTCTGGATACACAAGCAGAGCCAAAATGTTATTAGAAACAGTGCTTTTGGCACTGAGCAAAAAGCCACAAGCCTTATGATTAAAACTTTGCACTTTAGGGAACTTGCTCCCCAAAGGGAAGATGAAAACTAAATATATGGGTAAATAATGAACTGGAAAAGTTACAAGTTACACTTTCACTGTATGTGCGTACGTGTGTATATATACTCATTTTCAAGTGGAAACAAGTTAAGCCTCCAGTCTCATCAGGGAATGAACTGACTGGGAATTCAGGGGATCAAAGCAATTGAGGATGAGTTAATTTATAAAAAAGAAAAAACTCTCAGTAGGATCAGGAAGAAAACTGGAAGAACTTAAATGTCCTGGAGTTAATGAGTTTAAGAACTGACAGCATGAGTGTACTTAATAGTAAAAAACCAAAATGATACTGCCTTTCATGTTCTGCATGTACATTCAATATAACAGTATGAATTTGCAAAGTTCACTGTTAACCTTCCTTTCAGGAGACACTGGCTCTTCTTGTTCTATTACATTAGCTGCAGCTCTTTCTCAAACCTGATTTCACCTACCACATGAGTAGTTCAAAAGTAAATTTGCCATCAGGGAGGATTAAGCTCTTCGGGATCTCCTGATTCCTCTCCTTAGCTGGCAAAAGGGCAGGTTTTCCTCCACCAGATGAGCTTGAATCAGGCACAGGGAGAGCAGGATCAAGGGTATCCTAGCTCCTGAGCAGCCCTTACAACCAGTGCTCTTCCAACAGGTGAAGTTTACAGTGTTTGAACTCAATCATGGTTTATGGAGCTTGATGTTTAAGCATTCTCTAAAGCTTTCTCTTCAGCTCATGGCATAGGATTGTTCTCAGCTTCTTCACAGTAGTTTGGGTTGTATTGAGAACCTGCAGTGTTTCACAGGAAGGGGAAATGAGTTTTTGATGGTATGATGTGGCTGTAATAGATGATGTTTCAAAGAAAAAATTACTAATGGCCTTGAGGTCTCTGTAATGACTGAGGTGCTGTTCTGGTGTAAAGAAACCAAGATTGTAAATCCTTGAGGGACAGAAATAATGTGGCTGAGAGCAAAATGAAAAAATGGTACAGAGATGTAACAAGACTTAGTATCTGGGCATTAATATTGCAGACACAATCTAATAAATATAAATTTTAAAAGTTGTGTACATGGGAAAAATAATTTAATCTTTACATTTGGAATGAGACACTCTGAGCTCATCGTCACCACTCAGAAATGAAATCTTCATGTTATAGCAGGGTTTCTTTTGGAAATATCATCTCTACTCTTCTTAATGATCAAAACTCAGCACTAGTAATTATTAAGAATAGAATAATTATTAAGAATTATAAAGAGACCAAAACAAAGAATATGTGATGGTAATGTATACTGACTCTAAATAATGCCATGTGTCTTTATAAATCCAGCTTGTGGTTTTACCCTCTAGAATCATATAGAAAGACTCTACACAGTTCATAGAATTGTAACACAGTTGTTAAAAAGCATCGAAAAGCTGCCTAAGGAAGCTGGATGGTAATTAAATTTGGTCTTCAGCCCGGAAAAAGAGGTAGTTGAGGGAATGAAGAGAAATCTGGGACTGAGGTCAGCAAGGTTGCAAACAGCCCAGAGTAGATCAGTTGTTCACTGTCTGTTCCAGCACAAAGCTGGAGAGAGTTGGACATTCCTGGCAGACTCAAAGTGGTCTTCAAGTGAAGGCAGAGATGTAGTGGAAATTCCTATGACAAGATGCTAAAAGTTTATGTACATTCAAGGCACAGCTGGACAAAGTCATTGGAGGAATTCCTCAGGGTGCTTTAATTCAAATCAGCCATGGTTTAGAAGGACTTTGAGTTGAAAATTTCTGAACTCCAGCAGAATGCTTTGAGGGTATATCACATGCACTTTTATCATTTTTTTTTGGACATACAGTTGTGATCCCTACTAAAAACAAAGTTCTGTGCTGGCTGGACCTTTGGTCTGATACAAAATGGATGCTCTGTGTAATTAAATATCTGTAGATGGGTGCAAGTAAGACTGAGGCTATAACAGCTTGATTTCATTACCATGCAATAAAAGAACACCAGGCTGGGGAAGGAAGGGGAGTGAAAAACACCCACTGAATTTTATTTTTCCTATATCCAGTGAAGATGTAGTCAATAGAGTCTATGGAGCTTGAGCTGTGATTCATTTGGTCAAAAATCATTGGCTGTTTTTAGAGAAAATGTGTTCCAAGTTCGACGGATTGACTGGCTCTGAGCTAATGTAAGATGAGAGTGATATGTTCAGACAGAGGAACTTATATTGTAGATGACTCAGTCAGTCAATTGAACTTTGAGACCTCTTAGGCTGGCAAATTGAAAAGAACTGCGTGCCTAACATAACTGAGATAACTTTGGTAACATGACTATGTAACAACGTTCAAAAAATAGTGAATGCAATTTTGCTCAAGAGAACAAAAAGTATAATTGCACAGATGTCTGTCTTCTCTCCCAGACACCCAGAGCTCTGACAGTAAGAATAGAATCTAGTTAAACTTAACACTCTGAAAGCACAGAATTTTAGCTTATACTTGGTACTATGATATGAGGTAACTTGAGTTTCAATAGTTAGAACACTTGGAGAGGATGGAAGAAGGGGTAATAATAAAAGAAATCAAGGCCACTTAAACAAAGAAGGGAACTTTGGCTTTGTTATGCCTGTAACTTTAGGAGGATAATGTTAGTGTTGATGAAAAGCACTTACTATGTTGGAAACAGGGGCTCGGTAATTGTTTCCCTTCCTGATGTTCAGGGATACAAAGACTAAGTGGCAGCTGTCTGAAAAATGTGTGAAATTCCACTGTTAAGGATTTTTCTCCCAGCAAACAGATGGATTTGACCACACAGTTTGGCAGAGCCTTGCTTTATATATAGTCAATCAGACTGGCTGGAAACACTGAATGCAGTATTTGCTTTTCATCCTCTGCAGCAAGATGGAGCAGCACCTTCAATTCTATGGAGCAACACATTCCCCAAGGCTCTTTTCCTTAGGAAACATATCCGAAATGCAAATTTCACCCACCTATGGGTAGGCAGATATAATTAATATTACCTATTTTTCAAATTAAAATTCAAATCAAAGTAGAAATTTTTTCCAAGTAATAGCAGGCATCTTTTGGGAAAATAAAAGTGGACTGATGTTAGCTTTGATTATGGGGAACCTTGTCTAAAAAAAAAGGAGTGTCCAAACACAAAATAATGCATTTTTTTAAACTGGATTTAAACTTGATGAATCAAAATTATTTGTATAATGACAAGTATTAGATTTGTGGTGATTCCTTTGCAAATGAAAATTAAAGCTGTGTTGCAAATTATATATTTTTTAAAAGGGATAATATTACTCAACACTTTATGTCTTTAAAAATACATTGCAACAGAGATGAAAATATCATCTTTTTGCAAGTATTCTGTGGGTGTTCAGATTAAGAGCTTTTGCTTAGAACAGTCACCAAACAAGAGCTGCAAACCAGGGAAAGATCTGTTCTATTTGCCTGCCAATGTGATAATGTGCCTAAATCTAGGTGGCCTTATTATCACAAGGGACCATATTAGGCCACAGGTACCTCTGTGTAACTTATGAATCAAGTAAATGATTACAAACCAATTTGCATAATTTCCACAGGAATAAAATGTAGCCATTGTTTTAGCAATAGAATAGAGGTTGAAAACAAGATAATGATATATTGAAGTAATAAATGCACAGAATTTACTGTCTTCTCCATAACAAAGGTCTTTTGAACTGCTATTGATCTCCCATAACTTTCTTCCAGTCTTTCTCTCCTAAAGACAATATTCCAAATTCCAGCTGATCTCAGTTCTTCGTTTTAGTTTCTTGTCCCTTAGAGTAACTACTGGTTTTCTGAACCCAGAACTTTTCACTCTATAGTTTCTTTTTAAGCTCACAACAGCTTTCAACACTGTATTTGCTCAAAAATCTATGATTTGGAGTTCTAATCTTGTTGGACATGGGGTGTGATGCCCCCAACTGTTTTGTGTTTTAATCTATTTATGTGGGGATGTACAATGCAACAAGAGCACCATGTTGTCTCCAGGAGCATTGCATTGGTTGCACTTATAGTAAAGGTATACAATGCCTGCTGTATTCAGTCAAAAACTCCTTGATGTAACTTTCCATGAGAATATAGTCCTGTTGGGTATTGATGCTGCTGTGAAGCACTCAAAATATTTTTAATATTATGCACAAGCATAACCTCCCACCACCACTGCCTCCATTGCCCTTATGTAATTCTGTAAAGGGACCATTAAAAATCCATTAAGCTTGTTAGTTTGCAGAGCTTTCAGGGAATCTTGCTGCAAGTTTTGCTATTTCAACACTTACAGTCTTCTATTAAACATAGCAATCTTTAAGCTGTAAGAGTTTACTGGAATGGCCCATTAAGTGAGAGTTTTCTAGGGGGGATTATGTCTGGGAGAGGGCGGGGAGATCAGAGTAGTAATTATACAAATGGATTTTACTTTCTGCATTTTGTTTTTAAAGTAAAAGTGATTTCTGTTATCTCAAGAAGCTCAAAAGCAAAACATTAAAGAGTAAATGGATGGTGTAATGATTAAAGTATTTATAAGGGCTTCAGGAAACTAGTTTCAAGTATTTGACTTCAGATATGAGAGAAAAAAATCACTTAAGAACTGGTCTGGAAGTGCTGAATATCTAAAAAGTTATGTCTATTTAAGCTGGGACTGTAGCTGTCAGGATCTTTTAGAATCAGGCATTTTTCACTTCTGTAGTACAGAGTTAATAATATTTCCTTTTTATCCTCCTGTCTATTTGGGTATTAATCTTTTTAGGGTAAGGTCAGTCTCATTTATGACCTCTAATTTCTCATATGGTTCTAAAAAAGTATTAATAAGGAAAAAATATGCCTCTCTGGAGGATCTTTTCACTTGCTTAATTGGTATTCACAGAGGAGGCTGTCCTAAAGAATCTCTGGATTCTCATTTCAACAGTGTATGCAGCTATGCTTGTTCTCTCTGGCCAGTTAGTCTTGCATTTTTACATGAGCTCTTTCACTGGCAATCACAGCCCTTGCACTGTGAAAAGAGATTCATAAAGACTCATTGCAAGCTATTGTGAGGATAGATTGGCTCCCCCATATGAGGTCTAGCTTTTGAATTGTTTGTTATTTCTGGGAAGGCATCAAGTTCTTGAAATACCATTGAGCTGCTTATGGAAATATGTGGTACTTGACAGGAAAAGTAAGGTTTCACATACTTTTTGGTTGGAAAGTCATATCTATCTCTGAGTTCAGTATGCATAAAAATCTGGATGATATTTTCCAACCTATAAAATAAACACAATTGTTTGTATTTGGTGTTTTCAGATAGTTGAATGTTTCTCTCCTTCATAAAAGGAATTTGAATTTTGGTGTCAATATGGTCTTGGGGTCAGGGAGATGCGTTTTACTCACTTCATATCTGCAATCCATTCAGGTTTGGCTCAATTGTTAGCTGCCAAAAATCACTATTCTCCATCTGTGCTTTCCTCACTAGAGCTTGCTAAAGGCTGTCTGCAAAAATCCGTCAACATCCTATCAGTCCTGCCCCTGCACCAACCTAGCATCTTGTTTAAGTATGCCACAAGGATGAAGCTCCAGATGGGATCATGAAAAACTGGTTCCTTTCCAGCTGCTCTTTCCTCATTTAAACAATACTGTGTGTTCATACGGAAGGGAGACTGGGCTGATAATGACAAGAGCATAAGTTCAAGTTTTGCTTTTTTCCATTAAGTTGCTTCAGCTAACTGTGTGCCTCTCTCACTTCTTAATATGCTTCTTCTAAAAGCTGCACAATCTGGAAAGTGATCTCTAATGTGGAGCAGCCAGGATGAAGCAATGCTGTTCTGTCAAAAGGATTCATCAAGTCTTGACATAATTCTAGAGCTCCTTACTCTGTTCTCCATGTGATGAGACAGCTTGTGCATATATAACCTCAAGTGCAAATCTCAAACCTTCAGGTTTGATCATCTTATTAAAGGGTACTTTTATTTTTTTTCCTAAGGCACCTAAGACAGACAGTGATTTATTATCTTTTCACATGCAATTGCTTGTAGGCAATTCAGAGGCCTGAAGAACACTTAAGGGAGGACAGATTTGTGCATGCAACTTTAATTTTCACATGTACTGACTGTTGAATGCTTGATGTTGAAAATGTGGTGGCACTGATTGGAAGTCTAACCTAAAATGTAATATATTCCAAGTTTGCCTGTGCCTGCCACTGATTTTGAATAATGTACTCCTGAATGGTGTCCTCTACAAGGCAAGTGTGCATAGGTTGTCAACAGACAATAATTTTATAGCAGCACAGCCAACCATCAGACCAGGTTTGTTTAGCTGTAGTGAAGTTGAATAACCTTGAGGCAGGAAGGCTCAGAGGAAAATATTTATATGTTCAAAAGAATTCACACAGTGACTCACGAGTCAGCTCCATCCTTCTGCCTTTGCAATTCTGTGAGTATAATTCCTGCTTGTGTGTGACCTTGCATGTTGTTTTACACTTTATTCAGTATAAAAAGAGGAAGCTACATTTTTTGTGGGAATGCTTACATTTCCCGTAGCATTCTGAGGTGCACTGCACTGTGCTGGGAAATGATGGATCTCAGAAACTGCAGTAATGGGAGCTGACAGTGATGGATAGTGGGAAAACTAAGAACCTCAGGACTGATCAGAAGAGGGTGCTGTTATTCTGGGATGGTCTTGCATCACCTGTGCCAGAACACAGGCAATGCCTCTGCGAGATTCTGGAGAATGCTGCCTATCATCACAGATGTAATATTAAGGACTTGGCTATCGGTGATAGTAATTAAGAGACAATAACACTTCTCACAGTGAGACAAAGATTTCCTGAATAAACCTACATTTGGCCACTTCTGTGGATAGAAGCTCCCCTACCAAATCAAATTATGGAATTCCTCCCTTTCCTACCCTGCAGCAAACTATTGTGTATTGCTGCTCTACACTACTGAACAGCTGTTCTTGTTCATCCTACAGGCGATTGCATGTGAAAAGATAATAAATCACTGCTTTCCTAATCTTGAAAACACGTATGTGTATTTCAGCTGTAGAAACCATGCTGAGTGAATCCATGCTGCTAAATAAAAGACCATGAGGGAACAAAGACAGTCTTTTCCCCTTGGAGATTTATATCACTTGTTCTAAGTCTCACCAAGAAGCAAAGATGTCTTTGACTGCAGACTCCAGAGACTGCTCTTCCAAGATGACAAGGATGAAACTGCATCATGTTTGGTGCTCTCTGCCCAATATCTCCTTTCAATACTATCCCCACAGCCTTGGCACCTTCATTTAGCCACTGTCATGCAGTTTCCTAGAGGTCATCTTCTCTGCAATAAAAGTATTATGCTGCTGGGTTGAGACAGACCTTGTGTTATTTCTGACATTCTGTACTGAAAAGCACATTAAATCATAATTATGCATGAGGGCTCTGCAGGTGCCACTGTAGCCCACTGTTGGCCCAGGGACAAGGACTGTGTAGTTTAGACACTTCCAGTTTGCTCCACAGGAAGGCAGTGAGTCAGTTCAGCACTGCTCTATGACTGTGTATCTACACCTACCCATCAGCTACTCCTATAACAGCCAGCAAAAGAACCCAATGATCACTCTGACTGAAACAGTCAAGCAAAACTCACATCCAAGAAGATACTTATCCTCATCCAACAATTGCCCAACAGTTTCAGGAAGCAAAGACTGTGTTTTAGAACCCCTTTACAGCAGTACTGATAATCTGACTATATGGATAATTGTGGGGTAATCTCTGGAACCAGGCACTTTCTGTGATTTTGTAGAACAGATGTAGCACAGGAGCCAATGTGTGTCAACACAGAGACTGTTCATATACATAGAATTATGTCAGCAATGGATTTTTCAATTCTGGGAGTAATATACTTGAGAAAAAATAAGGATGAGATTTGCTATAGAAAAAAAAATAAGAAAAGATTCAGTGTAATTCATACACCTATAATCTTTAATCAATAAAATGTGCAAGGCAATATTTTCTAGCTCTGAAGCTTAGTGACACAGCCCAAATTGAACTGCATAATAAAATACCCTTATCCTCCCAAACATTGCTGGAATAGTCCCACCTGTGCCAGACTTGGATCTTGGCCCAGTGTTTAATGTGAGTCTGCTTGTTCATCCTCTGGAAAGTAGGGCCAGGATGGATTAACAGTTTAGCAGGGTGAACAGTCAGGTCCTGTTGTATGGGCCATGGGCCTTAGCCCTGGCCCTGTTTATTTTGCTAGTATAGGTGTAATTTTACATGTTGAATGACCTCAGCACAGGTCAGAAAAAAAATCTTTAGAAATGTCGACACAAACTTTATTTTTTATGTTAATATTACATTCATATTTGAAGAGAAATACAAAATTATTTCATTAATGTGAATGTGGTATAATGTGCGGACTCAGTGCTCATCTATTTTCCTGTAGCATAATCAGCAGAGGCTGGCACCTCAGGTATTTCAGAATAAACAGTGGAATGCCTTCCAGTAAAATGCTACCAGATCTTGGATGGGGTGAATTTGTCTGAAGTCTACTCTTACAAGTATTTTGTCAGTTCTGAAAGTGTTGTGCTTTTTTCTTTTTTTTCTTTTTTTTTTTCTGCTCATTGACTGATCCAATATTTGCTATTACACTGCTACTTCTGTTACTTGTACATATTTATAATTTCTGGTTTAATTTTGCTAGGCTCTTAGCTTCATCTGGCAACCACTTGTGCTTAATCCAGATGAAAACCTGGTTAGTTTGTTTTGTATTTTAGGGGTTTTTTTTCCTTAATGTGAAGCATGGTGACCCACTGAAATTCTCTCCAATAAACTTTCACAAGAACGTCTGAAAAATTTCACATAAACTAACTAGAAGTTTGGTTTCAAATTATATTAAGCATCTATGTGAACAACTGAAAGTCAGCTCTGAGTCACTTTGTTTACCTTATGTCTTTTTCTGACTGCCCCCTGTAAAAAGGACTCTGTATTAAAAACTTTCCATGCCACACTCCACCTAATTCCTCATGACTGTTCTTGTGTTTTGTTCACTGTCACTGGATTTAAGGTGAACAAGCTTTGATTAGTTAATGTCTACTTATTGTCTCTGTAAGGGGATCCATGCTGGAATAATGGTGTCAAATGGCTTAGGCTTGAATTTGCATCACAGTAACTTTTTGAGGAAGGCTAAACCTTCACTGCCACCTGGCAAAGTTTTGGACAATTCTAAAAGTAATTACTTGGCACAGTATTGAACGGCAGCCAAGCTGGAGGACATGAAGGATATCTCCACACAGTGAGGCCAGAAGTCATGATTTAACCCTTTCTAGATGGAGCCTTTACCCCACGATTTTAATTGGATTAGGAATGCTGGTTCTCAGAAAGGAAATCTGAAATAAGATTACACTTGGGTTAATGAAATAGAAGAATACTTGTCCACAAGCAAACTACAGTGAGGCCAAATCAGCTTCCTGAATACCCCACCCCATGTGGTGTGGACAGAGGTCCTCAGCATCAGCTGCCTCATTTGACAAACCCCTTCTGGTTTGTGCTGCATTGATATTGTGGGCAATAGCCAATAATGGATTGATTAATGATGATTGGAAAATATCTGGGAAAAAAAGAAAAGGGTTTACTTGGGAATGTCATGAAAAAGCCCACAGAGAGTTAAATTTAATAGCAGTTATTTTAGATGCTAAGTATTAGGAACTTGCCTGACAGGCATCTTCCAAACATCTCTGCTTTCTTGAGAAGTCATACATGTGGCTATTGGTTTGTTTTACTGAAGAGAGCAGACTATGAAGCTTCATGTCACTGAGGCAGCCAAGCAGGAAGATTGCCTCTAATCCAGAAATCCCAGGGCTTTCAGAAACTGCAGCCCAGGTTCAGTCCCTCAGAGTGAATTTTCTTTGTATTAAGAACCCTTGAACTATTTCTGTCACCGAGAATTTTTGGGATTTGTTCTGAATTAAAACTAAACTAAGTTTTGAATACCAGAACCTGATGATATAATTAAATCCTCTGTGAAGCAGAACTGCCTTTCCTCTAGTAATTCTGATTTAAAAAGGGTTAATAGGAATAGAGATTTTAATTCAGGTCAGAGGCAGTTGTATTAGTAGGGCTGTGGAAAGAATAAGATCCCAGCTATAGCAAGTTTTGCTTGTGTTTCAGTTTGACAAGCATGATATTCACATACTATATTTGAAAAATTCCCACTCCTCCAAAAGAATATAAAAATATCTGATAGTCAGTTTAAGCTATTCTTTTCTCATCTCCTCACAAACACGAGCTCTGCAAAGCCTTTTGTCTCAGCTGGAAGATGCTTCTGTTTGTTCTACCTCACATTGAAGCTGATTGCCTCTCCAAAGTGTCTGATCTCTGTAGATTAGAAAAAAGAATAGATTTGAAAGATGCTTACAATTCATTTAATTTCAATTCCCTTACTTTCTTTCATCCAATATTCTTGATAAACAAATAAATTAGGTAATCATTTCAGTGACTGTATCATTTTCATTTTCTATTCAGTATGCACAAAAGCCAAAGTTATTTTATTTCAACACCACCTTCTTTTTTTTAATCACAAATTGTGGAGTAAGAAGATCTGTTCATGTCTTTTTTACGATCTGCATTTATTCCAGAAAAGCTGGCTGCTTAAAAAGATATCATGATAGTATGTTATTTTCTAAATATAGCTTCCAAAAAATTTAGCTGACAATTAGGGCCAGGACAGTTTTCCGTTCTTTTCTGTACATTTTCTGTCAATGAAATATAGGATTTGATTTAACCATGTTCAATCAAATGTTGGATTTTGATCAACACAGATTTCCAGGAGAGCTTATGTTCCCCCTAAGATCCATAATGGTTCAGGATCTGTTCCAACAACTTTTGTGAGACCAGAAAAAACAAGCAAAGATAAATCAAAAGGCTGACTGGATGACTCTAATGCCATGTCACAATATTGATGCTGTCTGTGTCACAAAATGTTTCAGGCACTCCAATCATTAACACAGGTCCATTATGGGAGGAATTTAGGCAAGCACAAGGAAAGAAACAATACCTGCCTCAGAGAGCTGATAAATCTTCCTGTCTTCTTCCCACACATGCACTCTGATGTGGATTAAAATATGTGTTTTTCTGACTCTTAATGATAGTAATGATCAATGATTGTAAATAACAGGTGCATTGTTTGTCACACACTTTAGATTTCTAAAATGTGAATTAAATCTCCCTTTTTTTTTTTTCCCAGAATTATCAATCAGAGAACAGAAAACACCCTCAAGCAATCCTTCTCCATTTTCTCTTATTTGGAATTTAGTTAGATTTAGGGAGTTAAATCCATTCAGCTTTAAAAGAAGGAGAAAACAGAGGATTTGATTGTTCATGACATTTTGTTCAGAATCAATCATTGTCAGCTCAGGTTAGACTGATTTACTATGAGCCTGCCATAGAAAAGATTTGCCACAAATGGCAAGGCTCTGAGCTGTTTCCCCCGCACTGAACATAATGATGGATTTATCATTGCAATCAAGATGGTAAAACAGCATGGTCCCCAGAGTGGTGCACAGGGCAAATTGATCACAACAGCCCTGAAGTTATATAAAGGCTTTGTTTATCTGGTCTCAGTCTGCAAGAGTAGTAATCCAACTTAAGATAAGACACTCTGATCTTTACACAAGTTTGGACAGGTTTTATCTCCTAAACCAGTATGTAGTAGAATTGTCTCTGTGGAGGAGTAAAAGAACTATCCATTAAATTCAAATATGTATATTTTTTAAAAAATAAAAATTAGTACAAAATAAACAGAAATAATAAATACTACCATTATTAATATAATAATCTAACAGTAGTTACTTAATCTGTAAGTGAATGAATTTTCCATCATATTTTAGTGAGAAAATGAATCAAATGGGAAGATGAACATTTCTTCTAATGCATTGCTTTTACATTACAGGCATTCTTTCTTAATTTTTTTAAGAACTGGCTATACCAAGCTTTCAGTTCCAAATAAATTAAGACTACAGGGAAATATTAACCTCTCTACAACAGCACACTGGCAGACCAGGGTTTTGTCTATGCAGGGAAAATAAGTCAGTTTTTAGCTTGCATTTCAGAACCCATATTTATTTGAAAGGGAAGAAAATATTGTTACTTGTCTTTGCTGGAAAGTGAGTTTTGGTGAGAGGAAGTGATGCTGTAGGGGAAGAGATGAACCTCTGGACTCTGTTAATGGGATATCATCTGGGAAGCCTTTAACCTGTAGCTCAGCCCTGCAGGCTACTTCTCATTTATCTAAAATTCATGTAGATATAGATATAGATGCTATAGATATAGGTGCTATAGATATAGATATAGATATAGATATAGATATAGATATAGATATAGATATAGATAGATAGATGTAGATATAGAGATATAGATTAAATATAGATATGGGTACATCCTGAATAAGAACCTGAGAAAAGGATCTGCTCAGTGAGATGATGATATGTTTTTCCTAAGGACAAGAAAATTTGGTGAGGTCCTGCTGATTTGGTGAGGTCCTGATGAAATACCAAATCTTCCAGAGACTGTTTTTTTTCCAAGTGGCGACAGACCCTTAAAAGTTTTCTTCAGAGAGGTGTCAGAGACCTGGAGAAACTCTAATTTCATCCTTCATTCAGACAAGGAACACAACTGGATTTTTATTTTCACACAAAACATGCCTGGGTTTCCTTTGGTACTGGACACAAAAATTGAACAAAGTCAGAATTTAGCATATTTATAAAATAATAAGGAATTTGGGGGCATTCTATAGATTTAAAAGGGAGGATAAGGCTAGAGTCAGTTCTTGGAAAGAGCTGTGAAGGGCTATGATATGCTGCCACACTGAAAATTCCTTAAATCACATTATAAGTACTCAGGAGCAGGAATCTATTTTTCTATTTATTTTACAGTATGTATATTGATAGGAGTAAATGAACACAGATTATTATCTCTATTTTAATTTGGAATATAATTTAGGTTGATTAAATAGATTTCTATTTTGAAGTAGGAATATATTTTTATAATGTTTGAATTTCATAACTGGCAAAAAGATCCATTGCAAATTATTGATTCACTTTGGATACAAATAGAATATAAGCCATAATTCATGGGCAATAATGGTCACAAATTTGTTATTTGTATGTACAAATGTAGCAGCATATCACCTACAAAATATAGATGTTTAACTCAGAGACCTATTTTGTTCTTCAGGGCTTCCTTTGGAGCACTAAGAGAGAGGCTGTTCTCTATTTTCACCTAAATATTCTCTTCAGAGCACTGTCACACAGACATTGGCAGCATTGTTTGACACAAAATGCATTAAGGCAAATTTACTGTCAACTTAGCCTTCAGGGTGTGCAGATAGACATATAGTAGGAATGTATGAAGTGGAAGTAAAATAGACTTGTTTTGCACTATTTTGATAAACTTCTTGCTCAAAAGCAGTGTCTTAAAAAAAAAAAAAAAAAAAATTTTTAAAATTTAATGTTTTTAACTCAAAATCCCCACTAGCAAGATAAAATAGAACAAGTCCATTTCTACATTAGGCTATTTTCACCTGGGAATTATTCTCTTGCTTTAGCAAAATTATAAAAATGTATGTGTTCAAACTTGAACACATAAATCTTTGAAATCTTGAAACTTTTCAGATAGCTGAATTTTATCACTTTCCCAGGAATCTAGAAAAGAAAATGTGCTCCTTTTTTGATTCACAGAAAATACAAGAGATGAAGTCTTTCATATTTTTATTTATTGGACATGTATTTGTGGAATCAATCATGTGTGGTCCTTGGAACTCTAAAATTTTGCCACAAATGATTTCAGAATTTATATAGAATCACGGAAACATAAAAAGTTTTGAGTTGAAAGGACCCTCAAAGCTCATCCAGCTCTAACCCCCTGCCACAGGCAAGGACACCTTCCACTACCCCATGTTGCTCCAAGCCCCATCCAACCTGGCCTTGAACACTTCCAAGGATGGGGCATCCTCATCTTCTCTGGCCAACCTGTGGCAGTGCCTCACCACCCTCACAGAACCTCAGTTTTCCTGTGACAAACTTGGCTGGCCCACTGTGATTAACTGTGCATATTAAGAAAGCAAAGGAAAAAAAAGTAAAAAAACAAACAACAAAAAACCCCATTTTGGATGAATGCCCAGTCCTTCACCCACAACCAGACTTGATTCAATTATTCAAGTCATTGCTTTTCCTCCTCCTAAAAAATTACGTAATAATTGATATGTTAAATTAGGATGTAAGATTCTGGGAAAAAAAAAAAAAAAAACAAAACGATCACATTTCTGAGATCCCTCATGTAAATCAGTTTTTTTCTCAAACCATCTTTTTCTTTTTAATGTAGTGAAATAACTGCTGCAGATCCTCTTCTGGATCATTTGTCTCAGTGGTTTTGGCAAGACCTGTTTTGTGCAAAGGGGAGAACAAAGCTGACTTCTGGCATGGAAAAGCAAGAATGTGGTCACTAGGAGGTTACTGTCCTAAAGTTTGCTGGGACTGATAAATACTAATGGTTTTACAGCCCTTTCTCCCCAGACTGCTGTCACTGATGAGCAGATCAATTATATAGACATTATACCTTATTTCTGGTATTTTCTTTATCAAACGCAGCTGTTACTTTGAAGCTTCTTTTGTCCCCTATTTCTCTTTCCTTTTCTTGTCTCTCCTTTTTTGGAGGTTAATAGGATGTAGCTCATCAGTGATCTTGGGTCAAACCGTTTGGTCATCCCTATCTAGAAGGCATCAAATGAGTGAACTAGCTCTTGATACTGGCAACCATAGGTCAATATGATTTTGTATTAACTTGAAGAAGGTCAAATGGTCTCTAAATTTGATAAATATCCCATTTCTTGAACTTCTGATGGAGAGCACAGGCAAGGTGAAAACTAATACAATTCTGGACTTGTACAGCCACACCAACAGGTACTACAGCTTAATTTGCACAGGACATAATTTAAACTCAGCTTGTGCTCCAGCAACTAATTCCCGTATATCCCAATGAAGGTAAAACAAATAACATAAAAGAGTATATTTCATATTTATCCTCTCTTTGTACAAAACCCTATCCCTGAACAGCCTGATACTTGTAAGCAGCACTTCCATTTTAATCTTTTTCAGAGATTATTATCTCAAACTTTGACTTAATCCTTTTTCCTTCTTTTTCCTTGATGGATTAATTATTAAAAAAAAAAAAGGGAAACAGAAAAAAGTTGTTTGAATCCAACAAGGTAGAAAAATTTCATGACAGGTTTATCTCTGTGAAACTGGTCAAGCACACAAACATTTCTGGCATGAATACAGAAATATGAATATGAAGTTTTTTTGCTTGTGTTTTTGTACCCGTTTTATGTATATATAGATCAGAGAAAGGATTAAGATATGCTATAGGTGTAGCGGAATTGAAAATAACAAAATCACTGTGAAGTGTAGAGAAAAATAAGGCTGTGAATTGACAAGCGCTTAGGAGAATACTGACAGAGGAAAAGGAAACCCAAAACAAGCAAGAAAAAAGAACAAAGACTAAATACTGTGACAGTAGAGTATCCCAAGGTCTGGATCTCAGCTGAAATGTGGGAAGTTTGTGACTTCTTGTGTTTTACAGTTAGAACCATCTCAGAGATATGATAGCTCCCTAGGTGTCAACTGAGTCTCTTAAAGTCTTTTTGTGAAGTTTCCTACAGCATTTTTTTCTACAAATGTGCTGCTAGTACAATGCTGCACCACAGATGCTAGGCTAAAGCAACCAGAAAGCTTTGAATTCAGCAACATAAAATATATTTAGTATCTGGAGGAATGTTTTAAAAAACTCTGTTTTAATTTCCATATATATATATATATATATATATATATATATATATATATATATATATATATGCGCACACATATATATACACCTTTGGTTTGTAGGAAGAACCTTCATAATATGTTAGATATGCTAGTTTATTGGGTTTTTTTCACAGCTGATGCATATGAGGGAAATAATTCTGGTTTTCCTCAAAGTTTTGTAACACAGAGATAATGTCAGTGAAGTGCCTGAAGGGTGCTGTCAGGACAGAACCTTTCATACAAACATTAAAGCTCCTTGGGAAATGAAAATTCCAGGTTGTAAGACATGAAGTTTTATCTGCCAAAGATAAGAGAATGTCAGAAATATTTTGCAGGTATATTGGTTACACATAAATTTATTTATTATGAAAATTGATAATATTCACTACTAATCTCTCTTTCATTAGTTTGTTCTTAATTTGGCTATTTTAAATGATCTGCTTTCAAAATGAATGATAACATTTTCTTTTTAATGTAACACTCATGCATATACAAAGGCCACTTATAGTGAGATTTAATCTCTGTGGGGTAATACTAAACCCTCAGCTGCAGAATTTCAGCTGCTGATAACAGTAGGCTTTGAAAAGTATGAAACTAGATGAAATCAGAAACATGATTATTGTTACTGATTATTACTATCATCTATGTATGCCCTGTGGCATATGAATACATATTGCTATCACAGGAGTTGTAGAAAATAACAGAAATAATGTGATTATGTCAATCAAAGTTTTGATGAGAAAGGGACCTACTGATTCATGTCTGTATTTTGTAGGTTTTATTTTTTAATTGAAAGGTGAATTTACATAAAATGGTCAAGTATGTGATTTCCATCAAAACACCATTTCATATGCTGATGCTTCTCTTTCACAGAAGGTATCTCCTGGCAGTAGTTCTGGATTTCAATATCCTAAATTACATGCTTCCACCAATGGGATAGTGGGACCTATAAGAAATTCTGAGGGGGCCATAGGTCATAATGGGTGAGCTACCTTACAACGAAGTCTAAAGAACTCTGGTAGAAAATTAGGAAAGATACCTCAGTACATCATCTCCCATGAAAAAAACACAGTGGTGTCAAAATAGCTCATACAGTGTGTGGAATAGAACTTTTTTTCAGCCATTCATATGAAAACCAAAATATTTCACAAAATTATCTTGTTGTAAAAAAAATTTCTAAGTATCTTTCTGTATATACATTTAAAATACCCAAACCAAAACATTTTGCATCCCATTATACTCCTCACATTGACTTACATGATTTTGGGAGAAAATGAACACTCCAGTTCAATGTGTTAAATGCTATTTTCAGCATGAAATGGCCTGCAATTCACCAAGCATGTATTTTGAAATGGATGGGTAGAATTTGCTACTTAATAAGAGAAAAATACATTCAGTAATGTAATTTATGGATCTTTTTCTTCTGCTGTTCTCTGTTTTTCTGAGATTTTTTTTCATTTTTTTTTGCTCAGCTGTTCCCTGTAAACACAAGCAGTGGAACTGAATTCTCAGGAGTCTCTCAGTGGTGTCTCTAGGCAGTTGCTTGAAGGATTTAACTGAAAAATTCCAGTTGGCCAATACATTTCAGGTTACAAGAAAGCTGAATATTTTCAGGAACACAGACATTTTGACAGTTTTGGAACACATTGTCTAGTCCATAGAACTGATTTGTCTTCTATGGGTATTAAACAGAGCTGGAAAAAAGAATTGTCCACCACTCTGGAAAGGCTAAAACATTACTTCCATGATTTTGAATTCTCTTTCCATTTCATAGCAAGCAAATCTTGGTAAGTTTGAGCTGACTTGAGACCGACCTTGCAACTCACAGGCTAGAACACAGCTATTTTGAGCACAGTTAAACCTCCTGCTACAGTAAAATAGACAGCAAAAGCCCAAAAGTGACTCAGAGCGAAAGATAAGCACAAGAGAGCACTGCTTCATGGGCAGCTCTTTGACTTTTGAGGCTTTCTCTTTGAACTGTTTTAAAAAAACAAGAGCAAAGCCAAGCCAGACAGGATGCAAAAAGAGAAAAAAACCCCCCAAACTTATACAATAGCAACTGTAAGGAGACTCAGTAATAAAAAATACGCAGCTTTTTGAAATTGAGTTTTTTTCCAGTTGATCAAATGTATAGTTTCTTTTCAGAATCACAGAGTGGAAGATCAGAATGGTTCCAACCCCAGCTTCCTCCTGCTGAAACTACACTCCCTTCATGACATGAGTGGAATGGAATCAAAAAGTGCTAGAAGCTCCACCCTTTTTCTCTGTAATCATGACATCCTGTAATCATGACAATATCCTAGAACATACTGCACATGATTGTGACCAGACAGTTCTTGAATATCTCCAGTGAGGGAGCCCCACACCCTCCCTGGGCAATCTGTTCGAGTGCGCAGTTGTGCACAAAATAAAGTTATTCTTCTTATTCAGGTGAAACTTCCTGTGCATCAGGTTTTGCCCAATGCTTCTTGTGCCATTGCTAGGAACCAGCAAGAAGAATCTGGATCCGTCCTCTTGTTATCCTCCCTTCAGAGACTTTCACGTTATGCTGAGGTGCCTCTAAGCCATCTCTTCTTGCATGCACAGGCCCAACTCTCTGCCTTTCCTTGTAAGGGAAAGCTCCACACCTTTCATCACTTTCATTGCCCTCTACTGGACCTGCTCCAGGACCTCCATATCTCTTTTGTGGCAAGGAGCCCAGAACTGAACAGAGGCCTCCTGGTGTGTCCCACCAGGGCTGAGTAGAGGGGCAGGATCAGCTCCCTGAACCTGCTGGCAATGCTCTTCCCAATGCACGCCAGGATTCCTTTGGCCTTCCTGGCCCTGGCTGGGTCAGGGACAGCTTGTTGTCCACCACAACACCCATATTCTTCTCCACAGAGCTGTTTTCCAGCAGGTTGAGCCCCAGTCTGTGCTGGTGCATTTTGGGTTATTCTTTTCCAGTTGCAGGACCCTGCATTTGCCCTTGCTGAACTTCAGACAATTCATCTCTGCATATCCCTCCAAACTGCCTAAGTCCTTCTGAAGGGCTGCACAGCTCTCTGGGGTATGGGCCACTCCTCCCAGCTTTGTGTCATCACTGAACCTGCTGAGCAGGTGAAGCACATCACGTCGTGGTGAACATGCCCTATGGTACCTGCATGTGAATGCGCACTCATACATGCTACCTGATATTGTGTACTAAGTACAAAAGTTAATTTTTGTAAGTGTTTTAATGAATTGCTGTCATGGGAATTAACAACATGATATAAGTACGTGTTTAAATCTGCTCTTGTTAATCAAAGCACTTAACTCTACATACACCTGTACGTCAAGCAAATTTTAAGCAAATTAAGCAGGATTTATGCAAATTAATATCACCAGGGTCCAGAACTACCAATCAAGCACCTGTGGTGAGGCAGTATAATACACCCCAGATGAGACCTTGACCTAACATGAGTATGTATCTCCTGACATCTGAGATAGCTTGTTTACTAGTAACTCTGATATCTTTCCATAAAATATCATTGTATCAAGAAAATTTATACTACATCCTTCACTTAGTCTGTTCCTTAAATACAACTGGAATCACATTAACACTTTCTGGAATGATTCATTCCCAAGTCAAATTGAGTACCTAGATTCTTTACTTTACATTCACTCACCTGAATTTGGTAAATCAAGGTATAGGGTTGCATCAGATCCAATCAGTTATTTTGCAGAGGGGAAAAAAAGTGTATAGCTAAATTAAAGTCTGATATATTATTAATTGCTTTTAAACTCCTGGAAGGTAATAGGAGGGGAACATGTTTTGCTTTTGGTTGCTAGATTTTAATTTCTGCTGCAATGTAGACAATGCACTGTCTACATTTCAACACAAACCAGGCAGCTTTGAGAATGTTTTTTGTTGGGACTGCCAGTGGTATGTTGAGTTAGTCTGCTAGTTATTACTCTGCAGTGTGCCTCTAGGATAAATTTTCTTAATCATTAAAATAACACATCTCACCACTAGTCTGAGCTTTGCTGAATTCCACCTTCTGTTCTTGCTTTGTCTGCTCTATCGAAAGCCTTGTAGTACCACTGCTTTACCCATTTCTCAAATTTTTATGAGCTAAGGTTCAAAAGAAGACATCTGGGCCAATAATAGTTTTACAAAGTCATCCAGCCAGACCTTGGTAATGTATGCAAAGTCAGGAACCTCATCAACAATCACACTGTGGATGACAATAACCTTTTTAGGCATTGACTTAACAATTTAATAGCATGAATCAACATGTTGAGTCTTTGTCAATCAACAACGTGTGCACTGAATAGGAGATGCCAGGAAAGTCTAGTGATGCTGGCTTTATATACTTCACAGTTTGCTCAGGACCTTACTCTCCCTGTTGTGGTTCTATTTCCCACTCTTTGTTTATAAAGAGCAACATGCTCCCTCCTGGAAAGGAATAAAGAAGTAGTTTCACCAAATTCTCATGACCTCATCAGCTCACAGAATGGCTACAAAGGCTTCAATGGATTTTTGATTACAGCTTATTTGCAGTAGGTGTGAATGCCTGTGCTGAATGGTTGCTACAGAGTCTAAGACGTGTTTGTTCTTTTCTGTTATGGTTTAAACCATTCTAGGATAAGGTGAGATATGTCTTACGAAAATATTAGGGGTTTGGCTTTGCTGGAGTGTTTACTCCTCTTTTATCTGGGGCTATGAGAGACAAAAGCACCAAATTTCCCTTGTCTTTACAAAGGAACATGTATATTACAGCACACCAACATTTTAACATCTTAAGAATTTTTTCAGTAGAGTCGTCCATTGCTCTGATACAATATAAGAACTATGTTAATTCCCTGAAGTGAACAAAACAAAATGGACAATAAATTAAAATCATCCAGTTATAACTGTGTTCTCTCTATCAGTCTTGTTTTACAGACAGTCTTGTAAAATGTTCTGCTACATGATTTAGCAAATAAATCTAAACAGTAGTTTGTAGTTTTCGGAACCCCTAATGTGAAGCCACACATAAATTAGCCGTCACTTGAAATTTCAAGCAGCAGTAATGGGTTTATTTAAGATGCAGAGGGAGAGGAGAAAGTAGCTAGAGTTGCTGTGATATAGACATCTGATTAATAATACTTTTTAATGCCTGCTGCAATCACTCACCTTCATGGAGAGAGGGTGTGAGAGACTATATTCTGAAACACTTGTTAGATATTACAGAACTTATTTAGTAGTAGATCTGCTCTTGAAAATCTATGAAGGACAAATTTTAATTCATACACGAAAGGTCTTTTCTTTAATTCTCTGTTTCATCCTTCTTCCTATGTGATGACATGGATATTATTTAGATATTATTCATAGAACTTACAAAAACTTTTAGGATTTTATAAAATACATATTGAGTAGTTCTGAGGAGATCTCAGAGAAAAATAAAAAATTCTCATTTTAACTCATTCATTAATTTGCTACAGTTTAAGAAAATAGAAATACTATGTATAACTTGAGAACAAAACTGAAAACTTACTGGAAATTTTTAGACTCATTTATTTTCACATTTTCTTTCCAAAATTCTAGTTTTCATCTACTAGAATTCAGAGTGAGACATACTTTAGCCTGAAAATGAGCCTTAGAGAACACAGTCAAAAAGATTTGTTTTAAGGTAACAGTAACAAGGATCTATCATCTAGACTGCTTAAGAGCCTTCCCAGCAAAGCCAGCCTATGCAAACCTCTTGGGACCACCCACACAGTGTGAATGAACCAACATCCAGGCAAGTTTCAGCTCCTCTCACACACAGAAGCTGGATTTGGAATGTAACTATTGATGAAGGACACCAGTTGAGTTTCTATGCATCCTTTTAGTGTAATCCCTTAATGCTGAGAGGAATTTCTTGGAGTCTGATAAAGGGGAAATGGCAAGTCCTGCACCTCAGAATCACAGAATCACCTAGGTTGGAAAAGATCTCCAAGGTCATCAAGTCCAGCCCTTGACTGATCAACTTGTCAACTAGACCATGGCATTAAGTGCAATATCCAGTCATTTCTGGATCTCCTCCAGGGATGGTGACTCCATCACCTCCCTGGGGAGCCCATTCCAATGTTTAATGTCATTTTCTGTGAAAAATTTCCTCCTCATGTCCAACCTGAACCTCCCCTAGAGCAGCTTGTGACCGTGTCCTCTTGTCCTGCCACTGGTTGCCAGGGAGGAGGGACCAACCTTCACCTAGCCACAAGCTCCTTTTAGGGAGTTGTAGGGAATGATAAGACCACCTCAGAGCCTCCATGCTTCCAGGCAGAGCAGCACCAGCTGCCTCAGCTGCTCCACATATGACTTGGTCTTTAGGTCCTCCACCAGCTCTGTAGTCCTCCTCTGAACACTCTCCAGCCCCTCAATGTCTTTCTTATAAAGAGGGACCCAGAACTGGATACAGTGCTTGAGGTGTGGCTGCACCTGTGCTGAATAGAGAGGCATCTGTGGATGAATATTTGCATACACCAAGAAAGACTGGAAAGTATCTTTGTAGGAAAATGGCTTTGCAGGAAAGACCACAGCTTCCTGGGAGATAACAAGCTGACTCAGAGCCAGCAGTGTGCTCCTGTGGCCAACGTGGCCAGCAGTGTAATGGTCTGTGTTAGGGGAGCATCACCAGCATGTCCAAGAAGTGATTCTTAGTCTGTACTGAATACTGGGAAGGCAGCATGTTGTACTCCCTGATGGACCTACTGGAACAAGTGCAGAGCAGGACCATGAAAATGATTAGGGGACTGGAACACCTAAGTTGCAAGGAGAGCTGAGAGGCATATGGCTGTAAACCTGGAACAGAGAAATCCAAGGGGTCTTATCAATAATCATATTAATATGTGCAAATAGCTGATGAGAAGAGTAAAGAAGGTGAAAGAAGGTGGAGCCAGAGTGGTGCTTAAATAAAGACAAGAAACAATGGAGCACAAAATGAAATAAAGAATCTTTGTCTAAACATAAGAATTTTTTATTTTTTTTTTTTTACTGTGCAGGTGGTTGAGCATGCAAAAGGTTTCTCAGACATGCTGTGGAATCTTCATCTTTGAAGACATTAAAAATGACCACTGACCACATCTTCAGTGTATGTATCTGCCTACTGGGAGAAGACTCTTCCACTCAGCATGGGAACCAGCAAGAATAGCAGCCACATCTGCCAGAAAAGGAAAGAAAGAACCTGTTATCTCCCATTATAAAAGATCTGGCTATTCTTAAAAGAATTCAGTCACAGTGAAAAATTAATCTCTTGAACTGAGATTCATGCTTGAAGGAAGAGGAGGAAAACAGAAGAATCTGAGTTTAGTATTCATCTAGCGAAGGAATAGCATATGACACCAGAGTTAAGAGATAAATAGTGCTTTGGAGAAATAAGAATGACTCATACTTAGAACGCAATAGCACATAAAATATTTTGCAATCAGAGAGTAGGCTAGAAGACCCTTGCTTAAAATATTTACTTGGAGCAACAATGGCATTTTTAAAAATCAAAGCCTTCTTACAGGTAATTCAAAAACAGAAAGGGAGGCTAAATTTATCAAATAAATTGTTTGCTGCAAATAGTTCTCCCAGTTCTTTCATCTGTACTTAATTGGCTATCAATAATGCATGGAAATGCTGAGACACTAAAGAATCATGTAACAGGCATTCCATTATGTAATTAAGGATCATTAACTATATTAATGACTTTTCTAATCCTTATATTGTTAACCAATGAGTAATGCTTTATGTCACGAATATACTTTCAAACTTCTCTGCACCAGTGAAAAAGATACATCTTGCTTATCAAACTTCTACAGGTAATTCACACAAGAGATTTGGTTTGAATAAATCTTGAGGAAGCTCAAACAAAAAGCAGATGACTAGATCACACTGCACTAGGGGATTAAGAAAAATATAGATTGGCAAACCTAATATTTCTAGATAGTGACTAGAAAGCTTTTAGTGGCTCAAGGGGAAAAAATGTAGCTATATATGTGTATGGGCAGAATACATATGAGATGGTAAACCTGCTGCAGAAGAACTGTAGGACTGCCAATATGAAAAGTGCAGATTTTAGCATCTGCCATGTGAAGTGCTGGTCACGTGAGTTAAATCTGTCAAAGTCTCACAAACCTGTGTTGTTTGCTATACATATTCTATCAAGAATATCTAGGGAAGTTATGATGACTTATCTCTGGAAATGTTCGAGACCAGGTTGGATAGGGCTTAAACTGGTCTAGTGGGATGCATCCCTGCCCATGGCAGAGGGGTTGGAACAAGGTGACCTTTAAGGTCCCTTTCAGCCTGTGGGCTATAGAATTTTTCTGAGGAGGACTGGGTCCTGAGAAGCACAGACACCTGAATTCATGGGATGTAACATTAGGCTGCATGTTGAATCTGAAGGTTCAATCTTTTGGCTCTGCTAAGAAGAAATTCCTTAACAGAGAAATGAGTAGACATATTGAATTTTCTTTGCCTAATAATAAGAAAATAATAAGAATTTTTAATATATTAATGCTCAAATTATTTACAAAGGAAGATAAATATTTCTGTTTTATAGCTTGAGATGCAGATACCAGTGACCTGAAATGTTTTGTTAGTAGGGTGGACCTAAAAGAAAGAAACATCACAACTAAATCCCATAACCCAGTACCAAATTTGCAGCTTTGGAATTATTTTTGCGTAATATACTTCTGTTTTTACACCTAAACAAATAAATAACTAGATAATGTTACAACAACACTTTTGCAATGTGCTTATCAAGCATATTTCTAGTAATTTTTTTTTATTAATGATTACCTTATAGAAAGAATGGTGAGCTTAGGATTAAAAAAGGTAATTTTATCATCTCCTTCAGCCATTGTCCTGTGTTATTTATCAGGTCTTATATTTTCTTAGTGACTGAACTTAAAATCCCTTTGTCTGAGACAAGAGGTTTCACTAAACACGTGTTCTGCTAATATAACAGTTTTGTGAATCTGGGTTGGTTTTTTCAGCTTTCAATATTGCGTTTCAAAGCAATATCAATGTTACAGAATTACTTTTCATTGTTTGCAGTTTGTGTGTAATTCGTTTCTAACCAGTGAATCACCCAGAGTTAGATGTTAACTCTGTGAGTTTCATTTTTTGTAGGAATTGCTCAGGTACTACAAATTTTTCTTAAACTTAAGTTTGTGGCAGTGAGCAAATCAGGCAAAGATGAGGTCATATTTCAGAAAAGTGCTTAAATAGGTGCTTAGTATTACAAACATGCATAGATCCCCTTGCCTGTACCTTTACACGTGTCTGTGTTGACGCATATTTCATTATTTTTCTTTAACAGCGGCATTTTCACAGGAGACCTTATTGGTTATTTTTAAATGTGAATCAAATATCTAACTCCTACGGTCCATCTGAAAGGAAACTCCCCAGTCTATACATTGCCAATAAAACATTTTTAAAGTTTTATTGAAAAAGTTAGATGGTCCTGTTCAAAAAATATTTCTGAATTTGCAGTAGCGGACTCTTCAAATCAAGCCAAGGAAGGATCTTGCATATCAAATATTGCTGCGACTCTCTGAACTCTTGTTGGTGTTGTTGGTTATGGTGTTTTCTAGATGTGGTGGAGCAGTGGTATGTACATTTCCTACCATCAGGAATGTGCTTATCCTTCTCTTCAACATTAGAAGTGTTTTCTCCTCTGACTTAAGTAAATAGTTGTGATAACAAAAATAGATGCTTTCTATGTGTTACAACTGAAAGTCATATTACAGAGGCGCTTCTGTATTTTCACTGATCACTTACTGTAGGTTTCCCTGACCCATGGAAAAGGGAATCTGCCTTAAAAAATGCTTTGTACTAGAACAATCTGCATGGTGGCTTTCAGAGTGTTTTCTTTAACATTCTCTTTGGCTTAAAATATTTTTAAGACCTCTGACAGCGATGTCATCTTGTGTGTATCATCCAGATGAACTGCATCTGAAAAAGTTAATATTATGCTAACATCAATGTGATTATCCACTCGAAGGGTTTGGGAAAAGGTAAGGTTCATTTGGACAACATTATGCTGGATAAAAAATTCAAAGTCACTGCCAATAAAGGAGTAACTTTATACTGATTATAGTGAAACAATATAGCGGTATACACAAAAATCAAGGTAGCTGCTTTGTTTACAATTTCCTTGAAAGCAAGACACAAAACACAGCTTTTCATGCCACTAACCCTTTGAGCACGAAAAGCTTGAACAATGAGACAAGATTTAACATCAGCTCTTTCCAAATAGACTTGACTGAGTTTATTTCCAATATAGCTGGAGCTGATCATTCTTTCACTGGCTACTTTAATAAAAGACAAGACATTTTAAACTGGCAAGATCTGATTTTTCCTGAGTTTCATTACCAACAAATCTTTGATACCAGAAAGCAAGTAGCCCCTCAGTAAGGAGTGGAAAGATATAGGGTTATAGATATAGGGTCCTCTTGAAGCACGGGCCAAAGATCAGAAATTTCTTGCAGGCTTGGGAAATAAGTGCTCATAAAAAGCCACAACTGCTTTTGATGAAATTACTGAAAGTTGGTGCACAGATGAACAAGAAAACAGATTTTCCATTAATGATGTCCCTAGATTCTTAAGTCTAGCAGGTAGCAAGATGCTTCCTTAGTTTCAAAAGATATCTCACATCCAGGTGCTGAAACACATTTTTCAAAGCCCTGGAAAAGAAGAGTTCAAAAATTCAGCATCAAAAAAGCACCTGTAAATCCTCCACAGACATCTCATTCTCAAATATAGCACAAGAGCATTCGCCGAATGCAGAGCCTAGCTTTTCATCTGTAGCTCAGAGGGCTTGTAAGTGTGTTACAACCTGGAAGCAGTCATACAAGATCTCAAAGGTCTAACATCTACATCAGCTGGATACTTTTGGCCTTGGAAACTGGGTAAGACCACAAGTATTCCTAAAGAAAACAGCTATGCTTGAAGAGTTACATAGAAAAATGCATACTGAATTCTTTCAAAAACAGCATCTGATTGACTTGTTGAGAAAGACCCTGAGGACTGAAGTTTTTTCCAAAGTATATTTTATTTTATCTTAGTAGTCCTTATTGACAGAAAGTTTTCTAATGTGATTCTTCAATTACAGTTTAAGGAAAGCAGAAAAAAAGTATTGTAACATTCTTGCCACGGGAATGTAAAGCAGACAGAGCTGAGCTCATCCATGTCTTTACTTAGCTTAAAAGCTAAGTAAAAAAGAATGGGATTCATTTAGCTAAACTACTTAAATGATATCTGGGATAATTTTAGAGTCCCTCAAGTACTCAGTTTGACCTTTAGAAGGATGTAGGTTTATCTACAGTGGTGTGTCATATCTGCCATTACAGGGTAGATATATAGGACAGCTTAAGGTATCTCAAATGTCTATGTTTGGGTAAATTACTCCATCCTTCTCCTGAAAGATAGTCAGCTAAGTTTGCCAACGTTTTTTTAAGGTTTTGATATGCTGAACAAATTTGTTTTGCGTAGCCATATGCATCGAATGTTTTCCTGAAGCACTGACCTTATCAGGTCTGTGTTGATGCAATTCCTTTGCAGCCCTGCTATAAATCCAGTGGATTGCACAATATTCAAAACATTGTGTGTAAACTGCCCAGCTGGCACGTTCATGCCCAGTTGGTTTTGAATTCCTTGAAGGGATTTACCTCGCTGTTCAAAAGTTATATGTGCTTGCATATGCTTGTATTTCTGTCTGGAGATTTTGGGCCTGGGAGAACAAAAGATGGATCTTGCTGGTAATAGCTGAAGCAAGAAAGACTCTCAGTGTCTTGGCTTTATCCAAGGCCTTGACCAGTCAGTATGTCCTTTGCTCCACTGAGCAGCAGGGATCCCTGTACTCACATTCTCCTTAGTTTTATTTTGCTGATGACGTAGTTGTAGAAACTCTTTTTCATGTTCCTGAAATCCCTATCTGGATTAATTTCCAGCTGAACTTTAGCTCTTCTAACTCCATCCATGCACGCTTGAGAAATGCCTCTGTACTTCTGGGCAACCTTCCTCTGTTCCCACTTCTGTACACCACCACAGGTGTTTACTTCAGGTCAGAGTTGCCTGTTCATCTAAACAGCCTTCTCTTTTGGCCTGGCCTTTCTAACACATAAACCTTTATTTCACAGAAACTCAGAATGGGTCAGGATGGCAGGGACCCCAGTGGGTCATCTGGTCCAACCTTTCTGCTCAAGCAGGGTCAACCCAGACCACAAGGCAGAGGATTGTGTTCAGTGAGGCAGACTCCACAAACTCATCATGATCTGCTCCAGGGCCTGGTCATCCACACAGAAGGGAAGTGAAAAACGCAACCTATTCTGCCTACTCATTAACTAGATTTATCAAAAATATAACACATGAAGACAGTACAGACTAGTACTGTATATTTATAGCCAAATAATCAAGAATCAACATCTTCATTTGATACTCGTAATTCTTCTATTCACATAGTTACATTAGTGCTAAAAAGTTTCTGTCAAAATAAAGCCACTTTTAGAATTTTTTGCCTACAACAATCTTTTTCTACAACAAGAGAGGGTATTTTTGTTAAAGAGACGGCAATGGAATAATTAGTGCCTCCTTACCTTGTGTATTGCTCTCTCTATGCAGGAATTACACACAATTTAAAACATCAATAAGAAGTAAATTGTTGCAAATTACTATTCTTTCCTCAGTATCCAATAATTTGCTAGAACCAATAACAATGGTGTCAGAATGTAACCTTGGATCAGTCCTGTTCTTTAGTGAACCATTAATTGTTCGCACAATACTAATCCTTTAAGAATACTCAACAAGCCCATGCTAACTCCTTGAGCTTTTCTCTTACCTCTGTTTATAGACCTGAGTGTTCTATTTCTCTTGGTGTAAATGCTCCTGAACATCAAGCAAAAGAGAAATAAAAGAAAAGCAAATGAAAAAAAGCTTGAGCTAAGTGAGCTATTATCATTGAATTGATATAAAATTGACTATTCTGCTGATGAAATTCTCTTTCAGTGATACTGCCATCCTAAAATAAGTGAAATGAGAACTCCAAAATTTGGGGCAAATGCGCATATGTGCATTTTTCTGAATCTTTGGTTGATATATCCTTAAGTATATGTCTTCTTCCAAGACTAAGCAAACTATTTTTGGAGACAAACTGATTTCTCAGATACAGGAATACATGTGGCCTGCTCAAAAGTAGGTAGGAGGAAGAATTAGCAACCACATATTTTCTTTCCAATTAAATGTACTAACTAACCACAGAGCCAGAAACAGCATCTCCCCGTATTGTTCTGAACTATGAAGGAGATCTGAGATGTCTTCAGTGCTCTCACATTTGCTGTGAGCTGTACACAGGCACTCAGACAGCTGCTGTGAAGCTGCCAATATGCAGTAGTAGCATCTTACCCTGCAGTAACTCATTTGTGTTTTGAAGCCAAGAGTCAACAGACTTAAATCAAGCTGTTCTGCCTGTAAATTGAGAATCCCACCTGCTGAATGTGACACCCCCAGCTGGTGATGTGTAGCCCACTTCACAGGAAAGAGGTGAGGTGTTCTGCCAGATTAGTTGAGATTTGTTTCCTTCTTTACTGTGTCCCATGCTCATTTTACAACAAAAGGAGGGTATTGAAGGATAAAGAGAATGGGGAGGTGTTTCCTACTTCCACTCACGTCAGGACAAACTTTTCCATGGCATGGTCCAAGTGTGGACAGCATTTTTTATTTTAAAGAAGTGGCATTTGAGAAAGAAAAATGAAATAGAGATTAAGAAACATAATGAAAAAAACAATGGTTTGGATTGAGAGGACCTTAAATATCACCCAGTTCCAGATCCCCTGCCATGGGCAGATATATATTTCACTAGATCAGATTGCTCAAAACCTCATCCAACCTGTCCTTGAACACTTCCAGGGATGGGACATCCACAGCTTCTCTGAGCAACATTCCAATAAGTAGATATTATCTCTTTTTCCTGGTTCTAGCCAGGACAGGGAGGGTGACAGACAGAATCCTGGTGTTATTAAATACCACCTCACACCATGCAGAGAGGGGATGGAGGGGTGGGCTTTTTCTTCCCTGGCTCATGATGCTGGTTGTTTCAGGGAGAATACAAAACTGGAGAGTACTATTACAAAGCACAACACTTAGAAAGAAGCATTTGGCTCGTGAGGTGAAGTTCTGAGGAAATTAATGTAATTCTGTACATGCACAGGTCTCATCATCCCTTTAGCAAAGAGAGAGTACTAGTAGTGGTACTAGTCCCTAAGGAAAAGTGGTTATCTTTCTATCACAGAGGTTTGTATTCCTTTGGAATAACTTTCACATTCTTGACTGACAAATAATCTCTTCCTGATATGGGAGAAAGTGGTAAGTGAGGAAGAATGCCATAGTGAAAGGAGATTTCTAAATAAGAATGGTTCTGCTTTTTAAGTTGTGTGTAAATTAACATTGCAAATGTCATGATGAACACACCTTTTTTTTGGAAGAATGCTATTCACTGGTGTTCTGGAAGATGAATCTGATGCCTTGATTTTAAACATCATGTCGTTATAGAATAAGTGGATTTTATTTTGTAATTGAAAGTAATGATAGAACTGCAACTTCACACTTAAATAAAAAAGAACTTCACAGAACAGAATAAAATTGCTAAATGGACAGTAGAATTAAAAGTACTTCAAGACTGAATTTATAAGCCTTGCCAATTTTTTTCCAAATTCAGATTCAGTACTATGGCTTTTGGTTTTTTTGCTAATGATACTGTGCTATTCTATGAACTGTGAAAGCACTTGCAAGTGAAGTGGCTGACTGCACTGTCAGACCAAGGCAATGTTTCCACCAAACCTTGAAAATCTGTACTGACAGAAGTCTACTAAGCTAAAAAAAGTCTTCTCAATGACATATTTGATGCCATTGCATACAGACAGCAAGCAGTACAGGGATTTTTGCAGCAGCATATGTGGGGGTTGCAACAGCCTGAAGGTGAGTCAGAAATTAGTGGCCTTGTAGCAGGGAAGACCAACTGCATCAGGGGTTGTAATAGCAAGGGTGCACTCATCAGTTTGGGAAGTGCTTTTCCCCCTCTCTTTGGTACCTGGGAAGTGTCTGCAGTATTGTGCTCAGTTTTGGTCTCCCTGGCACAGGAAAGACCTTGGCATTCTAGATTGAGTCCAGAAGGGACACCAAATAGGTTAGGAGGCTGGAGCACATTGTGTGTGAATGATGGAAATCTGGGAGAGGTAATGTATTTGATATGACGGTGGCCACAGTTTTCCCAGAGAAGCATCTCAGTCCTTGGAGATATTAAACACCTAATTTTATAACTCTGTAAACAATCTGATATAGTACAAAACTGGCCCCACTTTGAGTTGAGGAAAAGAATAGGCCTTTTTAAATCTAAATTGTTATGTGAGTCTCTTTATCCATATTGTTACAGTTAGGAAGAGCCCTGAATTTGAAGAAATACATACCATGAAGGTGGTAACACATGGTTTTGAAACCTTTTCCAGGAAAAAGTGTAGCAAAGCAGATAAGCATAAGACCTTCCTCAACAGGAGAGCAAAGAGAAGACAAGCCAATAGACCATATGCATAAAAGGAAACCTATGATCTATACTGCCCATGAATGAATCAGTAACAATTTCTAACTGAAGTTACCTGCCAACTGAGATTTACAGCACAATGTGAAGGGGTAAACAGCACGACGTTTTAAAAAATAGTTGAATGACTAGCAAAGAAATCCATAACTTGTTTAAGGAGTTTGAATCGCGAAATACTGGATTACCTCAAATGCATAGGAGTATACTGACACAGATACTTCCATGAAAAGACTACCAGTGTTGACAGAGTAGTGGGAAACAGAAAGTGTCATCCAATGCAATACTTTTTGAGATCACTGATCATTCAGAAGTCTTGAGAACAAAATCACTGTGAGCACTGCTACAACAAGATACTCAGTGACTAAAAAACAAACTTAATCTTGTACAAGAGTAAAATTCTCATGGATAGCCATTTCTATATGATGAAGTGAAACTAATCATCATCAGCTACTGCCTACCGAACTTGGATGGTTCTCTGTGGAAGAGAATTCTGGAGTCTTTGCTTCATGAAAAAGTTCAAGTGCTAGGTAAATCAGTTCAAATGATAGGTAAATCAGTCCTGTTGACCACCTCTATGACAAACAATTTCTCAATTTCTTGCACATCTGGTTTCCTCAAGGTCTTCAAGAAGCTGTCTTCCTTCCACTTGCTATTCTGGAAGAGCAAGGCAACGTTATGATGTTACCTACAAGGCTGAGAGATTTCAGGGCAAACCAGATTGATTTTCAGAAATAAATGTTCTTCCAGACACACAGTGTTAACAAGGATTCTGCTTTTATTATAGTCTCAGGGATCAGGACCCCCACCTTCATAGATGTCATCAGGAAAGATGCTGCCATCTATTTAATTGCACTGAAAAGGAAGTCTGGGTTTGGTTTTGTTTGTTTTGTTGCCTTTTTAAAAATATACGGAATGCTTATGCAGTTAGACATGAAATCTGTACTTTTCCAAAGCTGCGCCTTCATATAATTTGTAAGTAAATCTCCTCAATAACTGTAGTCTTCCAATGTCATATCTTAGCAGTGAGGTCTGGATGAGTTTGAGGGAAGAGTTTATTGAAATATGTACTAAATTACTACTACTTTCATTACTTCTTATCTCACCATGCCCTGAGCAAAACTGACTCTTTAGCAATGAAACCGAAGCACAGGAATTGGTTTGTAAGTGTCAGTGTTTTACCATTATGCCTTAGAGCTGTCAAGAGAGGCAGGCACAAGCCTCTCAAAAATAAGCTAGGCATGACTGCACATTTTCCTCTTTTTTAATAGGAACAGCATATTCACCATCTAAAAGTGTTCCTTTTAGGCATTATTTATTTATTTTTAAATGATCTTTCATGGCTTTTTCTCGGTGGAAGCTCACAATTATCAGATTGCCAATGAGACAGTGCTAACAGTTTTCGAAAGTGAAGATTGGTAATAGAAACAGTGACTCTGTAGAGTACCACAAATATTTCATCAAAACTACTCATTCTCCCCCAGAACAGGGTTGAGCTATCTTAGTTTCACAATTTCAACCCAGAGTCCTGACTATGAGCTCCTGACACCACTTGCCTTTTTTTCACATATGGTTTCATACCAGACAGCCTTGAACCTTTGTCAGAGATGATACTTTCATCACTGTGAAGTCCAGAAAATTAAGATATTTTTCAGGATTTTGAAACTGGAGTTTTTCAACCATTAAAATTTTGTAAACCTTGGCTTTTTTCAGAAAACATCTGTCAAGAAGAATGAGCACTTTCTGAAAAAAAGTTTTGATGGTATCAGACCAAACAGCTATTCTCTAATTCATCTCTGTACATTTCCACTCTGCAAACATTGGAGAGTTTGCATAGAGGATCAATAAATGCAGTTGGACACTTGCAAGACCTAACTGGACAAAGTCCTAGACAGAATAGCCTTTTTTCATTGTTGACCTCTCTTGAGGTGTAGCTTGGACCAAACACACAGTCCTAGGACTACAGACACAGTGATTTCCCAAGTAACTGATTCTGTAAACCCTCTTTGGATCATCAAGATCCACAGTAATATTATGAGTAATACTCTTTTGCAGGATGATGTCAAAAGTGAAACCTACTTCTTGGCATTGTTACCACTTAGGAACAAAACACTTCTGAAACTGCTTTTAACCAGTTATTAACGCTTAACATAAAAAAGTATTAAAAACGTGATCTGAATTTTCAATTCAGGCTTGTAATTTATTTTCTTAAAAAACAAAACAAAACAAAAGGAATAGTTTATACCAATGAATTGTGAAACATTAAAATCCCATGTTGGCCCTTTTGTAGTATCCCTTCTTTAGGGATTCCATCATTTACAGAAAGGGGTGAAAATATGCCATGTTTGCTGAAAATTGACTTCAAGTCCTGGCTGTCAGCTGCCATCAGAGACTGCAAGGAGCATTTGCTTATAGGCATGTGTTGAATACTCACTTCCAACAGAAAACATCTTGAAGATGCAGTGACAGCAAAGGTTGTGTAATAAAAGAGCCTCTGTCCTTATCTACCTGTGAATCAAATCCTTATTAACTAAGTGATTTAATAAAAGTAATTGGCATTGTTAGGTTAGTTTATTTTATTCATATTTATTTTCACTAATATATCTGATTTCTATGTTAATTCTTCCAAGTGAAAGTAATTATTGTCATAAAAGCTATCTATGCCTTTTCTTTAATATATCCATTCTCTTTTAATTAAAGTAAAATTGAAATATCTAACTAAACACTTTATTTATTTCAATCCACTCGACCAAGACAGAAAACAGCTTTTCATTTTTTCCCCATTTTTTTCAACAAGCTTAATGGTAGGTAACCTATTTTACACAATTTGTACATTTAGCCTCAAAAAAATCATATTTTTTCCTAAGAAAAAAAAATCTATGAATAAGCCTTTCCCAAAACCTTGTTTGTCAAGAAGTATGGTGAGACTTCTTTAAATGTGAAATGTGTGAACCTAAACAAAAATTATTTTTTCCAGTATGAGAGTTGAAAAAACCAAAACTTGGTAAAGTGCGTATATATCTATATATCTAGATATAGATATAGATATAGATATAGATATAGATATAGGTATAGATAGATATAGATATATGTATATGACAGAATTTTTCATATTTCATCACCTCAGAGATTGTAAATTTGTCATTGTGCTTCATGCTGCAGAACTGAGACCATCATCCTTGCTTAATACTAAGAGTAAATATTGCATATACAGCACCTATGAAAAAGGAAGTCCATGATGTTTGCTTGTGTTTTCTTTATAAAGCTACAGAAATTGCTTCACAAATTTAAAAAGCAATACTAATGTTAATAACAAAGAAATAAATGATATGGGTGTTCACCTTTACAATCACTCTTTAACTAGAGATGGACTATTGCTCAGTCAGGATTTCTGTGCACTAAGAATTCTGTGCTGTCCAAATTTTGCCTAGATATTTTGTTCCGCATTAACTTTTGGATTATTTTTCATTTGCTAGATTCCCACTTTCCTGGATTAAGATAAAACTGCATAGCAGGCATAAGAGATTTTCCTCACAGCTTGACTTGAAGTACTGAGGACAAAAAAAGAGACAAAACAGAAAAACCTTCACTCTTAAATAAAAGAGCATTTCATATTTAACATCTTAGCATAAGTGCTATGTGTTCTAAAATGATAATGATGCATTACTATTTTGAAAAACAAATTATTTTGCCTGTTGTATGCTTAGGCGTACTTTATCAGGAGCACTGCTGCAGGAATTGCTTGTAAATTCACAAAAGGCTTTCCTCTGGAGTTGTAAAAAAGTTATGGAACTCAGATGTCAAGGCTCAGGTGTGTATAATTGTATTATATGGAACATAAAGTTGTGAACCAGAATTACTGTGAGCTCAATAAAATAATGAACGAAACAGTGGGTATCTTTTACTTGGTCATGCTTCAGAACTGAAATTTGTTTTCATTCCTGAAATAATATTACTCTCACGGTTTTATTTCACTCTAACAAAAATGGTTTGGAATGATTTCTGCTACCTTAAGCAACTATATATTTCCAGTAATTGTCTATTTTTTGGATGGGAAATTTAATATTGTTTTAGAAACAATGATTAATTTCTAAAGGAGAACAAATCTATTCCAAACATTCCCTTCAAACTTGAAATTTAATGTGGGTGTAGCTCCACTCAACTGAAGCTCTGTTGAAGTCAATGGAGCTGGCATAATTGCAACTAATTTAGAAATATTAGCATTTACACTGATGATGGTATACAAAGGACTAAATTACATTACATTGACTCATGGCATGGAGCCTGTGGCTCTACCATGTCTGTACAGTAACTTCCTTGATTTCTCTTGTCTATCATCCATTTATTTAGACTATTTGAATAGTTTGAATAAATATGCTGATTGAAATATATGTTTTCCAGGTTAATTACTTTGGAGAAAAATTACACTGTAAAAAGAGACTCAAGACAAGACTTTTAAACACACCTAAAAGGCCTATCTATCTATCTATCTATCTATCTATCTATCTATCTATCTATATAGGTGGGATTCCAGGAGAAGAAAATTTAGGAAATTAGGCAATTCTTAAGCAATAAAGAATCACATCTCATAATAACTTGAAAAATCTACAGTACAGACACGTGTGAAAGTCCTGTTATAGCAATGGTTATGACTTCCACATGTCTGAATAAATACATGTGTCTATATATCTACATACACCTATATAAATACACATAGATTTACAAACATATGTACACATAAGCTCATATGATGTGTATGTGTGTAGGGCTTAATTATTTAAAGTGTGGTTGATAATGACACAATTAAGAAAATCCTTAAGTCAGCACAACCTTCAAGAACAAGCAGGAACTTGGTTTTAAAATTTCGTATTCAGATTTCTGGAACAATTATCACCTCACCTGGGTATTCTAACAAGTTAATCAGTAGCTGAATTGAAATACTCATCAACACACTATGTAATTTCATTGAGAGTATCTGCTAACTCAGATCAACTCAATTAATCTCTAGTGGAATGAAACAAAGAAGCAGATGGTAACGTGTTTTAGTCACACCAACTTTTTATTCTGCATACATTTTAAAGTACACTATTCCTAGGCATTACTCCTAAGGCATTGAGAAATTGCCTTACTTTTAATCTAAGGTTTCAAATAGACCAATAAGACACACTCATATTCCATTTTGTCAGTAATGATTACAGTTTTCTCAAATAAAACATTTCCCTTAGGCTCAGTTCTGCATGATGCTTATCCTGACACACCCAATGATTTCCTGGGAACAAGTTCAGGATCTGCCACCACCACCACCTTGGCACAGAGGTCATGTCCCACCCAGTGAGCTGCACTGATATTTGCTTAAATGCACTAAGCACTGCTTCACGTGCTAATAGACGGTGATCAGTAACGATGCATTTGATATCACCTTTTCCATAGTGCTTCAAAGGTTTGGCATCCTAAACTGCTTTGTCTTCATCTTTATGCAAAAAATATAAAGGTAAATCTTTTCCTTTGGTCTGGTCAAGACATTTAAAAGGTGGCTAAAATATGAGTGCCAAGTTTGTTTGTAATGTTATTTATAGCCTCAAGCTTCACCAGGGGAAATTCAGGTTGGACAAGATGAGGAATTTCTTCATGGATAGGGATCTTAAACACTGGAATGAATTGCCAAGGAAGATGATTGGGTCACCATCTCTAGAGGTGTTCAAGAAATGACTGGAGGTGGCAGCTAGTGCCATGGTCTGGCTGATGAAGCAGTATCAGTCCATGATTGGACTCGATGACCTTGGAAGTCTTTTCCAACCTGGATATTTCTGTGATTATTTATAAATTTTCCATTTAATGACGCAGAAGGTTAAAATACACAGAAATAGGCCAGGAGGCAGGGTTGAAACCTTTTATTTCCTATTCCTACCCACTTTCCATAAGTTAAGGACCTCACTCATGGTCCAGCTCTTGTCAGCTTGATTGCTTGCTCCAGCACTGCAGCAGCCATGTCAGGAGACCTGGGCTGTGACCCATGTCACAGGAAAGTCTGTGGCCTTGAGAGTCTGTTTTAAATATGGTCACATTAAGGAATTAATGAAATCTGGGCTTCCACCTTCATGATTTATGTTCTGCCTCAGAGTGTATTTACAAAAACATACAAAAACAAGTAGACGACAGCTGGACAAAGCCCTCCTCTAACTGGAAAAAAAATGTATTTTGGAAAAAATTACTGTAACTTTATCCTTTGAGATAAATTTCTGTGTATAGTGAGTTTGATTTCAAAATGTCTGGCAAGCAGTTTGTATCTATCATGTGAGATAAACAGTTTAAAAATATATCTCTGAATCCTGTCTGCTGTAAAGTCTTGAGTAGTTTTGTCCTGGACAAGCCAAGAAACAAAATCCATGTGTATAAAGAAACAAGGAATATAATTTAAATAGTAGATGCTCTGCAAATTAAACCACCTTCAAAGTGAGGTGGCAGCTTAGGATGGGTTATTTATGTTAAAATGTTGGCTCCATAGTTCATTTATTTATGTAGACCTTTATAGGCCTTATGATCTTACTGGCATCCTTACTATGCTTTAGCCACCTGTGGAGATTCACAAAACTGAATAATATTTTGAGTTCTAGAAAGGAGAAGAGCAGTGAAGGTTTAGTCATGCAATGAAGACGTGACTTATAGTAAATCACCAGCACAGGAAGGAAACAGAGCCCTTCTGTCAGCCAGGCTCTGCATTTAGAGTTTTGGACAGTGGGGCAGTGGCAGTGAGGGAGAGGTTTATTTTTTAGTGTGAGAGGATGCCTAGCAGAAAAAAAAAACAAAAACCAGAAGAGCCATGGCTTTCCACCTTCAAACAAGGTTTGAACATCCTGCCTCGCTGTTTTACTTTTTGTGCATTGTTTTTTACCTGGTTTCCATGGTTCCCGTGTTGATTTAGCTGCAATTGCTTCTGTTTTAAATTTATATGTCTCTTGTTCTGTATCCATATTTTGTCTAATGCTCTAACTTTACTAGTCCTCTTTTTCTCTTTTTTGTCTATCCTTTTCCCTGATAGCCCATCCTTTCTTCTATCAGTATTTTATGCACTCTTTGCTTGTCTGCCATTTTCTTTTCCTTTCTTCTGCTTTGCATTTCCCTCTATTCATTTTTTTTCTTGTCAGTTGGCTTATGAAGAAATATATTATGGGAAATAGTTACATACAGGATATTTCTCTGAAAACATAACTAGATTTACAGTAACAGAAGTCAACACATCGACCTGCAATATCAAATTGTGGATGAATTTAATTTAATGCAAACTAAACTAATGCTTTTATAAGGTACCATATGTGTGCCAGATCCTTTAAAAACATGAAAGACAAAGTATCTGCACTAAAAATATTACAACTGAGCATTCTCAGTTTTATAGAATCTATTTCAGTTTGTGCTAGATAACATATTTTACAAGTATAGATAAAGTTGGTGAACAGATCAGAGCAGTCTCATAAACTTTTTAATCAAGGATTTGAAGGAGAAAAGAGATTGGTTGATCTAGGTCATGATTTTGAAATATCAACTCCATGTAATAATACTGGCACATCTATATAGTGTGCAGCCTGGATTCTACTATTTCATGTTCCTGTGCTTGAATAATATATATGCACTTAATGCATACAGTTATATTATATACATAGACATATAGTATTTATTCAAAACTTTTGTCCAAAGAACTATCCACAGAGAATGATCTTCTCATCAAACTTGCTGTTACTGGTTCTTCTTTCATGGTGATTCACATCCCATCTTTATGCCAAATAGAACTTACTTTGTCTTCATAGACTCACATAATGCTACAAAATAACATTATACCTACTGTGCCTTTAAAACACAGTCTATTTTAAAAATATTTCTAGATATTTTAAATTTTTTTTTATTCTGACTCAATGCTAGAAAACTATCTTTTGAGTTTTACTGTGAAGGCAAGAAAGGAAGATATTTTTAATAGTTAATAGCCTGAACATTGGAACAATCTTCTAAAATGGAAAAGGTAAATCTTCTTGTCTTCTTTGTCTTATGCGAATTTCTGCCTTCCAAAGACTTGGCTAGGAAAAATAAAAATTCTTTATTTTATTTTAAACATTAACAGACATTTATTACTTTTTCTGAAAACAAAATGAGTTCCAATTAGAAAGTTGTAATGAATTGAAAATCCATAATGTTTCCAGAGATTATTGCTATTTTGGGAGCTCAAACTCATAAACCTTGTTGTCTGCTCACATATTCTGCCAGGGTTATTAACATTGTAGGTCTTAAGAGTTTTCTTCAAATGGAAAAATTTGATATTTCAACTATTTCCTTTTTCAAATAAATAAGAAAAAAATGAAATACTGAAGCACATCACATCACAAAAAGCTGAAAATGTGGAAATTAAAAAGAAAAAGAACATGTCTATATAAACAAACTAATTTAATGCATAATTTTTTTGCATCAATATTCACTTTTTTTTGAAAAATGGACTTGAAAAAATATTTTCCTTTTTTCTATCTCTTAATTATAAAATTTATTTTTAATCAATAATTTTATTAGTTTATGAGAGCTCCCAAATGCAGGAAAATAAAAAAGTAATTATTGTGGAAGATTCCTACCTATATTTCTGTTTCTTTGCCCAGCATGGTTTCCTTAAATTTTCTCCCTCTTGTTGGATTCATTCATGTCACCCATTCTCTGTGCCATGTCATTAGTTTGCTCTGCACTTGAAATTGTCAGTCCATGGATGAAGACCCAAAGGGCACAAATTTGTATCAGTGTAGACACTGACACTCCTTTTCCTGCTTCATAGAGTGAAAGAGGTTAATGGAAAAATGTGTTGTGAGTTACCCTTTATTGACAGAGACAATAAAAAATAAAATTTTGATGGAGAAACCAATGATGGCTGTGTTTAAAATTAATGAAAAAGAACTGTGACAGTCAAGATCAGCCTGTTCATAAAACCAGAATCTTATTCAGCTTAAAAAGAATTCTTTGTTTCATGGACAGAGAAAACTCAGATGAGCTGTCTCCTGCACAGGTGAAGTTTTTCTTTTGTCAATTAGATTGCTCTTGAAAATCTGCCATTTCATGTCTATTAAAGTACTTTTCCTTTAATTAGCCTAAGTGACCTGAGATTGGCTGGTTCAATTAGATATATACCATATTTTTATGCCATAATTCAATTTACATTAAAAAGAAAAAAGTTTAATCAAAATCTTTGGAAGTATTAGGACACAAAATCACAGAGTAACTCAAATCTTTCTGGAATGGAGCAGTATCAGAGTTCAGTGACAAAATATCAATATTCTATATTTATTCAGTTGAATTGTAGGAATTTTCACATTGAATCAGACTGGATAAAAATCTATTAATTTTATTATCTTGTTTTTAATATTGGTCAGGCCCAAATGTTTCAAAAAAACATAAAAATCCCTCTGCTTAAAAACTTGGACTAAACAAAGGTGGTATAAAGTTTCCCTAAAGAAAGGGAGTCTTTTAAACCCTATCATTTAGAAATTGGCTTAACCACTAAGTAACAATGCTTCCATTTCCTCTGGAAGTTTTATTCAGTATATATGAACAACTGTAGAGCAAATCATAGAAGAAAATATAGTTATTTTACATTCGTTATATTTATTATACAAATAGCCTTTTTTTGCTGCCTGAAGAATACAATTTTCTTATTTTTGATGCTGACAGCAGATTTTAGTACAAATCCTTGTGTCTAGGACTAGCAATGTCAGCGTCTGTTGGGTATCTTTGACAACTAAAGGCTGGATTCAGACCATTATCAAATCAAACATCTCTCCAGGTGAACATAAACCACTTCTGATTTTTGCTCAGTGATTGTATAACTATCCTGTTTATTTGGACCAGTGACTAAGATTTGTTAGCCCATGGGGGATTGCTCTTGAATAGCTGCTGAGAAAAACCAATCAAAGTACTTTGATTAAATTCTGTCTCATTCTGGAACCTTCCTGTGCAGCTTCGTATCATTCTTGGATGAAGAACAAGTGCTGTTTTGTAGGGGAGGGAGAAATAATGCTGCCATCCCCTTAAAGAAATATTTTCCCCATGTGTAACAACTGTGGAATGATATACAGCTTTTTAATAGACTTTTAAAAGCTATCTGGAGACTTAGTAAAAGGCTTCCATGCCCAGTAGATAACAAAATGTTATAGTAATTTTAGTGCCAGACCTTAATTAAAAAGAAAACCATAAAATGTATAAATGGGTACTATAGAGAATGATGCAGCTTTGTGGAACCATTTAAGTCTCTTCATCACAAAGATTGCAGAAATTAATAAGAGGACATAATTTGTGCAATAGTGTACTGGACACAAGGTAGTCAATATATTTTTACTCTTTGAACAAGCAGTTGTTGCTTGGAGTGCACAGTTTCATCTCCCAGGTAACTCTTCCATAAGAGATAGTCCCCAACAAGCAAACCTGTTATTAAGGCTGTGTCTGCAAATGAATTGTCTATAAACAAACTCAGCATCTGGCAGACATTCCAAGGTGAAAGCCAAACAGATGGCTAATTTAATATAATCTAAGTGACTTTGGATCAGATAAAGCAATTGAATTAACAGCACTTTAAATGAACGTATACCACACATTCTCACTATGCCATTATAATGGGCACCATTTTATATCTTGAAAATCATTGCTAATTGAAGTTTCATATGGTGAATGCTTATATCTGTAAGACGTACTGCTAAACAGCCTGAAAAAAGTAATTGCCATTTTAAATAAAGGCCATCAGTATCATAACCTTTATTATAACTCAAATACAATTATTTTCTTCAGAACTCTTCCATACAATTTTTGAATCAAGATATGTAGACTGAATACCATATGAACTCGTAGGTGCATGTGAAGCAGGAATAATTTGTTATGTCTATGTATAGTACATACATACCTGAGCTCTGCATATATATGTATGCATATATATATATATACACAAACATGTACATATAAAACATATAATGCTGTAAATTTGGAAGTTTTAAAGTATTTATTTGTTAAATACAATACCCCTCAAACAACAAAACAAAACAACTTCTGAATTATAAGTGGGGTTTAATTATTATTAGCAGTTGTTTTTTGTGACATGTTCTGAAGTGATATCCTCTTTGATCTATAGCAAAGAAAACAAGAAAAATATTTTCTCTTGGTTACTTTGCATACCTAAACTGCTTTGAGAGGGTGAAACACTTACTGAATACTGAGCTGTACTGTTTGTACACAGCCAAAGTCAAATGCTTAAAATTCCTATTTATTTGTTTTTATATATACATGCAAGTTAGTTCTCTGTGCCTTTTCTGATCCCTCTTCCAACAAAATTTTGTTACATTTGTGCAAAATAGGTAAAAAGGATACGCAAAGGAGTTTGTCCTGTACAAAAGATAGGATGTTTGAGGAAGTAGATCTTCAGCTTCTTTCCATTTCTTTCTCACTTGCACAGAACTCCTAAATCCCTGCCAAGTCCACAATTACATTAAGCTCCAGAGTTAGACACATGATCTATTGGAGATGGATTAAATACTGGCCTGCTGTGCTGCATGATGTAAGGAAGAGCTCCTTCCTGGTACTCAGGAACTCTGAGAGAACGACCTCGGTCCCTGGGCAAAGGGCCATCCAGCAGTGTCTGCCAACCAATGGGAAGTTAAAATAAAGAGAAAATTCACAAACACAGTTATAAAACTCTGGTGCTGCAATTGCAAAGGACAGATTTGATTACCCAGTTAATCTTTCATTTTTCTTGTTTTGTTTTCCTATACACTGAGACATCAAAAAAGAAACTTTTCTGGCATTCTGGCACAGGTTATGCCTTGCTGCTATTTACATTCTTGCAAAAAAATCTGAAAACTCATGAACTTTTCCAAATGTCTAACTTTCTCTTTTTCTTATTTTTTTTTCATACATGGCTTAACATCATTGTAAGAAGCATGGAGTTAGAAGTAGAGGAGTTGAAGGCAGGTGGAATTTTAATAATCAGTGAAGGAAGTCAAATAGTTTTGGCTCTTCTCTGTTACAGTCTCTATTGTATACCTCTCATCTGATATTATTGAATACACTTTGGATTTTTCTAAGTATTGTATTACATCTCTATCTTATGGTAGGCAAATTTCCCATCAAATTATACTATAATAATTATAGACACTAAATACATGCATATTGGGCATATAATGGATATATAAATACAAGTGCTTCTATATTTTGAGATATAAACAAATACATGAATAAGCGCCTGGGTCTGCTGCTAATCCATACCATATAATGTTATTTCCTCTTCAACAAGATAAACTCTTGTCAAAATCTGAGATTCTAAAGCTGCCTGTGGAAGAATATCAGTCTCTAGGTATGAATCTAGTCAGAAAAAACAGCACAGATAAAAGAAAAAAAATAGAAAAAAAAAAAGCCATTTTCCTCACTCTAGACATGCCCAAAGCAGGAAATTTAGATATGATAATATATCAAGATTTCCAACCATGTTTTAGTGGAACATAAGACATTATCTTGACCCAGCCATTAAAAATACAATTCATAATTCTATTACTATGAGAAAAATATTCTATTTAATCTACAGCAAATTGAACTACAGGTTAGGATTTTCCTTTTCTTTTTCTTTCAGTAAAGGTAATTGTTGCGGTCTAAATCTTATTATGAGCAAAAGTGAACACAAATTTTACACAAAGCAAAGAATTTCCTGTAGATTAGTAGTCTACTAAAGCCACAACAAATAGTTTTTATTAGTCCAGCTGTGATGATAGGAGCACTGCTAGGAAAATTGAAATTGTTACAGAAAAGCCTCACGATTAATACACACATATGTGTGTCTCTATATGCATATATGTATATATGTTTAAATGTATATATATAAAGTATATACAAAGTATATATATATATATATAAAGAATATATATATTTAAAAATGTGTGTACATATATATATATGTGTGTGTGTGTGTGTGTGTGTGTGTGTGTGTGTGTGTGTGAGACCTTCCCATATATGTGAGTGCCCTTTTCTCTGGTGCTCTTTGACTCTCCCTCCACCCTGTAGTTAATGAAACAAGAGTTTGTGTGGGCTTCAGGAGCAAAGGAATAAAAACTGGCTCATGGGGAACTGGCTGGATCTTCATTGGGCAGAATATGATGGTTGTGGTGGTTTCTACCTCTTCAGTCTGGGGTTCCCTCAGCATTTTTTAATAAATTTTCTGACAGTTACTTGCTTGCTTTCACCCTATTTCCCATTTCCATGTGTCCTCTTTCTTACCCTTAAATTTGGGTTTGCTTGACTCACCAGGTGATGTTTTTTCTATGTGAAAAATGCTCTGGGATTTCTGATGTCTTCTGACAGCCCTAATCTTCTGTAATATATTTTAATCCCACAATCAAAGACAGTTCACTTAACCCATAATAGCTGCTTGGTTTTACTCTCTATTAATTAGCAATAGATGTTATACCACACAATGGTACAGAGATAAATTCAAACTAAAAGAAATTTGGCCATAGTCACCTTATAACTGAAAAACTGCAATCTCAGCTAAAATAAGTTAAATTCACCTCAAGCCAGTACACAGCCAGACAAGTCTGAAGTCCCTGTTCTCTCAAAGCCTGTCACCTATTACTAGAAACGTTATAATTTAAAAGTCATATTTGTTGAGCTGTGCAGTCTTTGGTCTTCTCTATACATGTAAATCACTGCAGTTAATAGGATGGTTTAATGAAATTAGTTGTAGAAGAAATATGTGCATTGGTTGAGCTACCTCTGTAGTAAAAATTGCTTTATAAAGGAGTTGAAAGTTTATTAATAGATATCTGTCCATTAAAACTTTATAATTGTATATATTTATTAATATTATGGCTTGATTACTACCCAGTCATCTTAAATGCAGTTTATCCATATTACACAGGTTAGGAGTATACAAATTTGGAGAATATGAAACTGTACTACACACCACAGAATTTTCCAACACATGGAAGGAGCAAGATAAATGTTAAATTATTAAAGAATAACTTTTATAATTATTTATCTTAATATATTCCCAACACATAAGCCCATATTTCTGTATATGGGCAGTATGGAAAAATGGAGGAATTTATCTAATCTAACAAGAACATTTTTGAAGTCAATTTTTCATTTTAAAACAGATGTTTCCTACTCTACTGAATGAAAAGAAAGATACAATTTTCAGGAGACAATTAGCTGAGCACTAAGGTGGGTGTTAAAGGCAGATGAGATAAACAACCACCTAATGGTTTCTGTTTCTGTGTGGCAATAGCCATCCATAAACAGGATTTATTCACCATCTCTTGACTGCACTGGAAAATAATCCTTAAACTAACATAATTGTAGGTAAGGTGACAAAATATGTTTTGCTGTTTCCCATAGCCATGCAGGAACTGAACTCTGTGAAATATTTTCCACAGTGCTGATTTAGGAAAGAGGGCGCTTTAGGTTAGCTGGTAAATACAACCTTTTGGAAGCTTTACCTGCATCTTTGCGGGTAAACTTTATGAAACCACCCCAACTGACTCAGAATGACCCACAAGATTGGATCTAATATTTATGCCAGAAGTTATAATTTGTGTTTGACTGCTGTAGGTCAAACTAAGAATTTTACATATGGATATTTAGGCTCCATACTTTTTTTTTTTCACCACCTTTTCACCTCTTTTCCTCATGCCTAAAATTTGTAATGATAAGTCTAGTTATTGGTTGTTTTTAAGAACTGTATAGGAATTAAAGATTGATCTTAAAAAGAATATTCCAGGGGGAAGGAAGAGAAAGGTTCATAAATCTTGTACTAATTTCATCACACATGTGATCTCTCTTCCTTTTATCCAACAATGGGACCTCTAAGTGGAAAGAGATAATGTATTAACAAATATTTTATTTTAAACAAGTGTAAGTTGGGTGGTCTGAAAAAGTTTTCAAAATTGTGGTTGAATTTGGAAGAAAGTTCCCAAGGGGAAAAAAATCCCAAAGAAACAAAAAACCAACAATACACTGAAGTTTTTATTCATCACATATGATATTTCAATAAAGCTGAAGGGCTCTTATTATCCCATTTTTCTGGCTGGGTGAAATTTGCCAGCTGACACTTATCTGCACTTCCTTCATCTTCATCTGCAGTCCTCTGTTAAAGGCACTGAGCACAACTGCCAGGAACTCTTCCCCTGAGCACATGGATTGCTTCCTCTGCAATCTGCCAGTGCTACCCTTGGATCTGAAACACTTCACTTTGTATTCACTTAGCTCCAGTGAATTTTGTTAAGAAAATAAGTTTTAAGTGACCTTTTCTTCTTCTTTAGGAGGTAGACTGAAATAAAATGGGAGCTGTTAAATCAGCTCCCATTTAGCTTGTAAGCTCTGCCAAGCTTTGTCTAAAGCACAGAAGGAAGGAGAGGCAAAGAGGAGCATTTTTTTCCCTGCTGGGTTGATTTTCTCAAGGTCTAAACACTTCAGTTTAAAAGCAATAAAAATTCAATTATATGTTCAAAATTATAGAATTTTTTTCCAGTAGCTCCTTCTGTGATTAATTACTATAATGGTGTAGAAATAGCTGTTATTGCAGAACCATCTTATGTTTCAAAGCTTATAGATTCCTGCTCACTGTGAGAATGAACTCACAAAAATACAACGATTTTCTAAAAAGTGAGGAAGGAGGGAAAATCAAGGTGGTTATTTTTATCTGCTACAGGGAGGTGCGATTATGTGAGTCGACTCATTGCTACCTGAAGGGAGTCAGATCAAAATTAAGACTTTCTACTAAAGCACACAATTAAAGTTCATTGCAAGTGTTGTAGGCAAGCTGGCTTTTGCTGAACAAAGTATGTGCTACAAACAGATGCACCACTGGAAACAGAGACACAAAATTTCTTCCCTAGGATGATTCTGCTTTATTAAATCTGACAACTTCCACTTGAGCTCAGTGTCCTGATCTTAAAAAGTTTCTGTTTTGCTTTCAGCAATTGCCACATAACGTGCCAGTTGGAGGAAAATTGGCCGGTAATTTTACTCACTGTCCAAGAACAATAAAAAAGCATTTCTTAAAAATCCCACACTATACTTGATGCTGGCAAATAAAAAAAAACCCCAAAAACCTTTTCATTGCTTTCTACTTTTGTGGAGAGAATAGTATTAAAAACTGGGTTACAAATCTCTTTTATCAGTAGAAGTAAATAAAGCTTTTGAAAATCTCCCACAGTGGGAGAAAATACTCAGGTTCAAATTTTCCCAAACAATATGTTGGCTCTGAAGTCTTAAAGGATGTAAGTCATATAGTAAGCAAATAAGATATAGTAAGTCATATGAGTTAGCATGAAATGAAATTTACATTAAATATCTAGTTGTATTGTATAACATCAATCAGAAACATAATCCATAATAAAACATAGAGTATGTCTTTGCTTTCATGGCATGAGTAACTTTACATGTCCTTTACCTAAAGTAAAGTTATATCTGTACTCTCAATTCACACACAAACACCTACTACTGCTGCCCGCATAAGAACAGAAAAATCACCATTCCCTCATTGTTAATGCTGTTAATGGCATTCATACAGAAAAGGAAGACTAGGAAACCTAAAAGTGGGTATGGAAAGAAATGCATATCCAAATTTGTTATTTTTAAGTTCATGAGATTTATTTAAAGGACTAAGTAGTAGACACACCTACTTCATCCATAGGTTTGGGTGAGGATGCAAAACAAACTTTGACGAACATATAGTAGTGGAAAAAGTTAATAAATAATTATTTGGTTTACTATAGCACCCGGAGACCTATTGTGCATGACACTGCACAAATGCATGATGAAACTCAGTCCCTGTCTGGAAGGTGTACAATCCAAAGAGACAGGAGAGGTGATTCGACTTTCAGGAACAAAAAGAAATTATTCAGAATTGGGACTGTAAACCCAAAGACCTATCCATTTCAACACATTATATTTCCAGTGAATTTTCAGTGTCTTCTACATCTATTCAGGTGTCACATATATAACAAGGGAGCAAGCAGTCCTCATAACATTGTAGCTAAACTCCTTTCCCCACCCAAAACTACAAAAATAATATGATATTTAATTATTCCTTCCAAGCTAAGAATGATTAGCATCTCAGCTTCCTCCAAAATACAAGTCCTTCCACACAAGAGGCCCATTGAATATTTTAAGGAAGCATAACCAACTCATAGTATTTCAGTTTCATATTGATTGCTGGAATTAAAAATAACACCTCATAGTTAGGTCTTCAATTGTGTACTGATTTGACATGCCTGTTAAGTTTCTAATTACAAGAAAAAACTGCTCCTCTCTTCCTTTCACTGTTTTTGGGCTAGGATTTATTCCATTCCCACTCATCACTGAGGTCAGTGAACAGTTCATGTGGGTTGACCCTGCTTTTCATTCAGAACCTGCTGTCCCACAGTCAGAAATGTTTTTCCTCTGGACACATCTTCAAGCCTGTTTTGACATTTCATGAGGGTCCTCCTCTTCTGGGGGCCTGTCTGGCCAAGATCAACACAATGAGTGAAAAAAACATGGAAAGAGGTAGAGGAAATTCGGATTTCAATGAACTGAGTGACTCTGGGTTTTTGTTATATTTTTTTGTTATCCATTTGGGAAAAGTGGGGCACTGCCCCTTCCTTATCCTCCCTAAGAGTTCATATAGTAAGGTAAGATAATCTGGAACTTATTTTGCCTCTGAGTTGACACAGTAAGACTTTTAATTGCAAATGAGTCTCAAATAGCCAGCAAATTATCGTTTTTCAATTATTACTTTATCACATTTGCACGAGAGTGCAAATGAGTGTTTTCTATGAAAATTGTATCTGAATTACACCATCTCTTTTTCTATTGAGCTATGGAGGCCATTTCTAGATAGTAAGTAGGGAGGAATTTCTAGACTGGAGTAGGGAGAAGTTGGCAAAGGAAACACCTGAGTAAGGCATAAAGACAAACCAAACCAAGTAGTGAATCATAATAAAACCCCCATTTTTCTGTCTTTTTGGCCTTTGTGTTTTATTCTGTGCTTCATTGACCCCTTATTGCTGATAAATGCGATTCCTCAGGTCTGGTGTCGCTGATTTTTTTTTTAAAGCATAACTGTCCTAGTTTAAAGACGTTATCAGCTCTTAGCTATCACAATACTGAGCAGTTACTCTGATATATTATATTTCAGGGGAAATCTTTCTTACCTATTTATGTTTATTCTTTTCATGACATTAAAACCACATTTTATTTACATATCCCACCTCAATGCTGCAAAAATTTGTCACTTTCCTCACCCTTTTATTTTGTCTTCAGTTTCTCTCTGCCAGCTGCCGAACATTCCTATAATCAAGAGCCCCTATAAGAGTATAAACCTGAAAACATTAAATTTTAGCTCCCTGTGAGTAAAAAAATTTGATTCTGATTGATTGCAAGTTCAGGACAAGACAGGTAAAATTCCAGAGAGAGGTCTTGAGCTCCTGTATCGACTCTGACTTTAGTAGACTATGTGCAATCTTTGACAGATCAAACAAACTGCAGTACCTCAGGTGTACTGGCTGTTTTTCTTAACTTAGGTCTGTCCTATAGGTCTGAGGACAACTTTTGAACATTCTTCTTTCTTAAAGTTTAATAGCAATATCAGTGAGGTTGGAGGAGTAGCTAAAAATGCTTTTGATAAGAAGAAAATAGAGCAGAATAGAAAAGGAAGAGACTCTTTAATGGGATTTGGTGATCTCAAAATTTAGTTTCATTTATTTTTTTGGAAGCTTAGAAATAAAGTTAGTATTTTGACAAACGCTTAGGGAATGCATTGTCTATCAAAAAATAAATTCTAGAATTTGAAATAATGATGGAAAGGGATCCTTATTAAAACAAAATAAAATACAAAGCATGATCACTTCAGAAAAATTAATTGTATATAAATCTTTTTTATCCTCGAATTTTTTTTTCTCTTGCTTTCATTCAAAACAAATGTCAAAATAAGTGAGTACATTTCTTCTCAGCATACTTGGCAGAGGATGGGGAAGGCACCTTCATAAACATTTCCTATTTTAATTTTGGCCTACACTCAATATTACTACTACTACTTCTAGTAATTCTGCTTCTACTTCTACTACTGCTACTACTACTATTAATTGCACATATTTTGTCTAACCTTTTCTTCATATGTAGTGTGAACTTTTAATATGTGTAATAATTCTTGAAAGTTATTGTGACTTTTGCAGAGCATACTAAAAATCAGTTTTGAAAAGCAGACAAAAGTAAGAGCTTGAGGCATACAGACCAGTCTACTTCAGTTTAGCCCTAGGATAACACAAAGAAAATATAAAATCCAACTGTGAGTGTCTAGACAATAATAATGTGAATTTAATAAAACCCCAACAAATTATTAAAAAAAAGAATCATTAACTTAAATTAATTTCCTCTTGAAAAATTACAATTAGCCTAATGAGTTGCTGAAGAGTAGACTGAAAAAGCTTTAACTTAGAGACACCTCTCTAATGTATGCAATGACATTTCCATATACAGGCCAGAGAGGGCCCAAATCCATACAATGGTAGCAAACTGGCAGCACCACCCTCCTCAAATTTACACAAATTATTTCTAATCTTTCATTTGACAAACTGGTTTGATAAAGAGAATTAAAGAGAGCCTGTCATAGGTCTAGGGGTGTTATTTAATATTTTCATTAATGATTTAAATGATAGAGCAAAAACAACAGTGAGTTCATTACATTTGTAGACATAGTAAAATTGAATAGATTGTACACATATTGGAATGTGGAAGGACCTTCAGCCCAGCACGCTGCTACAGAGAAGGTAATGGAGAGAAATATTTGCACAGGAAAGTGCACTGACTTTGGGTAAATGGGAAAAGAGAAGACAGTTGTTTGGATCAGAATCTAAATCCAGGTGCATATTTTTTTTCCTCAAACATTTAATGAACTTTTCTAACTGCAAATGAAATCTGAAGTGTTTTGAAACCTAGGTTTGAGTCTGAATTTTTCAGTTTAAGTCTTTTATCTACTTTGAATGGATGTACTATGATATACTGAAGTGGAAGCTAGCTCCTTGACATAGTGAAATCAAGAACACAAATGTTTAGAAATCAGATTTAAAATACATGGTTAAAAGTACACCTTTGCCACTAGAAAACCAAAGAGAGATGAAATCACAGAGTGAGGATATTATGTTCACTTAATCACTGTAATGCTAAAGAGTTTAACATGATGATGTCTCACTGTGGGAGGAAACATTATCTCTGTAATATTTAGAAATTGTCTGTCATTGTTGTGGATCTTCAGCACTGAAATAGTGACTGTTAAGGTAAGATTGGAATAGTCTGTTCAGAAACTATCCATTTTACAGGAAAGGGGACAGACTGGCATAGCCTTGACCCAGAGAAGATTTAATTTGCAGTGTCTGTTCTTGAAAACACTGATAAAACAAGCTAACATTCAGTTCACCTCATGATATCTTAAAGTGTGTCATATTTTCATGTGTCACACATCTTCTTTTAATAATGTTGCAATGTATTAATTTTTTATGATGACCTGAGTTTATGTATACAATCTTTGTTTTCCATAAAGTGCTGTTCCACATGACAGAAATCATGTACAATTCCATGGAACTGTGTGAAGCTTACAATATAGCAAAAGGCTGGAGAAATATGGTGGTATCAGTCTCTGTCATTGCAACTTTCAGGCTATTTCTTCAACATCTATCTGCAAGTTCAAAGGATTTAAAACCTCAGAGGGAAAATCTGTTTGAAGTAACAGTAATTTCCTTGTGTTTTTTGGTTACAATCCTTAGAAGTCAGATAATATTTCAAGCTTTCACCTAAACCCATAAAGGTTCATACACGAAATTAATTTTTCAAAGGCATCGTATGGTCATGTCCCTTATGTAGTACAGCATATGCTGTTCTCTTAGAAATACAACAAACAAATGAAAAAAACACACAACACAGAGAAAAGCTTCATATGCTTTTGAAGACAGTTCATTATTTAACTCTCCAAATAATTAAAGTTTAATTAAAAATTTTAAAGTTACAATAAAAATGGGCAGAGTTTTGGAATGTCCTTCATATCCTTAATATAAAATGATGCTGTGAAGATTATAAACTTAATCTGCATTACGCATTTAAAAACTTTATTTTGGACACATTAAACCCAGCACAATGTAGAGGTAGGGAAAAGAATATGAGTAAAGCAGATTTTCCTCTGTACCTTTAATACAAGAAAAGGGAACAGGCAATAATTTTGAAGACTATTTCCAAAAAGGTCCCAAAGATTCTTGCTGTATAGCAAAGACTAAAGAAATTTGGTTAATATGAGACCTGATGTTTTGAGTTTGAAGACACAGATTATCAATTAATGAAGTACAGTCCCTAAGGTGTGATTATTCCCTTAAATGGATGCATTGTGTTTTCTTCTTGTAGCATTTGATACTGGTATGGAACTGATGATGTGATATTGTTCATTTTTAAAGACTTGTGTTACCTGTGTATTCATTTCACAACTCTTCAATCAAAGCGGTACAAACACAAGCAACAAGGTTTGCAACAAGAAAGTTTAACAGGCATGCATGATTTCATACAAAAAATTAATGCAGGTTTTGTTAACATCCTGGCAATTTATCCTAAACTGCGCTAGGAATATTGTAATACCAGAATAGGCTTTAAGATCTGAGTATATTTAACACTTCAAAGAGGAAATATCAAGATGCGATTTTCGCACTACATCCTCCTAATTCTAGACCACTTGTATTTAAACTTCCTTCCACATAAATCAAAGAAATCCCCAGGGGCTCCAACTTGTAACAATCAGTCTAAGGAAAAGGATGGTATTATTCCTCCCTGGAGAGGTATCTAGCATGGATGAACCCTAAAAATATCACAGTCAATCTCCACTGTTGAAATGTGATAAAGAATATTGTTCTGCAATGTCTCCTGAGAGATGCAAATAAAAGATTTTTGCAGAAAATAGTATTTCCAAAAAGTGTGGGCGTTCATCAGAGTGCAAAGTTGATATAATTGATTATCAGAGCAACAGAGTAACTCGCTTTGTCTATTCACCTACTCCCAGCTCCTAAGCATCATTATTAGCTGAGATGTCAAGCACTACTCTCCTGCAGGAGCCAGATTTGCCCCCGAGTGCAGAGGGATAATTAAGTGTAAGAGAGTCCCTGCCCTACCAAAAGTAGGCTATGTGGATGGATGGGTCACTGTTAATTTGGGCAGCTTTAAGACAAACACGATATGTATGTTTGAGCCGAAATTGTCACACACTTCACAACGGCATATTGCAATGTGACATGTGCATCCAGATGTGAACAGTAAAAATAGACTGGACCCTTTTTTATTTTCTCCTTGAAAAGCTGATGTTCTGAAAGCTATGATTAAAGAAATACAGTTGTCAGAAGCAAGAAGCTCTAATAATAATAATGCCAAGGAGAAAGAGTAGTTTAGAAAATTTACCAGGAAAAGCCAGCTCTGCAAAATAGCTTTTCTATGTGCAGCAAAACAGTGTGTGGTGTACAAATTTTAAGCCAGCAAAGTTTTATTTGCACTGTAATTGCAACAGAAAGAATGCTAAAATGTTGGGCACCCCAGCATTTTAGCCTGATGCACATAAACCTGTTACTCCACCATTATTTTTGCATACTAGTTTTAGTACTACTTTGCTGTTTTATTTTTTGTTTATTTTTTGTTTATTCTCATCATAGAGGCTGGGTTGTACTTATATAACTTTTGCCATCACTTATGGTTAGTCACCTTTATTAGTCAGATGTGCCTGACTAAAAGGTATCTTGACAAGAAATAGGTCTGGAAAACTGAAGTTTATTGAGATTAGCTGGGATGACTATTTTTAAGTGGCCAAGTGCCACTCACATTGCATGAATTGTGTCCAGAGCAGCTGACCAGGCTGGGGTGGGAATGATGCAGATGCACAGGGCAGGTGTGTTCATGGGAGCATGTGCAGGCACACCCAGAATTGTGCTGACAGCTCTGGACATCTGCCTCTCTTTATCAATTATCCAATTCCTGCCATTAGATGCATTAATTGTTCCTCATTCTCTGAATGGTCTCTATTTCTACTTTTCATAAAGAGATTTTTAATTTTAATAGTGACTTATGAACCATAACTGTAACACAGAATGAATGAAATACATTCCTCTCAATCATGGCTAGCAAAAAAATCTCAACAAGTTGTTTAGATTGTCTGTAACAACTTAGGATATAACTGGTAAAATATCCTAGTTTGTATGGTGGCATTTTCCTCCCAATAAGCATTGATGTCAAGGGATTCTGATTCTATTCTGAGCCTCCAGGGTAGAGCATAAGCAGGGCCAACAATACCTTCAGTTTAGCCCTTTAGGCTGGAGTATATTGGAAGTGATGCTGCATTATGAATATTAATGAAAAATTAGGTTTTCTGAGTTCCTTGCCAGGCTCATCAATTTTTCACCTTACGTTTATACCACCAGAGGTCTGGCTTGGGGGTTTTTTTTCACTAAAAAGTCTGCTGTCTAACTTATGGAAACAAATTGATACACTCTGATCTGTCTATGATAAAATATGATTATATTAGGAAAAGAATTTAAATATTATCTGTATATATGGGAACTGAAACTCATCAGAAGATAAGGAGAGAAGATGATTTACTGGATGCTGCTTGAGATATGTTCTAGCTAAGGTGATGGAGAGCTGAAACCTTTGTTGATATTTGAGGTGAATAGAGAGACTATCTCAGGGAATTTAAATTGGAATTGGGACTATAATGCTTTGGAAAGCTTGAAAATATTGCTTTTTGCACTGCAATAAAACAACAATATTTTCTTACAGTGAGGAAAAGATTTCTGTGTGGTGGCTCCACTAGATAATCTGCAAAACTGCATGAGTGTAAAGTAATATTTCATTTTATTCAGTAATGCTCTAAAGTTAGATGCTTAATATTCTAAGTACAATGTGAATGTTGACTATTTCTGATTAATTTTATATTCTCTCTGAAACTACCGAATTAGTGTTAATGTAAATTGCATTACAAATGTATGTGTCCTGACAGACATGTAAAAACTCTGCTGGAGTTAGTGTAAGGCTCTTTGGGTATCAGCAGGGACTGTTTATGTTTGGACAACTATAGACACGCTTGTATGACTTTCACCAGTTTTCAAGACCTAACAGTCTTAATGATTTTTTGTCATTTGGATCACAAAGGATATAGACAGATCTGTTAACACTCTCAGATGTGGAGATGGCTGACTTCTTTAACTTAAGTTTAATCATTAGGTTTTTCTGAAGTAGCAATTAGAATTTCATCTGATTGAAGCCTATACACCTGAATAAAGTTCAAATGTTTTCCAGCAGCATTCTTTCTTAAACAGTAGTTAAGATGAGCAGGTGAAGGTTTTTAGCCTGAAAAATCCAGGACCTCAGACAAATTCTTCTAAATGTTACCTTCCTACTGAGAAATCTATGGACTAATAACGGGACTGAAAGTGTACTAAACTTCTGTCAACAGATCTGGGCTCTTCATAGGTAGTGGAAAACATTCACAGCTTCAACAGACACCAACTGTAGCTCACTTGCTTGAATATGGTTACACATTAATATGTAAAAATATTCATACTTGGAATTTCTTCCATCCAAAGTTCTAAAGTAATTTCATAAATATACAACATTGTGAGACAAAATTCAATTACTAGTATTAACATGCTTCTTATATCGATCTACTTTGTGTGGGTTTTTTTTTCAAGGTTTCTCTTGAGATCTCTCCAAAATTTTGTAAATAGAACTCTGTCCTTATCCTTCTTATTAACTCTCTGTACCATGATATCCATCATGTTATACTTAAAGCTCCCTGAGCTTGAAATTTCAGGACTTAATTTTAAAATAAAATATTTTTAAAATAAAATACAGCAAAATAGAATTTACTTTCCTTTGAAAAAAAATAATTGCAGCTAGAAGATAGCAATGTCATGTCTTCAAGGAAGACAAGCCAAAATTTAGAACATGACCTAATTTTAAAAAAGTAAAATGGCTTGCATTCATCCCACAGAGAATATCAGCTGAAGGCAATTGCACACCAGACAGATAAGATGGCGTAACTAAACCTTTTTTACTGCTTTCCATACAATTCTAAGCCAACTCACATTATTAACCTTTCATTGATAAAGGAAACCAGTTTTAAGCTGATAACATCTTCTAATGATGGGCCTAAATGCTGGAATTTAACACAAGTAAAGGCACTTTATTATATCCTGTAAAACATTCAGTTCAACTGAAGCGGAGGAGTGATTAAAAAAAATGGTACTAATAAACACATCTTCATTTAAAAAATGATAGACCTAAAGATGTCTCCAGAGACATAGCATAGCACATATACATCAGGAGAAAAAAAATTCAGAAAAAACCCCAGAACTGGCATCTTCCACAAAGGTGTAGTCATAGTATAGTTGTCAAGTCATATTTGTCAAGAATGATTTTCCTTTCATGCAGTCAGGTTGGATGTCACCAATCCACCTCATTTTCCATGTTCCTCATTGTAGTTTCCAGGAGGATTGAGATTAATTGCCGTATCATTAAGTGAATTGTTGATGTCAAGCTATATTTATATTTTACTCATGAATTTCCTAGAAGAACAAGGCATTGTCATGCTTTTAGCATTAACTATGTAAACATGGAAGTCAAACGTGATCTTTGTGATACCAGGGTTCTGTCATAATCCCAAGGGATCACAACGTGAGGCCTCCAAGTGTACTTAAGATTCAGCCTAAGAGCACTTTCCTTTCATTAAGTAGCCCTACTTGGGTAACTAAGCAAAAACTTATCCTTTCCTACTTCAGGAGCCAAGACAGCACTCAATATTCATAAAGCTGACACAGCCTGGCTTAGTGACAAGCATTTACTTCTAGCTAGGTCTTTTGGGAATTAACTATATTAAAATAATTTTTTCAGACATCATTTATACTCTATTGATTTGTAATGAAATGTCCATCTGTTTTCATAAACAGAACATGATCCATACCCCGTGCACCTTTCTTCAGGAATCTCCAATATCTCCTATGTATGGGTATTTCAGTGGGAGTTAAGTCTAATTGAATGATAATTTACCATAGCATTACAAATTGTGGTTTAACTAGAATTATGTGGAACTTTATATAAAACCCAATCAGACAGTAAAACAGATTTTTAGCCTTACACCAGAGGTCATACTTCCACTGAATTTTAATGAGATGTTCTGAATCCCTCAGAGGATAGAAATGCCTTTAACCCTTGCATGGCAAACACGGACTTGCAAATGGCAGCACTTCAAAATTCCTTAATAAAATTATATCATGGTGACATCATGAACCAATGTGATCTGTTGCCAATTAACCCAATTTATCATAATGAACAAGAAAACAGCTTTCCAATGATCTTTCATAGAAACAAAATAAGAGGATCTTTCCATACTGTGTCATCAGGGCAGAAAAAGCATGAAATATTGATTAAGAAAAGCCCAAATCTGGGTGTCACTGCTTCTAGTGGGTTTTGGCAGGGAAGTTGTATGAAGAACACACAGCTGTGGCACTGTACAGCAACCCTGGAGCTTAGGCTTTATTCTTGGGGTTTTATTTCTTCCTGTAGACATGATGAAAGGGTGAAATATATTGTGCGCCTGAGTTAACAATTATGGAATGTGTCTGAGACGAAACTAAATCACCTGCATGTAAATTATGTTTATTTACAAGGATAAGCTTATATGTGGATTTATAGTGAGTTCTGTAAGACTTTTGAGGTGAAAATTTCTGTGTGAGGACCAACTTACCCTGAAGGTCAGAGGAGGCCTCCTGTTTTCCAAGTCCATTGCACTTGGTCTTGTCACAAGCACACAACAGAAGACAGCCTGTGTGCATAAATGCCCATTCCCTTCCTATGTTTATTCACAATCAGCATTGAAGAGATTCCTCTGAGCCTTCTTTTCTCCAGGCTAAATTCCAGCCCTCTCAGCCTTTCCTCACATGGAAGATGTGTTTCTGTTCCTTTGTCATCTCAGTGGTTCTTCACTGGATGCACTCCAGTATGTCTGTGTTTTTCTCATACTGAGGAGCCAGAACTGCACACAGTTCTCCAGGTGTGGCCTCATCCATGCTGAGTTCAAAGGATCACCCACCTCCACCTGCTGGCAACAACTCCAAGGCAGCACATGATGCCATCAGCCTCCTCGGCCACAAGGGCACACCTAAGGCTGTGTGGCATGAGGCACCAGGGGGATTGAAATACTCAAGGCAGTTAGCATAACTCAAGGGTTAGCATAAATAACCTCCTCAAATGTTAAAACTCACAGCAAAAATACCTAGCTTGAATCTTAGGCCTACTGAAAATGGAGCAAAGAGAGGCAAAGCATTGCCTAGTAGAGCTATGAATAATAACAAGCATCCACACCATGCCTGCTTTAAATTTATTCAAATCAGCTTCTAAGGTCCTGGGCTGGGTTGTATTTGGTTTTGTCAGAATCATTAGCAGACAAATGCAGACCATTACAGGAAAAGGACTCTATTCTGTCTGTGTGCTCTGCATGTCAGAGCTGTGGAGTGCTTTTCTCTTTTTTAGCCTGCAGACCTTTCTCGTGTTTGAGTAGATAAATGTAAATTGGAGATTGAGCAAATGGTGTTAGATATTTTAATGCAGGCAGATATGGTTGCTGCCGGATAAGAGATTATGCTTCTATTATGTTCTAAATTTGAATAACTTGGTACAGCAGAATTCCTTTAGAGTTCTTAGCAAAAATAAAATCAGGAGGAAGCTTGAGCTGCTTGGAGCTTATGACCAACAATTTATCGTGGAAGTCAGATAAAGCCCACAGAGAATTCCCTTTATTTTATATTATTTTTTGAAACATGAAAATTTATTAAATTGCCCTTTTGGTCTCCTGACTGCTGGGAAAAAGACCCGCCCTGTGGCAGCCCACACTGTGCAAGATTTATGTACCTTCTGAACTTTAAGTGTATAAAAACACCCTCCTACATGCTTGAAGATAAACAAACAAATGATACATCATACTCAGGTAGCTGAGCTAGACCTCTGCAATGCATCTCAGATGCTTACACTGGTGCCAAGCACACTGGGAAGCTCATAATGAGCTAATTTATCTGATTTCTTATCCCAGCTAAGCTCAGCACTCCTTAGACTAAATTACATTTGTTGCTTAAAGCCAGCTCAAGTATGGATGGCTCAGGCATGTTTTTGACAGAGCAGTGGATGGTACAGATATGGTATTTTAGCAGCCTTTGGAGATATTTCATTGAAAAATCATCTTTAGATGAATTTTTGCTTAAGCAGCTGTTTCATGGACTCTCCTCTAAGTCCTTTTCAGTGGCAGCAGCGCTTCCCGGGGTTGATCAGCTGGCAATGGGATACTGCACAGTACAATGCTATACTGACTCCCTGGTCCCCCCTGATTCCTGGGCCTGGGATGTTCCTGCTCCATGTCCTCCCCAAGCCCTGCCCCTCACTGGGGGGATAGCACCAGCCCTGGCCATGGGATCCAGCTCTGACCTCTCAAAGGGAAGCCCCACTGTCCCCAGCTTCTGCTCTGCAGGGATGTCACTGTGTCATGGCAGTTTTTAAAATTATCACTTTAAATCACACTTGGCAAGTTTTGCAGAATTGGTAGGTTTACCAAAAAACCCAGCCTTTCAAGTTTCAAAATGGTTCCACAAGTGTATAAGTATTGTCTTTACATAACACTGCCTTCTGGCATATAAATTTACAGAATCACAGAATCACAGAAGTTCAAGACTGGAAGAAACCTATAAGATCATCAAGTCCAGTCGATGTTCTAACTGTTCAACTAGATCATGGCAGCAAGTGCCACATCCAGTCTTTTTTTGAATTCTTCAAGGGATGATGACTCCACCACCTCACTGGGTAAATGATTCCAGTATCTGACCACTCTTTCTGTGAAATATTTCCTTCTTAATTCTAACTTACATCTCGCTTGATGCAGCTTGAGACTGTGTCCTCTTGTCCTGTCTGTTGTTGCCTAGAGAAAGAGGCCGACTCCCAGCTCCCCACAGCCACCCTTCAGGAAGTTGTAGAGAGCGATGAGGTCACCCCTGAGTCTCCTTTTCTCCAGGCTGAACAACCCCAGCTCCCTCAGTCGCTCTTCGTATGGCTTGTGTTCCAAGCCCCTTATTAGTCTCGTTGCCCTCCTCTGTACACGCTCAAGTAACTCGATGTCCCTCCTAAAGTGAGGGGCCCAGAACTGGATACAGTACTCCAAGTGAGGCCTCACCAGTGCCGAGTACAGGGGAAGAATGACAGAATGACCTCTCTGTATCTGCTGGCCATTCCATTTCTGATACTGGCCAGGATGGCATTGGCCCTCTTGGCTACCTGGGCACACTGCTGGCTCATATTTAATCGACTGTCAACCAGCACCCCCAGGTCCCTTTCCACCTGGGCACTATCCAGCCACTCCATCCCCAGCTTGTATCGGTACAGGGGGTTATTGTGGCCGAAGTGCAATACTCGGCACTTGGACTTATTGAAGTTCATCCCGTTTGATTCTGCCCATGCGTCTAACCTTTCCAAGTCTCTCTGGAGAGCCCTACACCCCTCTGGCAGATCTACACTCTTTCCCAATTTAGTGTCATCAGCGAATTTACTAATAAAAGACTCTAAGCCCTCATCCATATCGTCAATAAATATGTTGAACAAAACTGGCCCCAACACAGACCCCTGAGGGACACACACATTTAATGTCCCTTATGCATTTTTTCAGGAATTTTTTAGCCCTCTTGATTTGTATTTATTATATAAGAATTCATTTTATCTGTGCTGCCCAGAGAAAATCTGAAATATAATAAACTGATTGACAAAATGAGTTGAAGATTATGTATATGTTCCCATGAGCAAGAATGTTACTTTTTTGAGCAGTCAAAATCTATTTTGAAGATTCAAAGAAATGTTCTGGAAAAGTACAAGACCAGCAGAATAATTTATATAATGTAGAAAACTCTGGACAGGCCCTAAAAATAACAGATAAAGAACTATAGATACCTTGCTCTTAATCACTGACTGCTCAAAGCAAAATGTCTAAAAATTATTCTACAGTTAACAGTCTGTATAAAGATATTTCAATTAGGTAAGGCAAAAAATTTCAGGCTATGTTTCATTGTTGATAAGAACAAAAGCCAAATTGTCATGGTACACAGGATTTTTGGTTTTATTTTGTTATAAATTCTGGCCTAAAATTTAATTTGTTTTATTCGATAGCTATATGACTTTTATTGTAAAGACACTGATTCTATGCATGGATATTTCTGTTATTTTGTTCTTTTAAAAATCTATTTAATTGCTGAAAATACATGTATATACTGAGAAAAGTATTCTTCTTTTCACAGACAGGAGTTCAAAAGTATGTGAATCACTCAACCTGGACTTACATAAGTAAACACTTGACTTACTGTCGTGAAAATAAGAGGGGAGTTGACTCCATTTATCCAAAGAATTACAGTGCTATAATAACATAATGCCACTTAGTGTATATGCTGAAGAATACCATTTATTTAAACCTGCTACCAAGAGATTTTTTCATTCCCTTTACTGTACATATGAGAGACAGTCCATAGACTCTTCTTGCTTTGTATTTATTGTAATGCATATAAAGCTTTACTAAATTTTTATGAGCACACTTTACCAAGATTTTTATGGGTATTGTAATGAATACCAAACAAGTAGAAACAAACCGGAATTACAGACTTTGTAGGAATTAAGACACTAAACCTACCTTTCACAAATATCCCATTGGTAGAATTTCTAAAAGCAGTTCTTGGAATAAGGTACCCAGCTGCTATTGATTTTTCATTAGACACGTAATGGATGTAGTGCTATAGAATGTTGTTTCTGTCTTTTATTAAAAAATAAATCTGAGTACAGCACAATGCAGTGACTTTCCTAACTTAGATCCATGCAAAAGTATTGGTTGAAGAGAAATCACAGCTAATGTTCTTCCAAAAACTAAAAAAGCACAGCACACCATTTGCATCCCTACCTTTCACATAGTGTTTTTAGTTAGTGGTTTAAATACACATTATGTTCTTCATTGGTCAAAACTAAAAAATATTTAGGAACTTTTGGCATGGTGACAAGTATATTTAGGAACTCTTGGCAGGGTGATAAGTGTGTGAAGAATTTACAACTTTCCAGGCTGATTTCTGATTTTCAAGAGAAAATATTGTCATATAGTTAAGTTTGTTCTTAGTGTCACTTTTCAACTTCTACATTTCACAAGATTCTGTAATTTAAGCAGCACATATATGTCTGCTCAGAAAAAAAAACAAAAAAACAACAAAAAAAAAAAAAAAAAAAAAAAACCTCAAAAAAATCCCATGGAAAAAGCGAACTCCAACAGTGCATCATGGACCTAATCTAAAATGCAGCATCTTGCAAACTCTCCAGGACTGCAGCTAAGACAGAAAATGACTTGTGCAGATATATTAGAACCAATTTGCATTTTTGAGCATAACTTCTGTAACATGGGCATGCAACTTGATACAGAAATCAGTACAAGTGCACTGGAATCTTTCTGTGTACTCTGTGGTGACGTGTCCTGCCAGCACCCCTCAAGCAAGAGGACTGAGAACTAGCTCAGGTGGATTCTGCATCCAGGAGCAATGCCAGCCTCTCTAAGATGCTCTCCCTGGCTTTTCTTACCCACAGACTCAGTGACCTCTGAGCCTAAGTTTTTATGCAGACCCAAATCATTAACTATCATGTTGTGTAGCTGTTTTGCACTACAGAAAGATCGAAAGGCTCAGACAAGGAAGAGGCATTTAATCCACATAATAACCTTTGTAATTCTCCCAGTGTGGTTTCTGCACGGCATTATTAATTATTTCTGAAGACAGATTTGCCCTGAATGTTCATGTAAGGGTAAACCTTATGTGATTGCCATTTCCAAGTCTCCTAATTCCTAAACCAGTTTTTAATTGAAACCATAGAAGAAGAAATTGCATATCACATTATGACCAATCTTACCTATACCAGACATTTGTGCCAAACAAGTCAGAAGCTATCACAGGCAAAGGCATGATAAGGGCTAGAATCAATAATCAAGCAAATATGAGCTCCTCTGCTTAGCTAGAGCTTCTGTCTTGATCATGGCAATACAGGGAGCGTGGCAGAATTAATCACTGCACTTTAAATTTTCACTTTAGCATGCTGTGCACAAATAAACACATCAGGGTTCCTGAGGCTGTGCTGTTTTAGTGTTCTTGATGTTTTCTGTGTAGAAACATGGAGAAGGAGATGTCACAGTGCTCTGTGCTGCTTCTGCCAGGAAGAGGATCCCCTCCTCCCAGGGACTCAGCTCCTCAGATGCAACTTGAGCAGTGGCTCCTCCGGTTTCACAGCCCCCACTGTGCCCTTGTTGTGATACAGTGCTCTCCCACTGAGACAAAAACAGATATTTGAAAGATTTGCCCAATTTCTGAAGTTACATAAGCCATAAATTTCAAATAAACCTAGGAGCCTGGTGGCATTCATTTGGAGAAAGCTTTCCACACTCAGGCCAAGGGTGAATCCCTGTTCTGCTTGTCTTTTCAGACTGGAAGCAAAGAACACTGCTGCCTTTCTGCAGATTTAAAGTCAATTTGTCAGTTCTCATTGCTGTTTTCCAGCTCCACATGAGGAATGGAGACACTGAGAGAAATCAAGCCAGATTTATGACTAAAACTTACAGATATCATTTAGGGGTGAAATTTTGAATAACATCTCTATGCTAGCAAAAAGCCTTCCCAAGGAAAAAAACTGCATGAAAACCTTTTACTTCTCTCCTTCACAATAGAACTGCATCCATAATAGAGTGCTTGCCAGCATTAGCTGTACTGAGAGATATATCTATTCCAGTAAACCTTTTACTAGTGTAGGCTAGACATCAATTTCACTCTGCTGAAGCTCAGGAAATCAATGACCACCTGCAAAGACAGGCACTGGAAATAATCACTGAGAATTATGTTAAATCCTCCTGGAGTTATGAGATTATGGAAGAAGCTCAGTCTACATTAAAATATGCATATACTCCAGCTCTTGTGGTTGCAGAAAGATGGCAAAAAGTACCTGGCTAGCAAAAGGAAAGGAGCAGATCTTAAAATGTTATGAAAAAGCAAGACTGAAGGTTGGTTCTGTGTTCAATTCTTTCTGTTACCTTAGTGAGAGACTGACATAATGTTCCAAACAAGAGGTTATGAGGCTGGGATATAACCACGACCCTGACTCTCAGTTCCTAAGCCTCATCTGGTGTGCAGATATTACTGAACTACACCAATGCCAGCTCCATCTTTTGCCTCTCCAAAACTGATATTCTTGCAGAGAGAAAAAGTATTATTATATACAGATGATATGTCAGCATAAGTGTGTCTGCATGTCTGCCTGAGACAGGTGAGTGTGCTGCTGCTCCAGATGCAACTGGGACTTAGAACAAAGATCTATTCCCAGCACATGCAGGCACACAAAGCAAGCACATACACTCTATACATACATGTACACAAATGTCTTCATGCAGATAGATAGATGTGATTATAAAATTACAGAATTGTTTAGACTAGAAAAGACCTTTAAGATCATTAAGTCCAAATGTAAATCCATCACTGCCAAGTCTACCACTAAACCATGTCCTGAAATGCCATATCCACATGTCTTTTAAATCCCTCCAGATATGGAGACTTCTCCATTGCCCTTTGCAGCCTGTCCCAATATTCAAACTTCTTGAAAAAAAATATTCCCAATATCCAATGTAACCCTCTCCTGGTGTAGTTTGAGACACACATGGACATCATATACACAGATAAACACATGCACAAATGTGGCAAGGCACACGGGAGACACACACTCCCAGCACCCATCAAACCAAGATGACAGCAACAGCTCATCCTGCTTCCTTCTCTGGCTGGGCACAATGGAAGTCCAGAACTGAAAACATACACATACACCTACGTGCCACAGATAAGCAGGATCCCTCAAGCAGCTGGACTCAGACACTCTGTCCAGTCTCCACAGCTGCTGGCATAGAAGGCTCCAAGGCTGTACCTCCTCTCCAGTTGCTGGCACAGACAGAACCACCCAGGATTTCTCAGCTCCCACAGCTGACACCTTGTGCTCTCACCCCTGGAGATACACAGGCACTGTCACACCCTGCACAGTCCCATAGAGGCTCACTCCAGCCCCCCAGGCTACTCAGGGGCTGGTGAACCTTGATCTTCACTAGATCCTTCCATTTCCTGGCACAATGGGCACATGGGGTGTCCACCTTGTGCTCTGGCTCTAGCTGCTGCAGTGAGACCCTCATGCACACAGAGCAGGGAGTTGTCACTTGTAGAGGAGGCTGAAGGGAATGTAACAAGGCTGCTCCCTTCCCTGACAGAGCACTGCCAGACAAGCACACTCACCAGGAAATTATTTACATGTGTCTGATCTTTGTCATCCCCTTACTCCTCTTTTCCAACTTTCATTCCTCCCAAAATCACCTAAATCCTTGTCTTGTTCTGCCTTTGGTTCCTCCCCTCAATCTTGCATAACAGGAATGACCCAGAGCCAGCTTTTTTCTGCATCCTATAAAAAATCCCACCCCTAGAAAGTAACCCCCATAATGCAAAAGTGACCTGTGGTGATGGTTTTGGTGTTTTGGTACTGGGATGGATAGCTCTGCTAGGATGAGCGTGAGTAGAGTCTAGACAGGATGGTTGTTACTTGGAGTCTCTAATTTGGGTTCCTGACTGCCATTGTGCTTTTTGTGCTCTTCTGGGCTTGTGCAGATGGGTATTTGAGGGGCTAATGGCCACTGGGATGGGTCTGGAAGTAGCCTGGCAGAGCACTGCTGGGGTCCCCCTCTAGCCATTATCTCTCTGAAGTCATTTGTGAGTGTGTATATGAGCTTTATCACATAACTTAGCAGGATGCATATAGCACATAAGAATACACTGTATTTAGATTGGAAGAGCAATGATCAAAAGAGACCTTGATTGCAATTGTACTATCTCTTGTGACACATGGCCTCCCATGTTTCTATTCAAAACCCCATGATTTTAATACTTAGTGATACTTTTATGCACTTGGATTTCACACGTTTTGAAAGAAAGACTATTTAGAGATAATTTTAAGTATCTAGAGAGTGCAAAAATAGCCAGTAATGACAGTAATGAGTATAACAGAAGGTAATGAGGAGTTCTGAGAGACTAGTGAAGGGCACAGGGCCTGATCTTTGCCCCTCTCATAAGTGTGAGAGAAGGCTAGGGCAGCTGAGCCTCAGCAACAGCTTCAATAGTCAACCAGTTTGGAGGATTTTAGGATGAATTTCATTACAAGATTGCAACACTAATGAATTACCAAAATAGTACCATCGCCTTCTGCCCAGTGAATATTTAAGAAATTTTCTGACAAATTACAAATTCTAGTCATGGTATGAACAAAAAATATCGTGACATATTTGAAGTTTCTTCCAGACTGTGCATACAGTCTGTTTACAGCATCTTTTTCTCATGAACTTGATGCAATGGAAAAATACTGAGCTTAGTAACATGTTCAACTACCCTCACTGGACAATAATTATACTACTGGGATTTTTGAAGGAAAACGGAACCAATTCTATTTTAACTTTTGTAGGTGACTAGAATTGCTAGAATGGAAAATTACCAGGCACAAAAGAGGGATGCTAAGGGTTTGAAGATGGAGAGGAGGTATAAACTAGGGAAAACTTCACAAAGTCATACAAGTGTTGAGTAGGAGAGAAAAAAAAATTATGAACAGACTTTAGATGCGAGAAGACATCCATAGAAGTTTTGATTCCTGCTCAATAAGGTGGATTAATCTCTAGAAGGAAATTATATGCAGGGTTTATTATTGTTTGTGTTTATATGTTCTTGAAATAATGTCGGTGATTTCAAAATCTGAGGAGAATTGTTGGTTAAGAAAGGGTAATTTTTGCTACCGCATCCTGAATATGTTGATTTTTTTTCATGGTAAGGTGAATAATCACCCCCTAAAGGAATCAACTGACTCCAGATTTCAGTGCAAATAGATCATGTGTGCTTTGGAAAGAATAATAGGTAATTCTGAGCACACCAAGTCTGGCTGGTGAGGATGTGGGGCAAATATAACAAATAAATATGAGCACAAGAATCAGAGCAACAGCATCCCCCACTTTGTAGTTTTTATGTTTTTATTGCTTTCCTTTTCTGAGCAAGAGGTAAAAGGTGTGAATTTCCTGAAGCAGCCTTATCTTTCTTCTGGGGAAACACAGAGCAGGCTGTGCCTGCAGGTCTCCTGTGTCCCTGCTCCCCTGCTCCGGCACGGGCCCTGGCTCTGTCACTGACACCAGCCCTGCCCTGCTCAGACACTGCTCAGTGACAGTGCTGCCTCTGCTGTGGCGCTCCCAGCTCTGACTCCTTCCTGAGGCACACCTGCTGTTCTGCTTACCAAGAACAAGCTCTTTCCTGGTACGCTTATATAAGAGAACTAAACAGGACCAGGGCACACAATGAACACTGGCACCACTGAGTTGTCCAGAGTGTTCAATTCTTAGCCTGGTTCACCACACAGTTTCACTGACTCAGGTTGCTGTGTGATTGCAGACACAATTTGGTCATGCATGAAGCACGGATCGTTTCCATCAGCCTATTTGGAGGGGTTAGTTTACGGAAGTAAGAGGGTGCTGACCATGCATGTGTAATCCATGCAGCACCTATTGTCCTTAGGAACAGAGAGATGTTCCTAGCTTGTTTTTTTTCCAAATATATTTTCCTAGTTTCTTTTGCCCATTAGGAAGAGATTGATTTCAGTGGCAACAGTCAGATGCTTAAAGGGAGACTTACATATGACATGAAGAAAATTTGTTTTAGGGTAACACTCATTAGGTAGTGAGTGACCTAAGAGGTTTGTGGAAGCTGTGTAAGTGGTGCATTTAGGAAGCAAGTTTGTGAAAAGTTGTCATGGTTTGACACTGGCACAATGCCAGGGACCCATGAGAATCACTTCCTCATCCTCCCCTGCCACAGATGGGTAGAGGAGTGAAAAAAAAATGAAGGCTTCATGAGTGACATAAAGACTGGGAGAAAACACTTCAAGAGCAAAACAGGCTCAACTTAAGATTGCAAAATTAATTTATTGCTAACAGAGTCAGAGGATAATGAGAAGTAAAATAGGTCCTTAAAACACCTTTTTTTCCCCCCAGCCTCTCCCTCCTTCCCACCAACAGTGCAGGGAGACAGGGTGGGGAGGTTTTCATCAGTTTGTCACTGAGATGTTCTTCAACTGCTCCAGGAGAGGAGTCCTTTCGCTGCGAGGCCGTGGGGTCCCTCCCACGGGAGACATCTGTATACGAACTTCTCCAGTGTGGGTCCATCCTCAAGAGCAGCAGCCCTTCCCCGCCTGCTGCAGTGTGAGCCCCTCCCACGGGCAGACACTCCTCCCAAGCTTCTGCGGCACGGGTGCAGTCCTCCAAGCACAGGCTGCTCCGGCCTGGAAGCAGGGCCCCCACTCTCCACTGCGTCTCCCACTGGATCACAGCCTCCTCCAGGCCTCCACCCGCTCCGTTGGGCACCTCCCCCAGGGGCTGTGGGTGGGTCTCTGAATTCCTCATGGACCCATGGGTTGCAGGGGAACAGCTGCTTTACCATGGTCACACCACAGCCTGCAGGGGAATCTTGGCTCTGGTGCCTGGAGCACCTCCTCCCCCTCCTTCTGCACTGACCTTGGTGTCACCATGTTATTTCCTTCACATATTGTCACCTCCTTTTCTTCTCTGACTAGCAAGACGAACTGAGCTCTGGGTTTGTTTTGATTTTTTTCTTAAATGTGTCATCACAGAGGCATTACCAGCCTCTCTCATGGGCCCAGTTTTGGCCAGCATCAGGTCCATCTTCAGAGCCATCAAGAATTGGCTCTGCTGGACATGGTGGAAGCTTCCAGCAGCTTCTCACAGCAGCCATCTCTGTGGCCCTGCTGGTGACAAAAACCAGGCTGTGCAAAACCAGTACAGAAGTACTGGAGTATTTATCCTACCTCAGCTAGATGCAGTACACTGGTAGAGGCTGTCCAGAGAAGTTGTGGCTGTCCCATCCCTGGAGATGCTCAAGGCAAGAAAGGAAGATGTCCCTGCCCACGGCAGAGGGGTCAGAACTAAATGATCTTTAAGGTCTCTTCCAAACTAGACCATTCTATGATTGTTTCATTATGCAACTATTTAAAAACTTATCTTCTTAAGGATTATAACTTGTTTTGATACCCCTATGAATAGGTAGATGACATAGAGAACAGAAAGAAAAATGGAAGAAGAGGAAACATAGAAAACAAAAAATATACTTGTGAGTTAAGGCAAAAAAAAGGCATCTTTGAGAAATAAGAAACAGGCACAACTCAAGAAACATATCACCATAGTCTTATTAAGAGAGGGAAACCCAGAATGTGGGAGGACAGGGATATTTGTGTGGAAAAATCTAGGGATGGAAAACTGCTAACTTAAATGTATAAATTCATCCCAATAGCTGAGCATGGTCTGTTGATTAAGGGTTAATGAAGAACATTTTGCAAGCAGCATTGCAGTAATTCTATTTAAAGCACTCACTTTTTCTTCTGTCTGTTCTGTCGCCTACTGAAAATTGCACAACTCTGTTCTCCAACACGATTATGAAAAAAGCAATCAACTCAATTGTCTGGGGTGTAATGATGCTGACTACCTCCTTCCAGCATTCACAGAGAGAAAGAGAGAATAAGATAAATAACCTGAGACAAAAACACAAATCATTAGAATTTTTAATAAGCCTTCACCAACAGAAGGCTGAATACTGTTAGTTATATCTGCCAACTACTGCTCATGGTCCAGTGGACAGCACACTGAACAGAGATCTCAGAGATTTCTGCTCTTCCAACCCTGTAGTCTTCCTTCATAACAGTTTATATGGGCCACGTGAGCTTCAGCTTTGAGTAGTACAATGGAGATCATTAAGTAACATATAAATAGTGCTGGAGGTGCAGTATTGTGGGGGAAAAAAATTACTCCAAAACTGAGAGCCAACTTTCTCTGTTTTTGTTCAGATAGGAACGGTGACCTTCCCAAATGAAGTGTTATGACCTCATGTAAGACATGGGGTCATGAGCTTGAGGGAAATTCAATTGCAGACGTGGGGTTGTAAGTCTAGAAATAGAAGCAGACAAGTATTTCTGGCAAGAGATTGCAGGAAACTGAACTAGAACTTATTACCATCACAACTGCAACTAGAACTTTCAATGTACACAAAGGCACTGAGAAAATCTCCAGGCAACCATAGTTTAAAAGTCTTTTAATGCCTCTTTTTATGACCCATTCTTAGTTTCAGTTCTCTGATCTCTCCAATTAGATTTTTTCTATTTTTTTTTTTTCCCCTCTAGGCAAACCAGAACCAGTACTCTTTATCCTGTGCTGGAGATATAAAAAAAGTTCAATCTGCCACAGACAAACTATGAAAGATTTCTTAGATACTAGGAAAAATACCAAATGGCAAAAGGTAGAAAAATTACCACAATCTAAATCAAAGGCATCAGCAGACCTGGAGTAATGTATAAACATAAGTCTTGCACTACAACAAAGAATTTAAACCCTTACCACTCTAACTATACTATGTTTAAAGACATCCTTTTAATGTTTGACTAGATGATACACACACTTCGACCCATCTCATCTTACTTTCTACTTATGGGCTTTACAACATAAAGCACATGCTGAATTCATGATCAGTCTGTCTTGTAGGTGTAGACAACAGAAAAGTCTAAATGGCCTTTCTCTTATTTTCTTATTTCTCCTTTCACAGAATAATTCTCAGTAGTCAGTTTTTTGGTATTATAGCTGATTGTAGTTCTTTTGGAAAAAAAAAATCTCGGTAACTTGCTATGTCAAGAGAAGGTGGGAACAGAGAAGCCTGTCTGGGTAAGGTCAGTGTTGTGCCTGTCTCCAGCAGTGGCAAAAGGAGGAAAAACACATGAACCTGGATACTGTTTGCATCCATTCCCTTTGTACTCACCGACTGAACTCACATTAATTTGTTTCTCACTTGTTCTTTTTTGGGAAACACACTGTGTTTGTCACAGTGTCCTGTTTGGACACTGATACTGTCCACTACTACTATTTCCCTCTGACAATGAGTTCTAAAAGTTTGCAACTGTCCAGTGTGTAGGTTTTCCTTTTTGACCTTGAAACATTGAACTGCAGATTTCTGTATATGTGATTAAAGTCATGACCTGTTTTTATTTCTAGCCGATGCATCTGTGATCTCTTACCCATGGTCAGACTTAAAAATGTCTTTCTGTACAGACACATTGTCTGTCTGGTTTTTGGATGAGGTTATGGCATGCAGCTCCAACTCTTTGTGGGAGCACAAATTAAAGGGTAAAGGACAGTGTTGAAGAAAATTATAAGCTCCATCTGTCCCTTAAGAAAACGGAGGAGAAACAGCACATTTACTTATCTGGGACAATTTCTCATGACTGATTCAGAGCAATTCATTTCAATTACTCTGATCATCAGATAAATAGCACATCTGGTAGTGTCTGCAAAATAATCATTAACAGGTGTGAATTGGTGTCTGCAAGCATATATTTCCTACTGTGTGGCCCTTTGTTCACTTTAGGACACTTCTTAATTAGAGACAAGCCTGAAACACAAGCCTTTAGATGTAGATCTGTTCTTTGAACACCCCCAAGATCAGCACTTTCTACATCAGGTTGTTATTTAGAGAAAACATCCCTGGGGAAAAAAAAAGAAAAGTCAGTTTCATGGTTCTGAGCAAGTATTCATTGACCAGGTCTGGCTCATTGGCATTTTCTTTGATTTTAGCTTCTGTTTACAGCAGTAATGGCACATATGTTTGTATGATGCTTACAGCCCATGATACTTATAATCAAAACAACATCCGTTTTTATTGTCAAGAGCATGTAAGTAAAAGTTTCCACTACAAATGTAGAAACTTCTACTTTAATTGTTGCTGGTTGATGGTTGTCTTCATAGGTATTTAGAAAATGGCACCAATAGGCTTTAGTCTATCTAAAACGGGGGAAAAAAGAGAGAACAGAATTGGGATGTAATAGCATGTGACCTGATAAAAGCAGCTACCATGCCAGGAAATGTAAATGTAGAACAAAGAGTCATAGAATTGTTTCAATTGAAAAAGATCTTTGAGATTGTAAAGATCAACTGTTAAGCTGAAGATGGAGGATATTTGTCCATTTCAGTCCCAAACTTTATCTGAACCACAATTAAATTCTACATCTTGATTTTAGAGTTGTATCTCAAGAACATATAGTCATACACCTGTATGTAGCCATATACCAAACCTGTGTGGCTAACTTGGCTAACCTGCTTTGAACATGATTATATACATTCTTTTGAATTAGACTGTTTAAATAAATCTTTAAAAAAATATAAGCCACTAGAATATGCAGGCTTCTGATCTTCTCTTTATGAAGATTTAAGTTTTAATGTGACCTGAAAATATAGTTTGCATTAGAACTTGCGAGTTAAGAGGGTGAAGGGGCCAAAAAGATTTATATAAATATTATACTATATCCCTGTTTACAAGGCTTGCACTGCAATGTACCACCTCTGCCTGAAGTGCAAGATGATGGTACCACCCTTCCCTTTGAGTAATGGTGGGTGTCCTTTTGGCAAGAGACAGCTGGTTGAGAACCAATATATGTTACAAATAATTTCAGCACAACCAGCAAGGATTTCACCTTATTCTGCTATTTAACTCTTTTGTAATTCCTTTCAGACAAGGTGAAGCAAACTCAGAATTTGAAATTCAGCAAATGTTAATTGATTATTGCTGTTTCTAGTGGTTTTTGATAGGTTTTTTGTTTGTTTGTTTGTTTTTGTTTGGTTGGGTTTTGTTACTCGAGAAATGTACACGGAAACCCTAAAAGGGCAAGAAAAATTCATAGGTCAATATTTAGGGAGAGGACTAAACTGTACAAATAGAATCAAGCATGTATGGAAACATTTTTGCTTGTAGAGCAGGTTAAGTAATGGACTTTTAAAGCCTGAGAGGAATATCCTAAGATCACCCAGTAGCTAAACACGTGGCATGTGTAACCCTCTGTAGGCTTTTTCTGGTCAATTAGGCATACATTAAGTCAGGAAACTATAAGGTAAAAGACACAACAAGAAATCAAGAGACCACGCAACTCTAAAGATCAAAGCAGTGAAATTAAATGTAAGAAACCAAAGACTGAAAAGCAACTAAAACTTAGTAGAGATCATTTTTATCCAATAAAAACAATGTTATCCTATTAACAAGGGTAGCTATCCACTAGTCAAACTACTTAAAAACTCAGTTTACTCATGAAAAATACCAGAAAACATGCCAGACCTTGAGATCTGATTCTTTCTACTGTTAAGTTTTTAGTATAATATCTGGCCAACTAGAATCTTCTCCAAAAATTTTCAGTCACGGTTCAGGAGTTAGCACAGACAAAGGATATTTCTCAGTAAGTGGTTTGAATAGGTCAACTCTGTTTTAGAAAGTCTGAATGTATACAGACCTGTCTATTTGAAAACAGGGCCAGAAAATAAATGCTTGCACATTTTGTTTATGACATAGATGTAGCCACAAGCTACTTAAACTTCATGCTGATCATAACGCAGAGAGTGCTGCTGATGCAAGCAGGAATGCTGGCAGAGTTCTGGGCTATCAGACAATCATGATCATATTTGCTCAACCAGGCAAAATGAGTACAAAACTGCTATTTTTATTTGGGGCATTTTACACTCACTTTACACTGCTGTGTCTGCTCAATTTCCAGGAAAATTGGAACGGTGTCTTATGATCCAATGATGTGGAGCAAAACCAAACTGAAGATAGAAGAATGCTAGAGAAAAGATCCTTTACTATTATTATTATTATTATTATTATTATTATTATTATTATTATTATTATTATTACATCATGGGTTTCAAGTCTTTCTTATTGGAACATTCTGGACATAGACCCAAGTGCACTTGTTCAACTAAAGGAGCTGAAAGCTATTGTGCTGCAAAAGAAGACCACAGAAGCTTCATTACTGCGCATATGCCAAGTCCCAGCAAGACAGTAGCAGTATACAAAATTATAGATTTTTATGAAATTCAGAGCAAGGAAGACCAAAACATGGTTTTCAGTGAAGTTAAAAGAGGTAAGAATTTTTAATGCTGTCAAATAAACCCATATCAATTTAGTGAAAGAACACACACACACACCAAAAAAAAAAAAAGACTTTTTTTTCATTCTGATTTTAAGCATAGCCAGCTTAAGTGTTTTGCAGATTTAACAGAGTGATGAATTCAGAGCACAGTGATAGAAATTTCTTCTTCCTAAAGAGAAAACTTACTTAGAAGAATACCAGAATAACACAGAAAACAGAGCTCCATGTGATAAATTGAAGAATTCTCTGGCATGCAAAGACTAAAGATGCAATTCCTGTGCAGTGAAAAGCTTTTTCCTGGGGTTCTAAATTCTGCCCTTGATTATCTGCAGAATGAAATAGAAAGTGTGTATAAGGCAGAGCACATCGTGCACTGGAAGGAGAAGAGTTAGTAATGGGTGGGAAACTACATGATCTAATCTGCAGACTGCACATTTTCAAATGCCACAGTCTCAATTATGTTGAATTCAAAGCAAAATTGAAACTGTCCCTGGTCCTGCAAATCTCATCCTATCAGCCTCTATCTGGATTTGCTTGAGGGACCTTCTAAATAAATAATAATAATAAATAAAAGAGTTGGGTTAAGTTATATATATATTTTTAAAACAGCTATCGTTATTTTGAAGTGAAATGGGGGCTTATGGCACAGACACTCTTTTGTTAAAGTTAATGTACCTTGAAATCTTTCGACTCAGCACAGCAGACTGTCAAGGGTGCTTAAAAAAATAGTCCAATATTCTGCAAAGCTCTTTCTGCAAGAGGGGTCTTGTGTGAAATGATAACAGCCACAACCCCAATATTGTTTACAGAAATACAGCTTTTCACTGCAGAGGCATCACAATGAAACTTGAGAGGAAAAGGAATATAAAATGAGACAAAGAATTTAGTTCATGATTTTTGGAAGGTAATAAACCTTCAAAATTTTGTCTGCATATTACACTTTTTCCTGAGTTCATCCAAATAGAGGTCATAGCATCATGAGTTCCTAAAGTCACCTTCTCCCTGTATAAAAATAATGAGACTTTCACTACATGGAGATAGATCCTGTCCCTGGGATTTTGTACCCTCAAATGTAGGGCTGCCCACCTTCAAACCTCTTGTGCTTTGTTTCCTTGAACTACCCTCAGTAGCTCAGGAGTGTACTTCTGGAAAGCAGGATATTCATATCTGGGCACCCTTATGTAGCTCCTGGAGTGTTGCAGGTCTTGCACATTACAACTCCTTGCTCAGTGTGGTGGTGTGGGAGCAACAAATACAGATGCGCTGTTTTCTTTTCAAGCATTAAAATAGAAGTATAACAAACTGCTTGGGGAACCGCAGAGATGGAAGTAAACTAAATGTACATGAGTTTCTTAAAGTGTCTCTCAACGAATTCCATGTTGTGTTTGTGCTTAGTGCCTGGTTCTTGAATCCAGGGAGGGAGTGTGTGGTCATCTATAGATTTTATGGTCCAGAAAAAAGATATTGACAGAATATTAAGTACTGAAAAGTTGGTTTATGAATTTGCTCTCCATAAACCTAACTGCTTACATTCTACCTACATGTTGTCCAGAGCTGGAAAACAGATGCTCTGAATGTTATCCTTCATCTCTTTATGCTTCAATTTTCTCTACAGTAGTTGTGATAAAAACAGTGTTGGGAGGGAAAGCATATAATACATTCTAGTCACTTAGCTGCTGTGAAAATGGAGCACACAGTACAGATTTGTGCATGTATTAAAACATAAAATTATAAAACTATGAGGAAACTTAGGTTTTCAATCTTACTGCAATTATGTTCATATTAAACTACGATCCGGAAACAAAAATACTGAATGCAATTTATTAAGTGGTCTGCAGACACCACTGAAAAGTATGCTACATAAAAACACATATACTGTTTGTAGGAGACAACACAAAGATAAACAAAAGCTCAGAAGAAAAGGGAAAAAAAGCATTACTGATATACAACAATCTTAGTATTATTTTCAGCTTATTTACACCAAGTATTTTTATAAGCATAATGTCAAAAGATAGATTTGGAGATGAGACTTGAAGGAAAGCAATGATGTTACTTTGGAGTGTTTCTTCCAAGCGTGAACAACATGAAAGTAACTGCTTGAGAATGAATCAAGTGGGTGATGAAGGGTATTATCAGTAGCTGATTAGAAGCAGGAGACAATCTCTTGTTTCTGAAGGAGAGATAAAGTGGGATTAGGTTATGAACATAAAACAAATAACATAAATTTGATAGTGAAGAGAAGTCACAAGCAAACTGTAAAGAGAGCAGCACATGATCAAAGGATAGGGAAATGCACATACACGGCAACATTTCATAGCAAAGCAGAGATTTTTTGTTGTTTACTCAGTAAGCAGGAAGCTCTGAAAGCAGGACCAGGGCTTTTTATGTATAGAGAGGCAGGTAAAGATTAATATTGCAGGCAGAATGAATGGGACAAAATTAGAACTATCTTGGATTTAAGAAATAAAACAGGAAAAATCGTAAGTTCAAGTGATTAGCAGAATGGCAGTTCTGTCCACAGATTTGAAAATTAATATTAGTGACATGTCTTCAGCTAAGGAATTATTTTAATCACACTTAGCTTGAAGTGTTCAGTGAGTGGTATCATGGGTTTGGCATCAAGAGGAAATAGACAGTAGTACTGAGACAGGTGTGCCATCCAGACAGAGATGTTTCTTAGGAATATATTGCAGATGTTGAAGTTTGGAGGGTGAAGGGAGGGGGGAATAAACAGGAACAATGCTTGAAGGTTGTGGAAGTTACCAGAGGAAGTTAAGCAGAATATAAGGGATTTTCCTAAAGAACAAGCTGAAAGAACTGCTGGAGACAAACAAAAGCTGGAAGATGGGGTGATCATACAAGGCAGAGAAAGGCAACACTTCAGCACAAGGAGCATGGGCAACAGGGTTGAAATCAGGCAGCCACATAGGTTGTCCCACGAGGCAGCACACTGATCTGAAGTCTTGGCTAGAAAAAGAAACTGGTGACTGGTGTTGGTGCATCCACCACCAGTATTGATACTGTATCAACATGCCTGCCCAGCATATAAAAATTCCATCCAGATGAATAAAATGTTGTTGCTTTCTAACAGCTCCATAGAAATTCTGTGAGTAGGAATATACTATGATATACCAAATAGAATTGAAACTTTGCTTCATTTACTGTAATTATAAGTACCACACTTGTTCTGTGTTGACTCAGACATAGCTAATTATAATATCCATTGGTTTAAGAAGTTACTGACATGGTTTTCTGCCCTGTGTCCATGGTAAGACTGGTTGATCGGAAGGTGAAAAAATATCTGAGCAATGGCAGTTTATATGTTTACAGCCTGTAAACATAATTAAATCTACACAGATTTAATGTTACATTTTGCAATGCAGAAGATGTTTTGTTATCAGTTTTGCTATAGCTGCTCTAGGGATGGCAGCTTTTGGAAGGCAGGTTGGGTGGACGAAACAAAACAGAACAGTTGGTAGGACTTCACTCATGGCCTGAAGTGCAGCAGACCCAGGTCTGACTTTAAGGTAAGATTTGTTGAATGTCCTGAAATTATAGATCCAGTTACAGTGAACTGCAGAAGAGGGAATACAGTAAGCATGTAAGAACTGAGTTAATGCTTCACCAAGTATGTCTAACCCAGTCATTCAACTTCAGCAGTGTCTGTAATAGATGTCCAGGGAAACACAGGCTGTGTGCAATACTTGTGAGCACTCGCCCACTCTGACTGTTTTCTGCTTAGAGGATGACCTGAGCCCACTGCAGTTCATGCATTGGCAACCACAGTAGATCATTTTCTCTGGTTATTTATTACTTCTGCCCTGGATTACCTATGAAGTTTTACATGCACAGCATCCTTCAATGAAGAATTCCACAAGTCTGTCATCTGTGTGAAGAACAAACTCCTCCTGCTTGCTGTAAAACTGGCTCACTCTGGGCCCAGATGACTGCACCTCATTAGACAGTGGAAATCAACATTTTCTCTCACTACAGGCTACTCATGATTTTATGGTCCACTATAAAACTCCTGTCCATCCAATATAATGACATCAGCCGCTGTGGGCCTCTGGCATTTTATAACCAGTTACTACCTTTAATACTGCATCTCTGAAATTGTAGACTTGTAGTAATTAGAATGAGAGTTTCTTCTTTATTTTGTTTTCTGATGTTGATTTAAAACATCAAAAAGATAGTTGCAAACCCACCTATATTTCGTCTAATATCTTGAACTCTGTTTTTATTGCACATGGAACAGAAAGTGGAAATTTTTCATTATGAGTCCCAGACTCTGTTTTGGTCCGTGGATTATCTTCAGACAGCAGCCATCAGAGACCACACTAATGTTTCATTACAAGTAGAGTGAATTTTGAGTATTAAGGGGATAACTTTTTCCCCCCAACAGTTGCACAGAAATTCACTGGAAAATTGTGAGTTTAATAACACTAAATTTTAAACTTTTTTATTTTTGCTCAAAGGCTTTTATGTACTACCTTTGTTCAAGTACATTGGTCCAATTGTCTCTTAACTCAGCCATTGGGCTAGATTTGTGCCACAAGAAAATCTCTACTGAAGGCTGCAAACCCTAGGAGCAGAGTATTCCAAACAAATACTAATTAGTTAAACATCCAAGATTGTTCTTACCCAACAGTAGGATATATTGCAACACACACAGTGTATGTTTGAGCTGATGAACTCTTTCTCCCACCCAGGAACTGGTAATGATTTCACATTAGCAAGGCTAATTGACATCGTGTTTACTTGCTGCAAACACTGACAGATGAACAAACACATTTCAATTCCTAAAAAAGCCTCCCATGCTCAAAAAAGTTTTAAGAGTTTAGGATAATTTTCTTTTCCAGGTAGCAGAAATGAGATTTTTAATTTTACAGTATTATTCACAGTTGAACCCAAAGTAAATTCTAATCTGCAAGAAGTTGCAGACAGGAATTCTCATCCTTACAGCTTTCCTGAGACCTTGTTATGTTCTCTGGTTCTTAGAACTTTATCTCAACCTTGAGCTTCTTATTTACTGTTATTTTCTCTTCCTCTGTAGCTGAGGATTGTTTCATTTATATGCCTTAACAGGAAATGAACTGAGTCCTTGATTCTCTATATTCATATTCAATATTCAATATTTTGCACACCTGATTCACTGTGCAAAGAGTTTAGCATTGTTCAGAATCTTCAGCATTGCTGCCTGGGCTTTAGGAGAGAAATTATTACAGACTTGAAAACTCTGAATCATCTCTTTTTGCTTCTCTCTGCTTATAGACTTTATGTAGATACATCTTGGCATTTATTTAAGAGACAACAGCTTTTTCAGTTTATTGGCATTCTTTCAGATATTCTCCCTTGTTATTGTCCTCCTAATATTCGGTCCAGCTCATACACATAATTCACTGTGCTTTGTCCTTCTAATCTGATATTAGATATTTAGATTTATGTGAAACATTCTAAACTTACAGATCTTCTGTTTCCCTTCCAAGGGTATTGTTCAGCTTGTAGTGTATTCTTTCACCCTTCGTTACTTACACAATTGATGCTTTTTCTTACCTCGTTTAAATGTCTCTTGGTTCTTTTTATAGTGTGATGAATTTCTCTATATTTGTGTCTGGTTTCATACTCCTTTGTTCCATCACATATTTCCTCTATTGTTTTTAAAGGCTTTTGCTTAGCCTTTCTGCACTTTTTCTGTTGTATTTATATTTATATTTATATCTGTAATATATTTAAACTACCACACCCTTTTATTGCAATGTAATATAATAATACGTAACGTGTTTCTCTTGCTGCAAGGAAACTTGGCTACACAGGCTGAGCTTCATTCATCAGCACAGAGTTCCAGTAAAATGTCACTCCCCCTCTCCAGCACAAGAGAGACTTTGAAATGCACTAATAGTAAATACTTGCCTCATGGGTTTTTTTCTGGTTACTGCTTGCTGTTTTCAAGTTGCATCTCATCCTCCATCCCTCACTGCTTTACACAAGCCTGTTTTGTCTCTCAGTATAAGCAAGACAAATTATTTGATTGTGGTGGCATTCAGACTGGCACATGACATCAGCCTCTTTTGTTCTAGATGTTGTTGCAGTGTCTAGCATAGGAAAATTTCTCTTCAGAAGCAGCCTATGGTGAATTTAAGCGTATCTATCCAACCTTAGCACTGGTTTTTATTCTTGTCTGGAGCAAAATGAAATCAGTGATATCCCCTAAAAGTCAAATACATCTTGATACTTGACTAAAAGGGGACATTAATTATTATTTAAGGTGAGATTTACATTCCTTACAGATGGATATCTGAATCAGGAATAATTTTCTACATTTCTTTAAAGAGAAAAGGAGATATAGTCAACAGGATTAATGGAATACAGGGTGTAATTCATCTCAGCAGGTGTAAATAAATGTCTTTTTCAGCATGAGATTAATTGTTCCCAAGGCTTCATTGACACTATTGAGTAAATCCCTACGGATCATAATGAAAGTTTAGTCAAATAGATCAGGTGTAGTGACCTCTGTTTAGCCAGAATGTCTGTGGAAGAGGTAGGAATTGAATGTCTATCATTAGATTTTAGCCTATGTCTCCTAAATGAATGCATTATGGTTTATTTTCTGCATACTAGCCCGATTCTTTGAAAGCTGTATGTGAACTTTCAGGTTAATGCAATGGAAAAAAAAATGGAGCAGAATCTCTTTGCTTGTATCTGCTCAACAGGATAACAGTAAAATTCCCATCACTGATTTTAAATGATGCCATAGAGCACTCCAGGCATCCACAGATCCAGTATAAGACAAAAGCTGTCAGACATTTGCTTCCATTTTTTTATTGTTACTTTTATTATTTCCAAGGCTGTCATACACTCAAAAGTTACATTGCAATCAGTTAATGATTTAATGGAAATAAGTAAGACAATTCCCTTAGAGCTAGTAAAGCCCCAGGATTAGACAGATTTCTGTCAGGTTATAATAAACCTTCCTAACACCTACCGGGCCCAGTTTCATATCTCTTCAAAGAATCAGTTAAAATACCACCAATAAAAGGGAAAATTGAAAGAGCTTTTTAATCACTTTGTTTGTCCTTAAAATCATACAAAATACTTTTACAATGACACCAGCTCAGGGAAAAACAACACAAAAGAAAATCTTTTCATCATCTTTATTTAAGGGTATTTTAAACAGTGTACAAAGAACCAGAATTACGGTACAGGTGTTTCTCATTTACTTCAAAGAGACAAATTTTGCCCATACATCCCAATTTACACCCATTAGGGTGTGAATAACCTGATGAAGTGCCACTGATGCAAGAATTATTTTCCTTTTCTGAATTGCTTGCCACTTGAGCAGTGAGGAAGGGCTCTGACTGCAGCAGGTGACACTTAGTAAACGTCCTCAAACCTGATGATGCCCAGCCTTTTGTTCTTGGCCCCTTTTAAGGGGCTCAGAGTTAGGGCTCCACTTTCTCTTTTTGAAGAGCAAGATTGCAGCAACATCCAATGAAATTTATGGATGAATGATATGAAAGGTGCCTCACACAACTGATTGCTCCTTCTTTTTTTTCCATTGCATTCCTCTCCTTCTACTCCATCATATCTATTCTATCAAAATACAGCAGATCAACTGCTGAAGGCTGAGTGCTGAACTGCGACCCAGTGCAGATCAATGCAAAATATGAGTCTGATTGGTAATTAGTGGTTAGATCTGAGTACTCCACTTGCATTTTCATTGCAGCAGTAATAATAGAGAGGAAAAAGTGAAGATTTTTCTTCTTTACCTTCATTTACCATCTTGCAAAATGCAGCAGAATCCACCGTATAGTTACTGCTTTAAGATTTGCTAACTATGAAATCAACATGCAATATATTTCTTTGCAAAACTCCCTTAAGTACTGGGTTATTTTAGATGAAGTTTACCAAATCAGTCTCATGCTGTGATCTCTGAAACACTGAATAGATGTCTTGTGTATCCTCTCCGCTTGAATTAAACACTGAACTTCTTTAAAACATGAATTTTAATTAGTTTTGGAGCTACAAATGCCACCTGTGCTGAATGGTGATGCTGAGGGAGTTCCATTAGTATTCCAGAATTTCTTTCAAAGCCATCTTCCATGTGACAGATGGCAAAAGATGGTACATGAACCAAGTTAAATAAATAATGCAAATAAGCGTGGATATGTGCCTTGTGGATGTCCCTTTTTTTCTGACCAGATTGTTATAAAAAAAGCTCTATGTGTCAATACCATTTAAAAAATCCCCATTTAACTATTTTTACATATTTCTAGTTATTCTGAAATAATGAACTTCAGGTACCCACTACAAATGAGGTTGGTTTTTACCTTGCAAGAACAAGCAAGAACTTTATGTCACAGTTTAGCAGTCATTAAATATTTACCAGAGACCACCATGCACATGATAGCATTATTCTGCCAAGAAGGAGAAAGAAAAAACATGCTAGTCTTGCAAAGCCTGGATTCAGTATGTCTCTATTCAGGAAGGAAGAAAATAAGAAATCAGACAGGGAAAGAATCATATGGTAGGTTGTTTGTTTCATGGGTCTAATGCTACATTGATCTTCTTCATATTGTCTATTATTCAGAAATAAAAGTTGGTACTGCAGTTATTGTAACAGTATGTTTCCAGTCATGCAGCACTATCCAGGTATTAGCAATTTATGGGGAAGGCAGTATCATTTACGCATCCGCTGTTCCATTTCTAATTGCCTGACACTTATTTAGTATTGAATGGAAGGACATAGCAGAGATCATTGGAGCAAAACTCCTTTTCTACTCTGCCCCATAAGCTTGCCTGGCTTTCTAAGATATCTGCAAGACAGTCACTCACTCTACCGCTGCTACTGTGAGAATTGAGAAACTCAGGCTCCGGAAAGGCACCAATTACTGTATTTTATGGGAATATATGTTGTTCATTTTTAGGGTGATAGAGGGCAAAGAAAGTCTTTTCCTTTTCGTATACTTCGCTGCCTCTCTCTTATTAATCAGAAAACTTTTTGGCTCATGCACAGCTTCGAATATATATTTTTAAGGTACTTTATCCTTATTGATTCTTTTGTGACTTGGAGCCTTTGAGTCCATTAACATAAGAGCCAGCACTGCACTCTCATGTACCTAACCCTGTGCTTCATCATCTCTCTCAAATCTCATTCAAAATGTGGGACTGACATGGACTAAGATCCATGTGGTTAGTATTGTACAGACCTTCCATTAAAAACTGGATTTCATGGCAAATGTCTGCCTTGAACACACCAGATCAATTTTAATATCATTATTTCTAGCATCTGCCAGGGAGAAGAAGGCCGAGCAGGGAAATCAATAAACCCTACAAAAAGAGGGAAAATAAAATATATATAATTAATATATTCAAAAGCTTTATGTATCTGGAAAATGCTTATTAATCCCTTTGAGTTCAGAATTTCTGGTATGAACCATTTTTGGTGAAAGTAATCAACAACTCTGACCAACTAATAGCATATATGATTGTCCTTGTATATGATTGGCCCTGCCACTTGCTTCTTGGTGTATCCTGAGCAATCTAACTTAATCTGAGCTTTTTTCCCTACTCTGCCATGACAGTTTCCCCTAATTAAATGGAACAGTGCCTAACAGTGAGGGCTGAAAGGAACGAGAGATGTTTGCAACAGTGTCATCAGAACAGATTTTGCATTGAAAACAAAGATAGAATGAAAGGTAAAATGGTATTTTAACTTGAAATATGCTTTTCACTACTTGAGTTTTCATTTTCATTGAGTCTTTTAGTCTATTTTGCATTGTCTGAATTCAGTAATATCTTTATAATTTGTGTATTTTAGAATTTCAAACTACTTTTTTCTTGGCCCTGCCTCATTCACAAGCTCAAGCCTTGAAAAGTCTATCAACCAGATGTCTTGGATTTAGTTTTATTAAGAGAGGAAGACATAGGCTGCATCTCATTCACTAAAAATATGTATAAAAAGATACTGTCTTCTGCTATATCAAAATTGAAATTCCTTTCTCACTTAAAATATTGTGCATTAAAGGATACTCAGTGACAAATTTTCAGTAAATTCAAGCAGTAGAAATGTAAGCACTTGGTCTTCTAGCATCCCAGAACATTACATGCCATTTGTTTAGCTTGCAAAATAAACTTTATCTTTCTTTGTGATAAGTGAAAGAATTTGGGCTTTTAGGGCAGACTTTTAGACTCCAGACCACTGCCTAAAAATGCAAACTCAGGACTGTGCACACTGTCTTTCCTTCAATGGACAGGAGGGACAGTGTCTGGGAACATGCTCTTGGTTCCACCCAAGCAGTGACCTTGTATTTGCAGCAGCATCAGTCCTGCTTTGTCCTCTGTTAATGAGCTGTCTTACAATGTGACTAAACACTGGTGTGATTTTCTGCTGACCACTCATTTCCTGTGATTGCTGCCATATCCACTGTTCTGCTTCTACACGTCTGGGTGTGGGAGAAGACATAAGGTGCCCTTTTAGCTCTGAATTATTTGTCCGCATTAAACCAATATAATAGAAAAGTTGCTGAGAGACCAAGACAAAGAATTGTTTCATTTGATAGATTATTAATCTATTAAAGATCTTTCTTCAGAACAGATTTCTGCTTTGCTACTTTCAGTCTATTTGGCCTTCCAGAAAAAAAAGGAAGAAAGAAAAAGAAAACAACACAAGAAAACCCATGAAAAAATATGATAATTTCTCCTTCTGACAGGTTTAATTTTACTATCTCTGCAAAAGGTACTTTCACCTTGAAGTGAACTTTTGATCCTCCTCATCATGGTTATCTTTTTTAAAGGGATGGGTCTTGTGAGCGAGACATGACAAATCACAATGAGAGTAGCATTTTATAAATTGGTGACTGTGTAAATGTCAATCTGTAAATGTTTGTTTTTATCGCTGAAACAGTCTCACTTGATTTCGCCCCATCAAATGCAAGTACTTGAAAATTCCACAGAGAAAACAAAGACATTGCTTATAGCTCATTTCTTCCTTTAAATGTGTTCTACATATTCAAGCTTTGAAAGTGTCTTTGTTCTCGCATTTTTGTAAAGACAGTTTTCCTGAGGGATATGCCAATAGTAATCACTGGTGTATCCACACCATAAATTGGAAATGCACATTATTGATTCTGTCAGAATTGTTGATGATAATGCAAAATATTAAGCAAAAAAAATTGTTTCAGTCTTTTTCTAAAATTAGTTGAACTCCAATTGCATCAGAAGATGGATTAGGATCTGAATCTAACAATCAGACGAGGCTGTATGAAACAGCATATGAGGATGGAGTGCTGTGATTGTAGCCTGGGAATGAAGGGGAATGGATCTGGTTTGTGTCTCCATCCCATGTCACCTGTGTGATCCTAGTCAGGTGTGTCTTTGCTTCCCCATCCCTCTGTATGTAAATACAATAAGAGAAAGATGCACAATTTATGTTAACTGCATCCTAACTCAAAAATAAAAGACATCTTGATTAATAAAACTATAAGCTTCCAAATTTAAGATGAAAATAAACATGATTTTTTGGCTTCTGATAGTACCTAAAACTGTCAAAGAATACAACTTAGAGAGAATGACTAAATGTTTGAGCTCTCTAAGGCATATCTGACATGAAAAATGAGACAGACATGAAAAATATGGTTCTTGTTATGTAGTAGTATGCTTGCTCTGTGTGTGTGTTTTGACTGTTTCTTCTGATACTGGACTTAATTCTATTTTATTTGAAGCTTTATCTTTTCCTATATGGTTTATAAAATAACTTTTTTTTATTTATTAAATATTTTCCACTGACAAGCAATATGGCTCCAAGTCTATTTTTAATTAAGTTTGTGTAGGGGACTCAAAAAGTGTGTTTGATGAAAGAGAGTTGATACACAATAGAAGAAAGTTTAGATTTCCTGAAAGCTGTGTTTAGCTAGAACTGACATTTTAAGAAAAGGTATTGGTATACACTGATAAAAAACAGTGCTCTAAATTTGTTGGCCCAAGAGACATTTTGCTGTTGACAATTAACACAATGAATTGCAGCAATGGAATTTGCCTTAGGTTAAATAAAATCTTTATACTTTCAACCCATATTTAGAAGTTATTGCATTTCTCTGATATTGCTGGTGTGTGCTAGAGAAGAATGATATAATGATATTAGTTTTCACCATGTATGTTCTGAACCGTGAATTTTTGATACAAACATAGCAAGGTATGAATAAGAGATAAGCTGCTGACCCTGAAATCATTCAAAATATAATTCCTGTGAAAAGCAGATTATCATATATCATGGTACAAAGCCAACATGCCTACAAATGTGATAGTGGAATGATACATTCAGTGGCTTCAGATCATCAGGAATAAATACATGACTGAAGATATGTTTCACACTGCTCTGCCACAGATATCTCTCTACTATCTCTAGGATACACTTGTCTGTTCCAATCAAGGAAAAAGAGTGATTTGTTTGTCTGGCTATCTACTATTTTCTCCTATTGCTATTACTTGCAATCTTTCATTTCTTGTGGGCATAACTTCCCTACCTACTAGACTAGAAAAATGAAAATGTATTATCAGGGAATAAGGGGATAACCAACAGAAAAAAAAAAAAAAGTAAATCCTCTTGAACTTAAAATCAAGGAATCCATTCAACAGGAATAGATTTAATGGAAGTGGAGTCAATGAAGTCAGTTTCAGGATTTTTACAGGACATCGGTTGGAAGTAGCAAGGAGAATTTAGAATTTTGGTGATAAACACTCTCAAGGATGACTAAATCAGAAGTGGATGAGTTTATTTAATTCCTTCAGAGACTGACTTCCTCTTTTGTGATCCTTTATTCAGTTGAGAAGTATACATTAGGTTCTGACCAATACATCTTAGCTACCTATTGGTTTTGAAAAAGCTTGTAAAAAAGTAAATATCCAAAAAGACTATAACCAAGGCCCTATATGGGTATTTTCCCTTGGAAGACACACCACTTACCCTTATTTTAAACACACAGCTCAGATTATGATACTTTACAATTTACAAAGAAAGGAACTTGGCCAACTGTTCCCCTGTCAGTGCTTGAGCTTTAACTGTAGTGGATTTTTAGAGGATTACCTTGAGTAGATTTTTTTTGCTACTTCCACAATGGAAAATCAGGGAAAGTGGGACTGGGGGCTTCTGTTCAAGATCAACCGCATAGCATGATAAAGATGACAAATGTTAGAGGTCCTTTACCCACTTAATATTAAGAAACTCCAACTACACTGGATCAGATCATGGATATGCCCAGGCCTGTTTCTGACCTCTAACAGCTCCAAGCAATAGATGCCTGTGGCAGCAGCAATTTTGAGATTCAAGGGTGTGCTCACTACAGTGGTCTTCTTACCAACAGAGAAAATGACCCACTCCAAGATATAAACCTGCTCATTGGACTAGCTTCACTGCATCCGCTATAAACCACTGCTGAATCCCATATTTGCAAAATGTTGGTAATATTAATTTAACTGCAAAACTGTTGATGGAAAATGTATTCTTTATGACAGCTTCTTATCGGAGAATAAATGCCTCATTAATCTTAGACATTTCATGCTAAGAATATTATTGAAGTTAGACAGAATGATGAGTAACATTGTAGGGAGCACAGATTGCTACATGCAGGAATGCTTTCGCCCATTAGGCTCCCTCCATACTGTACAAGTCACTTCTTTTGTTCCTCGGGCAGCAGGCAGCAGCATGCTGCTTTTTCCCTGCTCCAGAGCTCTTGATTTAATTAAAAGGAGACAGATGGAATGGAGTGCAATAATATATGTTTACCTAAGTTCCTTTGGTCATCTCAGGAAAAAAAAGTGGAGGAAGTAAGGGAGAGAGTCTTGAAACCAACTTCAAAATATTATGGACAAGAGTAAGTCTAACCAAAATACCTGTGGGTATTCCCCAGCACACTCTGTTAGCCGTGTTTTCACATTCTAATTCAATGCTAGTGTGACAAAGCTGAGCAGGTATAAGATAGATTTTGAAAGTTTACACTGTTTTGCTGTGAAGATAATTTCATCTGTAATGGAAGAAAATATCAGAATACCCTATTGTGCCAAGGTGTTTAAAGCAGTGTGAATGCTATGAGTGTAACTGATATTTTTGGCATTAAGAATGAGAAAAAGGAAAACTTGGTTGCAAGTTCTCCATGGGTGAACTAAGGAAGGCTGCTGTGACAGTCCATTCTTCTATTGTACATTGAATGTTTTCTAAATTTTTGACGATTTGTCTAAAACAAGCCTTTATGTATTTGATCAGCAGTTTTACTGTGAACAAAGAGAATCAGAGACTTTCACAGTGAGGTTTATACTCTCACTCTTTCAATAATATGTGCCTAGTAGTGTGACTATGAATGGCAGATCCTTGCCTAGCTCAGAAAAACAGAATGGAAAAAAGAAGCTCTATTCTCAAAGAATGGTTTTAATCATGGGGTTATAAGACTCAGAGAATTATCTGTTAATCAGGTTCCAAATGTAACTGCTCAAAAGTCTTTCTACTGCACTTTGGAAGTTCACTAAACTTCTTGGCCTGCCAGATGAACGGACATAAACATGATGTGAGACTTTAAAGGAAGAAGGAAATTGGAGGTTCAAGAGCAAATTAACAAGAGTTGTCAGTCACACTTGGGCCTGTCACCTTTTGACATTCCAGGAGCTTGGATCCAGCCTATCCAATGCCAATGGGCATTGAGACTGTGCCTGGCCTTCAAATGAACTTCTCAGTCACAAATTTAGAAGCTGGAGTGCTTGTAATGTAAAACTCTTGTTTAGCAAAGTGCTTACAACATTAAAAAGGAAGGACTGCTCAGAGGTACAAACTGTTTATTGGTAGCATTTCAGAATAGGCGAGTTTTAAAGTGTACATCTCTATAAATCCACATAAGGAAAATGAGATCAGCTTGATGAAAGATACATTTTTCCCCTTTTTCAGTATCTACTTCACCACAAAACAGATCTCTTCTTCATGAATATTGAAACAATGTGTTTTTAAAGTAATTAGAGTTTGAAAAGTATTTTTTCTCAGCTAGATGCATCTAAGTCCATCCAGTTAAATTTTTCTCCTGTAAACAATACAAATTGATAACTTTTTCATTAATTGGGAAGTTCATCCTGAGATTTATATAGAGCTGCTAAATGGGAAGTAGAATATCAGAAAAACAAACAAATAATGGAGTGAATGTAGAAATGGTACATTTGAGATTTGTAGTGTGAGAATAATTAGCTCAGACTTTCACAAGGTGTTCCATCTGCAGCTTTAAAATATTAGACTAAATCCTTTTCTCACTGTGTATTGAATTGGAATCATATTATTGTTGCCATTAATTTTTATCACTGCCCCAAATTAATTTCTGGACTGGTTAAAAAATGCAGACTTTTATCAGTAAACACTCTCAGTTCACATAGGTTTGATTGCTGACTAAGGATTTATTTGTAACTGCAAACAGCTGTATAGAGATACATGGAAAAGAGGTCCTGAACCAGCAATCTCTAACATCAAAAGGTAAATAAAACATACACTATAAGAAAAGAAGAGATTAAACCAAGGAGATACACTCATCATTCCTATTGCTCATAAACTCTTTTGAGATTATACTATTTATCATGACTCTTTATTTTCAAGTATTATTTAATAGACTTGACCAACAGAGTTCTATTTCTGATGGGAAGGCCTTTGAGCACAACAGCAACAAAAATAGGTTATAAAACCATACGATCTGTCATGCTGCCACATTTCTGGTTTTCTTGAGAGAAATTCTAGTTTCCTAAATTTGCACCCCATAGATACATCCATTAGGATTCATGCTTCAGATCAAGCACTTTAATTAAGATACTTGTGGACAAGCATGTTTAAAGTTCAGTAAGCATGAATAAATATAAATTAATCTGTATAACCTGGTGTAGTTTCTATCAATCTGCTTCTAAAGTTCAAGACTATCCTAAAAAATAACATTCAAAAAAGAAAAATACTGTGCCTTAAGCTTGAATATGCATTAGGCTTCATGAAGAAACATACTGTTTTAAAATATTTATTTGCAGAGAGTATTATTTCAGGGTAGGCTCATTTGTAGAGAAATAGTCTCTTTGTCTCTTTTAGTTGCTGTTATAAAATATTTTTACTCAACATGTCTGCTCTGTGACTTGTGATATACACATTAAGTGCTAAAGCTATAACTCATGGGCACTTTATCTTTACCTGCTCTGCTTCTGGCACCATTTTCTTAAGTATTTCACATACTGACCAAAGTTAATCATGTTCATTGTCAAATTGTTAAACACCTTGTGATAGTTTCTTTTCTTTCTTCCTGTATAAATGATGAGAATTTAATTATGAGATATGAAAATCATATGAATTTTATTCAAATTGAGAAACTAATAAAAAAGAATATGACTTATTAGGTGGACATTAAAACATTTTCCTGCAATTCACAGCTAGAATCATCTGACTTTTATCTGTGGTAAAACAATGAGGAGGTCCAAACTAGACAAAACTAAGAAACAAGAAAAAGCCTAATTATTGTTTTCAGAAGCACAATTACCCTCTTAAATTGCCTATTTCCAGTGATTATGCAAACTCTAGGAATCTTCAGGGAGATAAACATTAGGTATTTGTGAAACAACTGGGTCAGAGACTAAATACAAACATTCAATGGGTATTTTCCCCAAGATGTATACAGAAGAAACAATGATCGCCTGCTTCAAATCAACAAAAAGCAAACCCATAAATTCATTGGTATGCTTAATCAGAGTTTTGTAGTGAAATCTGACTATCAGAGTATGTATCTCTCATCTTAATATTTTCATTTCTACTTTCTCCTCATACTCTCAGAACAAAAGTTCTCAGTGGACAGATGCTTTCTGGTGTCTTTGTCTACCACTACTTGAGGTTCAGTGCAGTACTTTATCAGTCTTAGATGGTGGCAAATATCATAACCACTTGCTATTTCACCAGAAGCTAATGTTTCAGACCTATTAGTATATGGTACACCTAAAGGGTAATGTGAATAGGATGTGCACATTCCTTGCTGGACACTTGTGGCACATCCATAAAGTGTGTTTGCTGATCTTTCTTTGACAGGTGCATACTCCGATATTTCCCTGACATGTTCCATCATTTACAGTCTTGCAACCAGCTCTTGTTGACAACAGATAGTTTCTGCTATTATGGTTTCATGAGGGAAATTCTTGCTAATTTCCTCAATAGTTCATTTTCAGGCGCAAGTATAAGTTGTGATCATGCCCTTTTCTATGTACCAAGTTTAACCATTTTGAATCAAATTTAGTTCTATTCTTTATTGGCTTTTCATGAACTTTGAAAGTACTGGATGTAATTTGTCCCGTATCCCAAATCACTTCATCATTCTTTGACAGCCAGTTTAATTAACCCACAGGCATTTGGGTCTTGCACTGTAATGTGTGTCAACTTTGGGTTAGGTTTTGGGTTGGGATATTCATCAAACTTATTGTAATGCAGTCATTTCCCCCCCTTCATTTCAGATAATACATAATTTAATGGATTGCAGGGCCAGAAAGAACCATTGTTATCACCTCATGTAACCTCTCACACAAATCAGGACCATGAATGTCATCCAGACTTTTACCCACCTATCCATTTAATTTAAGTGTACCTTGGTATGAGTGCTCTGAAATAAATGGCTCACATTTTTTCTCCTATCACCTTTATGCTTTCAGGATAATATTCTGCTAGATTTTAATTTTTTGTGCCCTCTTTAGGAATGATTTTCTCTTTTTGTCCAACCCAGTTGTGCTCCCATTTTAGGCGATGGCTATGAATCAGAAATATATGGTTAGAACAGTCAATCTGAAACCATTACTCAGTCACATATCTGAACAGTGTAGTTTTTGTATTTCATTTTAATATCTGTTTTTATTTTCTTACACAAGCTCTGAAAAGCAAGTATTCTTTGCAGTTTGTGTTGTCTCAGTTAAGCCCACACTGAAATCTGTAGATGTGAATAAGTTTAAGGGTGTAAAATTTTGTAGTAATGGATTCATGTGGCAATGAAGGCGTTAAAGCTAAAAGGTTTTTAAAATATGTGTACTCTGACAGGAGTGGGGAACATGCTGAATCACTTACAGTGATGAATATTTAAAAATAGGGCACAGATGTCTAATTTAAATACAGAAATTTTCTTGGCATCTTACTAGTTGTTACTACATTTTTTTAACATGTATTTTATTCACACATTCAAATTTACTTGCTCTGATTTGCTTTGTCAACTGCAGGAGGCTGACTGATAATCCACACTTTGGAAGCTGCCAATGCCTCTCAAACAAATGTGAAATATAAGTTTGCAGTGGGGACTTCAAAATTGTTCAAAACTTTTAGTTGCTTTGTCATTAACTTTTGTTGGGTGAAAGTGCTTTTCTGATGGATGAGAAAGAAGAGTTAGAGGGTGAAATCCTGGCGCCTTTGATATTATGACAGACCTCCCATTGACTGTAATGGGGCCAGAAGTTCACCTGCTGTTATCTGCTTAGCTATCTGTCTGTACATTTTTAATGTACTCGGGGAAGAGGAATCTGAACACTGGTTTAAAGCTGGGATATGGAAATACCTCTTCTTCCTAAGTGACTCAATTGATTCTGCAGTCTGTAAGATGTGAGAAGCTGCTAATCCTTTTCAAAGCAGCTTCAAATAATGCAATATGAAGAGCAATTTAGTATTCAAGTAGACTGTTTGTAGTGTGCTTAATTTTTCTTTTCAGCTTGATTTTAAATGGTTTATACCCTTTAAGAAATAAGGTAAAATTATTTTTTAAAGGATTTAATATTTGACAAAACAAATGTTTTCTTGTACAAGATTTTCATTCTAGCTAACATTATTCATAAGAAAAAGATGAAAATTATCTTCAGCTGTGTTTGGCTAATTTTGTTCAGCTTTTTTTTCAGAGTATTTTTAACAAAACAGCTTATACCTTATCTGCTTAAACAAGAACTGAGAATCAGCTTTTAGATTAGTTCTTCTCTCAAAACCTCATATTCCTATACTGAATTCAAATTTCTCTGCAAATAAAAACCCAGCAAAGCAAAACACAAACACAAAGAGTAATAAAAAGTCTGGAGCTTTTTACCTAGTATTACAATTTGGTATACTTATTATCTAGTCATTCATATGCATTTAAAAAACAAAACAGTGAGACTGTATTTTTAATGAGATGCTATAATTAAAATGATAAAATTTGTTTTAAAGAGTCTATCAATTCCTTTTTTCATCATCATCCAAATATTAAATACAGCATTTAGTGGGTTCATTAAGGTAATGCTTACGAAACCTCTTTCTATTCTTGGTGTACTCAACTAATATTAATTTCTTTAGCAGATTAAATTACATTGTATTTAGCTCATCCACACAATGCAGGAATCATAATGGGAAATTCTGTGCCATGGATCATACAACTAAGAACAGATGGCTATCACATTTGGGTTTAGAAACAAAGTCTATGAATCTTCATTTATTCAGTGCCTTCTGACCAATGGAGAAACGTAGGTTTGTTATCTCTAAAATGTGCATGTGTCCTTCCATTGAACATCACTGGCAGATATACAAGTATTAATAAAATAGTTTTGTGCATGCCTCAGGGAATTGCTTGAAGGGAAGAAACCAATGAAGTTACAATAGAAGGTGTTTGAAACAATAACAAATATGTTCCTGACCCATCAGTTAAATGCATGGATGTTCTATGCCTCCTACATGAAGGTTAATTTAAAGGTGGACTTTAATGGCTTCTGGCTTTTTGTTAGATAACATGGACCACAAGCAAAGACATTTGGTTTTTTGTTGCCTATATTTCACCATCTTCTTAATCTTTAATGTGTTCCCAAAAATATGATGACTCAGCTTGGTTGAGCATCTGATGCACACAAATACATTTTGGCCTTGCTGACAGTTGCTTGCTCTCCATTATATTCACAACTTCCCTCATAGCTTTTCAGAAGTTGGATTACTAGAGAAACTTCTTTGGATAGTTCCAGCTCTGGTGATTATTATTTGTCTATTTTCACTCCTGAATCAACTGCATTATCTTAATGCACATGCTATGGAGGCTACAAAGATGGGTCTTTATTTATTTAACTGATAATTCCTGTAAAATTACCCCCCTGGATGCCTATCAAGTGATAGTCATTAATATAAGTAATGCATGTAGAACGTATAATGTGCACTCAAAGCTATACACTATTTAATTAAATATCAGCATATAAAACAGACAGTGAACTATTAATTTTTTTACCATTATGAGCTTTGCAGTTGATATTGCAAACAAATTGCTAAAACACATCTTCAAAGAGGGAAACAGGGAACATTACTTCTGTTTATGAACTTTGTCTACTTAATTTGTGCACAGAATTACTTAAAAAAAGTGATTGCAAAAATTAATAAACTAAGCATATTTTTCTATTGAAAAGTATATAACCATAGACATCTGGTAACATATTGTGTAATATTTAATATCTGATAGCTAATAAGATGCAGAGAGTGAAAGAGAGAGAGAAAAATTATATCAATTCAATTTTAATGGTAATAAAATATCAAAGTAATAAAACTATGTCTTTGGATAGGAGCTTCAAGAAATTGGGCTAAAATCTGTGCTATGTGACATAATTGTGACCTGTTGATGAGACAAGAGGTTGTCACTTAAATTTCTTAGGGAGATATTTGTAATTTAAAAGTCCTTCAATGCACAAATAGATATATGGTTTTCTTGACTACCAGCAACCTGTTTCCCTGGGGTATTAGTATAATACATAGGGATATTTATATAGCATATAGGTAAATAAATTTTTTCTTTATTATAGATTTTTCTGGAATATTATTAATTGACAGAGATAAAATCCATTAGCAGAACTCATAATTTTTTAACTTTTAATTTATTTACACTGAGAATACCTCCTCCTCAGATGATTAGCTGCGCTATTAGTAATAATAATTCTTCTTTGCTTTTCCTTTATTAAAACAGCTAATTCAATTTTGTGAACATTATCATAGTGGCTGAAAAAAATAGATGAAGTATGTGGTAATGAAACAATACTGGGGGATACATCTGGGATCTATTCAGCTGTGTTTCATGTTCGAAGTGATATAAAATGTGCATTATTATTCATATGCTATTAAGTAAGGTGTTGACTTGTATGAAGTGGAGATAAAAAGCAGACAAAAATATAGGTGAATTTTGTTGCCACATTCTGTAAAGTCCAATATTGAATTAATGTGAACAGATACCTTTTATCTCTTCCATACTTCTCTGAAGAAGAAGAGAATTAAAATATTGAAATGTAATAGAAGGAAACAATTTAAATTTCTTTTGCTGTGAGTCTTTGAATTCTTTAATGCTGTACTGTTCAGTTAATGCTGTCACAGGATACCCAAGAGCAACTGCAGTAAACACCAGTTACGTTATGAGTTTTTACATAGAAATTGCATGTTACTCAATGCAAAATTATTTTTCAATTCACATTTGAAGTGATTTACTTATACTTGATTTCTTTGAGAAATCTGCTTTGGGTTGACTGTGACATAGGCTTTCTACATTGGATAACAGGCACACAGGAAATGATAAGCTTTCTTGAGTCAAAAAATCTGTCACAGTCATCTATCTGTAATGTTATTCTGTACGGATTTCTTCATGAATTATATATAGGTTAAAAGAGTTTGCCATAAATAGCGGGTTCACAGAAAGGACAGGATGAACATTTGAACTCCTAGGTAAAAGGGGGAAGCCATTTTTTACTCCCTCCTCTCAACTTGCAGTCACCCATCTAATGCAGCCAGCTACAAATGTAACATTAGTTCTACATTAAAATTCAATAAACCTCTTTCGTAGTTTCCCCAACAGGTCTAAGATATTGCACAAACAGGCACTGCAAGGCTGCCACCACACCTCTTTCCTAGCACTGTGAGGAAGTGGAAAACACCATGTCTTTGCTTGACTTGTGTAAGTCAGGTAAAAAATGTAGAATCCATGTTTTACCCTGTAAGAATCATTTAACCCGGCGAGGGTTTTTCTCTTCCTTTTGCTTAGCTGCTTGGGTTTTTTTGTTTATTAGTTGAGGTTTTTTGGGGGTTTTGGGAGGTCTTTGTTATCCTTCATACATTTTTGTTTTGTTTGAGAAACACAGTGCATTTGAGAATGCTGAGAAGAGAAATACAATAATATCAATTGTTCCCAGTGCTATGAAGAATATCTGCAGACACAAGTGTGAAATTGTAATTAATCATTCAGTTAGTGGATAAGCACTCTGTGTGAGAGTAAAACGGGGAGTTAATTCTGGGTTTATTTCCAGTGCCATCCAATATCAAGAAAGGCATCATTATAGTTTGACTCATATGAGCAGAAAAGAATGTTTGGTCCATATATATTTTCTTAAAAAGCTTTTTCTAGGAGGACATTGTATATGCATATTTATTAATTTGCATGTATTATGTAAGCAAGGATTGAGGAAACCAAAACGACTTTGACCCACCAGACAAATTAAAGAAAACTAGTCTACTCCAAACCTGCCAATATACAGTACCTAGGCAAATAGAGCTAGTTCTACTGCTGAGCAATGCCATTAGAATGAGAAAAAAACCAGAAATGATAGGTTTCTAATGACGATGCCAATATAAGTAAATTCAAGCTTCTTAGTGAATCAGTTATTTAAAGAATCCAAAGTGGGTTAAAACTATAAAATAAAATTAAGTTAAGGTGCTTAAAAAACAGCAATTATTTGTTAGTTCCTCTGGCTTAAGCTCTAGGAAGAAAAAGTAGTTTTCAGGGATGATTAGTTATGTTTTTGAAGGAAACAGACACATCATTTCCTTACAATATTTTGTTACTAATACACGCAAATGTATCTGAAATGAAATGTGAAAAGACAAAGAGTGATTGCATTCTTCTCCCGCAGTTTTGTAAATATCACCTTCGAGGACTCTACCTCTGCACTATCTCTCTAAACTATGTTTCTTTCTGTCAATCTAAATTGCCAAGCTTACTTTGTTAATTCCAGAAATCCTAAATTCATTGTTTATTCAGAACCATTCACAACACTTCTGCATACCATGATGTCTCAGTCATGACAATTTTAAATAGCTAGTTGCTTGTCTCAGGTTTCAGAAAACAGTGAAATACTGTTTTGCTTCAGAATATCATTAAGGATTGACTCTGTAAGCACTTTTTTGTGTACTTGACTGCTCAATTGGATAGCAGACTTCAGAGGAGTTGTCCTTATGACTTATTGTACTGATGTGATTCTGTTTTGTCTTTGTCTATCTGCACAGAACGCTTATTACTCAAAAATACCCTGCATATTTCAGAATATGCTGAGTTAGGCTTGGCTCCAGTATGTAGAAAAAGAAAAGATTTTTTTTTCCAGAATAGTTTACCAAATTGCAAATAATGAATAAATAATCAAAACATAATTTTTGAAATGTTCATCTGAAAGCTTTAAGAGGTTCTGAAGTGGTCTTTTTTTGGTGAAAATATTAAGCTCATCATAACGTTTAGCTGAAATAGTTTTGGATGATTTCACTGGCCTGTAAGGCCAGTGATGAATCTGTTCAGTGAAAACAAAACATTTTGACCAACCCTGTATATCAATTCCCAAAGATGAAAAAGAATAAACATGTAACCAACTATTCTTCCTATTTAAAAAAAAAAATCTTGTTGCTATAAGAATTTTACATCTCTGATAATGCAGTGGGTTTTATAATGTAGTGGTGAGGTATTAATTTCATATTAACAGGATACTGAATATTTAATGTACAGCACTAGGGAATAGAATGAATTTAAATATTTTTATACTTACAAGAATATTTGCACAGAAAAATGATTTTATATATTATTAAATATAAGTGAATGCAATTTTTTAGAATTTTTGTAGAATGAAAGACATGCGAAAATTACTTGTATATATATTTAATTAATTTAACCTAATTATTGGTGTTTCAATCAATTTCTGCAAGGCTTGTGCAAATCTTAATTTAATTCAGATGTAGCTTAGCCTTATGTTTTAGAGCCATTTAATGTGCAAACTGTGATGAAAATGCCAACATACATTGATTTATTATCAAATATAGCTTTTAGCAAAATTTTAAGTTTCACATTAATTTTTTTTTTCATTTGGTTTGCATTTTTCTTGGAAAATTATCTTGTCATATTCTATCTGGCATTAGATGAAAGCACAGAGGACTCTAGAAGCTGCAGGAAAAATACAACTGTGTACATTCTTTTCTTCTCTCTTCCTGCCTTTTTCTTCCTAATTCTATGCACCAAGTTTATTTTTCATTAATTTGAGACCATTTATGAAGCATGAATAAAGTTTTTTGCATGCAAAAAATATTAAAAGCTTTGTAGTAAGTCAGTAGTTTTATGCTCTTATGTTTAAATGACAACATATAATTCACAGGAAAATAGCATGGTGTGTCAGGCAACTCTTGGCAAAAAGGTTTTGTGACACATTGAGTTCTTTTTTCTCAGCAAGAAACTTGTCAAAGCCATGAGACTCCTAAATTATATTTTCTCTAATCTACAGGAGTAGCTGCTGTTGTTCTTGTTTTGTTTTTTTTTTTTTTTTTTTTTTAATAGAGTTTACTTGCCAGGTAGGTTTATAAACATCCCCACTGTCTCAGTCAGCTGTAGGTGAAAATGTTGATAAGAAAGAGCTCAGTGATCCAGCTGGACCAGAATTCTTCCTGATGATCTTACCATTGCTTCCCAAGGATCAGCACCATCCCAAACACCTCAAGCCACACTGAATATGTCAGTGAAGAACTGAATATATTGATCCGACCCACACTGATTATGTTACAACAGACATTTCAGGAAGAGAATAGCTCATTATTTATTGCTTTACAGAAAATATGGCAATAAAAGTGGAATAGCAGTAACAAAAAGGAAATGTCAAAAAACCAGTTTAATATTCAAGGAGAACCTCCCTAAGGTGTGTGTTCCACAGACTGACTCTGTGGAAGCATTCCTTTGCTCCGAATTCTAACACAGAGAGCATACCTAGCCCAGAGCACTGGCTTATCCTCTCTTCCAAAGCTGCACAGCAATCATACCTTCTAAATACCAACTGGATGTCTTTCAAGTAATGACCAGGAATTTAGATTCTAAAGCTGTGGCTGTGGCCCCAGTGAACAACATAAGGAACATGCAAAAGGATCCTCTCTAGCAGATTAGGAAGCAACGAGGTTTAATGCACTCTTAGGAATTCTTAACGGATGTTATAAGCAGTAATTCATCTCACTTAATTTTCACCACAGAGAAGAATAAGTAGAAGTAATCTACTTAAACTAATCATCTAAGTCTTCTTTTTAGGATATGGTGAGACTGTCTCCTTAAAAGGGTGAGTCCTAGTTTTGGTCCCACACGTAAGGTTGGGAATGGTTTCTTAAGAGCTCACATAAGGAACCCAGACAGTTAATTTAGATACAGTAACCTAGGAAGCATTCCTCTCCAAAGCACACTAGAAACCCTGGTTTTCTTTCCATTTTATTTAGCCAAGCATTGGTGGGGATATTTTTCTACCAAAAAACCTTTGGCGTTTTTTTTAATTCATTTTGTAATAATTTATTGCCTTGCAGCATAAAGTCTGAGATGCAGTTTATTAGAAATTTGTTCATGTTTAAGATTTGAAACTTTTATTTCCCTTTTGTGATAGGCCTATGTGGTTTAATATAGGACAGAAAATAAAATGACAGGGACACACAGCTCTCCAAGGTAAAAAAGAGGGAAGTTTAATTTCTAACTTTAACATTTATAGATTTCCAAAAGTGACAGTGGATTGGAGGATGACAGTGCTATCTTTTCAATGTCACTGGACAAACCAACAGTCTATTAAATTTCTCTTCTTCCATAAAAGAATGCAAAACAATAAATTATTTACATAATGTGTGTTAGAAAGTTTGTTACAAAAATATAAACATCAGAAAGCTTAAAAACTTAAAAAAAAACCAAGAAAAAGTTTAATTCTATATACAAAATACTGGTGACAGTTCAAGTTATATTAAACATCCTACATTTTAGCTTTCTGTTTCTGAGCAGTAGTTTGTAATGTTTTCTGGAAAGAAATGGGTGTTTTGGAAATATCAGTCTAACAGTTATGACCTCATGGTGCAGAAAAGTGAGATTCACTTGACTTAAAAAGCTTGTTGAATTCCAAGGAGATGGGATAGCTTGTGAGAGTAGCAAACAAAATGCAGAGACTGTGGAGAATCAAGGTTTAAAAGAAGAAGGTGTATCTCTACACCACAGAAAAATGTGAGAAGTTAAAAAGAAATTTCAGCAGCTATTTGAAGGGATATAATACCAGGGGATTTGGAAAAGCTTAGCTTGACCAAAGACAACCAGTATTGGACAGGACTGTTGTGCTTCACTGCCTGGTAATTCTTTGTGGCTGCTACACCTGTAGAGGGCCACGGGATGGTTCATGTGGTGTTCAGATTATCAGAAAACGTCTGACAGTGTCATTAACCTTTATGCCTGTACTGCTGGGCCATGACACAAATGACTGACTCATCTGATTATGAAACTGGTTAAAATAAGGAACAGGAAAGACAAAACAGGCAACAAATAGATAGAGACATTAGGAATAAGGAAATTACACATTCTGGCTTCTGTTTTTGTTTTATGTGAGAGACACAGGGGATGATGATGCCTGGTGGGAGCAATATCTTCAAGCCAGTGGGTTTCTAATGCTCAGAAAGAGAACAGTGTGAGACAGGACCACCAGATTCAAAGACAATGAAAATTCACTGCAGATGAATAAGGAACCATATGCCTCAGTGCAGTGGGTGTGAAAGAGGCCAATTTCCAGGGCTGAGCATTACACAGTGGGTCTGATTTCCGTACATACGATCCCACTGTAAGATGGATAAATGGTAATCCTGAGAAGGAATTTCCATGTTCTCCTGTTTCAAATCTCTTTTTGATGCCCGTGGTCTTTCCCCAGAATGAATTTTGTTACATGTATAATTTTTCTTCAGTTGTCGCCAGAATATGTTAACTAAAGGATTTTTAACCCAAACAGCAAAATTCTGAATATAATAAAGAACTGGTTGTGCATTTCATGAAACATATTTAAAAATTAATATTTTCTTTCAAATAAATAAATAAAAACAACAACAACAAAAAAAAGAATTCCTAATCTGAGTTCGGGTTGATGGATTGTAGATAAAACAGACAAAAAAATCTTTTTAAAAGCCTTGCACAGATTTTATCTTTTGTCTTTTCATTCCACGTATGTAGTTGCATGCTGATTGATGACTTTAAAAATACAGGTATAAAAGTACCAAAACATGAATGAGTAATAAAGCAAACAAGAATCTTTAAAAGAGCACATGTCTGCACTATTCTTGATAAATTTTTCTAGCTCTTCTTTCCTTTGTTTTTTTCTCTCCTCCAGAAGTGACTGGACTGGAGTGACGTTTCACAACCATGACTAGATTTCAAGGATGTCTATTCTTTTGAAATGGTATCATACAAAAAAGAATATGCAGAGTGAAAAACATTATGCTTTTGTTGTTGATTTTACATTTTGTTGGGGTTTTTTACCACATAGAACGTTGAGACTCTGGCTCTGCAGTGAGTATATTTGATCATTCAACATCACACAGAAATAGCATGACTGCACAGCAGAAAACAATTCTCTGGAAATGCAATTTCTGAATGTTACCTTTGCTCTTTATTTTCTTCACTTTTTTTTAGATTTTGTTAATTTAGAGAAACACAATAGTCGTGAAAATGATATAGATATTTTTGAGTTACTGTGGGGTTTTTATGAAGTGCAAACCTTTTCTACTCTGTGCTGTAATGAAAAAACAGCAACCAAAACAGCTAACCAAGGGGGAAAAAGTATTAGTGTTATGTTAAATGTTCACATCAATGTAAAACAATCTCTCTTCAAAATGGTTAGTCACCAGCTCCTATAAGCTATTAACTGTACAGCTTTAACAAAACAATATTAAACTTGACAAGAACTCATCTGAGAGCTCTAGCAAAAGAGAGCAGTCTGTCTGAGCTGTCCTCCCATTGAACTTAAAGTGCTTAAGCAAACAAAAAATGTCATTATCTTGCAGCCACGAGTGTGCCAATTTATTGTCAGAAGCTATACTTTGAGACTCCTGACACTTTCTTAGAGTATTAAAAAACTTGATAATCCCAAGTTAAGTTCTCACATGTATTTTGATGTCTGTTTTCTGGAAAAAGGTGCCAATTCTAAGTATTCCCTGTTCTGATAGTCAGAAGGATCTGTTTGAGTTAAATCTTATTTCTTTGATTTCAGTGCTCCCTGATTTCTCTGGAAAAGAGTTGGATGTATCTTAAAACTAACTTCTCTGGTTTTATTATAAACATTTTTTATGTACATGGGATTTCTTGGATCGATAATGAAACTGATATGTTGTCATCTGTGAAGATACTTAGCTGAAAGTTTCCCCTGAATAAGAGTTTATATTACTTTTCAGCACTTTCAGCAGAGAATTGAATGCTGACCAGCGCGACAGCAATGATGAAAACTGGATCTGAGGCTTGAAAATGTTTGCTCTTCTCTCACTCTTTTAAGATCATCAGAGATGTGTTGCTGAAGTTTCTTGCCACCTTATTCAGACAAACTGCTGAAGTTCACTGGGATGAATCCTGATAAAGGATACCTGAGCTGAAGGATGCTGCACAACAGCTTGGTTCAACCCTTAAATGAGCTGATAAGACACTGATTCAACCCCTTCCAGTGGGAAGTTTTGTGTGTTAGCAACACCACTTCAGCTCGGTGGAGGTGGTTTGTCTTTCCTCACCAGGATTTGGCAGTGATTCTAAACCATGTCCATGTCCATTCCAGCTCTGAATGCATAATGAATGCCCCAGTGCAGACTGCAGTCCAAATAGGGGTTTCATATTTGCTTTTAGCTCTTGTACTTGCCACCAGAGCTGCTCACAAATTTTTTTTAAAAAGGAAGCAAAAAAAAAAAAAAAAGACCAAATGATAATTAGACTATTCGATTCTGGAATAGAAATGTAGTAATTTTTGAAGATGCAAATACAATTCAGACATTATTTTAATGAACTATTCCATTAGTGAGCCTCCCAATTAGCAAAAATAGCCTTGCTTATGTGAATAGTGTGCTTTAAATGCATGTTTTGGCTTTCTGGGCCACTTGAGGCACTTGGCATATAACACTTTAAGTATGTTGTTTTGGACCAGTGACAATTCCTTCTGCAGACCAAAAGAAAGATGCACTTAGATGAAATGTTGGCAAAGGACCAAGTGCTACAAAGAAATGGCAATTTCTTGTCAAAGACACAGAACAGCTCTATTCTCATTTCCTGGTAAAAGAAAGTGTTCTTGCTGTGACCTGTAAACATATCACACACTCTTTCTCAATTTTGTTGGTTGCAAGACTGACCCTTGCTTGATAAAACTGCTTGATTATGGCAGTGTGACAGGAGCACGGCAGTGGTCCTCACGTTCCCGTTGCCCCCAAACATGTGCAGATGGCAGTAAGAGTAACGAGTCTGGGATTTATTCTACAGCAACAGCTATTTTCCCCTTTCTGTTTTTCAAAAGGCTTCCTTTTCCTTGTCTTACTTTTTAATAAAACGTCTGTGCTTTCTCATTGTGTCATGCAATGTATTTTGCCTCTAGACAAGAATAAAGTGAGAAGGGAAGCAGAAAAAGGAGATGAAGTAGATGCTTCATGGTATTGCATAGTCTGTGTACACTGGTCTTGTTTACAAACTTCTGTCAAGTGATCCTCCTGTGCCCCAGAGGTAGAGAGGGAAATGCTTTCCATGAAGTTCTGTGAATATCAGCCACAAATCTTTATTGTTTTTGACTCTCCAACTCTTAGTGTTGTTATAAGTGTCTTGAAAGAAATTCTTCTGGACCTTGCCTTTACCCATTCATGTTCTTTGGATAATTTCTAGTTGGTCTGAATATTCTTGGGTGTCATACTGATCCACCATCTCATCCCAGTGAAGGATAAGCCCATCACTGGGCTTAGAATGGGACAGGAGAAATGAGGACAGCTTGCTTCAATTTTAATACATTTTTCTCTACAATATTTCCTGGTTTATCTTATGTATTCAAAATTAATATAATTCCCACACACAAAAGCCTTTCATGTAATATAGGTGGTGTCAGATTAATTTATGCTTTCCTGGAAGCTTTTTTTCCACTGTGACAATGAAGTAAAAAAGGTGCAAACAAACATCAGAGTAATTGTAGTGCAGCACAACCCTGCTGAATAAATGTGGTTTTTAGTGAACTGGTCACAGATACACCAGCAAGAACACCTTTTTCTGAGGTGACATTCAGAAGCCTACTGAATATAGAGAAGGATCACATATTAACATGCTTATTCCACTCAAATTTAGGTGCCTGAATTTATCTCATATCTATGTTGCATGAAAATAGGAATTATTGTGAGAAGTAATCCCAAAGGAAATACATATAGCCTGTCAAACAGCCTGGGGGTTTTCAGAGCAATGGAAGAAAAGATCTGTTGGTGAAGGTCTGGTGTAAGGCAAGGTCTGTAGGTGAAGGTCTGTGTTTTGTTGAAGAAGGTGTTTATTTTATAATATTTTTTAATAAGCAAATTTGTGGAGCAATGAGGAGTTTTATGACCATTTAAATGCTGGCAACCTTCAGTAAAGAAGACAAGCAAAATTAGATGGCAGCTTAACAAGTTGTAAAATGTAGGAGTCATTAAATAAAAAATGAGAGTGTTTTCTTGCTTCTCTAAATCATTCTTTTTTGTAAATCCTTAAAGGTTTTGCAAACTAGAACAGTGTAAGTTGTCCTGGTTTTATAGGCCTTTGTATTTTTGTTTGTAGGGTATTTTTCTGGTCTTTTGTTCGGTTTTTTTTTGGCAGCATCTCACAGCAAGTCAAAATAAGACCTGGAAATCAAATACATATTTCTCAAGTAGGGCCAGATGTTATGGCTACAGCAGTATGCAATTTATAAGAAAAATTAAACTGTTCTAAACTTTAATGTTCTTATTTCCTGAAAAGGAAATAGGATCTAAAACCATGATATTTTATGGAAATACAATTTGATAGGAATACCTGTATTATAATCCAAAATAGCAATTGTTTGTTTCTGAGCTTGTGTTGCCTTGGAAATGTTCTTTTAAGTGTTCAGCTATTCAGATCTGAACATGTGTTATGCCTTAAACAGACTTTATTCTCAAGAGCAGTCTTTGCTCTCAAGAGGGATAGCCAGTGCATCTCCAGAAAAAGTATTTGTAACATCTCCACATTATCTGAGATCCAGGGTTTGTCTGTGATGGGAAACTGTGTTGATCATCAGCTTTTGCGTGAGAACTAGAAGAATGTCAGTGAGTAGAAATGCACCAGCAATACCATGTTCCAAACTCAAAAAGGTTTTATCTAAAAAATGGCAGAATGTGCTGAAAAGGAAAATCCCACATACATAATAAGAAAACACATCTGATTCAATAGGTAGTAATTCAATTTTCTGTTTTCCAAGCATATCTTGTGGGAATATAACCTTCTCCCAACCACACAAGTAAAATTTTGGAAAGCATTGAGGATTCCCAACGCATCTGCAGTTTAGTCTGTATCTCACATCACTGGCTGAATTTAGGGATGCCACTTACTAGGGTCTTTACCATGCATATGTAGAATGTCCTATCCAACTCAGACTATTCAATGAGTCTCTGATTTTATATACATTTTTTATTCCATATATGTTGGAATAAACTTGAAGGCCATAATGATGTGAGACATTTTTTTTCAAAATAATTTTGTAGTTTCCATATAAAGAGTGACACTCTCACTATTTTTTTCTTAATTTTTAAGCCACTTATTAAAAATATTCAAGATATGAAAAAAAATGTTATCCCTTGGCATTTTCATGCAGACTCCCCCAGAATTCAGCAGCAAGCAATTTGTAAGGAGGAATATTCCCAAACTAACTGTTTGTTTGGTATATAGCCCAGTAGGTGTGAACAGAAATTGTCTCTTCCTGAAGAGCTGTATTATGAAGTGTTGGTGGCTGGTGAGTCCAAGGAAGAGCCTAAAAACCTAATCTTAGTTATTCCTAAACTGAAACCTTTATCAGGTTTTATTCTGAGTTATTGTCAGCCTGGTATCTCACACTGGTGTAGAGGCCGATAGTGATAGAAGCACCATGCCTAAATTCTGGCCCAAAAAAATCAGCCGACATGTATTTTATCTGCCATATTATTTATTGCTTTTTCTCTCTTTGGTGCGAAAAAGCAAATAAATTAGATTTTCAGGAGTCTCTTTAACCAATCTAGTTTGGAACACTACTAGATTCTGTTTCCTGAAGATATTAAACTCTGCTGTGGTCCCAGAAAAGCCTTCAAAATTTTCAAGAAACCTCAGGTTTGATTTTTTTTCATTTGCTTGTTGTTCCTTTAAGTCCTTATTAGTGAGAAAAGGCAGCAAAATGCAGCTTTAATGCAAACTCCACTTCCCCAGTGATGAAGCAACTGTCTGTGCTTCTTAATATTAGAACAATGAGATGGGATTCAGGGTGACAATTTTAAGACATATGTACAGGCATTTTGTTTTTCTGCCTCTAGACCAGCTTTGAAAATCTACAGCATGTGCTGTCAGGCCTGGTGATTAAACATTTCTGACATCTCTGCTCTTAACCAAATTCATCGCGGTAGCAATACTTAATCAAGCCAAAGGTATGATTGGCTGAACATGTTTCAATATTTCAATGTTTTTTCATTTAAGAAAAGTGTGTTAAAAATGAAAGCTTTTACGTGTGCAAATGCATGTGTATGTATATATGAGAAAAAGAGAAAGAAGGTGAGCTACTGTGCAAGTATTTTGTATGAAGTAAACCCATTGTTAATGCATATCACACATCCTCCCTTTAAATTGCAAATCCTAGAATCGGAAATCTGGGTGGGATTAAGCTGAAAAAAAGAACAGATGGGACTGTTGATGTGACTGCCAGAGGCTTGGGCAGAAGGCAATGAAAAATAATTCTATTTTTCCCCTAAATTGAGAAAGCTAAACTGGTGATCAGTAGTAGATTCTGGGCAGATGGGATGACTTGGAGAAAATGGTTGGCAGCCTTAGTCACAAGATAATGAGAGCAAGATAAGGAGTTTTAGGGTGCATCAGGGGGTCTTGAACTTCAGACCATGTAGCAGTGCGTGTTTTCACAAAAGGCAAAAGTACACGTAGGAGAACCCTTACCTCCAATATATGATAATCATTCCAGTTCTGTTTATCACACAACGCATGTAATGCCCTGGGTACACTGCAGTAAATAATTGTGTTGGCATCCAGAATTGGAAATGTTTTTGTATGTATGTCAGTCTGAACACTTCTGCTACTATTATCAGTATAATAAGCTAATGTTTTTTTTGTTTTCTGAACTCCATTTTGCCCTTAAACCTTTTTCCAGCCCTTCCATTTTACCCAGGTGCTCACTTTCTCAATTTCTTTGCTATGAAATATCTATCATTGATTTGTAAATATTCAAATAGGACCAATATCTCATTGTCCTATTTTCCAGAAAGACGAAGTGAAGATGCTTTTTCTCAATGATAAAGAAAAAGTACTAGCATTTACTACAATAATGATCGCAAATGTTAGCATCTGTCTTGTAAAATACATCAATAACTTGTGTGGTGGGCTAAAAGGAATCTTAAATAATGCTACTGAGTACTTTTCCAGAACTTTCTATCCTTTCTATGTCAGATGTTCAGATTAAAGATAACTGTAGAGGCAATTTATTTTGCTTTATTTTAGTATCTCTTATTGGATGGAATATATATTTTACAAACAAGGAAAAAGGCCTCAATTTATAGCACATATGGAAGGATTATTTAAATATGAAAGACTGAAAGGATGATTAAATCTTAGCTATTCAAATTTCATTATTTGTTTTGCAGGGAATCTGTTTCATGTTGAAAAATGATAGCAACAAAAGCGTTGGAGTTGTAATATAACTCATGGTACAATCAGTACAGTTTGTCATGTTTGAATGTCACCATACCTTTAAATATTGGCAAAAGATCTTAGTAGATAGACTACGGTGCCAATGAAAAGTGATTTTTTTCCCCACTGGTTTCTCCATAGTCTGTAGCAATTCTACCAGTCAAATCTAATCAACTTTTACAAAGAAATCTTAGTATTCCTGAAAGAATACCTTTCAGACTTGCTCTGCAACATTTGAAGGACAAGCTGACTTCTTTTAACCAATGAGTGGGATAGCCTTTCATATGAGTAATGCTAAAATTTTAGAGTATTGGTTGGAAAAAGTAATCATGGTTCCAGATTGTCTCACCTATAAATTGGAGCTCATTAAGAATATCTGTGGGATCAGGGCAGGTTTGAATCTCACTCTCTGAGTGTTCCAAGGTGTGTAGAGCAAGAGGATATTCAGATCCTTCTGGAGAAGGACCTGGACAATCATTTGTTGTGAAATGATGCTGCTCAGGAGATTTGGGATATGCTGTAGCGCTGGTGGTGCTGGTACATGCACACTTCTGCATAATTTCTTTTATCCTTTAGGCCACTCTGCTGGTCTTTTATCTTTTAATTTAGGGTTTCCTTCCAAAGTCAGGCCACGAATTTGGATCTGCTCATCAACCTACAAATAGCCACCAACTGAATTGTAACCACATGGTCCTGCATGTTACTACTCAAGCCCAAGAAGATTTAAATAAATGCAAGGCTGCACACAAGCTGGATATAATGTGGATTTCAGCACATATCTTCTGTCTCAACTCTAGGAATGCAAGGAAATAACCAGTGTGGAAACCCAGTCCTCATCAAAATTGCATCTGATTTCCCTGTCAATTTAAGAGTGTGATAATTATATGTAGCTGGCTACAAGCTGACATACTTGAGTAGCCAGCTGAGACAGCACCTACTATGTTTCAGATACTGTACAAATGTTTACACCAGAGAAGGTCACAGGGACTCATTTAATACTAGCGCTGCTGGAGTTCAGTGACAAAACTTGGTCAGCTGGTGTGACAGTTTAATGAAGATAAAGAGGACTTTAAAAGCTTATGCTACAAAAGAACCTCCTATTTGGGGAAAATAATGAGTGGATACCTTGCTTGGCTAGGAAACAGAGAAAAGATGAATCACTTCTCACTGTTGCAGCATGTCACAATGGCATTTTTGCCAAACTCTCTTTGAAGGATGTTCTCATGAAACAAACTCTTTATTCTGATATTCAAAGCAATAGGAAACATCTGCAACAGTGGCAAGAAGTTTGAAATTTTTATTCTTCAGATAGGATATTTAAATACATGAAAAAGTATCTCAGTATAAGCAACTGATTATTTTGATTTTTCAGGTGAATTAACTACCAGAGATTCTTATTTCATCAGATTTTTTCTGGGAAAGAGAGCAAAAGGTAGCCAAGCAAACAAATTATATACTTAGTTAATGAGAAAAAAGTAAAAGATTTTAGCAAACTGATATCCTTTTGCAAAAGTGAGGCAGGTACTTATCATTCAGTTTCACACAACCTGAGCCATCTAAGCTGTTCGTTCATGTCATACCATATGTGAGGTGCAGATTTGTTCTCTGCAACTTAATTTTTTTTCTTCACTTTCTGAAAGAAGTCACCTGGAAAATGTTCTATACCTTTATAATCAACCAACACCTCTCACCATTTCATTCCCTGACAGAGTCCTGGGTGTTATCTTCACACTGGGCTTTTGCACAGTTCTCACTTCCACCTCATGGTATTGTCTCACTTGCATCTCATGTTATTGACAGATATTTTGATTCACCACTGAGTTCAGGCACCACTTACATGGATCTGCACTGCACCAGCCACTCACGTTTGAGCTGGCATCCTGCAAGTGGATTTGTAAGAGTTTTGTAAGAGCTGAAAGAAGTATGTACAGTTGGGATTACCTGATTGCCTACAATGTTAACATTCATTCATCATTCTGAGTAATTAAGTCTGGTTTTTTGGAAGTCTTGAAAACTCTATACATGTTAATTGTGTAACCTTGGATTCTAAATCTTTTTCCCACTATAACTCTGAGTAAAAGAATAATTTCCTTCCTTGAACCACAAACAACATTTTTGGAAGACACACGGGAGAGCTAAGCTTATTAAAAAACCTCACAAACAAGTAAAATTTGTCTTCACATTATTTTTCAGATAAATATTTATGTGCTTTACAGAGGTATGTGTCCTCAAATTCCTATTACATTCCCTTATGAAAAACTCACCTGGAAAACAATGACATATTAACAGAATCACCTGCTGTGTGGTTTCCTGAAAATCATACTTCCATTTGGAAAGGCACATTGCCACATCGGTGGGCTTTGGAGGCATTTAACAATGACAGTCTTTGATCAAATGGAATTGAGTTCTTTGCACTTCACTTGCTATGAAAGTACCCATGGAATGTGCAACAGTTTTCTTCTACAGTAATAAAGTGCTTATATTCATGTGTACATTTTTTTATTAAAACTTACATTTATTTAGACTTTTTGAAAGAGTTGCATGTAGTACCTGATAATATAAATTAATGAGAGAGATATCAATATTGGCTACAGCATCTGCAATGTTGCCAATATTGCACCATTTTTATGTGAATCATAGCATCCTTGAATGTCCTGATTTGGAAGAGATCCACAAGGATCATCGAGTCCAACCCTTGGCCCTCCACAGGACCATCTCCAAGAACTCCATGTCCTGAGAGTGTTGCCCAAACATTCCTGGAACTCTGTCACTCTTGGAGCTGTGACCAATTCCCCAGACAGCCTGTTCCAGTGATCAACAACCCTCTGGTGAAGGACATTTTTCCTGATATCCAACCTAAACTGTCTCTCACACAATTTCAGACTGTCCCCTTGGGTCCTGTCACTGTCACCACAGAGAAGGGAACAGTGCCTGCCCCTCTTATTCCCCTCCCAAGGAAGCTGTAACTGCAGTGAGCTCTGCTCTCAGTCTTCTCCAGGCTGACAGACCAAGTGACCTCAGCCACACCTCACACAGCTTCCCCCTCAGTGCCCTTCATCCTTCTTGTGGGTCTCCTTTGGAGGCTCTCCAAAGGCTGAAAGCCTTTCTTACCTTGTGGCACCCAGAGCTGCCCCAGCACAGGAGGTGAGGCTGCCCCAGTGCAGAGCAGAGCAGGACAATCCCCTCCCTTGCCCAGCTGGCCATGCTGTGCCTGATGCCCCCCAGGACAGGGATGGCCCTCCTGGCTGTCAGGGCACTGCTGGTTCATGTTCAGCTTGCAACAACAAGATCCTTTTCCATGGTGCTGATCTCCAGCCTCACATTTCCCAAAAAGTTTGGAGAATGAAGGCATATATCCTGCTAAGTGAGCACTCTACCATTTGAAATAATTCCCCTTCCTATGTGGAGCAATTTCATGTAAAAATATAAATCATATTATCACTATAACTGAGTCTTCATCTATTATGCAAGTCTCAGAGAAATTAATAGCACAAGCTTCCCATTCATCAGAAATAGATGAATATTTTTTCACAAAATAATGATACATAGTAAAAAGATGTTCAGTGGTAGCTACTGCAAAACCAGTGTACTGAACAAAGCCATTATCACATTTGTAGCTACATTGCTTTTGAGTTATGTTCTTCATAACAACTCCTGATTCCCAACTCAAAATGTATTTATTACAATGGAATGTCATCAACTTATGAATAGAATTCCACATTCACTATTTTACCTGCTACTGAGCTACCTAGCTCTCAGTGGACATCACCTACTTTGTGCTTTCATCATCATGCTATGATTCTGCAAAGAAGAGCAGTTTCAGATATATTGTACATTTTGCCTCTTGTTCTTCCTCAGCTTATAATTGGAAAATGTTGCTAATAATTTGCTAGTGATCATTTCTAATTTCAGCTTTTCAGTCCCTCCCTTGGCAGTTGAATGTCTTCTCAGCTGTGTTTCTATGAGTTACAGTGAAGTCCAGTTTGCATTACACTTGTACTTTGTGAATGGGATTAGCATTTTCATTTTCCCTTATGTTATTGCTAAACTAGAATTGATGTGAGCTTTAAGAGAGATCACAGAGGTCTTGTCACATTTCATGGGAAAAAAAAGAACGCTAGATTTTTTTCTGTTCCTTTATGTGTTTTTACTCTTCATATGAGTTTGGATTGTGCCACATTGTCCCAGTCACATGCAAAGACAGTTTTATGTTCAGTTTTCTATAAAAACACAGCAGAGATTTGCAGTCCAGTCTGTTTCCAATCTAATATTGAAATATACATTGATACTTTCTCTGACATGTCTGTACTCATGTAGCCCTTAGTCCATTAGCTGGAAGCATTGAACTATTTTAGGAAGGAAATATCTGATCTTCCTGCAATGCTTATTTTTATTTTTAATACACATGACTCTTAGAGTGACTGTGGAGTGAAAAGGGAGTGACAGAATCTGCTACTTTAATTTAATTCCCATTGGTATTTATGCTCAGCCCTCCAACAATCGCTTCCATAGTCGGATCTTTGAAGGCAAATTGACGAACTCTCTGCAAGGTTTCATTCTTGATTTTTTTGTTTTTTTTTTTTTTTAGCTGTATAAATACTACCATTAAAGGAACTCTCAAGCTGGATTCACATCACCTAACTTTTGCTAGATTCAAGTCTTGCACGTATTAGCTACTTTGCCTGGCTCCCTCACTAGCCAGTGAATGAAAGGGACATGAACCCTTGTATTCTAAACTGGATTTCTGAAGTTACTTTTCCCTTTATTGCATGAATATTTTTGATTAACATTTATACTGGACACTAATTTTTACCTGTCTGAGTGGGAGGGGAATAAATATCACCTTGTGAGCTAATTCGAGGTTTAAGAAAATGCAATCTCTGAAGTATTTCTTAAATAGCATTGCTAATATACTCTGATCTGAATTATGCAACCCTGACCACAACTAATGATAGAATGCTGACTTGTTCTCCCATTACCTAAATGAGTTAGAGATAAAAATGTTAGCTTGTATTTCTGAGAAACAGCTTCATAGAATTGTTGTACCGGCTTTACTAAGTTTTGAAGACAAAATCTGGGCTAAGCCTTACAGTTCTGTTTTACAAATGCAAACTTCTCAGTCTTAAAACATCAATTTAAAAATCACTGAGTTCTAAATACTGCTAAATTAATCAGAACATAAAATTGAATAAATATTGGCTCATGGAGAGACAGATGCTAGTTTGCCAGATAATGCCCTTCATGAAGAGATGAATTAATGCATGTTTCTTCCTTCCAAAATTATTCTGATGTCCTTTATCTTTCTTGCAGGTACCATTAATTTTAATTAAGAGAATTTTGAGAGCAAAAAGTAAGATGAAGGTCACAGTGCTAATGTGCTATCATTGTCATAAAAGCCAATGTATAGACCCAGCTGCATATGCTTGTTGGCCAAAGGAAATAATCAATTCTGGTCAGATATATTTTTTCTTTGCAGAGAAAAATAATTTAGAAAATACTGACAGGTAATGGAATGTGGCTGGTCTAAAGCCAGCCCTCACATTTTAGCAGGAACTACCATTCAGAGGCTTGAAACAGAACAGATTTATCAAAGTCCACACCCAATGACAAGGTGGAATTTATATTCATAATCTCTGTCTCAATCTGCTCAGCAATTGTCAAAGATATGCCAGACAGTGGAGAATGACTGGGAATCATTAACTGGTTTTCTGTTCCAAAAGTATAAAATAAATTATTCTGTAGTTATTACTGATTTTGAAAATCTTGCTGGAATTGAACAGCATGCTTAAAAAAAGACCAAACACAGCACATTCTGAGGAAGAACCTCTTAGCATAAAATGAGAAACTCAACCAAAAAAAAAAAGTTTGCAAAGAAATGGATGTATTTTACAGCCTAGCTCAGATCCTCAGCTCCAAAGCACTCTGAAGTCAGCAGAACTCTATCTATTTGTCCCAGTTTGTGCATCTGATCCAATCTTCCCTTGGAGACCATGGGGGTAGCACAGGCACTGTTGTTGAGATCAGCAGCACTTTTGTACATCTAAGCAGCATGTCGGCGGAGCCTCCTGGAAAGTTGCATGAGCACAATTAACAGATTGGGCTGGAAAATCACACTGTTTGTGTGATAAGTGCCCCTTTGCAGGGTGCAAGCTGTTCCACATCTCCAAACTGTTTTGCTGCTTTTCCCTTTGCACAGGGAGAATCCTCCACAGTGTGTGGCTTAGTGGCAAACTGCCACTGCCAAATGCACGCAGCTATTTAATGTCTTGCTGCTGAGATTTGGGATTTCTTGATGTTCATCTCAAATGTAAAATATATCTGAATCATAATCTCTGTAAGGTTAAAGATTCCAGCAGGGGAAAAAAATGGTATTTTGTCATCCTGTCATCTGAAATTGTTTTATATTTCACACTACAAAGTAAAAATATAAAGGGATCATCACCTAGGTGATAAACTGCCAGTTTCCAGACAAACATTTTAACTGATTTACACCTGTTTTCCTCTAGGAAAAACTACATTTTATGTGATGCATTTCTTTCTCAACTGATAAATGACAACGGTGCAAGTATCTTCATCTTGGTGTGAATTGACCCACATTGTGGAAGACCAAGTTTTCACATTGCGACCAATCAACTTCTAGAAACATAAAAACTGCTGAGAGTCTAGTTTTGAAACTTTTACAACATTCAGCTGATGGCAGAGTAATGTCCTTAATTGTATATTTTATAGAAATGAAACTTGAGGAGAAGATAAAAACCATTTTCATTGGAGCATATAAATATTTGATTTAATGTCAAATAAGAGTCAGAAAACATAACTCAGTCTTCTTTTTTGCTTTTCTTAGTCTTATCATTCCTGTGAACATCTCCAAGAGGGTTCCAAAATATGAAACTGAAATAAAGAGATTTAAAACCAGTCTGCTCATAGAATTTCAACAAATTCCCTTAATTTATAAAGCTTTAAAAATACATATAATGATGAGTGATATACTCAATGAACAGTGATGCTTCAGGAAAGTACTAAAAGATTATTTTTACACAGTGTCAGGACACTGACAGGGAAATGAAGAATAAAAAGTAAAACATCTGCAGATACACAGCTCTGTACTCCCTGTAACCCTATTAAAGCTCCCATTTCCATGATGAGTACCAAACCCACTGGAAATGCTTAAATTGCCGATGCATTCCTCTTACTGCATCATGGTTTGTGTGTGGTCTCCCTTTTTATGCATGTTTTTTTTAAGTTTTGGTGGAAATATCTTATTAAACAGATGGTCCAGAACAAGACTACTCAGTATTATGATAATCCATATAAATAACCACTATGATGACCCATTTTATGATCACATGTGTGTTTTAAGACATTATATGGAAATATTAAAAAAAAATGGTCTTCATCTCTAAGCATTCAGCATCACTAAGTAATATTCAAATGCAGAATAATTAAGGCAGTGTACTGCAGATTGAGAAGGAAAATGTTACATGTCCAGGGAATCCACCTAATATATGGAGAAAATATCCTTTCCCTTTCCCTTTCCCCCTTTCCCCTTTCCCCTTTCCCCTTTCCCTTTTCCCCTTTCCCCTTTCCCCTTTCCCCTTTCCCCTTTCCCCTTTCCCCTTTCCCCTTTCCCCTTTCCCCTTTCCCCTTTCCCCTTTCCCCTTTCCCCTTTCCCCTTTCCCTTCCCTTCCCTTCCCTTCCCTTCCCTTCCCTTCCCTTCCCTGGGTTTTTAAAAAATGTGTTTTCCAATCAGTGTCAAAATAGTGAGCATTATAAGGAACTAAAGGTGGGATACATTACTCATTCAAACAAAGTTTAACTAGAACTAATTTAAGGATTATCAGAGTTGGGAATATCCCATTAGTATAACTGGGGAAACTTGCAAGGAAATCTTAGTAGAACTGCATTGAGTAGTCAGAGAAAAATCAGGTCAGGATTCAGAGTGAAAAAAAAAAAGATCACTTGCTCAGTCTCAGGGATAAAGAACCAGAGATTTGATTTTAAGGCATTTGAGATCTGCTGCTTTCTTATGGAGCATCCTCAGGTTGCTGAATCTCAGGGATGTGTTTTCATTATGAAATTCAGCAAAGAAATGTCTCAATGCTTGCTACTACTTCAGTATACCTCAGGGACTAGAATTTGGTAGCTGAGGGTGGTTAATGAGACTCTACGTATATTTAGGTTTTGTTTTTGTAGAATGTGACTTGTCCCACTATGCAGTTAAGCACAAAATGTAGCTCCTCTGAAATAAAAGTTTACAAAATTGGGACTAGCTTCTGAATGCTAAAAATATTTGCTTTTTCTCTGTAACCTGTAGATAATTATATTAATATCATAATAATTAATAATAATTAGTTGCTATTATTTTAGGGTCTAGCTCAAAATGACATGTGTTTTATTGTATTACTAAAGTAATATAATGCTATATATACTAAATTATATTAAGTATACTAAGTATACAGAGTATACTAAAATTATTATATACTTTATACACTAAAGTCTCTTACTGCTGGAAGGGTAATAAAATTTAGAAGATAAGTGTTTTCAATGACTTTTTCCTTTCTGCAAACAAAATCAATCCTTATTTCATCTTTCCATTGTAAAACAAAATTAATTTCTAACTGCAAAATTAATATACAAAAATTATGACAACCATAAGGAAGATTTTGAAAACCACAGAAACATTTTGCAGATTAAAGGTCTTCTTTTGAGGCACAGCTACGCAAAGCATTTGCTTTTTCTCTCAGAGAAATGAAAGCATAAAAGTATGTGCACAGTTTTGATCATCTTCTCCTCTTGACCAAAAAGACATATATAATTCACCTTATCAAGACAGCACTGCTACTTTTTTTAAGGGAGGAACTGTCCTTTTCAATGTCACATGGACAGACAGGTACTGTCCTTTCATCATCCACAGGGGGATAAAGAGCACTGGTGGTTCGGCTCTCCTTGAGCTAAGTCTGTGCCCTTGAGCTTCTGCTCGTGTATTTGCTTCAGGGAAGTTTCAGGATATGTCTTCTCACTTCAGGGCTGTGTCTGCCATGTCACGGACATTGCTCAGAGCAAGGTTTGCAACCCAGAGGGTGGCTGGGTACAGGAACAGCTTCCCAGGGGAGTGGTCACAGCACTAAGCCTGACAGAGCTCAAAAAATATTTGGACACTGTTCTGAGGCACATTTTGTGATTATCAGGACTGTCCTGTGGAGGGCCAAGAGATGGACTAGACAATACTAATGGGTACTAATCTCCTTCTAAGGAGGTTCTGTGATTCTGTGAAATGTTTTGGCTATATGGTCCTTCCTAGAAGGTCCTCAAGGTTGCATGTCTCCAGGGCAGCTGTTTTATGAGATGACATGTAAAGGTCTTCTCCTGCAACAGCCCCTCAGTTGCTGTCACCTTTCACCTGAAATAGTTTTCCTGAGCTAGGTCTCATAAGCTCTTGGAGATCTATTTCACACCTAAGATAGCTTAACTACCTTAGAAGGCATAAAATCAGTAGGATGGCTCCAGTGGCAGTGTTGGGGAAAAAAAGGTTTTAATAAAAGGCAAAATAAGAAACTTTTTATAGAGAGAAACTGATCTAAGTGTAAGAGGCCCTCTTGCCCTTGGTAAAACACCTCACAAAAGCAGTTAGTTTCTTCGTTCTCTTCTTTATCTAGTGAATGGCCCAGGCAGGACTTTTTGGCTCCTATCCAATTAGCTATCCTTAAATTTGACGTGAAGTCCCCTAGGTCCTATAAGATGCCTTTTTCACCTAATCAAGGAGAGAAACTTCTAGACTTATTTCCATTTTAAGGGGACAAAAAATAGTTTTGTCACTCTGTCAAAAGAAGCACATTCCTATATCCACCCAGGTCACAACACTGGAATCTGCTTCTTGAGTCACTCCTATATGGGGACAGCATGAAAATGCACATTTTATAGCATTTGGTCATGATGCCTTTGTCAAGGAATTTCCCCATCTGAGCATTCAGGAGCCACTCTGGCAGTCACACTGCCAGCACCAGAGATGTCAGCTGCTGGGACCAAAGCCCTTCTGCAGTGGGTGGCTCCAGTGACCCGATGAGTGCCTTCTTTGATTCCCTACACACCCCACTCTCATGTAGTCAGGCCATCTTTTCTTACCAGCTCAACCCTGAGTTTCTCATAGCAGAGTCTCAATTGTCTTATTCCATAAAGTCATTTATTCATGGCCTAGCAACAGGGAAGAAGATCAGGCTGCTTCCCAGGAGGGACCCCAAACAAAAGAATTCCTGGGCTTTTACACAAAGGTCTTGTTCTTCCTCCTAAGTCCTTGGCCTCTTGTTGAATAAATATGGTTGGGTGGCCTCTTACAGACCTAGGGTCCTGTTGCCAGGGCAGGCAGGGAGATCTAGGTCAGTAATTTCAGCTGGTCATTTGTGGGTTTTGTGGATTGGTTCTTCATGATCAATGCTTTCCTCATCAAAGGCTTCTGTTAAAGATAGAGAAGATTTACTATACCAACACAGTAATCAGTGCCCCTTGATGTTAAAGAGGGAATACATCTTTAAACTCTTTGAGGTTGCAAAGAATAAAAATCTAAATTTGTCTCCTTAAATGCAGATCTCTTGTTGAGCAGCAGTATTACAAGTAGCTGCTGATCAGGAATGTGAAGAAACTACCCAGTTACGCATCAATGTACAAATACAGAAAAATTACTGTGTTTTAGTTTAAAATAAGAAGGCTTCATCCCTTGAAGGAGATGGATCATTCCTTTGTTTGTACAGCTTCATGTAAAGTGCAGATTAGGAAGGCCTGTTGTCTGTACAGTGTATTTGGGTTAATCTTATGAATCCTCAAACCTCATTTCTTTTTATGCACTTGAAAAAGTTGACTGTAAGTGATCTCACATAGAACTTAAAAACATGTTAACAAAGAGGAAAATCGTGGTTAATTTGTGTCTGTATTATTTTAAAAGTATTTGAAGTGCTCTCTTATTCCTAACTTCATCTAGCAAAAGAAAAGGAAACTATATGTAACTTATATTTTAATCTTCATTATTTCCTTAACTCTTGGTGGGTTTTTTTTCAAATAATTGCTTTCACACAATTCAGAAGTTGTCCAGAAAGATGAAACTTATTAATATATATATTTTTAAACTAAAAATGGGCTGATCACTTTAGGTTTTTCTACATATGTCATTCTCTTAGATGAACAAGAAAGCTTCCTATTCATGCGTTCTTCTGAAAGTTAAGATCCCTCTCTTTCATTGTGATCTAGATTTTTGGATTTGAGATGCCTCTTGTGGGTTTTGTGATATTAATAGAGAAATGTTATTTTACATCGCCTGAATACAGTTGGGCAGAGATCAGCGGCATCTTGTCAGTACTACTCCAGTTCTATTTGCTTCTTCATGAAGACACTAAATATGCAAACTGTATAAAAAAATTTTACTGAATGCCAAATTGTTTTAATCATGCTGTGACCCCTGTTCAAATTGTCTCACAGATCAAATCTTAGTTAAAAGGCAAAGACAGTACAAAAGTAGTATATCTATCTTCAAATGCTCAAAGCATGTATTACTCTTTTGACTCTGATGATTTTTAATGCATTTCACTGTCAAGAAACAGAGAAAAATTTCAATTTTATATATAAACTGGTTCATCTAATTATACTGAATTTTTGTGAGAAAGTACAAATTAGTTGCAAGTAAATGTAAGAGCTTGGGTGAACTGTTTTAGGGTGTGAATTTCTTTCCAAAGTTTATGTTCAGCTAAGTTGCTTTTCAGACTTTTACAATCATCTTCTGAGTCATTTACCCTGTCTATTCATGGCCTTAGCTTTTGCCAGTGGTGGGTTTCTCTTGGAGCTGCCTGGCATTGGTTCTGTCAGACAGGGAGAAACTTCCAGCACCTTCTCACCAAGGCCACCCCTGTAGCCCAAACCTCAGCACACAAACCCAGCATAAGTCGTTACTCACAGTGAATTTCACAATTGTGCTTTAAGACTACTGCAAATCAAATCATGGTAAATGACTCCTGATGCTTCTATATAGATATAATATTGTTGTATCATATAAGCATGAACATGAAATGGCTTAATGTATCACTGAACTACAGATAAAATCCAGGTAAAATATGGACATTTTATGCAGCTCTCAATTTTTTTCAAGAAATGTTGAGAAAAGTATATAAATACCTTGATTTCAAGTAGGAATTTTAATACAATTATAAATGTTCTAGATTGATGCTATTTTTTCAACAAAAGTTTTTACTTTAAAAAGCAAGGGAAAGAAGAACTTCACACAGAAAAATAATATTTGTTCCATCAGTTCTTCAGCCAACAGTTTTCCCATTCAGGAGAAAAAGGTAAGGAAAGAGCTCAGAAGAATTTTTTTTTCCCTTTTTTTGATGTCAGTTTCAGGATAGGTGTTTTTTTAAATTGGGACATATTCACCTGTAGCTGTCTGAAAACTTGGGCACCTGACCTAGGGACAGGTTGTGACCTGTGTTGAAGCAGAAGACTGGGAGGAATCCTCCCTCTGAGGAGGAAGGAACAGCAGAGACAACGTGTGATGAACCAACCCCAGCCCCCATACCCCATCCCCTCTCCCTGCTGGGTGGAGGAGAGAGAGAAATTCAGGAGTAAAACTGAACCCAGGAAGAAGGGAGGCAGAAGGTATTTCGAAGATTTGTTTTGATTTCTCCATTGTCCTGCTCTGGTTTGAATGGCTCCACGTTAAGATAACTTCTCTAAGATGAGTCTGTTTTGTTCATGGTGGTCACTGGTGAGTGATCTCTTCCTGTCTTTGTCTCAATCCACAAGATTTTCACATTATTTTCTCTCTATCTGGTTTATGGAAGGGGATAGATAGAGTATCTTTGATGAGTACCTGGCATCCAGCCACGGTCAACCCACCACAAAAGTTAAGACAATATTGATTGTTGATCTATAAATTGACATGGATACATACAGTAAATCAATATTAAAAGATTAGAAGTATTATTTCTCTTTTATTTAGCAACAAATTTATTGCCATCTGATAACACATACATTGAGAAGATTAATCAAATTTTTTTGTTCTTCAGCTTTCTCCAGAAAATATGTGGAACAGTAACTTTGATTAGAAGTATTTTGATTTATAAAACATATCAAACGTTTACCAATAAAAATAGAAGGTTTACTATTGCCAATTATATGACTAACAGTTTCTTCTTTACACTTATTAATCTTACTATATATGTGTCTACCACATGTAGTCATGCATTTCTCTTGCATTTTTTAAAGGAACTTCAGAAAATGTTAAACTTTATAATTGCTTGGGATTTTAATTGTATGTTACAGAAAAATGTGTATAAATTGCAAAGCACTGACACTCCAATACTTTAAACCAGGAAAGTGCTGAAACATTTTATAACAGCAGATTGAAGTTAAATCAGCTATTGAAGTGGAGATAAAATGCTGTCAAAAGGAAGCAAATATTTTTTTGCTGACATCCACTGCATTTATTTAAGAACTGATTATTTTCTAGTATCTCAAACTTTGAAATTAAGCGTCTGATTTTTCCAAAGAATCAATTTCTTGGTTCATGCATTAATATGACACTAGATTAAGCATTTCCAACACAATTTTAGGAGAAGAAATGAACTTCATGTGGGGACATGCGCATTCAAGTATTTCCCACCTTTGCCTATTGCTCCTGCTAAAGGTCTCATTGCAGAGCTGGAGCTACTTAGAAGAATTTTGTCAGTATTATTTTGTGCTATATTGGGTCTTTTGCCCAGAGATGGACAATTCATGTTTCAAGTCCACATCTTTTACTGATGCTATGTCTGCTAACTTGCATGAAGTGTTGCTGTTCCAGCCTGAGGGCTGGAAGGAAAAATAAATCCCCTGATAAGCACCAATATGCTTCAGTAGAGGCTGTTGAGATCAACTGATGGATTGTTTCAGGAACTGGCTGAATAATTCCCCCAGGGCCAGTGTGCAGCAGACTGAGCTGTTTTGCTTTGCTCACGATGAACTGCTCCCAGGGTAGGATGAGAAGGGAAGATACCTCTGTCTTAGCACGAACTCGGCTCAGCATGAGGTTGCTAATCATTTCACCAAAGTTTAGGGGAGGCCTTTCTTCTCCTCCTAAGACAGACACTTTCATTTGTTTGGCTGGATTAATCTCTATTGCTTATAAAGGGAGTTAAGGCACATGAACTTTAAATGTCCAAAGTAAGATAAAATCAATCACACTCTAGATATCTCTGCTGTAGACATCTACAGCAGGGCTAGTTTCTAGGTATTTCTTTATAGCCATTGAAGAGGATAGGCACTTTTATGTGCAATTCATTTGATCTATTTTAGACATGTACTTTAGGATGAGATGAATTGCACACTAGAAACTCTCATTTCTCTCTATTGAATTTAGAGGGAGTCTAGGGTGACTAGTTCAGGTGCAGACATCTGCATTTGCTTTTAATTAATTGAATCCCTCCACAGTATGTCTGATGATTCCAAGAAATGTTGGGTGGACTTAAACATATGTTTGTAGGATTTTTGTAACCAGGAACATTAGATTCACTCTGTATTGTATGCAGACAATCTGTTTATCCATCAGCCCAAAGCTTCTTGCAACTGCTATTTTTGTCCTATTTGTTTAATGGAGAATTCACACATATTTCTGTGCAGCAACCCAGAAAGTAGAAATATGGCAGTTTGAAGCTTGAAGTTAATTACATATTTATTCCCTATAGATCTTGACTTATTCTCCAACTGACAATAAATTGCCATGGACTTCATCAGTAACATGAACTTCCTTCCAGAGCTTTATGGGGTGAACCTTGCTGGTCAGATGTTGGTGGAACAGAAAAGAAAATTTTGAGAAATTATAATTTTGCTTGTTCCTCCTCTTTTCCCTGCTCTTTGAGTGCAGTAACATTCCCATCTAGCTGCTATAAATTAAATAAAGTCATTTGAATAGAAATTAAATAGTGCGCTGTGTTGCAACCAGAGAAATCTGATTTCAGAATTGTCCAACACATCTCAGTGGCCATTGACTTATTCCCTTGGACTACTGGAAGCAGTGAATCTGTATTTGCATGGATTTCACTCCTGGCTTTTTCTGCCAACACAAGGCCAAAAGTGCCTTCTGTACACACTGCAGGAAAGCTCACACTGGGATAAGTGAATTGCTCATGTGTGTTTACCATACACCTACATTCAGTATATTGAGATATTTAAATGGAAGCTATTTTGTTTTATTTTTGGAGCTCAAAGTTTTCAAATGGTGTAAATATCTGTAAGTTTGGTTGACAATTAAGATTGAAGTATTGAAGTAAAAGTCAGAAAGGGGAACATGAATCACCTCAGGAACATCTTTGATAGACTCAGATCTTTAAAATAAGTCCTTGTTCTAAAAGAAAAAAGAAGATGTTTGTGGAAAAGAAAGGAAACTGTCCTGGAAAGTGAGGAAAACTCAAGGGTGTTCTCATCATAAAAATGACAATTCAGAAAAGAAATAAGTCTTATTACTGAAAAAGCTTAATATTTCAACAGTTTTGTTGGTTTTCTTTTTGACTTCTGTGGCTACTGTGTCCCCAGACCCAAAACACAGACCGGTAGAACTGAATAATGCATTTTCTCTTAACTAATGAATATTTGTTAACAGCAACGTAATTTTTTTTCAACAGCTGCTACACCTCTGATTAGAGATCTGTTTTTAACCAGGTTATATGGTTTCAGTTAACATTTCACAACTGTACCTTTCCTAAAGATTTTTCTTTAAAACATACCAATACAAAAAAATTTCAAAACATAATTTAGGTAGTTTGAGGCATTTCAGACAAACCAACTTTGACAGTGCAATTGCTTTAGGCTTTAATGGCTAAGATAATAGCATCCCTTTGGACTATAGCAGATTGAGTCCCCTGAGCTGGATCAACACCATCTCAGCCAAACAATGAGTATAACTTTTATGTCTCTAGTCCTTGATCAGTATTTTCATTCACCTTCTTGTGTTCATGGTTCTTTTCACAGTCAGTTCATATAGTCTTAAATTTTCTTTATACTTTATATACTATCTATACTCTTAGTCCTATTTTAATAAAACTGTATATATTTTTATATATATATATATATATATATATAATATATATATATTCTTGTACTTCTGTCTTGTTAATATTGTATTATTTGAACATTTAGAAAAGGATTCCCTTGAAATAATCCTCATCAAAGAGCATCTCAGTGTTTCTCTTTGTGTTAAAACCTGCAAACAAAAAACTCCAAACTTTTTTTTTTTTATAGAACTTCCACTCACCAAAAAACCCACTAGAAACACCAGAAATGGACCAAAAAACTTAAAATGGGCACTAATTACTAATTTCTTTTTCTGAACCATTACTCTTCTGGCTTTTTTCACTATCATCTTTGCATGTCTTGCCGATTTCAGTTCCCAATGAACCCAAGGGGGAATTTAGAGCACCTCTTTAATCATCGCTTTCTGAACCTGGGGCAATGATTCTGAGAAGCTGTTTGCACTGCAATTTAAAAAGGAAAGGAATTATAGAAAATGTGTCCCTCTAATCAGCACTTGTGGTAAAATATATGTTAATAAAAAAAAAAGTATTCCCATTCCATTCATAATTTATAAAGCAGATAGATCGGAACTCACACACGATCTAGTGTGTGGGAAGCAGACATGTGGCTCTAACATTTTGATTGCAACAACACAACTTTATTGAGACCCCAGTGGAGCTCCTGCTGATTTACACCAGTCCAAGCAGGATGCAAATCAAGTCACTCATAATTTAAAGAAAACCGTAAAGTGTTTCAAACAAAGAGTGTTTTAAAAGAGTCATCCTCCTTTGGCAGCTTTAGTATTTCGCAATTTGAATCTCTTCTTTGTTAACAGGGCTTCTGTGCTCCTCCTGCCTGAACAGAGCTAATAATCACAAGGTGAAAGTGTCATAGGAGACCAGGAAATCACTGAAATAAGATGATCTGTTCATCATGAATAAGATGGGGACACATGTAGCTGGAAAGATTGACTCATGTTTCCCAAGACCTGTCTCCAATATTTTTCTTAAAATTTGATCTTGAAAGAACACAGGAGAGTGTGGCTTGATCGAGACACATCACAAAACAGGAATAAATTGTACTGAGATTAAAAAAAAGGATATTTGTTGCCCCTTTTCCTCACTCTATCCCTTTGATATCACCAAATCCAACAGAAGCATTGTGGTTAAGCACAAGCAGCAGTAGGAGATCAGCTTGTAGCAGTAGCATTAAGAGAGCACCAAGAATATGTTTTGGAGGAGATAGTCTTGTACAAGCATACAGTGTTATTGTCAAAAACAAATTGAAGCAATATTTTGTGTATGAATAGGGGACCGTCTCGAGTCTGGATTGTCATCTTAATTGGAGAGATTGGTGCTGCCTCACACTCAGCAATAACTCACCTCCCACGTTGTCTATAGAGTTCATAGTCTTATTTATCCTGCAGCATTAGTATTTTTACTGATAGGGAAGCAGACAGCTGTATTCAGGCCACCTACTGCAGGGGAAATGAGTGATTCAGATGGTACTTTATGAGCTGACAGTCCCTGGCTCCATATTCAGCTAATGAGAAGAAGGAGGCATGATTTCTAAGTCAGACAGAGTGCTTGCCATCACTGCTTCACCCAAACATTGTGATTAGTTCTCTTCAGTTTCAAACAAATTCAGAGCACACATGTCTTCACTCATTCAATCCTCCTTTGGATTTATATGCCACAGGAGGTGTTTAAGTGCATCTTTGGCTCACTACTAGGCAATCTGACTATGGGCCAGTGAGACTAACAACATCCTGATGCTTAGAACAGTTTCTGTGGCTGTTGGAACCCACTGCACAAAATAATATACTGATAGCTCATTCATCCTCCTTAGTGTTTGTGAGCCAGATGTACAAAAATGAGGCACTGATGTGAGGTTGAAATTAGGACTTTACCTAAAAAAGAAAAGCTTTTAGCTGTACAAAGTCTCTGCAGATGTCTGCTTTTAATATACTATTGAATATTCACCAGAATAATCTTCATAAAACTGATAAAAATAGATTATTATATATGGATTATGCTGTGATTCAAACCTGTGATTCGGGATAATGTAGCTGGGGAAGCCACTGTGACAGTTGGGAAACCATCCTTATCTTGAAAGTGTCACCTCCTTGAAATAAGGCAGAAATAATCACTGCTTTGTACCAGATCTCATTACCTATATTTAAATGTTTTAACATTTTTCATACCTTTGGCTTTAAATGGTTACAAGCTGCAGTAGCAATGCAAGCATTATTAGATGGGGATAGAACTTAAAAATGAAATTTTGAAAAAAACCCAAACAGCAGGACAAGGTGTCATTACAATGAGCTGTAGGAATATATGACTCTTAATCTCATTCTTCTGTACAGACAAATGCACCGTCTGTCTATATGGCATTAATGAATGACAGTTTCTCACCATTTGGTGGATGCATGTGTCATCATTTGTCTAGATGACATCTTGATTTATAGACACCATTGAAAAACATTAGAAAATCTTTCTACAAGTTTGATGGGAATTCTGAATATGTGAAAGTAGGGAATTTTTTTTCTGAACAGTTCATTGGGGTGTTCTATTTCAGGCAATCAGAAAGACCATATGGTCCATTGGTTAGGTTTTCACTTGCAAGATGGGTGCCTTGGACCCAGTTTCCTGCTGGACCTGAAGCTCCTTTCTGACCTTGGGCAAATCATCTACTTTCTCACACTCACTTATTTCAGCTGTAAACAAAAAAAAAAAGTTATAATTCTTCCTCTTGGAGGGGTAAATAAAATGTCATGGAACATGCTGAGAGGTTTAGAGGCTGTGCTAATTGTAATTACATACTCAGGATTTATGTATTAAACTAGATTTCAAAAGAAAATTTCTCTTACAATTATATGAGGAAAACATAAGGGGATTTAAAAGAAATAACTTGCAGAAAATACTTTAAATCTTTCCATTATGTACATTGAATATATGGAAGAGAAAGAAAAATTCATTCCACTCCAGAAATGTAGTTTTAGCATGGGAAAAATAATTGAAATAGTTGGAGTATCATGGAGCACCATCACTAAGGACTGACACATTGTGTGTATGCGTATGTGTGAATATGTGTACAATAACATACACAGCTTTTCCCAGGCTGCCTGTACTCAGAAATTTGTGCAGTTCAAATTAACAATGTAGCACATTTTCCAAAGACTGAGCATTCATTTGTAAGACTGAGAAAGACTGAGAAAATACCAAGCAGATAGTTATTACAGTTCTCCTGTAATAGAGAATAATTATTTTCTCATGGCGGTTTTTGTTAATTGTTCTGGCTCTACTTTCATTCTAACATGTTTTATGTCATTTTCCCAACACACACCAACCCTCTGACTGTTGTGTGTATGTCACAGCAGCCTGCAGCAGACAGGATTCACACCACATCACTGGGTGAGCAGGGCTGGATGTCAGCCAGCTTCCACACAGCCACCTAGGCACACTGAGGAGCATTTCCTGGCATCATGTGAGCCTCCTGAAAGGTGTAATACTGCTAAAAATATTAGCTTTGGAGTGTAGCAAGGAAGAAAATGTTAGAGAATGGATTATTCTTATCTCTTGTAGGGTCTGCTGCTTGGTTAAACAGGGAAATAGGGCACAGTGACATTTCAGCTGGGCCGGGACAAACCCAGAAAACAATGTTTTTCTGTGATTTCTAAATTAAAAAAAAAAAAAAAAAATCTCCAGAAGTATTTTTCATCATAGATTCTGATTGTTATTTTTTATGGCTCTCACCATCAAGTCACAATCCTGGCAATTTACCTTTTTCCCAAAGTAGAAATATAGAATTGAAAACAGATTTTCTCAGTTTCAGCTCCAGCATCAGCTTCTCTGACCAGGCAGGATGAATTGGTTTTACATCATCCAGTCATTCTCATGTGACCCTCCCCTGAAATAGAACCAATTTTGGTTAAACTGCTGGAAGAATTTTTAGGATAGCCAGGGCTTGTACCTTTCTGTTCCTTTCCAAGCAGTTTGGGATGAACAGGTACATCCTATCAAAGAGTGATAAGGCTGTTCTTCAGAACAAAGCATCTCATCAAGAACTGCCTCCAGGCTGTTTGGGTTGCCTGTACTGTGCTTTTAAGCAGGGATGCAAAGCTTTGTCTTTGCTGTAAGAAGCATTTCTACATTCCCAGGACTGGCCAGGCTTGACCCCATTTAGCTGCAGAGATCAATTTAGGTCAGGAAGAGAGGTCATCTTCAGTACGCTGCTCTTGGAGAGTTTAAAAATGACTACACTGAGGTAGTCAGCCATTACACTTGTCTCAGATCATCTCTCACCCCTCTCTGCCAGGGTAAGATAAGTCATATGTAAGAGTGCTTTGAAGTGATGGATGATATTGTTGAACTTTTAGTGGACAGTCTGTGAGCTGGGATGAAAAACACAACAATAACATACAATAAAGAAAGGGCGCAAGGTTGCACACAGTAACTTCAGCAATGGTTCCTGAATCAGATGCTCTTGTCTCTGTGCTTCTGAGGTGAGGCTGACCTAGAATATTGGAAAGGACTCATGAATATGAATACAAATTACATGTCACAGCTGATAAGTGAATGATGATAAAGCACTGTAGCACTCTTTTTCTGGAATTAAAGGCTAACGCTAAGAAAAGTACAGGCTGCAAAACTTTCCCAACATTTAGAAAGGATCTTCACAGAATCACAGGATGGTTTGGGTTGGAAGGGACCTTAAAGATTATCTTATTTAACCCCTCTGCCATGGGCAGGGACACCTTCCACTAGACCAGATTGCTCAACCTGGCCTTGAATGTTTCTAGGAATAGGGCATCCACAGGTTCTCTGGGCAATCTGTGCCAGGGCCTCACGACCCTCACAGTCAATATTTTCTTCCTTATATCTCATCTAAACCTGCTCTCTTTCATATTAAAGACATTCCCCACTGTCCTGTCACTACAGGCCCCTATAAAATGTCCCTTTTTGCCTCTCTTGTAGCCCCTTTAGATCTATGAGATCTCCCTGGATCTCTACTCTGGGCTCAACAGTTGCAACACTCTCAGCCTGTCTTAATAGAAAAGTATTCTTATATTTCTTTACATCTTTATATTTACATAGGATACATGTTTTGTTCACACATTTCTATTGCTTCTTACAATTTTGTTGTGGTTTAGTTTGGATTTTTTTCAGGTTTTTTTTTATATGTGGTCTTTTTTCTTCCTATTTTTTTTTAATTTGCCATTATAAATTAAAGGAATTGAGTAAAAATTTTGCCTAGAACACTATTAAAATGATTTCAACAGAGGTCATTGAGGGAGATAATGTATAGATTGTAGGAATGATGGGAGAGGAAGACAGAAGAAAGACATGCTTTAGCCTGCACCTCTAGAAGCTTCTAACACCTACAGATAACAGCTGCAAATAATGAACCAGTAATAGACATAGTAAATATTAAATTAAATGACTCAAAGAGCCAGAAGAATAGAAACAATGAAGATCCATAACTGGAGTTGGTTTAATTTGGCATGTGTTTGTTAGCTTCAAAAGTAGATCCATTTGAAGATCACGTGTCTGATTACAGATATTTGAAATGTACAAATTACTCTACATAAGGAAATGCAAAGGGTGACTTTGAACCACCAGAAATGAGAGCTAAGAATTCTTGATTTCTGGTTGAGGTGATGTTTGGACAAACAAATGAATATTTGCAGGTAAACACAGCATGTTAACTTGAAAGCTGCAAGCAGTGCCTCTGACTTCAAACATTTGCGCCTAAATATCGATCTGAACTATGGTCATATTAGGATTTTAAAATTAAAAACAAAAGTGTCTCATTAGTTCCTATTTTCTTTTATCTGCAATCTTCTGACAAATTAAATACAAAGATTTGCAGAAATATAAAATCAAAGCTAGAAATACTGATCTAATAGCCAGCTGGTTGACACAGGACGATGATTGGTGTTGGCTGTTTTGCGCAAAGTGCAGCTTGTTTAATAAGTAAATTTTTGACTCTTATTCCTTTAAGAGGAAAAAAACCCAAAAAACCAAAAGTTCTGTCAGATGAAGATTAAATTTTATGAAGGAGAGGCTTCAGCAACACTTTGTAACCATCTCCCTACAGCCTCACTCCTTCTTTCCACTTCTCAACCCTCCATCTCCACATCTAAAAAGAGATAATGAAAGGATTTTTTAAACTATATATTTCCTGAAAGTTATTCTTCTATTAAAAACAGTTGCAGAATTTCAGATAGTGCAGTGCATGATGCTCTTACTCTGCAAACTGAAGGGATTAAATTATGGCTATACATGTGATTTTAGAATAAATCACAAACATGGACAACTCTCTAGGATTCAGGGTAAAGAGTAATTTTCTACAGTTTATGCTAGTGACCAGCAAGCCTTTGGAAGTCTTGTGTACAAGCAATTTATACTGCTTACCCCTAGTGTTATTGGAGTTCCAGAAGTGGGAAGTTTAGCCTCTGTGATACCATACATTCTACTTTGAAGAAACTAGTTGGGTAACAACTAATATTTACACTTGGTACCAATATATGCTGAAAAAATTTGCATGAAGAGACCTTAGGACAAATTTCTATTTGGAATAAATTGCCATTTTCAGTTGAAGCCAATGATCTGTTACAGTTTGCACCAGATGTGTATTTCACCCTTCTCAGATCATGAGCTGTAACAAAGCTGGAGATGCAAACAGGTAGCAGGTAAAGATGGTTTATGTTTTGGGTAGACACTATGTAAAGAAAAAGTACATGAGCAAAAATTTAAAGTTGCATAAAATAACCAGACATTTTTCATACACATTTCAATCTTTTGAATAGGAAATTTTTAGGGGCTTAAACTTCACCAGTATACCAAGGAGTTTTATTTTTTCAGTCAACTCGGTCCTAAAGTAGTTTTAAACATGTGCTGAAATATCTACATGTTCAAAAATTACTATTTCTTGCTGGCTGATAAGCTTTGTACATAGGATTTACTAAAGCAAAGACTACTTTTTTTGAAAATGTTTTGCATTTGCTTTTGTTGTAAATATATTAAAAAAAGTTCTGCATAGTTCTGTATCTAAAATAGAATATGACATTGCAAACAGATTGCTCTAAATATTTGTGGTATCATCGAAAAAAAAGGTAGAATCTTTAAAAATAACAACAAAATAAACTACCTACTGGTGTTTTTCTATTTCATTTCAATATAATAATAAATTTTCACACAATTTTTTTGTAAAACTTCTTGCATATCAAGCTTTTATTATTAAACAAAACTGATCAGCTTTTTAGCAGTAAAAATGTGTACGTGGTATCCATTTTATCTTTGAATTAGAAATCTTTTTCTGCATGTAATTAAAATAGAAAATACTAACAGCATCAAATAAATTAGTCATGTGCAATTAAACCAAAATGTTCTCCTTCTTTCTTTACTCCAGCTCACACCCCATATTTGAGTCCATTATAAGGGTCTTATACTCCCATACAGATACCTACATTATCAAATAATCTTTACAGATACAAATATAATTCTCATGTTTTGCTGTCTGCAGTTTGTGGATCTATTTTCCAATCAATTCAAGGCCAACTCTCATTAGTGCAATGAGAGCTTTCATGAATAAATCCCTCATATTTTGATGATAGAATTGATTCTTCGTTATTGAATTGCATGCACTCAAGTGGCATCTATCTGCATCTAAAGAAAGAAATTCATGATTTTTTAAATCATAATGAATGCACCAGTATACTTATTACCATTTTGTTTCTTTAGAACTGCACCTAATTTCCTGAGTATCTTTGATAAATATTGGCTTTTTGTGCCTGTTTTGTTAATGAAAACTCAGGAATTCTTTCTAAAGCCTATTAGTTAAGGGTGTTTGTGTATTTTGTAAGCTACTCTAAAGAGTAAATGATATTCACTGATATTAACTACCCCATCAATCCAAGAAAGGATATATGGGTCTTAATTAACAAAATGTCGAAAAAATCTGTGAATGTTGTTGGCAAGTTATCTATCTAGTCAGTGGTAGACACAGTGCAAATATATGTGGATTATATTGAAACTTCCTTTTCTTACTTCCAAATCATCTGGGAGCTGTACATAATTTATGAAAGCACTGCTATAGAAAGAAAAATTATAAAATTGCAATGGTTTGTACAGTATATGGAGTTTCACACCTAAATTAAATACTGTGATCTTATCTCAAATATTGGAGATATATATATATATGTATACAAAATTCCTACTCTGTTTATTTAGGAGATAAAATATACTTTTTCTGATGATAGTAGTGTTTTTTTATTTTTTTGAATTTTTTTAAAGTATTTAGTGCCTTGATTACACACCAAAAAATTAAGCAGATTTTAAATGCTCTTTATTATTTTTTATTGTTAAAGTGATTTAAAAGGTAGAAAACTCCTGATTTGTATCCCACTTCGGACAGATAAAGCACTTCTTATGAATGAGATTTAGAAGTCTGGAGTCACTGAGAGGTCACTGAGGCCTTCTAGGTGTTTTTTCTGTTTCAGTCTTCAGTTCTTCCAAGGCTGCCCTTCAGAGGGTGATAATGCAACATGAAGTATTGAGCCACTTTCACGCAATAGGAAGAGGACTGTGAAATATCATTCCTAAATAAAGAGACTGAATAAACACCTGCCAGGCATTAAGTGTTTTGGATACTGCCTTAAAGCACATCAGTGGGCAGATTGACTCTGAAGTGTCTTGCAGCATTGCTCCTGGGCTTTTCACTGACATTTGAGAATTAGTCTCATCATGAAAAGGTATTCCAATCTGGAAATATCTCCTGTTTCATTGCATCTAAACAAAAAGATTTTCTGTGCGCAGCCATATCTGGCTCCTTTAATAGTCAAGGAAGGATGGGTTGAATCACCTCCTGATGCCCTAACATGGGAAAAGGACCTGTCTCTCCTCTAAATCATTAAGAATAAACTAGTGACTATATCATTAACAGAAATATCACACTTGAATCCACAGTCTTTTGAGTGAAGAATTCAGCTTCTTGTGTTTAGCAAAATTCTCATTGCATGCAATGATAGATAATATCTCCTTAGATACTTAAAACCCTGTTTCATTTCATCTTAGACTTTTGGAAAGAGGTGGTTGCAGCTCAGCTGCAACCCAGAGTTAAATCCCCTGTTTTCTTAGCTATCATCTATGTTTAAATAAAAATGGCATCCATGACAAATTAAGTATACTGTAATCTGTGCAGTTTGTGCTGCTTTAGCAATGCAAATGATCAAACTTTAGTCATCAAGTCTTTATTATATTTTTAATAATGCTTCAAGTCTGTGTGAGCTGCATGCACCCCAGAAGTAGAGAAAAAGTCAATAAATTGTATTTTTGGCTGAAAATATGAGATGATCCAAGAGAATTGACTCGCATTGGCAGTTGACCATCAGAAAGGGCACCAATGCATTGTGATCACCAGTGATTCATTGTCATGGGCTGCCTTTTTCTTGGACCACGCTCACAGCTTAGAGGAAAGTGGGTCCTAAAGAAGGCAGAGCAGATCTCTTTCTAAGCTATTAGCAGAGGAGTGCAGGAATCCCTTCTCCACAATTTGGGAAAAATCATTAATTATGAATTAGTGGACAAATGTGTTTCCTTTGATCCACAAAAAATGCCCTAATGCTTTTAGCTGCAACATTACACTACTTGTTAAGTCCCTGAACCCTACAACTTTTTCAGCTGTAGAGGTTTCTGTGATAATTCCCTTTCACATGTGAAAATATATAAGGTCAAATGATAAAAAGGACATTTGCAACAGCCTAAGCTGAGAAAAGAATTCAGACACATTGCAGTGGCACTGGAAGATGCTGAGGGCCTCATTCTGCAGGCAATAATAGAATATGCAGATCAACTGCAATGCTGAGCATTATAAATTTAAATTACTTTATACATCTGCAATATTTTCCACCTTTTCTATTGAAGACCATTTCTCTACGCCATGGCTTGAATTATAAAAGAGGTAGTATTAGCCTAGTGTTCTGATTTTGGTAGTTACTCCAGTGGATTGCACTGCTCAATATTTTGTAGTCCCCTGTTACATGCGTCTTTCTTGAGTATAGTAGACTTCTCATCTAGGTCAACTCTATCAATTTATTTAGCTTTTATGCTTTAAAATTGATTGCTAGATTTATTTATGAATTTCTGTTGTGGTTCAATCCCAAACATCAACCAAGCCTCACACTTGATCACTCCTCCACCAGTGGGGTCAGGGAGAGAAATGGAAGGGTAAAAGCTAGGAAACATGTGGGTTGAGATAAATATAGTTTAATATTGAAGGCAAAAAATTATGCTTTCCTATGGGCAGACAGGTGTTCAACTATCTCCAGGAGAGCAGGGCCCCATCATATTTGGTGGTTACTTGGGAATACAAATGCCATCAATCCAAAAGTCCAAAAGTTTTAAAAACAGTGGATTTTCACACAATTTTTAATTTGATGATTGGATTTGTCAATTAATTAAGAATATCCTCACATTAAAATAAACTTTTCCTTTAAGTTTTAACACTATTTTCCAATGCTTTCTGTTTTTAACAAATTAGTATAGGATATGTAGCCACAGAGAAGGTTTAAAAAATGGAGTAAGTGATTAGGAATCTGTACTTAGAAGCAAAAGGGGATGGGAATTTCTGTTATGTATCTGAATATGTTACCTGCACTGGATTTAAAATAAATATGGTATTTCCATGATGCAAATACTCTTTGTTAATAATAACAATAAATAAAAATTTCTGTAACATCAATTTTCTGACAAAGTGATCTCTTATGGATTTAACTATAGGCTTTGTTTTGTTGGTTTCAGTGTTCTGTTTTTTTAAATTTAGCTTTCTGTAGGGATTTCTTTATCTGTGATAAATATATGCCTTGGAAGCTACATATCAGCAGAGTAAGGAAATTTCGTAGCAAGATATTGCAGATTTAGGGATTTTTTTTCTTCGTTTGGAAGAGCAAAGTCAAGGACAACTCCATGTGTTCTGCAAAGTTCAGCAGTAATATTATTATTCACACAAGTTGTCTCAGCTGTGAAGTCAGTACATTTGTTCTGGATGTCTCTTTATTATTAATGGCCCTTTCACCTGACTTTCTACATTTGTTTGAGCCAGCACAGCTCCTGCCTGCTGGCCAGTTCACTTAGATTGTTTTCATCCCCTGGTTGCCTTAAAGGTGAAGCTTTGTTCCAAATGTCTTCTGAAAGGTTAGTTGTAACTACTCTAAGGATATAGGATTGAAACAGAAAATACTCTGCAAACAGCAAATGGAATAGCGAAACCTCTCCTCCTATTTCCAAGGCATCACTCATTTAATCCAAAATGCTCCCCCCAGCACAGGGTAAAATTCACCATGGACCCAGAGTGAATACAGCACAAAGATCCACCCAAGTCTGACACCACTATCTGCCTTAAGCAGATGTTTAAATTAAGTGGTGTACTGCCTTTTTAATGGCTCTTTACAAACAGGTGATTTCCACTCAAAGAAAATAAGCAGAAAATAAAATCAATTTATTAAAATTTCTGAGTGGGGCAAAATATAAAAAAGATTAGTTAGTTTCCTTCTTGGAAAAAATCCATTTGGGATTTTTGTGTGTGTGTGTGTGTGGTTTTTTTTTCATGGGACTATTAATCTGGGTAATACCATTGCTAAGCCATGACAAGAGATCTGGTTTTCCACAGGCCACTTCCAAGGGTTTCATAATCTGAGACTTATTTGTAGTTTTATTTTCACTGGAATCTTAAAATACTTAACAATATTGTTAATGGAGAACTACTTATACTATCAAAGATGTTTATATAAAGCAGAAGTAACACTGCTAAAGAATTAATTAGCATGAGCAGTGGAGGTCACTGGAATGTGAAGTGCAGGGCTCTTACTGCAGAATCAAGAGCTGAGGAGAATGAGATATTGGTTTAGCTTCAGTAGATTATATTAAAAAGAACTCTGTATCAAATGGCTACAATTTCATCTGCTTGTCTTTCCTCATTTATAGAGTACCTTTAGGAAGTTATTCCAGTCTTTCAAGAGGATTTGTAGGGTGACTCAGTACCAAAAAGAACATATATCAAAATCTCAGTAAAATATTAAGTTACAGAAAGACATTTTAAACTCAATACAAAGTAACATTCATATAATTTTGGTGTACAGGAATATATGTGTGCATGCTAGGGTAATGTGAAATACAGAGCACCAAGGTGATAATATGCCACATTAGGACAATTCATTTTAAACATCTTAAAATAGAAATGTCTAAGGAATGAGAGATGGAGGTCAGAAAAAATTCATGAATTCTTCCACCTTATTTTCATAAATCAATGCCTTAGGCCCCACTGAGGCAGCTAAAAATACATTTCTCTTTCAGATGAAGGAGATTAGGAGGTGGGAGGCAGGGCTTGTTGCCTTGCAAACCTAGAGGATGTCAGAATTGTCATGAAATGTATGAACATTTTTTGTATAGGTGTTACTGCATAAGGGATGCACTTTCTCTTTTAGTGACATAGGTAATAATATTCTTTTGTAATTCACTACATAGAATTTGAAATTTCACCTTTTCAACTTATTATGTTTGTGGCACAGCCCATAAAGAGCTCATGGGAGAGAAAGGGTGAGGTTGAACAGATTGAACCAGTTCTCTTCGCAGCTGTGCAAAAATTGTGGATTTCAGGCAAGAACTGATGATGAGCTTGTAGATGGCAAATGCATCACATTCTGTTTCTAGGAACTATTGACTTTCCTTGATATTCTATTTAGAGAAGAAAGAATAACCAAGGTGAGGGCATTTCACTCCAGATGTCAAAGTACAAGTCAGAATGATTGCATTTACTTAGGAACCATCCGTTTCCCAGGGAAGGAAGCAAGTCCCTGACACTGCAGCCATTTCAAAAGTAGAAAATGTAAGGTGAAGTCAGGTAAATTCAGTTCAAACTTCTTCAAAACATGGCTGTTAATCAGTTGCTTAAGTTAACTAAAATGTGAATGTAGACTGTGCTGGAGAGGTGAGAGCACCTCCTGACATATTCATCATGGAGAAACAGAGTCTGAACTCTAATGACTGGACCTTCACGGCACAAAAATTAAGAAGACAAATAATACTATGGGTGCCTGTTAATTGGAGCAGCTCAGTGGGTAGCCAGTTAAATAGCTGTCTTGATGAGGAGAAAAAAACCTACAAAAATAGCTTTCAAAATAACCAAATTGATATAAAACTGCACAGGAACTAAAAATTGTATAGACAAACATTTTATATGCTTCTTCTTTATGGAATCTGCCTCCTCTAATGTATCCTTTGCAAGACAGAGAGGTCAGTATCTGTTGCATACGGAAAACACTGTACCTCTGATACAGAATATACTGTGAATATAGGGGCAGAAAAGGTAAAGATGGTTGCATCCATTAGGCAGATCGTAATTTTTCTTCAGCAGATGCAAACTTTGGAGCTTCAAAGAGCAAAAGTTTCTTTTTCTCACTTGTTTGTTTCATGTATCTCTTCAATTGTTGCCTGACCACTCCTGCATCAAAATATCAATTTCTGTGATGAGATAGAAATGTTTGCTCTGCACAGATTATTGATACTTCCACAACCACCAAACTTGACCCACCCGTGTTCTAGTGAATAGCACTACCAACCATTGCAATGAAAGATTTCTATTTTCATATATTGCTGAGTATCCTGTATATGTCTTCCACATAGCAGCTTGTGGAGGGCAGTATCATTTAAGGGCTGAATATTTCTCCCATCCTTTAATAGACATATACAGTTGCCTACTGAGGTGACCACCAGAGGAACAGCTCTGCTCAAACCTGCTCCATACTCTGTGTTTAAATGAGTTTTGTAAAATTGTGTAAAATTCTGTAAAATTTTGTAAAATTCATTTTTACAAATGAATTTTGCAAAAATTGTGTTTTACTCTGATTCTTTCCTAATGCTGCTGTGATGGGAAGCATTCTTTCTGCTGTGATGGAGCTGAACTCATCTATGAGTTTCAAGAAATGATTGTCATGATTTCTTATTCTCACAGGGTTTCATCATTGTTTTCTACAATTTCCTACTTGCTCTTTCACTCCCTGTGATGAATCTCCTGTCACCAACAGGTTTTCAGTACTGTTGTGTGCTTTGCCCTGGATATTTTCAGACAGAGTTTCTACAGCTTACCCTGTAGTCATGCACATGAACACAGGAGAAGACAAGTCTCTAGTGGACTGGATTTTTGTGTTTGTATTGGGCTTACAGGGCAATGTTTTGGTAGGGGGATGTTGTGAGGGAGATTGGTGCAGGGTTGGCTCCTGTGAGAAGAAAACAGAAAATTCCCCCATGTCATAAAGCTCCTATTCCTGGCAGCTCCAGGATGGACTGTAGTGAGCCAGGCTATCCCCTGCATCTGAACTCTGACCTATTGGAGAGAACTGAGATTTTGGCATCTCATTATGGCATGTAGAATGGAATAACCATATAAATGCATTCAAGTCCTTTGGGCTGAGCAAGAAGAATACCACACAGTCTTTCTAATTTTCCTGTAGGACTCCAAACCCATATCCAAAGACTGCTTGTTGGAAGGGTTCAAATATATCTTTGAAGAAACTAAATGCTATGGGGTTTTTGGCTTATTTCACAGATTTTTTGTGTAGATCCATCTCACTGAACTTGAGACATCTAAATTGTAAATATCAAAGGTAGTACTTTTAGCACCTTTTATAGTCAATAAAAAGAAGTAGATTAATTGCTCCAAAAAGAGCATGGCTTTTTGGGATGAGGTAAAGTGCATTGTAAATTGTGCATATCTTACCACAAAAAACAAGAATGGGCTTTAATCCATCTTATTTTGGATGGCTACTGTGTAGTGACTTAATGTACACCCTCTCCATCTCATCAGTACCAAAAAAACCAGTGGGCTGTGACTCATCAGAGTTAAAAGTGGGATAAGTTATGGAAATGCATGTGTCATTTTTGATTCCATGGGTTATCTGCCTTGTACCTACTGCTCTGAAAATTTTCTTTCAAACCCAGTGTCGTATTTACCTATTTCAGGTTCCTTAGGTCATCTCAAATTCTTCCAGATGTCAATGGTTACACAATTTAGTGCTGCTTAGTACCTCCTTTATAGTGAATTTAGTTGTTCTTCAGGTTTCGCTGACAGAGGGTACTTTTCAACTGCCTGATCAGAAGTCCCTGGAGTTGTTTGAGATGACCTAGAGTATTCCAGACATGCATGGGTCTAGTAGATGTGACACAGGATAAATGAAATATCCCTACTCCTTAGGAGAGGTAAACTGAGATCAGTGGAGATAGTTCTGGGCATTTGAGATTGCACTAGAACACCTATATTTTGGTAGCCTAATTAAATCTTAAATTTCCATTGACAATGCAGAGGCTGGAATGGTTATTATTCGAGGCCTAAATGTAGAATTTGCCATTTAAAAAAAAAATTATCTATTACTGGGAGATAAATGTACAATTAATTCTTTACTGTGCAATCCTGGGACAAATTCTATCTTTTGCAGTTAGCCCAGGGATCTTTCTTCCCAGTAATATCCTAAAAAATGACCTACATATCCTTACGTCTCTTTACAGATAAAATGGAAATAGTACACCTCCATTTACATGAAAATTTTACTACATACCATGGCAGAAATGTAAAAATAAGCGTTTCTCTTTTTCTTATCAAGCGTTTTTGTTTTGTTTTTTTTTTTGCCACGAATAACATAGTGAATAATATAACATCCTTCCTAGTCAATATCTTATGGTAATAAGAAACATTTTTGCATATCCCAGCATGGGTAAAGGAAATCCGTCACATGGGAAGACTTTGTTTTGTGTCATAAGACAACAGTGATGCTATATGAACCCCATAGTATTTTACTGGGAATTAAAATTTTTTTTTTTTTTTAAATATGCTATATTCACTGTAAAGATTTTTTTTCTAATATATAATTTAAACCTACTCAGTTTCAGTTTGAATCCCCCCCATTCTCTCACTACAAGCCCTTGTAAATATTCCCTCTGCATCTTTCTTTTTGGCTCCCTTCAGGTACTGTAAGGCCACAATTAGGTCACCTCAAAGCCTTCTCTTTTCAAGGCTGAACAATCCCAATCATCCCAGCCTTTCCTCATAGGAAAGGTGCTCCATCTTTCCAAACTCAGTGACCTTCTCTGGGCTCCCTCCAACAGGTCCCTGTCCTTCCTGTGCTGGAGCCCAGAGCTGGATGCAGCACTGCAGTGTCACTGCTCTAGGGTGAAACTAGCTCAGAAGAAATTCAGCTTGTGCTGGCATGGTGCTGCAATGGGTTTAAATCACTTCTGGATTTCAAATCTAATTCAGCCTGGTGTCTCTGTAATGTGCTGCATGGCTGGAAAGGTTCCAGAGGATGAATATGCAAGGATTTGAGCATTTGATAAAGCAACAATGTACAGAAGTAGTGTGTGAAGCTATTCAGATTTACAATGCCTAGAAACTGAAACATAATGGTCATCTGACAGTCATGACCCACAGATGTGAGACAGAGAGTTGTCTTAGTTTATCCTGGTCTTTTTTTAGATGGGAATATTTCTAAAATATTTTATTTATCAAATTGCTGTATGGGTGTATCTTTATAAAGCAATTTCTGAAAACTCATGTATCCTGATAGGTTGAGGTTATTATTAATTAGACAAAGTGCTGTGAATCATTTTATGTGCACCAAGATTTTCATCATCAGAGACTCACTTTACAAATTTAATCTCTCATTCTCAAATAAATGTCTCTTTTCTGATTTGCTGCTGCTGTCAGGGTTCTTCATCTCTATGTCATTACCAGTCCTGGGAACTTGTTTATCTTCTGACCCTGCTTCTCATCCCAAATCCTAAGATTTTATCTGCCTCAGGCAGAAATAAACACATCTTAACAGCCATGAATCCCCATGGGATGTGCAGATCAAAGGATGATAAATCCTATAAAATTTAATTTAGGTGATTATTGGTAGGCAGTGAAGAGGAGTAAATGCACTCTTGTTTTTGACAAAGAGAATTTAAGAGCAGTTTATGTCTGCAATTATGCCTGGCGAAAATTTTTGCTTAGCTATCTCACTCTTTCCTCCATGTTGCTCATCACCTCCCCTTTAACAAAGGCTTTTTGTTCCCCATCTTCCCCCTCTAAGCTGTTGAAGTTCCCTTTACTATTTTTCAGTCAAATAGCTGAAAACTCCCACTTAAGCAGTTGTGCTAGCCTGTCTCATTTTTATGGAGAATTTCTGAAGAATTCCCTTGTGGGCAGCAAATGCCTCAGTTCTAATGAAAAGCCATAGGAAGCAGCAACCTCGGCATCCCACTTTTCAGGTTTTGCACCTGAAGATGAAGGAAAAAAGAGTACAAGCCCTGAGAAACCTGGAAGTATGATGTTGGGAAGGGCATATATAAACATGGAGCAGACAGTTCCACTTTAGGCATATATGTCCAAAGAGCTGGAGCCAATCAGACCAGAGTGCAGACATGGAGAGAACTGCTGTGAGTCTTTGGGTACATTCTATAGCACTTACCAGTAATAACAGATGTCTCAGCATTGTAAAGTTCAGAGCAGCCCTAATAAAGAGCTCTGCAGTGCATTTATGTTACTCTTCCTTTTTTTTTTTTTTTTTTTTTTCTGTCAGGATTCTTGAAGACATTCCATAGGACTGGATATGCAAAAGTGTGAGGTCAGCAGTAAAAGAACAAACAGGCTGACCTAGGTAGCTGTAGTGTGGTTAGTTTGAAACTGGGACTAGGCAAAAAAATAGAAAGGTTGATGAAAGAAACAATCAGCTGATAATTATAGAATAGAAATATTCTCAGTAATAATGGCTTCCTGCAAGAAAAAAAATAGTGTGCAAAAAAGCTACGATCACTCTGAAAAAGACTGTCAGTGTATGGCATTGTCTATGGCCAGCTGTAATATCAACACAATCTAAAACTGGCAATGAATTTGGTAGTAACACAGTGCTGGGAGCCAGAACTACCTATTTCAGGTGATCATAGTGTTGTGGTAAAATATGGGACTACTGAATATTATTTTTCTGAGATTTCCTGCAGGAGAAAATACTTACTTTGGTATGAATGATACTAGATCCTGAGCTGTTATTTTTTCAGCACAAGAAGTTGCAGCTACCTTTGGTTTAAAGTCAGGTTTAAAGTCAGGTGCTCAATGAAGTTCATACACAGTAACAAATAGAGTTATCAGGCTCCTAATGATCTATTCTCCCATTGATACTCCTGGGACGTTGCATAAAGCTCTCATTAATGCAAACGGAAAAGTGGAAAGTACATGCCGAAATCAACAACTCCCCCTATTGTTGTAACGCGTGAATGGTCCCCTCAGGCAAAAAACATTACTGACTTTATTTTTTCCTTGACTACCTCCTCCTCCTTATGAAACAAATCATGCAAAAAAGTGTGGTTTTTTGGATTTGTTTGTTTTTAAAGTGAATGTCAAAGGAGAAAGTCAGTGAGGAGGATTTATCAAAAACAACATTCTTGTTACGACCCAGTTCTGACCCAGTGTAGCCAAATCATCAATCACGGTGACAATGGGCCATATTTATCCCTGGTGCAGCTGCACTGTAATTGACAGAATTACATTTAGAAGAGATTTGCCTTGTAGCTGTTTAGTTGCAAGTCTGGGGTGATGATTAGTCGAAGGTTTGACTTTCTCTGCAGCTTGGATTAATGCATACATTATGCAAAGGTATATGTGTATTCAGTTTGCTGCAGATGCCGTAGTCAAGAATTTGTGGATGTTTGCACTTTGTCACTCCAAGTTCCATTATAACAGAATGCAAAGATAACAGGGCCACAATCTAGTTATGCACTTCAAAGGCTGACAGAATAATTTGATTGCATTCTGCTTTTTTACCATAATCTGAAGGTATAGTTTGTGGCTGGTAAAAAATGCTAGGCATGGGACAGCTAAAATGTGTAGCACTAATGATGTCCTACAGCAAAGAAATATTGTTTCAAGATTTTTTTATTACTGCATTTCCCAAAAATCACACATAGAGAAAGTGAGTACTGATTTATATAGTTACAGTGAAAGAACAAAAATATTTGTCAGTGTCTAAGTTGTCTGCTTATTTTTTGTACACTTTTAAATTTAGGTGCCATTTAGTCATTGGAGTAAGCAGAACGGTATGTTTCGTTCTGTGAAAGAAAATATTTCAAACCCTTTGATGCCATTAACGAACTGGATCTGTTAAAGCTAGATGGTGCTACCCTATGTTAAATAAGCAGTGCATTTCCATTTTTTATTTCCTATACAAGTAATTGTCCTTTTATAGTAGTCATATTCAGCTGCTTACTGTGTGAAATTGTTCTTAACTTGCATAAAGGTAAGGACTAACACTGACTTTACTGGAGCTATGATATTTTCTTCATTACATTAATTAAATATAATGTGCCTCAGTAACAGAGCTGAAAATATTTATTGATCAGTTAACGAAAAGCAAAGATTGATGCTAAATGCAGGTGTTGTCTGAAACATGGTGAGTAAGAATAGAAAAGCCCTGGTTTATTTCAGTGCCCTGTTATACACATTTCAGAGCTGTGTTAGATCTGTATATAAATGTGGTGAGTATCACTTTCTAGAATTGAAAGTATGATTTTGCTATTTAGTAAATGGGCCACATATGCGAGGAAATTATTTCCTAGTAGTAACGCTGCATTCTGGTAAATAACTGTTGTCTTACTCACTAGTAGGCAGTTGGGTATCTCATATGCCTCTATAATTCTACCACATATTGATCCAAATTAATTTGAACTACAATATATCCTAAAACACTGCTTAGGCACAAAAGGTTCCTGGATCTTTTTTGGAGGAGATATTTAGAACAAGACTGGACTGACCAATATTTTTTGCAATTTTATTGGAAATCTTTCTGAGAAATACAGTTAGTGGGATATGCAGAAACATGATGAGTTTGTACTCAAATTCCATGTGGGGTTGTGTTATCAATCAATGCATCCTAGGGATTTACAGGGAAATCTGCTAATGGAATACAGTTAACATAAAACTATGCCATCAGTAAGTGTCACTTGTACTATTGGGAGACATTAGCTATCACAGCAGTGCCTGGGAAAATGCAGAGCACAGTATATGTAGTTCATAAACTGTTGTGAATTACATGGCAGCTCTCTCTGACTTTCTTTTGTCTCCACAATCCTAAGGTTTTTAATAGCACTCTTCACCATTACTGTGGCACAAAAGACAGATCAATTAGAAGAAATCAATGTAAACTCTCTTCTCAATAAAATTTAAAAAGTGTTGAAAGTCTTGAAAACTTCTAACTACATGTAGAGCTTGGGGTCTGTGTCAGTGTTTCTCATTCAGTGGGTTGCAATCCCAGTCATCTAAAAATTTCACCAAAGGGCTAAAAGAGAGTGAAAATTTTACGGCAATTTAGAACAAGTATATCTCAGTTTCCTGTTCTTCACAAATACTCATCTTTTAAGGCTCAGCAAGTTTTGTAAATCTCTTGAAACATACATTGTAGCAGTTACATTTCTCACTACTAGATTTGTGGCATATAAAACAGGTTCATTTTTTTTTCTAATATCTATTAAATATCACCTGTGAAAATGCTTATAAATCATACTTTCATTAAAATGAACTGATGCTTGTGATACATGATACCAGCTAGAATTTTATAGCGAATGCACCTTACAATCCTTGTGAGGTCAATGTAAATTTCAACACATTAAGTGACAGGATTTATTGCAACTGGCATTGACCAGATAGTTTATAGTAAAAGTACAGCAGGGCTTCAGAACATTAATTAGTATGTGCTAGCCATAGGACTTGAAATTAAGCTTTTTATCTAATGAGAACTGTATCAAACACTAGTTTTTGTCTTTGGATGCAGAAGCTGACAAAACTTGTCAAAAGCTTACTATATTTTCTTTCAGAGCTACTTAAACTAAAAGCACTAGGATATCACGGCCATATTTACACCCTTGTTTAGCCCAGCACTTAACACACAGATGGAGCAGCTTGGTGTGCTACCAGCATTTGTATTTTCTTTGTTAGAAAGATTGAGCTGATGTGAGCTTTACTGAGCTGAAGCAATGATAGCTAAGAAAATGACCTCTAAGATGTCACCCACAGTTGAATCTTTGAGAAGTTCTTCCTCCTTCATTCTTCTCCAGCTACTCCTTGCCTGCTGTTTCACTGGTTGTTGCACCCACTCATTTACTCAGTCGAAGGAGGTGCCTATCTTTAGAAAGCTTGATAGCAAAACTTTGCTCACCTGGCTTGTATGCTCATGAGTGATCATCTCTGTGACAGCCAACCAGAAAATCTCTACTTTAAGGATAATGGCAAAGAATAAAAACAAATTTTCCAGAAAGCAATGTAGTTTCTTCCATCAGGCATATGCATACATATGTATTTAGGGTGTGTCCCATCCCTGGAACTGTTCAAGGCCAGCTTGCATGGGGCTTTGAGCACTCCCGGTCTAATGGAAACCTGTTCCCACCTGAGGCAGGGGGATTGCAACTACATGAGCTTCAAGGTCCTGTCCAACAGGACAAGAGGAAATGGCCTCAAGCTGAGCCAGAGGAGGTTCCAATTGGGCATTAGGAAGAATTTCTTCATTGAAAGTGTGGTCAGGCACTAGAATGGTGTGCCCAGAGAGGCACGGGAGTCACAGTCCCTGGGAGTGTTCAAGAAATTACTGAATGCGGCGCTTGGTGCTAATTGGTCTCATTGACATGGTGGTGTTTGTTCAAAGGCTGGACTCGATGACTCAGGGGTGTTTTCCAACCTCAATGAGTTAATGATTCTATTATTATGACTCAATTTCTTTTGCATGTGGGCCTGCATGTAAATTATGTATATCTGTATGTAAGTTATACTTTATTTAAAGGGGGGAAAAAGGTTAAAATAAGAAAATATTAAAGACAAAACAATAGAATGGAGAACCATAGAGTATATACCTCACCCAGGAAGTAATCTTGTTGCAAAGAGACCACAGGCAGGCAAAGAAACTTGCAGTAACAAGAAACTGTAATTTGATGATTATTGGTCAAAATTTATTCATACTAAAAGCAGAACAGTTTTCTCTTTCCTCTCTCTGTGTTTTTCTCTGCTGGTAAAGCAGCTTGTAATGTAATCCACATGCTGCAAGTAATGTAATCAGTTTGGGGAACTGATCTAGCTGAAAAATAGCCACCGAAGGACAAAATAAAGATCCTCTTTGTTTAGACTTGATTAGTTCTGGCTCATGACTGAGAAGTACATTGGTTGTCAGTTCTGTGGAAGTCAGGGCATGGTGCAGAAGGCACTACCAAGGTTGTCTTCAGTGCAGCTCAAACTATGCCTGAGACTTGATATAGGAAGATGGGGAAGTGGGGAAGATCCATATGAATGTTGAATAACACCTCCTTCAGTGTGTCCAGATAAAGAGGAAATTAAAGCAGTGATGCTCTGTACTAAAAAAAAAAAAAAAAAAAAGGCAAAGTGAGAAAAGAGAAAGAAGGAAAAACTGCATTGCTGTCCTGGGCATTGAGCAGACTTTATAATGCTTCTGATGGAATATATTTTCCCTGTTTACAGTTAACCAGAGTCTGTGTTCTGCTGTTACCCATCTCTTTCTATTGCCATGAATGTACATGATGAGACAATAGAGGATCCTGGCAACATACTGGAGAAAGTCTAAAAACAGCCAATAAGAAGAGCATAGCCTCTAGAGTCCTCACGGGGAGAGGGAAATAGCCAGAATTTTTGCTGTCCTGTGGGATGCAATTATGTTGTCCAGAACCAAAGTGTGACCTGCCTTGCCTGTCCTGTTTATTGAATGCAAACTTGATGTCTGGTTTCATTGCAAGTTCCCTGCCTAAGATGGATATCCTAAGGCCAAATTCAATCGACAGTCAACCTCTATACCTGTCCAGAGCCAGTATTTTCAAAAGAATGCATGTCAGTAAATTATGATGTCTGTTTCAGTTAAAATCAACATTTCTTTCCTAGTTCACTTAAAATATTATAAATACACTGCAGTGCAAGAGATACATTCATATTTCCTATACAATTTATAGCACTATGGTTCTGGTATGTGATTTTGACACTCAGAAGAATTTGGGTTAAATTTTCAGATTTTTCTGTGGTATTGGATATTTAACTTCTTTGAATACAGAAAGAAGAAATTTCAGGATTAATACCTGGCTATGTCTTCTCAGAGAATAAAAGCAGCAACCCTAAACTGCCAACTGAAATATCTGAAATGGAATCAGTATTATAAGAATTAGAGCTATGGCTCCTTCAAGGAGCCACTTAGACACATTTGGAGAAGAAGTTTTCAAATCTTTATGCGACTTTTTCCTGTGAAGATTTAAAGGATATGATTCCAGCAAAGGAAAACCACAATAATTTCCTTGGTTTTTGGAACCTCTTTGTGATGAAATTGCATGAACAATACACCAGTGAAGTGCAGAGAAATTTTAATTTTGAATTTTGAGGAGTTTCAGACCTGACAAGTACAGTGTATGTACAAAGACAATGGGTTTATCGCACTGCTCATCTTTTTTTAACAAGGTCTCCTGGACACCATGTCCCAGATTCATACCCTTCTCTCTGCTTTTGTTGAGAGGCTATCTGCATATATTTCTTTAGTGGAGAGATATAGTTTTCCCTAGAGAAAAATTCAGAACACCTCATATCATCATTGCCCTCTTACCAGAATTTAATATTTCAATATGCCACAATAAAGTAATAGCATCAGGTAAACTAGCTCAGACAGCTAAAGTAGTAATTTAGTTATTTTGTTTAGCTACCTAAGATCAGATGAAACAATCCAGTCTGATGGCATTGCAAAAATGGTCATAATAATATGAAAAACTGTAATAACAACGAAGCAATATTATTTGATACTATAGAAAACTGGCATATTTCATTATTCATGTAATATAATATGGGTCATTTTCTATCAAGTCACTAAGAAACTTAGTGAAGCGATGAAAGACAAAATAATGCCATACAGAATCAATCTGCTTTGTTATTGTGTTGGTTCTTCTGGACAGACCCTAATGAATAGTCTGTAGGATCCTGATAATTTGAATAAGCACAGACTGTTATATATGTGAGTAGGCAGTTGGAGGAGGAGAGAACTTGTATGTATTCCAGAGGAGACAAGTGTCAAAATAATATAGGAAAAAAACAAAAATCCTTATGAATTAGATTCCACATCATATTATGGCAGTATTGAAAAATAATATTTAATATTAATTAAAAAATATTATGTAATTATTGAAAGATGTGCATCCTGTTGCTGGAATATGATCTCTTTGGGATCTGAGAGTGAGATAGTTGACAAAATTGGAGCACAGTCCAGAAAGATGAGGAGGGGTGAATGCCTTCAATATGAGAGAACAGCGAGAATGCATGGATCTGTACTTTGGGATGAATGATGAGGCAACTGAAAATTTAAGCTTTGGCATTAGACAGCAACCCAACATTGACAACATCATAGTGAAAGTCTATTTCTTATCATTCAGCCAGGAAGAAAAAATAAAAAGACCTTCTCTAGAAAATAGGAAGAATCTCACCTTAATGGAACCTCATCCTCCAGATTTTATCCTCTTCAAGAGCTACTGCAAGGAAAACAGAACAAAGCACATGGATCCAGGAGTTTTCTGAAGACCATTGATGATTACTATTTACACAAGGAACAAATAAGTCAATGGCAGCAGGTGCTCTGCTGGACCTAAAACAAGAAAGGAAGGGAAGGATGTGAAGGTGTGAGCAACCTTGGCTGCATGAGATGGGGTTCAGGATTCCGAGCAGAGGGAGAAATGCAAAATACAGGATCACAACCCTTGGTTTTAGGAGAGCAAATGAAGGCTGGTTCAGGCACTTTCCTGAAAGGAATATTGGTAGTAAAGTGGAGACTAGGTAAAATATTGTCCTGTACTGAATGGCACAGGGAACCCAGTAGTGTGACATAGAGAAGGTCAAATTCATCAAGGAGTTCAGTCATTACTGTTAGCATTTCCTTTAGGAACCTCAGGCCCTTGAAGATCCTGAAAGCAGATGTAACATTGGAGCATCTTTCATATAAACAGACTGAGGGAGCAGAGGATTCAGGACAATCACTGTGGACAAAGACTTGATAGTATGAGGTCAAAACGATAGCTCATTTCAGAGATTTCTGTGAACAGAATGGAATGCAATGGATACAAGTCCAAATAAAAGAAATTCTACTTAAAATAAGGGGAAAAAATTATATTTTAAGGAGGGTCAGACACTGGAAGAACCTGTCCAGAGACATTGCTCAGTGTCCATCCTTAGAGATATTCAAAATCAATCTGGATGATGCCCTGAGCTGTGGTTGACCCTGCTTTGAACTGGAGGTTTGAACTAGATGATCTCCAGAGGCATCTTCCAGCCTCAGCTGTTCTCTGACTCTTTGCAACTCTGTGAAATATGTTGCATTGTGTTAAATTGGAAGCGGTGGTAGCAGAAATTAATTAAGCTGTAGTACCTATACAAACTCATGAAATCATGGAGTTATAGCCATTAATATTTCCTCCTTTATTTATAAGTGATTGAAGTCTGTATCACACCATTGCCCATCTTTTTCTATGTCTGCACTGAATGATAGGAGTAGAAGGCTTGAGGCAAGATTTTTAGAGAAAAGAGAAAAGCTAAGTCAATTGAAAGCAATTTCTGAAGGGAATAACATCAAAAAAAAAGGAGGAGAAATATTTGAAAAAGAGGAAAAGGATTGAAGGATATTGAAGATATTATGTTTATATGGCATTCTGGCACTTTTGAATGTCCTAAAAAAGAACTACACCAACTGTAAGTGAGTGGATAAAGCAAAAATTTTAAGAAAAGACACAAAGGAAAACCAATAGAACATCAAGAGCATTTGAACTGCTAGAAGGCATTTTCCTTGTGGAAAATGTCTGAAAATCCTTAAGAGAGCTCGTGAAGATTCATTTAAATAGCTGAGCAGCTCATTTAAGCAGTCAGACAAAAGCCTCAGTTCAGCTTTACAAAATCAGGCTGCTGCTATGAGCTGGTGGCACAAAAGACAAAAGCAAAAATGTGTCATGTGTCCTGACACTGCACTTTGTCAGAAGTTTCTCACAACTGTCTTAAACTATGCACTGAAGGAAAAGCCACAAAAAACCTCATGTGCACTACGTGCTAGAGGTTAAAGAACAGATAAAGCCTAGACACAGTACTTAAAAATAATAAAATAAACATTCTTTGGGAATATACTTTTGCTCTCAAAGACTAAAGCAAGCCAGAAAACTAGAACTTCTGTTGATTCTGCAAACTGCAGAAGCCAGGTGCGCCAGGCACTGACTGCTCACAGAACATCTGACTGCAACAGAGGAAGGAAAAATATTCCCATTATTGATATCATGTGCAACATATTGCAACAATATGAAAGCATTTTACATTATTTTCAAGACTTAGCAGGCATGTCAGAACAACTGAAGATTTCCATTAAGAGGTCAAACTCTCTACTTGCTATTTTGAAGATAATTTCCATGTTTTAGTGTTACTTTGAGGTACTAGAATCTGAATAAACCCCCTTTCTGGACATATGCACTGCTTTAAAATCTCAAGGGGACTAGAAGCAGTGAGGATGGTGGTGAATAAAAAACCCAACAGGTTTCTATTCTAGCAACTGTGACTGGAGGAAGACGTATGAGAGAAAAGCTTGAGTCTAACACCTACTCCCTTTGCAGGGTTGACCTGAGAGCTAACACAGACAGCAGTGCTTCTAGGACAAAACCTTGGGAATAAATGAGCACTTCCAGTTTTCCTTAAGCATCTTCAAAAAGGCAATAAAGACAGAGGCTTAAGTGGAGGAAAATCAAAGGTTTCAATGCAAAATCATGATAGACAGTGATAATGTTTCTGAAAATGTGTGATTTAGGGAAGAGACACTGTGACTAAAAAGTGCACAAACAGCAAAACTGACACACCAAATAGTTCACAGAACCCTTCCTTATGGTACTTTACACCAGAATACAAGCTCAAAATTAACCTTTGCTTTTTTTCCCCCTTTTTGTCTTTCTTTTGCTTTTCTAGTCTTCAAAATGAAATTACATGTGTCATGTCCTTCATAGTTATTGATTATCACACAATACATATAATACTAAAAATCACAGTCCAAGAATTGAAACTAGACATTGGTATCAGTGGCCTAAACATCCTTTATGCCTCCTGTTTAGTGCCTCTAAACAAGTAATACTGGATTGTAGATATCAATGTGTAATATTGTCTTTGCCATTATGCAAAATAATGAAATAGAGCACAACACTGTAAATAGATGTGTCAAGTAAAAGATGTAATATAATAATAATATTACATAACAGAAAAAAATTACATTAGGGAAATTTCTTGTATCATTTTCATTAATTTGTTGAATTATAGCTTGTTTTTCTTTCACATTATGTTAAATTTTCCCGACACATTTGGAGATAAAGAGGTGAGTGAGGGTTCTGTCAAAAACAGAAGCTTGTGTCTGACCCTTGTAATTCCACCAAGCATTGATAGTACTTAAGTGAAAAATATCTGTTACAGGGTTTGGAAGCTTCAATTTTCTTTCTTCCTAAACCAAGTCATGACGTGGCAATAAAATATACTCTATCTGGATACTTGATGTAAGTAATGAGCCACTGAAGAAACTTCTTATGCTTGGTCAGCATTAGACATAGGCAATACTCAAGAAGAATGAGAAATATTTGATTCGTAAAAATTCTCAAACAAACAGTAATTTTCTGTATTAAATGATTAAAACTTTGGTATAAATATACAATAGATGCTTCTTTATACTTGTTGTTCTTATAGAAGTTAAAAATGTGTGAATGAGTTTTTTGAAATAGAAGAATGAAATACGTTTTCTTTTGTTCTAAAATAAGATTTTAACCTACCAAAATATGATCCTGATGAGAAAAATGGAGGGAAAGGGGCTGCAGGGGTAGTGTGTCATTTTGTGATTGATCCAAATTTGGTTTGGTACCTTTAACAAAAGTACGCTGTGTTTGTGTTCTCTCTTACCTTGAATTTTGCTGGATATTATCAACTTTACCAGATACTTACAACCTTTTTATTCTGTATTTCAGGAGTTGACTGTACTGTTTGCATGGGCCAAATTGTTATTTTTGCTTTATACTGGGGATTTAATAGAAAAATATTCACTGGAGAAAAATATGAAACATCTTGGGGCACAGAACTCAGCAAAGCATAAGAAAGATCAGCTGTCTCCCAGGGTTCTGCAGATATCTTGGTCCAAAGGAGCAAAAATAAAAAAAAATAAAAAAAAAAAAAAGAAAAAAAAGGAAAATAAAAGAAAAAAAAAAGAAAGAAAATACTATAAAGGGAAGTGTCAAACTGCAGAACCAAGGGAAGAAGAAAAGTAAAGCTGATATACACCTGACCTGACTCCTGACTTCAGCTGTCTACAAAGGAAACATATATTTCTTAGCTGGTCTCCACAGGTTTGCTTTAAAAGTTGATGGAGGCTTACAAAGGTCCACATGTAGGTACTTGGTTTAGGATTAAATTAATTCCCCCACTGATTATATTGCCTAGAGATATGCTAAATACAAAGGGAATCCCAGATAGCTAGCCTGCATTTCTTCTTTGTCAGAAACTATGGGTAATGGAATGAATTCTATTTTAACTTTACAGAGAGAAAAAGATCATCTGAAGAAATGTTCTCCATGCCTTAGAGAATTCTAACCAAAGACAGGTTTACTGTGCTTAGGAGGCTGAAAACTCAGTATTTGCAGTTATGATTCATAGATTGTTAAAGCTGCATAGTTTGGGGTTTGCTGAAGAAGACAGTGAAGGTTTTCAGCAATGCTTAAAGGACCTGTAGTATCTTTTGTCCTTGAAGAAAGCTGAAGAAAGTGCAAAGCACTGCATGGGCAAAGCTCTGCAAAAGGATCTGGGGTCTGGGTCGGCTGTGACAGGAAAGGAGAGAAACTGTCTGTGACATGGACCAGTGAAAGTCTGTGCTGCAGCATATAAAGTCAGAAGAAATGCAGCAGAACACTTCTCACTGGGAGACAGGTAGAGCAGCCTAGCGAGCTTCCAAGGAGAATTATTAGAATTAATAGAAGAAGTATTTGAGAGGCATATTAAAATTGAGGGTTTCCATTAGAAACATAATGCTGACTCCTCTATACACAGTGCTGTTCACCAAAGTTTTGACTGAGAGACCGCATGCAGCTTATCTGAACAAAGAAAATTCCCTATTCATCATCCAAAGTGAAACCCAGCTCGTCCTACACTAGCCATTTGCTGTATAAGCAGCCATCCATTTTTTTCCTGATGAAATTTTATGTTCCAAGATGAAACAAACCTCTTGGCTGGTGTAATTCACTGTATTGAATGCAATCCCTGAAAAAAACCAGAGCTGACATGGATGCTTATTTTCTGTTCAAATGCCAAGGAGCAATGGGATGACTAGAGGCAATCTGCATCCTTTAGTAGAGAGACAATAAAATTAAGGCCATGCATTTGACTTCTCAGATAGGAAATGTGTATTAATTAAGGCACGTGAGAAGTCTTACCTTTTGCTAGGACCTGTAGGTAGAAGTAAAAAAGTGCAGTCTTCTATCTACATATTCCTTACAGATCAGGTTTGCCAGGCAGTACTGGTTCCTGTATAAAAAAGCCAGGAATTAAGAGGAAAGTGACTTGGTCTTGCTAATTTTTTCCTTCGTTAAACAATTCACAAATAAGTTTCTGTTTGCCTCAAAGTGATGGGTGTTCAGAAGACTGCTAAGATGACTCTTTCATAGGCAGCTGGACAGCTGTAGGTCTTTTGAATGGGCTGTGCTCACTGAAAGATGACCAACCAACGTTATTATTCTTGCTAATTGATTTGCTGCCTGCCTCTAAGAACATTTCAGGTGGTAAAGTCAGTTATTTCATTTAGGAAACAGGAAATGAATATAAATTAACTGAGGAAGTATCACCTTTCATACACTGGCAACAGAAACCTGACTGCAGTAAAGTGTATTTGAAAGACATTTTCAGTGCTTAGGAAAATAAGTTTTCTATACTTACTGATGGCAGTCTACTTCAAAACTTCAAGCCTTCCAATATTGCAGATAATATTTCATGAAATTAGTATATTGCTTATTAACCAAAATAATCTAATATTTTTATTAAAATAAGAGCAATTAAAAATATACTAATTTCAGAGCTTTTATTAGACTCACTTTTATTTTTTGATCCTCTTTTTCTGCATGTATTCTTCATAAATTTGTACGTGATCTTAATTTTTTGATGTTAAGTATGCAATGGAGGAGAATTACAAAGTCATATCTGTGAATATATGTGCTGGAAATACTATCATCTATACTTTACTATCACCAGAAAAGAAAATAGCAGTAAAATAGTGTGAATTATATCATTACTCACTACCAAGAAGTGCATCTGAAACACCAGAGGTTAAGGAAATTCTTGATTCTTACACAATTTTAAAAATAAAGAAACTGTAAAAAAATTTAGCATGGGAATGTGATTGAAAGAGGGTAGGTTTATTGATTAAAAGATTCTCTGAGGAAAACAGGTAATTTAAATGGCTACTTCTGTGGATTTTTTGGGGGTTTTTGGGGTTTTTTTGTTGTTGTTTTTCTTAGCAGTAAGTAGTTGCAGCAGTCGCAATAATTTCCATTTTATAAAGCCTCAGCCCCTTCAATACTCTTGGTGATAATGAAATCTCATTGGTTGACAACATAATTTCTAAATGTGTTGTTTTCTTTATTCATCAAAGCAGGAGATAAAAGCAAATGTGTGACTGGAGAGCCCAGTCTTCCATAACACCCATCCCTACACACAACACCCTGGCATGCCCTGAAAAAAGCACAAACATCCCTTGACCTGAATAAATCACATCACTTCATAAAAAATCTGCCTTCTGCCATCTTTCCTTCATTTTCAGGTTGTCTTGTGGATAGACAGCTAAAGGGGCCAGCTGAAAGGATTCTCACCTTAGTTTCTGACAGGTTTCAGAATAAAAGTGATTAACACGCTTGATCTGCACAACAGATGCTCAGAGCCATCACAGAGCAGCGCACCAAGCGACACACAAAACTGCTTTCATGAGAGATTACACGATAACACCACTTTCACACGGAGTTTTTTCATCTGGACTGATCACTGTCCTTTGCAACAGAGGCTTCTGCCTTCATGCAGCTAAAACTGCTCTGTGAAATGTGCCCGTTCCTCTACCACAGCCCCTTAAAAGTCCATCCCTCAAGAACTATTCCCTCAAGAGATAAAGGTGGTGTTTTTCTTCACGTTTCCAACACTGAACCTCTGCAGAATGCAGATGTTTAAAAATCTTAGGAATATCCAGATTTCTTATGGACATCCACATGCCATGGCACAGAAAGGGAGAATTTCCTGAGCTACAGCTACAACTTTCCTTATTCACAGAGTCTAACTCATACAACTTAATATATGAAGACAAGTACTGAACCATAAGTTAATTTCTGAAGATTAGAAATTAAATTACTCATCATTACAGGGCTCTATGAATCCTCTTCTTTCTCTTTTTCTTTTCCACTATTTAAATATTTAAAATAAACATTTTAAGCTTAAAAGTATTTTAAACTGTCTTCATTCAGTTTAGACTTGATCCGCAGATAATTTTACACATCTCTGAATAACAGGAAAGTCAAATTTCACTATTGCTTATATGGACTAATCAAAAAAGGGTGAATCCACTAAGCAGTAATTTCCCATCCTAACTTATAGAGATTGCTTGCTCTAACAGCACTTGTAGAATTGATATATTTGGAGAAATTTTCTTCCTGAAAATGTAATCTCAGTGTAAGCATAACATGAAAGACAAAGGACACACTTTTTTACCTCTACATCTTGGCTAAGTAGTGAAGAGATTTCCTCCCCTTTAAAAATATTGTATTGTCAGGCTTACTAAGTTCCATCTTCAGCTGTTATATTATTGAAGTGACTAGAAATAAGTAGTCACGAGATGTCTATTTGTTTTGCCTATTTGTTTTTTGTGTGATAGGATAAAAAAAAAAAGAGAAGTCTTCAGATTTAGGTGTTTAGGTTTTTTTTTAATTCAAAATCAGTCGAGCTATGAAGCTTAAAAAACATGATTTTTTAAATTACCATAGCCACAATATTTTCCCATCTGTACTTGAGGGTTCATTTTTCATTTTCAATGAATATGATTTTCAATTTTCATTTCATTAATATGATGCCTTGAATAGCCTCCAGTTTTTACCAGTTTTTATCCAACAGCTCTTTTCCTCCATCCTTCCCTATTTTTTTTTCTTTCTACATAGCCAAACTTCTGCAAAGAAAGCATTTCAGAAAAGTCAAGTTGTAGCATGTCACTTTTTTTTACTATGTTGGATTTTTTCTGATATATAAGGCATTTCAAAACCTTTGTAACTGATCAAGAGAAATTAACTGCTACAGAAAAGTGGTAACTGGTCTCAAAAAACATAGCTTAAAAATCTCAGCTGGAAACTAAAAAATGTGAAAACAGAATGTGGATATAGTACTTAAAAACTAATCTTTAATTTAAAACAGCAGTAACATCATTTTCCTACTTAAATTATTTGGAGTGGTGGGATTTTTTTTTTTTTTGTGATTTTCGGGGGTTTTATTTGTTTGGATTTTTTTTCTTGGTGGTTGGTTGATAAAAAAAAAAATTTAAGACAACTTATTTGTTCTAAAATGCTTAATTTTCACCAGCACAATTGTAACGGGATACAGTATGGGTAAATAAAGGTGGTATAGAATGTAATCTTGCCCGCTAAAGGGTTGCAGCTGAGTTAACTACTAAGGATTAGGAGCAGGCCTGATGTTAACAGGCCGCAGCTGCAGCCAGTCAGCAGAGTGTTATAAAAGAGTGGATTGGGTGGCTGAGGGGAACTGGAGTCAGTGGCTGCTGTGAGGGCAAGGAAGAGTCAGTGCCTGGAGGAGCTGCCTGCAAGAAACATCAAGGGGGTATGAAACTCTAGCAATATGGAACCCTTGCAATGTAATGATGACACAATTTTCACCCAGATTTAGAAAATGGCCAATGAATTACGGTGGATGTGCAAATTGAAAGGGTAGTCCAGTTGTTAGTGCTCCTCTCAAAGGCAATCCCGAATGCCGCACAGTGAGTTTGAGTGCACTCTCAGCAAAGCTGAGTGGTGCAGTTGATTTGCTTGAGGGAAAGGATCTCACCCCTTGCTGGGCTCAAGGAACATGACCACTTGAACCTAGTGAAGGTCAGGGATATTAAGGAGAAGATCTGTTGCAACTGCATCAGGGCAATCCCCCATATCAGTAAAGTCTGAGAGACTGAGAGCAGCCTTGAGGAGAAGGAGGACTTGGGGGTACTGGTGAATGAAAAATTCAACATGAATCTGGAGTCTTAAACAGACTTGTGTTATACCAGATGTTACTTTGTGTGTATACACTTATGAATTCCCATTTACGATCTTTCACATCTGTTTTCAGGTGTCTGAAACAGCTACTATGAAACCCGCAAAGGGCTGAAATTTTGTTATAAATGCCACCAGTATTTGTGGTGCTGTGTAGGATTAGTTTTTGGAGGTTTTCCTACAGCAGAACTGGAAATTGATGTTCAGCTTTCAGTATTTCAGTTTAAATCATTCTTCCTTTTCAAACAAAGTATTTCCAGGATTTGAGAATTCCTCCAGACAACATAAGCAAAGTATCATGTTGGCTCAATAAGATTAGGAGGTGGACTAAGGGAGAAGTAACACAGCACAATCTCTCCTTCGTGTACAATAAATTGCTAATCACAATTGGTGTACAGATGTGGTATAAAGCATTTGTATCACTTTCTTTCTTTCTATTCTTAAGTGACTTTGCCTCTTTTCTTGTCTTTCACTTGCACTGTGATTTCTTGCTGTAGATGTTTGATTTGCAGCAGCAAGCACTGGTCTTTGCTGTAAAGGGGTATTAAAAAGAAGCTAAGTGTGAAAAGTTTGCTATTTTGAAAATATGCCTGTGGTAAGTACTTGTAAGATGCATGTGATAGGAGTGAAAATGCAGTAAAGACATGCCCTGAGCCGTGTGTCAAAAGGACAAGTTTATCTAGGCCTGCCAGGATTTTTTAGAAGAGAAAATAATAATGAAAACATGCTTTTTCATCACATCTGCTTGATAAAAAAGCCTGCTGGGTAAGGAAAAAAAGAGGGTTGAAAGTGAATGTTGCTGCCTACTTCCAAAGAAATATAATGTAGTTTAAATAAAAGAAAATTGTAGAATTCAAAACCATTATGTATTATTCCAAAAGGCAAATGGATTAAATAAGCATTGAATAAACCCTGTCAGTGATGAGGCACAGCCCCACAGTCCCCCAGAAAAGTGAGCAGATCAGGTCTGGTCACCAGGGTTAGCCCAGTTCAGGAGTTACCAGACAAATCTGTGCTCATGAGGGAGGGCCATGGTGACACCAGGAGCCCAGGTCAGCTGCACAAGAGAGGCATGTGGGGAGGTGCACAGCTGGCCTGAGCTGGCACTGGGACTTCCTCAGCCTGAGTGGAAACTCAGGCTGGCTGCACTGTGGAAATGGCAAAAAACAACATTTCTGTGAATTCCTGTGTCTGGAATGGGCAAAAGGGAAATGGAGCTCAAAACCTGCAGTAGTCAGAAGCCTGTTTCAAAAACAGTTACACTACAATGATTTCAATCTGTTCCTAATGACTCTCAGGTCTGGTGGTCTTTGACTGCTGTACATTCAAACAGCACCAAAGGCTTACCATATTTCAGTTCTTAATGTCCTTGTGACATTTTGAGATGGTTGTAAATAAAAAGAAGAGCAGTTATGGATTATTAGCCTTTCTGTATTGTAGCAGGTATCAAAGGTTCTGCTGAAAAACATGCTGGCTGTGTCTGAACTCATGAATAAAAGGGGCCAGCCACTACTGTCTTGGTAAGACAACAGTGCCACTATTGTCAAATGACAAATAATGCTGCTATTTGTCTTATCAAGTGTCACGCCTTTGAGTTGTGTTCATTTGAGTACATTACTTAAACACATCCAGCAGAGGCTCCTGAAACAGACTGCACACAGGGACTTATTCCTGAGTCACTTTGCCCTAAGAGCTGTGGCAAAACTATCCAGATTTGGTTGAAATAGTTCAAAACTGAGCTAAAAATTACACTGTAAATGGAATGGCTAGCAGTGCTTGATGTCAAATACTGGCCCTTGTTCTTACTGATATATTTAAAGTCTTATATAAACATGTAAGAAATGTGCATATTGCCTAATGATGAATTGAAAAATTAGACTAAAGGATTAAGCATAGTGGGATGTGCTTGGGTGACAAATATTGAGATTATTAACTCACAATAGGGCCATGAAAAAACCTAGTAAAACTAAAAATTCTCTCTAAATCACTGTATCCCTCCCAGATGTACAAAACCAAGACACAATTACTAATCCAGGCCAGACACCCCATATTTTAATGTGGATGTCCTCTTAAGACTCCCTGGAAATGAATTTTTCCACTTCTGTTTTTCAGAAAGGAAAATGAAGCACAGATCATTAAAGAAGTAAAAAATGCCATATTCATATTGTTTCAATCTAAATGAAATGAGAAATTATTACTTAAATACCCTGAGGGTCAGGATCTAGGTCTTTTACCTGCTGTCACATAAAAAGTCTCTCAGAATACACTTGAGTTGAATTTTCTTTAGCTCTTAATGAACTGTCTTGATTAGAATAAAGGATCACCTTTCAGAAAGTAGGCAATGTCAAGGAAAGTCATATATTATTATATATACCTCAATATAAAGGTATATTTATTGAGCATATGAACACCTACATGCTCTCTACATTTTCATTGTTTATATGATTTTTGTGAGCACAGTGTCAGTAGTTTTTAAGGTACTAAGGGAATAGTTAAAGTTACAATAAATGGGCATTTCAAAAGCCAATTATGTTTTGAATAATCGCTCCAATCTATCTCAGCAAGATTAATTTATTGCATGCTCTGGAAAATGTCTAGCTGTTCAGCTACTGTTTCACACTTATAAGTTTGAAAGTACTGGCCCAAGGATGTAGGCCTGAGTTTTCCAAGAGAAAAATTGACTCTTATTCACAGGCCCAACTACTTAATATCACATGTAAGCACATTTTAATAGGTGCCTGAATTTATGGGAAATGCTTATGCAGAAGCTATGGAAGCCATTATTGATCTTTCTTCCATTTGCTATTAAAAACACAATTTGTTTGAACTCTTTTAGTCTTTCTGGTTTAGGATTTTTTGTTTCATTTTGATTTTAATTATCTTCATATTTTTAGCACAGCTTTGTTCTACCCATGCAGCCAGATGGGGCTCCCCAATTAAATTATATTGATATTCTTCCATCCTGCAAACAAGTATATTTACCTTGGCAGAGAAAAATAGGGGTTTTTGCTTTAAAATTTATTTTACTATATATTTTTGTGTGTATATATATTTATATAAAATATATATGTATAATATATATGTTATATATTTTTTTGTATGTTATAATCACACATATAAAATGAGGTACCATTAGAGGTACTTAGGTGCTTGCTACGTGCACTGAGGGATGTTTTACCCTTTGTCATGTTCAAACAGAAGAGAGGCACCTACATCTGGTCAGTAAAGGGTTATAGCAAAACACAGAGATGAAGTCTGCCAGCAGGTCCCACTCCTATCAGGTGATGAAACATTTAGGCACATACGCAATGAGTTGTTTCTGGCATTTCCCGTATCACCTTATGTTTCAAGTACAGTTGGACAAAAATCACTGGGCCAGCTTAGTGATAGATTGTCTGTTCCTCCCCTCTCACATAGGTCAGATGGCTGTGTTTTGTGGTTTGGTATGTCAGAGTGTGTAATATAAACCTAAATTAATGGTATCTGTTGCCTCTCATCTGTACTGGAGAGTCACAAAGTTCCTGAGGGGAGTGGCATTGCCCTGACTTCCCTCTGTATCCAATGGTCAAGGGCAGTGGTTTCTGGGCAATGGCACAGAATATTTGTGTCCTGGATCAGTAAAACGGGGTCTGTCCAGACCTGACTGTGACTGTTCTAAATCTGTGAGAGCAATGTGAATTCCCATGTACTTGGGGAGAAAGTACAACAACTTGTAAGTCAGTGCCTGAGGCTAGTAGTCACTTCTTGTGACTTCATTCCTTCCACCAAAATTCTAGCTCACACACAGGCACCTTTTTCCTTTTTATTTTGTAAGAAATGAGGGTGGAAGTGCTATTTTGCAGCAGATTATCAATGTTAGTATTTTGGCTGTAATTGGACAAATCTACAATTTCTCCTGGGTATTTTAAAATAATTACCAAAGGTAGGAACTGGAGATTTGTAGAGCTCAGTAAGCAGTAGTGGATTCACTTTTAAGGTCTCTTGTGACTTCATGTCTTTAAAAAGCATATTACAGATGCTAAGTTTTTATTAATGATTCCAGGCTTGGAACATTTGAAATAAGTGTAGAAATCCAAAATGTTTCATAAGAAATATTGTGTGACCTACTTTCTTGGTCCTCTCTGGTTATGAGCCAGTGAAAACAGGAAATGAAAAACTAACAAAAAAAACCTGAATTATTTAGATTACCCAGCTAAACAAAGTTAAATATTGTTCCTTTTGTTCTACCCAGAAGAATGCTTCATATTGTGTCTGAAATAATGTCTGCATGTTTATCACTCTGTGGTAGTTTGTTACACTTAAGGAGTGTCCTTTTGTGGCTGGTTCATTGAAGAGGACTCGTGGCACATGGAAACTTCTCTCAGAGAGGTGTTGTACCCCTGTGGCTTTGGGACTGCAACTCAGCTTGTGCCACTTTGCCTGCACCCTTGCCTGTGCCAGAGTTCTGCATGTTCGTGATGAGTCAGTGTATGAAATATCCATTAGAGCAAGCTTTTAGACCTTCCTTGATTCCTAAGATAGCCAGCATAAATACTTCCATAATTTATGTTTTACTTAATGAAGATGCATATCAGTAGAATATACTTATGAAAGAGCGATAGTATTTAGCAATGAAAGCAGAATTTAGCTCAAGAAAGCGTTCATTGTGAGAACAAATACTCAACTAGATGAAAGATGACAAAATTAGGTCTCAGAAAATCAGTGGCATTGTAACAGTGTATTTGAAAACACAGGTGTAAATATATGTGTTTGAACTCCGCAGGTGTAAATATATTCATTTGAATTAAGAAAGATATTTCTATGGCACAATATTAACAGGAGTGATCAGTAGATAAGAGAAAGGAGAATAAGTCCATGATTTATTTGACTGAGACATCTGATTGAAAACATATATACATATAAATGGCACATGTATATATTTTTATATATTTTAATAGAAATGCATTAGCTCAAAATTCATCATTAAATTTCAGTATTTCTGGGGGGTTCATGCACTTTTGAATGAGTTTTGGCTGAGGGTCTACTTGAACTCATGAATGAAAGAAGGGCCACAAGGGTGAGGCAGGAATTGTCAGGTACCAGTCCCTTGTTCCCATGTCCAGAAAACTTATATTTCTATTTAGTGTGGTTTCTGTCATGCAAGGTCTCTGGGGAGTTTCTAGATCACACAGATAAAACTCTTTCATTATCTTTTTTACTACATTGAAATATTAAGATTACCCCCATCACCACCTCCTGGTATAGGTCTTACAAAATAGTTTGGAACAGAAATGCTGCTCAGACATTTGGTGTCAGATGCACTCAAAACTGTGTTTTTAGAAGATGTCTTCATACTTCTTCCCTTTTTGGTCTGTGTATAAGGAAAATAATAAGAGGAAAACTGTAATACACCATAACTGAGTTTTCTTTTTCCTCTCTGCTGCTGTGAAGGACAAACCAATAAAATTCTTCCTTTCTTAAACACTGAGTGGTTTGAATAAAAATTTATTTCAACTGGTTTGGGGTTTTTTGTTTGTTTGTTTGTTTTTAGCATTTATCAAATCATATTGGTGCAATTTAAGAAATTGAAGAGAACAAGAAGCCAATCAGACCCTGAGCCAGGGAATAAAAACCTGGATTCCATTTCTGTGTCTTTGCCTTCCTAAGGGACCTCAGAGGTGGTTCTGCATCTAGCTAGTCCCACTGAACACTAAATACATGCACCTTAGGAAAAGAATCAAATTAAGTGGCAAATTAGGAGCTTAAATGTGGTTAGTATAATAATATGGCATCCTTTGATGGAAGCTGAAGAGGATGGAAGTATTGTTATAAGATTTATTTGTGGGCTGGAAAAAGCATTTTTCAGAAGCTAAATTTCTAAATAAACATCTTTTTCTCAATTAATGACTTAACTCAGATTCTTGAGTTCCTACTATACAAAAGTGGGGATATCTTATGTTTGGCCTATGAAAATTTTCTCTGGGTTAAAGTGCTAGCAGAAGTGTATGGTAACCTCATGCCAGGGAAAGTTTGCTAGGCAAATGTATAGAAACTTTTGATTAACCACTGAAGCCATGTCCTGAAAGAGAAACTGAATTATCCATGGTATTCATAAGGAGGACAAGATGTTTTCCAGGTAGATGAATCTTAACAGAGACAAGTTAATGGATCCAAGGGTAAGTAGAAGAAATGTAATTACTTTTTATATGCAGGAGATAACACAAAGTGATCTAATTAGCTTATTTATTCCTATTTCACCTTCCTAATTCTGCAACAAGGGATGTAGGTAATGCAAAGGAGACTTGAGCCAAAATGAAAATGTTAAACTACATTGCAGATTGTTTTTCTTGAAGAGAAAGAAAATTCCTAACACACTTTTACCAATAAACTTCCAAGAATGATCAAAATAGACGTGAAAATTTTGAAAGGCAATATATATCTGTGATTGGATTGACTATTACTCTTAATAAATACAACATATATATTTTTTCTTTAAATCTATTATGATAAATACAATCACTGAGGCACTTTTATTTAAAAAAATTATCCTTTTCTAAAAATATTCATTGAGGCATTACTCTAAGTTTATTTAGATCTGAACAAACCACCCGTTTGTCCCATAACCACATTGATAATAAGACAAAAATTTTCTTTCTTTCTAAAAAAAATTTTTATATATATAGCTATATAAAGGAAACAACCAGGAGCAACCTTTGACTCAGCTATGCTGTGCATACATCTTTGCTTTTGTTTGTTTTAGAGTACTCATAGGAAATCAATAGGAATTTAAGATTCTAAATAGAAGCTAAAAGCCCAGATAATTTCTTGACTCTCGGCCAAAAAGGTTAAATGGCTTGTCAAAGATTGGCAGGAGATTCAGGGTCTAGATCCAGAATTTCTGATACCTTTCACTTTACTGCACATATAAGGCCATCAGTTTCCAGATGTTTTCTCCTGTGATGCTTGTCACACCTAACACAACAAAGCTGTGTTTCAGTCCTTTACTGCACTTCACACTGAGGTGAGTTGTGTGCACTTCGGGGTAGGATTTGCTCTGGCACTAGTAGCAGCCTCGCTTATTTATGGTTGCTGTCAAAACAGCTTGCTCCTAATAATTGCTTGATCATCCTTAGGAAAAGGCTAACAAAACCTCAACTGCACATCTCTCAGAAGTGTATGAAAATAATTTAAATAAATTGTTCTGATAGGGTGAACTTAGGAGAAGGTTATAGAGTGAGAGACAGATCAGTCCCCAGAGATGTTTTTTTCAGATAATTCCATGGCAGTGGACATCAGTGAAATGCCTGCCAAGGCAAATCAGCTGCAACATTTGAACAGCGTCATATAAAATAAAAGTGACTTTCACTAAGGCCACATCACAGCTGGATACCAAAGGTACTGAATTTAGCAGGATGTTGTCCATGTGATAGCAACTAATTCTGTTACAATTTATTAATTTTAATTTATGTAGCATTCTTTCACAGAATTCCCATTTTTAGGTGGGTCTTTAGATACCCGTGTAATGACAGTCCGTGACCAAAAAGCTTAAAATCTATGTAGGGAAAAGAGTCAAGGTTGACGGAAAAAGAGAATCAAGTTTTAGGCTCTGTGTCTGCTTCCTCTCATGCCTCTTGTAGCATTCCTGCTCCACATCTCTGAGTTCACCTCTGCAAGGCTTCACCAGCTCTCTCAGGAAGCCCATGGCCCAGCTGGGATCTGAAATGTGCTTCACAGTTTTTTGTCCTTTTTTATTGTTTGCACTTGTGTAAAGCACTGACCAACAGAACACCAAATGTAGGGAATTGATGCCCCATGCAGCTAAAAGGATGTGTGTGACATTAAAGGAAGTGAAACCAGACCTTGGTCCCTATTGGGACACTTGGCCCCCAAGACTATGGGTATTCAAAGTGCCCCTCCACACAAACACCTAGTGGGTTTTGAGTGCAAAGGAAAGAAGGGACAAGCTGGTGCATTTTTGGTTGCTCACAGTAACTCACACGTCTGTAGATTTTTTGCCAAAACGTTTGAAGGCATGTTTTTTAACGAAGGCAGTATCTGTGAAAGATTGTTTTGATTGTTGACTTTGAGTTATTTATGCACTGCAGAGTCATACTCTTAAGTCAGAACATTTTAGTTTTAAGCTCTGATTAGGTTACTGAAACTTTCAATAAAGATGGAAAATGTATAAATAATGCATATCATTCTACCTGTTATGAGATCACAGATAAACACTGTTTTGTCTTGAAACACAAGAAAGTTTTGGTCTTCAGACACTTCTTCACAAATGTTCTGTGATTAGTCAAATACTTTTGGACAACCCTGGCTCCCAAATTTCAGATATATGCTCATAAAGCAGCTTATTTTATTGTAATAGATTCCTCTTTTGCTTAACCTCTAATATTCCTACTACTAGGGACAAGAAGCGATTGAGAAAATCTCAAGATGAGAATTGAAACTATTAGCAGGAGCTTGGATTATGTGTAAGTTTGAAGCTGGAATTCTCAAGATATTCATTATCAGCTGGTCTCAAGGATTTATTTTCAGCATGTTTACATTCATTGCATGTACAGCTTTAAAGTGTTCATGTTTGTGTCCATACTGTCTGACAAAGGGCATATTACATGTATAAGGAGGAACATGTGTTATCTGTCTACTATCAGACAGATCTCTTTTTTCTTACCCTTAACTTTGTCCTTAACAAATAAAAATACTTGTTAATTTTAGTTTTAAAAAAACCAAACAACCTTAATATTTGAAACCCATCACAGTGTAAATAAACATCTAATACGGTTTCTATTCTCTGATTTCATAGTTACAGTGGTAGTAAAAATACTGAGAGGTGAGACATGCTGGTGTTGTCTATATAAAAATGGGTTTCTGATTTGACCATGAGAAACAACATGATTTCACATTTTTTGTTATAAACTATTCAAGGATTTTTTTTCCAGATGTAAAAAGTTTTTTTCCTCTGTGCAAAAACTAAAGCAAGCTGCTTATTAATGCTGACAGCTTAATCATAGTTGTTGGCCCACCTGTCTTGTTTAAGAAATGGCAGTATACTTTATTTATTCAGCCTCCACTGGAGTAAGTACCGGGAAAGAGGTGATCAAACCAAATGAAAAAAAAATTGTAATAATAATAGTAATAAAACTAACTTTTTAAATTATATGATTATTTTCTGCTGAAAAAGCAACATTTGAAGTAGAGACTTTTTCTGAAAACACTTCTAGTATGTAGTTTCTTGGGTGTATTGCTCTAAAAACAAAAGAGCTAATATTCTGAGTTGTTTTTTTTGTCAGTGTGAAATGTTCTCTTTCATCTCTGAACTGCTGTAATTGTCAACTGTGTTACTTAGTAGGCCCCACACATTGTTGAATTTCCATTTATCTTAGTACATGAGTAACACATTTTCTTCCTTTTCACTTTGCTTATTGTCTATTTTGGCCCTGTTCAGGGTAATATTCAAGCTCATGGAGTTCCACTGGGATCCATGCCTGAGCTTAAATGCTTCACGGCATCATGGTGCTTTCCAGAATTAGCGTCTTTCTTCTCTGCCAATAAACTATCTTAAGGTAATGCACAGTGGATTGGAGAAAGGACAGATAGAAGTGGAAGGGAAAGTGATCTCTCTGCCTGTCCAAGCATGTCCAGCATGTGGGAATGGCCATGGGGAGAAAGGCAATACAAAAATGTTGTGCTGCGAGTCAATGGGAAGCCTGAGTGTAGAAGTTGAACAAGACAGCCGCAGCTCAGATCAAGATTTCTGGTTAGTTGTGTGTTTGAAAAGACTATGGCTAGGATTGATAAAAATAAAATATTTAGTTTTAATGCTAGGAAAAGGAAATAGCAACATCAGTGTTTTAAACCTCTGTGGGCAGATTCTTATTTGACAGACACAGGAATCAATTTCTTTAAGTCATGGCAGTCCATCACAAAACTCAGAGCTCATTTTATGTAAAAAAAAGTTATTGAAATGAAATTATTGTAAGACAGATGTCTGCAGAAAAGATTTTCATCAGAAATAGCTATGTGAAGAGAATGCCATGAAATTTTTGTTCAGATGTACAGAAAGAAGTGTTTTTCTTTTAAGTGTTCCCTGAGTTTTTCACCTTTCCTGACTGCAGGTTTTCCCCAATAAAAGGTAAGAAAGGAAAGAAAAAGGACCTCCATGTTCAAACTGATCTATATAGAAAGATCCTATTTTTTTTTTCATAATATAGCTCAGAAACATCCTAACATTTATTTCAAAATAATGAGAAAAATAGCTAAGATGTAAATCCTGCAGGATTTCCAAAAATAAAATAAAAAAATTAATCCACCTAAAATTTACATTAAATAAAAATAGAATATTTCAAGATAACATCAAAGTCACATTAAAATTGCATGGAATATGTGGAAATGTTTAATTTTTTCAAAATCAAAATTGTTATTTTTTCTTGGTTATATGAAAATTGACATGTATCATGGCATTTTAGTGTTTTTCATACAGTAAATTTCCTATTTTAATTGAAAAAAGATGAAGAAAACAAATCTTACATTGTTTGAATCTTTTATTCAATTTTAGTTTTTCATTTGACAGAAAATTTTAAAATATCTTAAATATCTTTCTTTTTCCTTTTCATAGCACAATAAATAAATATTTTAGTTTTTGCCAAAATCAGTAATTTTTTTCTTATAAGTGAGTTATTTAGAGGCTCAAGCAGAGGATGTGATAATGTACCAGTTTAAATCTCTCATATTTTTATTACTCCTTCAGAGTGTACCAGAAGTACCTTCCAGTGCATGGAACAGGCTGCTGCAAAATTTGCATTTAGTAAGTTTTGTGAGCCAAGGTTTACATAAATCATAGAGAAGTCAGATTTGTTTCCAAATGACACAATGCCCCAGGACTTTCAAAAACTCATCTGCATTTTTTGAAGTGAGGAACAAAGATGAATCTAAAATTGAAAGGAAAGCTGAAGAGTTAATTCATCCTAAAAGAAATTGTTTAACAGGTTTTATGAAGCTCATGTGAATTGAAATTGCTAAAATTTAGTTCCTGGTTCCATGTGCTTATCTGCAGAGCTCATTGCCCCCAGAATGTTCAAGGAAGTGTAACTCCATGACTAAATGGTTGTTTAGTGAAGGAGTTTAATAAGAAGCAACAGCAGATCCATTTCTTGAGGAAGAAATACATGGTAATTTATGGGATGGTTTAATAACTTTTCAAGTTCACTTTCAATGTTATTTTCAGTGCTGTTATTTCCGTCTGCTTTGGTTTCAGATCTGTTTTTACAAGTGTACTGGACTCTGAAGCCAGCCCTATTTGAAGTTTTCAACTTTGTTTACTGATTAACAGTGCCAGAAGCTGCAGCTGATATTTTACTCATTTTAATTAGCTTTCTTCACCCACTGCACAAATGAAGTATGAGTTTATTTAATGCGACAGTGTGTGTACAGAGCCAGAGACTTGACTTTAATACATTCCTTGAAGTTGCTTCACTTGGTGATTCATTTGCATCAGTAAGTGAAAAGTCATCAATCTCATCTTCATTTGAAAGTCTTGCCATACTTGCTAATGATATGCATGATTGGTCATCACAATAGAAATATACTATAATTAAAGATAAATAAATAAATTACATTCTGTGAATTAATCAATATAAGGTGCAATGATAGCATTTTAAAACAAGCCCACTTAATCTATTGCAATTTGTTCCCACTCGTAGTAAGATTGGACTTTTCTCCTCCCCTAATTCTAATAAGAAGTCTTGCTGTTATTTGTCTTAATACCATAATATAGGATGATAGTGAAACACTTTATTAATCTTGAATTAATCTTGAACCTCATTCTCTCTACTGAGGGTCACCATTTGACAGTAGTAAGTTTAGGTTCCTTCCATATATTGTATTCCAGTGTACTAAAAATATTCAGAATATAATAAATAGTAATAAAAATAAAAAAAATCAAGACTGGTTAAACATTTAATACTTTATTTGCTTTATAAGTGAGTAAACTGGAGGTCAGAGGATTTAAAAGATCTAACCAGTTCTAGGAACATAACCCTCAACCCCTGGTGCAAGTTGCTTAAAATAAATGATGCTGCATCATATACCTAAAGAAGAAGTCAGGATGGTGACTCAAGTTGCAAACCACCTGATTATTACCTAGCTCAAAGATCAGAACAGGCAATATTTTGTTGCAAGTATGACACTAACAAAAGGAAGGAAGGATATTTGTTGGCTTCATTGGTTGGTTTTGCATGAGCAACAGAGAGATGAAGAACTGTGTGTGGATACTGCAAAAATAGATCCAGCAGAGTTATTTGCTGCCTTTAACAAAATTAACCGAGAAATTCAATGTTGAATATTTTACGTATTATTTGCACTCCAATGCCACAGAAAGAAGTGAGGCAAGGAGAAAGGCCAATTCTCATTCATCCTGGGATAAAATTTACTTCTAATGCACCAAAATTTGCATCCAGTGAGCCTGAGTGCCCACATCCTTGTGTTCATGTCAAAAGCAGAGATTCTCCATTTGGTTTGGAACAAAGAATAAGATTGCCCAAGCAGTGACTTTGCTTCATAGAACAGTTTGGGTTGAGAGGGACCTTGAAAGATTATCTAGTTGCAACTCCCCTGCTATGGGCAGGGACACCTTCCACTAGACCAGATTGCTCAAAGCCTAATTCAACATTTGTGACATACACAAGTCTTCTGGGAAACAAGTTCCAGTGCTTCACCATCCTCATTTTAAAAAATGTTTTAATTGTACCCAGTTTAAATCTACCCTTTTTAAGTTTTAGACTCTTATCACTTGCCTTGCCACTACAGACCCTAGCAAATGGTTTTTACTTTTCTTATAAATTCTGTTTAAATACTGAAAGCCTGAAATAAGGTGTCCCAGGAGCCTCCTGTTCTTCAGGCTGAACAGTCCCACCTCTCTCAACCTTTCTTCAAAGGAGAGGTGTTCCAGCCCTCTGATACCTTTCATGGCCCTGCTCCTGGACTGCCTCCAACAGGTCCATGTTTTTCTTGTACTGAGGACCCTGGAGGTGTAGGCAGAATTCCAGGTGGGAACTCACAAGGACAGAGCAGTGTGAGAGAACTTCTTCCCTCAGCCTGCTGGCCAGGCTTCTATTCATGTTTGCATCCATGCAGACACATAGCTAAGGTAGACATTTTGTTTGCGTACCAGATGTTTTCCAAAATTTGTTGCAAACGACAGATGCAGCAAATATTTTTGGACTGAAAAAGAGGGAAAAACCCACTTTCAATCAATGCAGACCACACACTTTATATTTTTTCCAAACAAATCTGAGATTTCACCCATTCAAAAATTGTTGCATTGCAGCTTTGGAATATAAAAACCTTGGGGTTTTGGAGTGTTTATTAATAGAAAAGGTACAGGCAGATTCACATGAAACTCTTGACAATTTTGGGTCTGTCACGTGACACTTGAGGAAGAGTGTATTCACTGATGAATGACCTTGTGGCTGTCCTCAGCCAGCTGGAACCATGCTTTTCCATCCGTGGCATGTATTAGAGTGTGCACCACAGCTGTTCTCCATCAGAAGCTAAGTGCAATCCTTTCAGAAAGCTGTCGGCAATTAATTGTGTCCCTTTCTGAATTTGTCTCTATTTATGGGTTTTATAGAGAAGAAAAGGCTGCAGCAGAGAGCTAGAAGTAGAGAATCTGGGGAATTTTGTTGATGTTCACAGGCTGCAGATGGATAAACACTTCTGAAAGCAGAAAGAAATAAAGAAATCCAGGACCAAGGTCAAGTCACAGCCCAGCATTTAATAGAATTTTCAGGCCTGGCTGGCATATTTTCTAACACAATAATTCAGTTAGGTGTTTTCAATTGTTAAAATGAGTCCTCAGTGTAAATACAGCGAGGTATAGAGATATATACTGGAGTTTTTCCTCCCATTCAATACACTTTAAAAGTACTTGGCAGAGTCAGAAAAGTTGCTTTCTGTTTTTAGGTATTATCTGTATTCTGCTACTTGTACCTATTCTTCCTCAAAGTCATGCCATTATCACAACTCTGTAATTCCTATTTCTGTTTTGTTCATGGAATGTAGGAATTTATACCTAATTTCCTTTACAATGCAATAAACAGGCAATGCTGCTTGCCCAGTGATTAGGGCATGCATCAAATCTGTGGGAAACCATCCTTCAGGTTCAAAATTTTCTTCTCACCTGGACTGGACTCAGCTATTCCCTCCCCTGGGAATATTACTGGTCCATTCACTGTGGCAGGCTATGTCTGTTTAATCTTCCCTGCTCAGGCTGGTTTATGTTATGAAACTAATGAGGTATGCACCAAACAGAAGTTGGGAACTTACCTTTCCAATATTGTAAACCAATGCCTTAAATACTGAGAAATTGAATTTTTGCTGTTTATTTCTCTCAATTCAGAGAGTGTTCAGTTACTCAGCACAGAGTGGGGCACATTCATTACAAGTATTAGTCCAAGCAGCCCATGGGTAGTTCACATAAAAGTTGCTAAAGCCGAAGTTAAAATCTCTAAACTGAGGATGAGCAGGCATTTGAACTCAGCCTACACAGCCCAACATAAGCCATTTATAAGGTCTAAGCCTTGTGTGTTCTTCACCTCTGCTACTTCTCAGAGACAGCATGATTAGTGTAGGTGCCAGGAGAAGTTTAATGACTGTAAATACAAGTGGAGAGAGGTTCCTGAAAATTTCCTCTCACTCAGTGTGAATTTAGACACTTTATTTGGAGCTCCATATCCTGGAAATGGGAGAGTGCTTAAATACTACTCATTGCAATTTTGATCCTGGGTTCTCTTGTTCATTAAGAACTAAGAGCTCCTGCTGAGACTGATTTTACACAACTCTTATTTTTCTGGTCCAAAGGGGACATCTTTTGGGCTCACTTACTCTCTTGTACTCTGCAAGACAGAACAAAAGCTCTCACAGAGTCCAGCTACAACTGTTTCAGTGCTTAGATAGAACTCTATTGATAAAGGTGAACAATTACAAAGGTTACACAAGAACATAAATCCATTTAAATATAAAATAATTTTAATATTGTTATTAATAAACTTTATATAACTAAAATATAGATAAAATCATTCTATGAATAAAACTTTGTCTTTACATGTTAGAGTAGTTCTGGATATATTATCTCAGAACTGCATGCCTTAACTGGAAAAAATACAGATGGTAATTAACAAAAATAATTAGTTTAGATGCGCTCCTTACCTAGGAAAAAATAAAATGAATTTAATGACACTTTTTTAATTTGAATAAGAGTTGAATAAGGGATATATTTTGATTTTACAGTGCCATAAGAGACATAGAAAAGTTAAATTCAGTGTACATCTGTTTACTCTGACCTTGTTTTTGAAGACCACAGGGACGTATAAGGAGACTGAATGATAAAATTTTAGAATATAAAGTAGAGCTCTTTTCACAAAAAAAAAAAACTAGGGCAATCCATAACTGCATAATACCAGAAGGACTAAGAACAAAACAAATAATCAATAAAGGGTTTAAAACATGCCATAGCATATCAAAGTTACGACAAATATGCAAAAATGGAAAGTAAAGCCAATAAACAGTGGTGGTCTTCTATTTAAATGTAATGGTGATGAAAAAGTATGAAGGACTACTAACTTCTATCCACAGTATGGAAATTTCTGTGCTTCTCTGAAGATTGGCTGTGCAATCTACCTGACCATTTCAGCTATGTTAACATAAACTATCTCACTGAGCATTTAACTGGTATCTGCTCAGGAAAGAAAAAGGAAATTATTATGCTGTTTTGGATTTCCTACTATATTCCTATAATTCCCTGTAGTTGTAGACATTGTACACAACAATGGACAAATATAGATCAAAATCCTGCAATGCTTCAATATGGATCTATCATGTCATTTCAGTTTGTAAATCAAGGAGGGAGGAAGGTCTCCTCAAAAGCCCTAAAGCCTTCTTTCTAAATCCTCCTTGGGTGAATTCAGTCTATGAACTGTTCCACAGCTACTGATGAACAAAGGTTTCTTTGTCATTGAAATGCAGAGCTGGAAAGAGTCTAAAGACACATTTAATCTTTTCATCCCCTTTTTCCAACCCTGGCAATGAGACAACGTCCTCTATATGCACACCATGCTCATGTGTTCTTAAAAACCTCCAGTGGCTGATTCAAAAAGGATCACTGGCTTACTAGTTCCAGTATTTAACTGTCTTTACAGTAAAAAGGATTTTCTTAATATTTGATCTGTATCTTAGCTACAAATTAAGCTGATTACTCCATCAATACCAACAGCAAGCAACAACTATCTAGTTTTACAGTAGTCTTTTACATATAGGCTGACCTGAGCAGGAATTAATTGAGAAGTCCCCTGGCCTGGTTTATATAGAAAACAGACCAGACAATCACAACAGTTCCTTCTGCATTTATACTTTGTAAGTGTCTGAATCAAATATCTCTCCTGAGCAAAAATATCAAGTCATTCTGCTTTCTTTTTGGAGTAAAACACTGCAGTGTTTCATTTGACAGAAATATCCCATTCTTTTCTGCGCTCACACATTCTGGGAACATTCCCATTATATTTGCAGAAAATTGCAAATTTGTTTTCAGTATGAATGACAAGTAATAAAATTAAACTATATTGTACTGTACTAGGTCACACATGGGAGCTGGAGTTTGTTTATTACCAGTTCCTCTGTTTTTCCCTTTCTTAGCAGATAGCTCATTATTTCCTACAAGATCAGTTATTTGAAATCTATAGAGTTGGCTGTAAGTGTGTGCTGTTTACCATTCAACATATCCCTTTCCTCCCTTCCCAAATATATAATTACATTTTTTATAGATGCTTTGGTACATTTTAAAAGGCATGTCGGTTTCTTTTTTAGAGACTCTTAGAAGCAAAGTGGGACACTTTGATGTTCATTTGCACGCCATATCCAGAATGACTAAAGTTTTGTTGTAGAGGCTTTTTGCTTTGGGTTTTTTTTCTGCTTTTGTTTTCTCAGGTCTAGAAACAAATGGGAAGATTGGAGACTGTACACTTCTGCAATTAACTCTTTTCTGGGGTTCCTATGAAAATTGAAAAATCCAGGGGAGCACAAGGCTTACTCCCTTGTCTTCTTTTGTTCTCTGGATAATCTGGATATTGTCTATAATCAGAAATAATGCAGCCACAAGGACAGCTTGGAGTATCTGTAAGCGTGAGACAAACACACAGCTTCCTCTCTGACTTATCAGAGTCCCACAAGGACTGTGATGCAGAGGTTGTGCTCTAAATGATCTGCTGCTTTTTCGTGGATGTCGGCAGGTTGGCAGTGAAATACTTTAATTTTCCAGGTGAAGACCATAAACAGTCCTGGTCAGGACTCAGATCATTCACCAGCCCTGACTGGTTTGCAGTGGGTCATCTGGCACAAACTGGGGGTTAGCCTAATATAGCAGTCTCAGCTTAAGCTTTTTATCCTTAATATTCTCTCCTAAAAGAAAATCTAAGATTTTCTTAGATTATATATTTGTAATGACAATAGGTGGTTACTATTAAATTTATATTTTTTTATTTTCAATATAAATACACACATTTATTTAAATAATTTAAAAAATATTGCTGTGACTTCTGTAACTGTAAAATATACCTGTCCTTATTTATATGTCAAAATAGAAAACATTCTCCTTCAAATTTCTACTTATTTTTGTTTCTTTTTGAGTGGTTATTTTTATTTTTATTTTTTTAATTATTTCTTTCCACACTCTGCTTTTCTTTATGCCTGAGGATTTTCCTGTGATAGGAATAGTTTTAGGGAAATGCTAAAAAGGAAATAGGATAAAACTATCTTGGATTCATTCTGCAGTTTTGGACTCCCTTTAGAGAAAATAAGATATACATTTCAGTTGCTGATGTTAAACAGCAGTGTTATAAACTCTAACAAAGTTGAAGTGAATTATGTTCTCAGTGGTCTAAGAAGGAAACTTGAATTCCCATATCTATATAAACAATAAAATGTCAAGAAAATAGACCAACAAAATATCTGTTCCATCTTTAGTGGTTTTGTATTACATGTTTCATAAAGCACAGCTATGGAGAAAATTAAGAAAATCAAATAAAACAGTAATTTACAGTAGATGATGAGCTACTGTCCTTTTCTCCTTTCAAAATGCAATTTTAAATCCTTGTCTGAATGGAAAAAAAATATGGCAAGGATTACTTATATTCTCATGGATACAGCTGAATATTTGATTTTTTTTCTTGCCATCCTTCACTATTTCCTTTGTTGTTAAATGTTTCAAATGGTAAGGAGGTAAAAGATTATTGCAGGAGTTGCAAGTGCTCCAATTTGATTGAAAACACATGTACTTCAGAAACAGACTGAATAGGTTGCTCCTCTAGAGTTATTGTAGAAACCAGAACACTTTTCCCCTACAAGGAAACATAATTATGTGCTGGAAAAAATGGTTAATTATATTTTAACATAACTTTACCTAGAGGTGAATTTTTAGGCTTCTACAGCAATACAGCTTTCAATAAATAAATTTGGCTGGCAGCCATAGAAATGAGGTTATTTGGGCTGCCAGTAAACAGTATTGTTCCTAAGCTCAATGAGTTTCCTATTACTTAATAAGAGCCACTGATGCAAACTCCTTGAGGGGAAAACATATAATACAGTATATTAAAGATAAAACATTTTAAAACGTAACAGAGACTTTAGGTTTTTGGGGTTAATTTTTTGTTCACATTTCAGGTAATTTTTGGTTTTCCACATAAATAAAGAGCCAGAGAACTTACTGAAGAATTTTCTGTCCATAAGTCTAAAGAAAACCAGTCTTGATTTTGTCTAACAAAATTGAAATCCCTTAGTTTTATGCTCTATTTCAGTCTCTTTTCAAGATTTCAGTAATTTTTTCACCTTTCCATTAATTCTAACTTTTATGGAGTAGTCCTCTAATAGCAATGACACATAGTGTCTCAACCCCCATAGACAGTCTAGGTGTTTTTTAAACATAGACCTCCAAGACAGAATGGCATTATGTTGGAAGAACTCCATACTTCTCTTCAAACTTTAGTTCTTTATTTTGAATATTGCTTTCTAGGAATTCCTACTTTTCTGCTACGGAATCTGGGAAATATTCCTTCTTTTGAACTCTGAAAATATGAATAGAATAATTTTTGATGCTAAAAATTTGCACAAAATCTGTGAAGTAAATTAAAAGATGACATGATACTTTCCTACAAAATAATTCCAATCAAAAATTATTTTTTAGCTATGGGTGAATATTTCAGTGTCAGCCCCCTGAAAAACAGGATAATGGGATCTTTATCATCAGAAATCTTACAAAACAGAGCTATTTAAATTTATAAAGAGAAAATGTGGTGTGACACCTAGGTCTATAGATCACTGGCCTTCCTGTGTGTGCAGAATATTTCAATATACCTCAAATTTCTCATGAGATTTGGTGCTTTAGAACCTTAAAAGATTTGAAGGACTTTGATGATATGTTAGGAAAAGTGAAAAGGCTGCAACTCTCCTCCAACAGTTCTTAATTTTCAACTAAAATAAAATCTGGTCACCTTCCAGTTCGGAGCAGCTGAGACCCATCAAACAACTGAAAACAATTTGTTCAGAGCTGGAGCTGTCATAGTCTATTAAAGTAAAAAACAAATGAAGTGCTGCTTCTGACTTCAGCTCACCACTTCATATGAGCTCTCTCCCATTTCACTAGACAGTTGTGGACACTGAAATAATACAAAACATAACCCAACCAACAGACTGTGAAGAATATGAAATCTAAAGACAGATGTTCAAGAGCTATCATCACTTTTCAGCTTTAATTATATTGACATGGAACAAACAAGTGATAAATCAACTATTTTATAGTGTAATAAGCCTTATTCTACCTGTTTATCTAATGCCTCTTTGGGTGGCATATCCCAGGTACATGGAAGACCATGGAGTGTTCTGCATGTAAAGAGTCATGGAAACCAATTGTGTACTGAAATAATATTGAAATGCTCCTGGTTCTCAAGATGAACATCACATTCCAGAGTGCTTTTGGGGGTTTTATTCCAACACTGCTATCTCTCATAACTTTGAAGCCCTTTTTATGTCATTCATTCAAAGTCCTGCAGCAAAAAAAGGATGAATTTTTGTGTATTATTTACTTTAGGTTTCAGTTTTGTTGGCAATGATTGCCAATTACCCACCATGTTTTATGACAACCCATTATTCTCTGGGCCAGCTCATAAAGATGAAAGACAAGCTTCAGCATTACTACACAGAGTAGGACTTGGACACCAGCATTTTTTTAATGAAACTTCTTGATATATCTTGAATTCAAGGATCTATTGTATCCTTAATGCTGCAAAAAGGCTCTTTGATACTTATAATTCCATCATTTCCACTGTGATTCCTGAAGTTAATTTTTTTCCGTGATATCTAGTTCTTAACTGAAGGATTCACAGCAGAAATACGGAAGTTTTTTCTCTGAAAATTGCTTTTCAGCTACATCCATACCCTGATGATCTGATTTAAAGTTCAGTGAAAAGAAGAGTGGCATTTCAAGGGTGTTGTTGATTTCCAAGTTCCTCTAAGACTGAAGACCATCCAAATGAAACTTCCAGGGAATCCTAAGAAAAGGAGCATGCTAAGTGATGAAGAATTTTAACATTCCTCATTAGCTCAATAAAAAAAAATTCTCTGCTGATCCAACCTGCCAGCTGAATTAAACTTCACTGTGAAACTAAAAGCATAAAACAGGTTCCAAATCAATGTGTTCATTGCTTCCCATTCTGTACTTCGTGCTTTTAGGCATTGTACTTCACTGCCTCAGGGAGTGAAGATATTGACAAATAACACTTTTTTTTACTTTATCCCCAAAAAGCCAACCCAGAAAGCTACAGTAAAAACCTAAATGAACCAAAACTGTTCCAGACTGATGCATTGCTTTGATTTCACAGAATTTCTGTTTGCGGTCCTGGTGAGCCCAGTCTTTCTGCTCCTGGTATGCCATGACTCAAGTAGAGGGGATGTCCCAATGTGGGAGATAAAGGACAAAAAGTTGTATCTGGTGATCTTGGAGGTCTTTTCCAACTTTAATGATTGTATGAAAGGACAGAATAATCCCTTCCATATTTATTCAGTTTGCTCATAGCCTTTGGCATGCACTGTGGTCAGACCAAGACAGAGTAATTTCAGAGTTTTATGTTTGCTCTATTAGTATCTTACTATGAAATGCAAGCAATGGAGAGATGAACATAGATTGCACATTTACACTAACTTTTAATGTTTGTAGACTTAGATGACTTTTATGATAATGTTTCTCTGTTTGGTTTGGGGGCTTTTGTGTACTGAATATTTAATGATGTTTTAATTGTTGTTGATTGTTCTGATTAGAGTTAATCCATGTGGCACCTACAGTGTGCTGGCAGGGGGCACTTCATAAATGGTCATTATTTCTTACTGTAAAATACTGAATCACTTACATTTAGGGAAATAGACTGAAATTTTACAGATGAGTTGCTTTATGAGTTCAGAAGTAAGAAATTATGCATTTAGCTAGTTAGACAATACTGCAAGATAACTGTCTCCTTCATCACTTGTCTTTTTCCCAATTGAATGGACTTCATCTGGAGAAATTACAGTTTATGGAGACAGGAGACAGTTATAAAGATACTATTTGTCCTTCACTAAGTGAAGTCAGAGGTAATTTTCTGCAATATATTTTTACCTACTTGGTCATGGGTACAGAAATAATGTTGTTCTTTGTGATCATTGGCTGCCACAGAAAACCCTTAGGAATGACTGCTACCTTTCAGACCACCTTCAGCTTCTTCAAACCTGTGTATGAAGAGCATGGTGTATAGGTGTGCTGAATCTACTTTATCATGTACAGGTCTCTCTGACTTAACAGAATTTCCCATCTGTCCCTCAACATAAATATATTCCCTAAGAGCAGATTTTTTGTTGCTTTGACTTACAAAGGTTTGGCCTCCTATAGAGATAATTGTATTTCAGAATGATTATATCACAGTGCACGTACCTGCTTATCTGGTTTCATTGTTTAGTAATATGACAACAAGAGCACTCAAGACTCTGGAGAATGACCTCTCCCTAACTTCTGCCAAATATTATTAATGTTGAGGTAATGCTCAGTTCCTGAGTCAATGTTAAATTTCATGTTCCTAATAAATATTTTCATCTACAAGAAAATCTCTGCTGAAAACCATCTTCTCAGAATGCACTTCCTGCTACTGTGAAATGCTAGACTGAAAAAGTTGTAAATCAACAGGCTGTCCTTAGCCTCAGACCAGCTGTTAGAGGAAATAGTCAGCACACGCTTATTTAATTTGTCCTGCTCTTGTGCCTTGAGACTGACCTTCAGAAAGTGCAGCCTATGAGGAGCAGGATTTGATAAATTCCTAGTGGTCTGAAATTCTTTGCCTCAGGACTAAATTGGCTAAGAATGTCACTATCTGGCCAGCATACAGCCATCCCCGATGTGAAAGGAAGACATATGGGTGAAAAGCTTAGTGTTGAAGAGATCATCAGCTTTTAGATTATAAGAGATTGTCTGAAGCTGAACATTTCTGATGTACCTCATCTGTTGCCAGTTTCATCAAGAGGACACGGGAAAATTTGTTAAACTACTCATTGTCCTCAGAGGGGGGTCACTCTTTCAGAATGTTTTGGAGATTCATTCTGAAGCCCTTGTTATACCTAAACCACACTGATGAGATTCTTAATTCATTTGGACATGACCTTGCAATAAATGTCTTGCATTTTAGGTTAACCAGCCTCCATCTGCAAGGAGTTATTGCCAAACTTGTGTCTGAAATGGTCTAAAATCTTGAAAGTTGCTATAAATATGAGATTTCCCATCCACCATCTGGAAGACCCAAATCCATATTTAGTATAAAATGTCATAGTGACATTGAATTCTACTCCATCCTCAAAAGCTCAGTCATAATTTTAAAAACCTATTCCTAATATACAGCAACAGATTTCTTTTCTTTCCATTCTCCTTCTACCCTCTATTGTTATCCTTTAATATGAGCTATTACATCCACACACTTTGATCCAAGACTGCTTTTCTGATATGTAGCAAAACAAAGAATATCACAGATTGTTGCATTTCCACATTAGTAACCAGAAGTGTGTGAAATGGGCAGATCATAAAGCTGGCTTTACATTGCTGATATTATTCTGGTATGGTAATATGCATTGAACTAAAATAATTTTTGTTTCATTGGTCTCTATGGTCAAAACGAAAGCAATAATTTAGTTAGGTAGATTTTTAATTTGTTTTTATTTTGGATAAAACTTAAATATATTCCCTAAGATATTTTTAAAAGTTAGGAGAAGAAAAATAATAAAAAATAAATATGCTATTAAATAAGTTGTAAATTTCAAAGTAATACGTGAATGCTACAACTCAGCTGGAGAGCTGGAGAATATAATAGTTTTATAGTACTGACAATGCAAAGGCTACAAAATTCAACAAAGAGAGTTTAAGAATCTCAACAAACCGTAATGTATCTGCTGAAATACAGTTGAATTTTTGAGATGAAGGTATAGAGGTTGGAATGAACAATCATCAGGACTTGAGGGAAAGCAAAACTTCTTCAGTTGTTTAATTGTTCTGATTTTTTGATGTCTTGTGAAGAAGGTTTTTCTTTAATTATATGGAGCATTTATTTTTGTATCAAATAGGAAAAAAACCTTTAAACAGAAATTTGTGAACCTTGCCTTTATAAGCTGAAGCTGTTAGTGTCTGGTTCTTGCTATTTACTTCAGAGCTAAATGCAGCAGATGTAAATGTAATGGTACAAAACCTTTGAAAGTAATTAAATCACATAGTAAGATTAGTTCAACCCTTAAGATAAAAGGGTTGAGGCTGCTTTCATGACCAAGAGCTATGCATTTAAAAACCATAAAATCACTTGTTTAAATCATTAGTGTATTTAGCTGTTTCAGTGATTGATATTGGAATACATCACATCAGGCACCTCTTAGGACTTAGCATATACAACATCTGCTCTGTTCTCCTATTCCAGCAATTTCAGTTTCAAAGCAAAATTCCTAAAGATCTGTGAACAAAGAATTATTTTCTTTTGTGCTATTTTTGCTCCTTTATGGTAACGCTTGATAAGGTTGTAGGGTTTAGTATTTTTGTCAGTCAATCTCTTTTAATATTCATTTTTCATACAAAAAGATTCAGAACTTAAATATACTTCAGTCTAATATTTGCGGCTATTCATCATCTGATAGCTGGGAGCAGTTTGGAAGAGGCATAAGAAAAATAGAACCATGTTTCTAGTTCCTCAAGTAAGACAGTATTGTGATTATGATTGCTATTAAAATAAAGAAGACTGGTTGTTCATGGGCTTTGGCATTGTTAGAGTGAAGGGTGACAAAGAAAGCACATGAGAAAAAATTGTCTAAAAATTCATAGAACATGTGAATAGTATAATTTCATTTGCAGAGAAAGAACATGATACTAAAATTGACAGTGTATATTTAAATTTCAAAGAGTTGGGCTCTTTCTCAGAGAGAGGGAGAAAAAAAAGACTAAGTGAATTGAGGAGGGAGAATCTGGATTTATTTCCCTTCTATCTTTTATAGGAAGTAGATAAATGGAAGTGCACTGCCCATTTGCACCATCTAGGATTTGATAGACAAGCTGACACAGGAGAAGGAGAAAAGGAAGAAAGGAAATAAAAGATATATGAAACTGCCTTTGAAGTGAGGGAGTCCGAGATAGAGGACTAAACTCCAGCTTAGTCCAGTGTCTATAAAATTCAGGTCTGGAAACTCACATGCTTAGTCTTAATGTAGACAAAACATCTGGGTGTCTTTGTAACCCTTAGTCACTGCTGGGAAAACAATAGCCTCAGACCTTCCCAAATAATCCAGACCTCAGACGCGTCAAGGCATCAATATATATAATAAATTTTAAAGAAGCCAAGACATAGCCATCAAATCACTCTATATAAACAATGTGATTTTCTTTCTTTCTTTACAATAGATCTCCATTGGACACTAAATGACTAGGAGTTCAATATTTGTCCTCCTATAAAGGTTTATCTGAAATTTGTGACAGGATTCCATCTCATTGAGTGGTAGAAAAAACCTGACTCCATCAAAAAGAAAAATATTTCTGAGAAAAACTCTGTAGTCTGAGTATGTCCCCAATACTGCATTTAAAATTGCTTCTTTCATGAAAAGGTATAAAAACAACACTTTAAATATTTATCCAAAAACAACCACTTAGAATCATAGCATCATAGAATGGTTTGGATTGGAAGCAACTTTAAAGATTGTCCAGTACCAACCTCCCCTGTCATGGGCAGAGAAACCTCCCACAGACCAGGTTGCTCCAAGCTCTGTCCAGCTTGACTTGAACACAGCCAGGAATGGGATTCTCTAAGCAACCTGTTCCAGTGCCTGACCACCTTCACAGTAAAGAACTTCTTCCATATATCCAACCTTATTTTCCCTTCTTTCAGTCTAATCCATACTCCTTGTCCTATCTCTACAGTTCCTGACAATGAGTCCTACTCCATCTGCTCTGTAGCTTCCTTCAAATATTGGAAGGCTGCTGTGAGGCCTCCACGCAACTTTCTCTTCTCTGGGCTGAACAACCCCAACTCTCGCAGCCTGTCCTCACAGGCTCTACCACATTGCTCCATCCACGCCTGTGAGGACAGGCAGCAATTGGGAGGGCTTGGTGGGGAAGAAAGCGTGTGTGATGGGTCTTAGGTGGAAAATCCAAGGGTCCTTTATTCTTCTTGCTGCAGTAACAGGAACACTCCAAAAAACAGCCAAACACTAAGACCGCTAAGAAGGGGAGATCCCAACTTATACATGCTAACAGGGAACATTCTAGAAACATTCTACAAACATTCTAACCAATCACAATGGGCAATGTAAGCTACATTAACATAGTAACTCCCATGATCCCCTTCTAACAAATATTAACTCTCCCTAACTCAAAACAGTGTCCCTGCACTTAGAGATTCATTTTCCTGGGCCTTGGGCTGGTCTTGGCTATAGCTGGCTTGCTGGCCAGGCCAGGCCACTGGACCTCCACTGTGCTCCAGTCCCCTCACCAACTCCATGGCATCTTCTGGACTTGCTCCAACAGGTCTGTGGCCTTCTTAGATAAGGGGACCCAGATCTGAATGTAGCACTTCAGGTGGGGTATTATGAGAGAATAGTAGAGGAGGAGAATCACTGTAAAAATATGAGTGGGAAAGGTGGGACAAGGAGATAATGGTGAGACTCAGGACACTGGAGCTGAGATGCCTTTAAGCCACCCCTTCACCTTCGAGATCCTTGCTTGGTTGTAGTAGCTTGTTGTCAGGAAGGAACAATTCTGCAGAGCACAATTTCCCTTGAACTTAGCTCCTGTCAAGGCACAGTGAACATTTGCACAGTATGATATGAAAGTAAAGAAATGAAAGCCTGATGTCCAAGCTGCACCTTGTCCTGGCATAGCCTGACTCCAGATAATATCCTGAGCTCTGGTCAGTGTCATGGCTTGGGCTTAGAAAACTGATTCAGTCCAATGTCTGTCTCTGGTTTACTGTGTGAGTTTGGGCATATCTCCCCTTGTTAGGTCTGTTTCCTCATACCTAAAATACATTTGGAGGCACCATGAGTTTCCTGGGGAAAACTGCCAGAAGGGTCTGAGTTTGGTTGTGTCCATGCTCAGGCTGTAAGTGCACTGCTGACCTTGCTAAGAGAAGGTCCCTTTCCTTCAGAAAAAACCAAGCCTGTATCTAATCCATGCCAGGCAGAAGTAGCAGGGCTCTTGTAGACCAGGAGGGCAGCAGGGTTAGAATAAAGCAGTTGGCCACATTAGAAAGGTAGGAGTATAGAACTTTCTGCAATGCAGTTGCAACAGTTTCTGCTGGTGTTAGCACCTGTCTCAGCAAGAGATTTTTCTGTGAATGCTTTTCATGGGGGTTTTATGCATTCAGGCAGCAAGGATGAAGACTTCCACCACACTGTTAGTCTGAACCAGTCCCAGAGTTCTTATATTCTTATTCCAATAAGGAATTATAGACTTCTGAAATTGTTCATATTGAAGAAAAGAATTTTTAAAAAAAGGACACAACATGAATAAATTCATTTTTCCTCCAAATTCCTTCTCTATTTTGAGAGAATTTGGGGTTTGAAATCCCACAGGTTTTTAGAATACTAGGAGTCATTGACAAAATTGAAAAAAAGAAAACTAAACTCAGGCTTGAATAAGACTTCCCCTCATGTCAGCATACTATTGATATCCCCTCAATCTTGCCACCCACCTGCCTTTGAAGATTTAAGCCCCTTCCCATATGAATATAAAATAAGAACACTTAGATGTCCTGCTAGTATTTCTCAAAAAACTCAAATTCTTCTTGGGGGCTGGATAAATAATAGAGCCTGATTATTCTAATAAGCATCAAATGAGGTATTCAGAACAAAGACGTAGAATTAATTCACCTTTAAGACAAATGCAGATCTTCTGGTAAAGCCAGCAGGGTTGCATTTTTCAACAAGAAGTATACATTCAACTGTATTTGCTGATATTGGTCACACTCAGACTTGAGAGGTGAGAGGAAGTATGGAATATATTTTCTGTTTAAGCCCTTCGTGGCCAAAGGTGGCTTTGCTAAAATAGCAAAGCCACCTTTGCTTTTTTAGGTGTAAAAAAGCAAAGGCAGCAGAGTTACTACACAATGTCAGCCTTTCTGAGAACATCTCTTGAAGAGACTGAGAAAACCTGCCAGAGTTCTACAGAAGTTTTGATGAAGGGAAGCACTTGGATAAGGACATTAAATCCGAGCTGATACCAGCATATGGGAGTTGAAGTCTTTTCTCATTATCTTGGCTGATTTTCTGCCAGGAGACACATCTGCTGGACTTCTGCAGGAGCCCTGTGGGAATATAAACCTAGGCAGTCAGACCAGCCTGCTAAGTCATATTTATGTAACATTGTTAGGTAATTTCTCACACATCAAGGGATGCACTGCCTCATAAACACACTTGGGGCTCATGGAAGGTGGGGAAAAATCATGTGGGAGGCATACTTACCATCTGATGGGAAACTACATGGACACCAGTGGAGAATTCTCCTCCAAAAAAAATGAGAAGTGACTACTCCTCAGGATTACTTAGCAAGTTGCTCACATTACATATTTAGAATGATAATTTCCCTGAGCTGTCAAAATTCCAGATTTAAGACATATGATTGAACTGCTGTTAGGAGCAATAATGGTTATGGTAAACTAATGGCAGTTTCATGCAAATTCTTTAAACTTTAAACATTGCAAAGTTTTAAAAGCTTAGGGCTTTTGTCATTTCAAGCCAACACTTTCACATTATTATCATCTTTTTGGACTGAAAAATTATTTTTTTCGTAGTTTGAATACCCCTAGAGGGTTTCCTCTTTATACAGATAGGGGAAAGAACATGCTGTGAAGACACAGTGAATTATAGCATTGTCTCTTACCTATTCACCCAGTTTCAGATATTTGGCTTGTTAAACTCCTGCTTTCCACTCACACGTGCAGAACTCTCCAGGGCAACACCTCTAATATGTCTTGATGCATTGCATATGTCAAGGTGGGCTTTGAGTGTATTTCTAAAGATTGATCCTTATTTTAATGAAAAATGAAGAACATTGTGCTGCAAAAAACTGCCCTTATGTTAGCATTTCAGTTATCTTCATTGTAATTGAGAAAGAGAAATATGACTTCAGCTAAGTCCATTTTGTCCCAGGGACAAAATTCTCATGGAGGAGTATGCATTTCATAAGGAGCTGCATTCTGATGACTTCTCCAATTTACTACTGAAAATTTAAAACAAAACAGAACATAACCACCACACCCCAAGAAGTGACATTTTAAAGAGCTCAGGATTTGTCCAGTTGCTGTAAAGACCAAACAATTGAACAGTCTGACAAAAACCCCAAAACTTCCATGTAATTGTTATCTGCAATAGTTTAGTTATGTTATGAAGTTAAGTTATGAAGCTTCTGTAGATTATTAATTAGCAATATACTCTCATCTGAAACTAGGGGCTGAATAACAATATTTCCTGGAGGAATATTCAATTATTCTCACTGAATTTTGTATCTGGAGTTTCTCTCTAAAGTCCAAATCAAATAATGACCATTAACCGCTGCTGCTGAATCCCAGATAGGTTTTTTATGTCAATAAAACCCAGACACAGTTTGGTGTGTATCAAAGTGTTTTGATGGGTCAGATGGGAGAACTAAGTCATCTTCTTTCCTGATAAAACTCCAAATATTGGATGTTCAACAGCTTCTTACCAATAATGCATAGCAAAATGTAAGAACAGGAATTGTCATACAGTAATTTGACATTTCTGACACAAATGAATGCTTTGAATATACAGAGAGTTGCTCCTTCAACTTTTTCTTAAGGAACCACCTCATACATCTTGAAAATTTATGTGTCTCTGTCCAACTTGTGAACAGTTAATTGCTACATCCTTTTCACAGTGGAGAGTTTTTTTCTCTACTCTTTTTTCCTTTGCATATGTATACACATGATATCTCATTACTAAGTATGTTGGGAGTACTTATCTGCATGGAGGAAAGGTAGTGAATTTTTCCAAGTTGTAATGATAAGCTAAAAGCAAGCCCTGCAAGGTAAAATCTATTTAAAATGTGGCAATTGGGGAAAATATGTCCCCTAAGCATAGCAAACACACTATCAAAGTGAGTTAGCTACCAATTCACTCCTACATTTTGCACAAAGGGCATTAAATTCTAGGGTAAAATAAAGCCAAATGATGTATGCCTGTTCTCTGTGAACAACAGATCATACAAAATGAGCTCCAGATGAGGTGGTTTTTTGTTGTGTTTTCAGCATTCAGCTGGCTTTCTGGAAAATATTTGCTTTTCTGTTAGAAACACATTCTTTTTCTATGTAAACTCCTATCACTAGGCATATGGAAAAAGAGAAACTATAGGTCTAATGCAGTAAATTAAAATGTGAGGTCCTAGGAAGGGTCAGACACTATGATCCAGGACCCAATTTTGACCGAACTTATCAATGGATAATCTCCCCAGAAATGTAGATATGCTTAAACTCTTCCTATTGGAAACAGTTAGAGAAGCAAAACATCCCAGCAGGGAGAAGAAACTTAATTCTCAATTCCTATGGCCTGGATAATATCATCTCCACATGGGAAAATATGTTAGCTAGTCTCAGTATTTCACCTCACAGACACCAGGAGCATGCATTTAAGAAAAAAAAAACCAAATCAAAAAGAAAACAAAAACAAAAGCAAAACCAACCAACCAAACAAAAACATAACAAAACCCCCCACACAAACCAATGAAACAAAACCACAAACAAACAAACAAACAAACAAACATGTATGGAGTTCACAAAAGAACACTTTGGCAGAATTATGTCCTTGGAGAATATTATATCTTAAATCCAAATATGAAGTAGCTGACTTCTCACTTAAAATTTCTAATATGCTACCTTATATAAGCTGCTTTCTTTTGTGTAGCATGGGTTGATAAGCCTCCAAACTTGTTTCAATTCTATAGAATTATTTTCTTTGAAATGGGTGACTGATTGCACAGAACCACAACATCAGGGAATGGATGAGGCTGGAAGGGACCCCTGGAGGTCTTCTAGGCCCTCCTCAAGCATGGTCTGCTCAAGAGCACATTACTCAGGATTTTGTCCAGATTTAATGTCTCCAGGGAAGGAGTTGCCACAACCTCTCTCAAGTTCCCCAACTAATAGCATTACTTCAAAAACCTGATTTATCAATTGTAAATGTGCTGGATTTCACTAGACTTTTGTTCCTATTTTGCTCTCTGAGATTAACAGAAGACATTGTAAGGACCCTCCATTAGAGAATCACTGCATGGTTCTTATGCCTTGAATGGGTAGGTCTTGTACCCTGCTCTGTAAAACTGAATACTTCTAACTTTTTTGGGCATCTTCTCATTTCAAAACTCTTTTCCAGTGTTTGTGTCAACTTCATACCTTAGCTTTCAAAGTTATATTTGAGAGAGGCTTCCAACTATTGCATTTTGCCTCCTGAAGATATCCAGGTAGATGCAAGGCTGTAGAATTAGATTTTAATTATCAGTAACAGTTAGTTCTATACCTATATAGGATACCTGCATAGTGACACTTGTCTTCAAAATTTTCAGGATTAAACCCAACCTCTGCTTCATATGTCATCACCACTAATGCACTCTCCTGCACACATATGCATATATATATATATACATATATACATATACTACATATATATACACTATACATATACTATATATATATACTATATATATATACATATATATATACACACACTATATATATAGTATATATATACACTATATATATATATACTATATATATATACTATATATATATACACACACACACACACACAGAGTAAGGCAGAAAATCAGGAAGAAGAAAAGATTGAAGATACTGTTGAAAATATGTTGGGGAAGGTCAATATTGTCTCTTCACTTTGGTTTTTTATGACTTCTAGGAACCATAACAATAACCTCATTCCATGGCTGCAGTGCCAGTCTTTTCTCACCCTGGGATATCCCCAACAGGTGACACATCATAAGACTATCTCCTAATTCAGAAGAAATATGAACAGTCCATGTGAGTGTTCCAAGGAGGAAGAACATTGAAGAAAAATCTAAGGATTAAATCAATATAGACAATTCCTGGAATGCAACTACATAAAAATTCCAAGGTGCACTTAAAGATGCATGCAACCCTGAAGTATACAGCTAATTTTATCCATAAAGAAAAGAGTATTTGGAAGAATATTTGGCTAAGTGTGGGATGAGATTACTGCAAACTTGAATGGGCTTTTGTTTTGAAAACCTGCAGGAAAAAAACTTTCGAGACTGCAGCAAGGACCCAGCTGAAGGGTCCAATGAGCTTAAAAAGACCTCCTGACTTCACAGTGTGATCAGACACTATGAAATAGAAGATTCAGATACATATCAATGCATTTTCTAGATGCATCCAACATACATTTTATGTGTTAGATTCTAATTTTGGATATTTTTGCTATGGTAATTGATATAATACACTTGAATGAATTTAATGTCTTTCCTCAAGGGCCAGTACATGGGCCCACATGATTTAACAGCATTTTCAGCAGCCTGGACAATTGGAGAGACAGCACCCTCAGCAAGTGTACTGATGGACCCAGCTGTGTGGCGTGGCCAGCATGCCAGAGAGAAGGGATCCTGTCCAGAGGGAACTTGAAAGAATCAAACGCATTGCATAAAAGTGTTAAAACATTGACAGAAATACAGGAGAGAAAGATTACTTGTGAAAAAGGGAAGAGAGCCAGGGAATTTATGAGCATAAGCCATATGAATTTATAAGTCTAAATACTGACCAATGAATCTTAAGTCTAAGCAGACACATCTGTGCTTAAGCAAAAGCAGAATGTGTGTTTTAAAGCTGCACTCTGTAGTAATTTCTCCAAAGGATTGTGCAGTGGTTGATTTTTAAGCAGTTCATTGTGGCCATACAAAATCCTCGTTACTGAGATTGCCCACAGAGGTCACAGGGTTTGTTTCTGTAGCTTGGAATGAAATGTAGCTTTTGTCAGTCGATTTCTAGAGAAAATACTTTCACTTTTCAATTCAGTCATTTCCATGACTGGTTTGAAATGTAAGCTAGTGCTTACAGTTTATGTTCTACTTAACAGACTTGTTCAAGTAAATAATTGTATGAAGCAAACATGAGGGGACATGGTAAAAGAAACATTTCTTATTTTGACATTGGAAAAGGTATTAAAAAAAAAGTAATGTCCCTGCTTTGGCCTATTTAATAAACATTAGCTGACATTTATTTAAAAGCAGGAACTCAGGATCTGTCACATTGAGTCAGAAAAACAACTACTAATCCCTATTCTTTCATGTTACAGAAAAATGTAGAAATTTCTCTGTGGATAAATGAGTAAAATCTTTCATTAATATTTTCTTACTGATTCTTAGGTAGTTATTTTATCTTTTTTCTGACTCTGAGACCTAATATATTCCCCACATTTTTCCTTTTCATAGTTCTTCATGGTAAATACATGCTGAAACTGGACAAAAATAATGTTTAACCAGCTTCTTTTGGAGGTAAGGAGATAGAAGGTTGTAATGAGATATAATGATGTAAGGTTTTTTTCTGTTTTGCTGAGACATTCAGTAGGAGTGATGGCATGACTGTATTGCTTCTTGATTGCAGTGAAGTGTAAACATAGAAGTATTTTTTCTGCAATGGAATTATTTTGGATTTTTACAGGAGTGCTCATGTAATTATTTTCTCATCAGGGAGACCCTTGCTGTTTTGGGCTGTTTTGTTGGATGCTATAATGTATCTATCATTAATTTCACAGCAAAATAAAAACATTAAGGTTAATGAAGGCAATGATTATAATGAACTCATCTTTACAAGCCTCCTGATCAAGGAGCTCAGGACTTTGCTACATCATGCTTATAATTTGCCAAGTCCCAGTTCTTCATGTTTAAATTTCTTCTGAGGATCCGCATTTGCATGATAAATCATGTGTGTCTGTTTGAGAGATGGATTTAGATCAAACCCAATTACCCTTGTATTTTAAGGGTGGAATGGTCACACCAATGACCTTTAAGCTGCAGCCATTGAGGTGAGGAGTAATCAAGGTGTGTTTGTGTGACCAGTTTCAGGAGGTTGAAGCAGGAATGCCAAATACATCTGAACAGTAAAAGAATCATGGGACTTGTAAGGTTGGAAAACACTTCGAAGAGCATCAAATCCAACCACCATTTTCACCACTAAACCCTATATCTAAGTATAATGTCTGCATGTAGCTTGAATGCTTCCAGAGAAGGTGGTTCCACTACTTCCCTGGGCAGTCTGTTCCAATGCCTGACCACCCTTTCAGTCAATAAATTTTTCCTAATATCAAACCTAAACATCCCCTGATGCAACTTGAAGCTGTGTCCTGTAGTTCCATCACTTGTTACCTGGTAAAAAAGCCTGACCCCCAGCTGGCTAAAGTCTCCTCTCAGGGAATAGTAGAGGGTCTCTCCTGAGCCTCCTTTTGTCCAGACTAAACAATCCCATTTCCCTCAGCTTCTCTCATAGGACTTGTGCCCAATATAGGGCATAGTCGTGGGAGAAATTACCTCAGAGAAGGATGGCAAGAGTTTTTTATTATGTTACTTTCTTGAGGTCAGATGCAGATTGAAAGAAAGCACTCTAGCAGCGCTGGTAAAATAGAAATTATTTTATTCACAGATGCAGATGGACAGAAAGCCATCTTCCCACAATCTGAGCTGGCCAAACTTGTGACAGATATGGTGGCTAAAGTCTTTTCCCTGAGTTCACATGTTTTGCCTTTAAGTGGTATTTCAGTAAAACCATTGTTTTAAATATGCACAAGTGTGTTATTTTATGACACTTGTGTTTGCAGAAATGAACTAGAAATCAAATGTTGCTGATTATTACTAGATGTGAAAATTAGCAGATTATCTTTCTCCTAATAGTCCTTAATATTTTTTAACTGACTGATATGAGAGAAAAGCACTGCATACAATTCTGATAGAAGACACAAGTGATTAATCTAAGCAAATTGATTTCATTTTCCCTCAATGTAAGCATATGCAAAAGTAGGTCTAGATCTAAAGTTCCTGATACTAAAAAAAAAAAAAAAAAAAAAAAAAAAAAAAAAAAAAAAAAAGAAGAAGAAGAAAGGAAACTAATAGAATTAATTGGACTAAAAGGCTCAGGAATTAAAACACAATAGAGACTTGGAATTTTAGAAATTCACTGACAAAAACATCCCACAGTAAAGTAGGAAATGCATGAGTCTATAGCTTAAAGAATTAATTGTGTAAAGAACCCCAAGAAATTATAATTTCTCAGTTAAAAAGGATGTGATAAAATTAATGTTCCAAAAGACATGACACCTAGAGGGTAGAAAAAAGTTCCCAAAGGCAAATTAAGATAGACTTGTAAAACTATTGAAAGAAATAGGTCTTGTTCCTCAGAAAAGAAAAAAGGGTGAGAAAATGTAGAAAGAAGTAGAATTAAGAGAGAAGCAACACTAGCAAGACTGAATGTGTTCAAGTGTGGGGGGACTGGATAATTTCTAAGCCCATTTCTGAAAGAGCTAGGACATGAAATTATAGGTCTGGGACCAAGCATTTAGACTAAATCTAGCAAGATAATTGTGACACCTTATTTAAGAATAGGAAATTAACACCTATACTTAAGAACAGAGGAGGGGAAAGTGATCTAACCCACTGCAAGCTTGTTAATCTAATATCAACTCTATCAAAGGATTTAGAATTCTTTCTTTAAAAAAACACAGGATGGTAAGTGTAATGTAAAATCATGCACAAATCTAGGTTAGCAAAAGTAGATCATGCCACAGTGTTGAAAGAGATTTTGTAGTTAAACGAAAAGATGGTGGCTCTAATACATAGGGATTTCAGCAAAGTATTTGACATGGTGTTGAAAAGAAAAATAAGTTAGACTAGAAAGTAAGAAATAGTAAAATGGAGGGTATATGTTTAAATCACAGTAAACAGGGAAATATTGAGTAAAAAGGAGTCATCAGTGGCATTTAAGGATGTCATTAGTTCCCCCAGTAAAGAAGTGGGGGAGATACTGACAAGTTTAACTGACATTGTGATTTTTGGAGTCATCATTAATACAGGAGAATATTTTTCTATAGTATTGAAAGAAAGAGATGAGAGATGGCCCTGAGTACCAGAAAAAAACAAGGGTGAGATGAAATTCAAAAGCACAAAATACAAAGTCATGCACTTTTGAAATATAACAATTTTCCTCTAAACTGGGATTTCTTCAGGTGGTAATGACAGAGGGACAGACCTTGTAGAACTGACTGAGGACAGACCAACACAATGGAGCCAACTGAGAAAGGCAAAGAAGTTCCTTGAACATCCCAAGTGAGATAATCTCTGTATCCTACAAAACTCAGCCTAGATTAAGTTCAGACTACAGTACAGAGGAATGACTATGAAATTAAGAACTTCTATTATCAAAGGAGACTGAAACAGCTTGGCTTGTTAACCTTGCAAAATGAAGGCCAAATAGGGATTATTCTTGCATTCTGTAAATACATCAGTGATAATAAACATCCAAGAGGCAAAAGTCTGTTTGGTGTAAGAATAAATGGAATTAAACTGGATCTTAAAAAAATATTATGCTGGAAATTAAATGAAGGTTTCTGAGAACAAGAGTCTGGAAAAGTGTCCAGTACAAGAGGGGCAAAAATCTTAATTAATTCTAAACTTTGATTAGTTTATGAAATTGGATGTGTAACATAATTGCTCATAAAAGCAGAAACTTAACTCATTAATCTATGAAGTCCTTTCCAGTTCCAAGTTTGTATTTGTGCTGAAGATGATGTGAGGTTTATGACATATGATAATAATCCATCTACATATTTAATGGGAACAATCACGGCTGTATGGCCATATAGCTGATGTCCTTTCTTGCAGTACATTGAAATAATTGGCCAAAAAAAAATTAGAAGCAGCTTGGTGTGCTGAGTGCACACAATTTGTCATTTAGTCAGTGGTTTGTGCTTATTCATTATCGTCATCTGACATTCTCTATCACAGAGAAATTTTTATGGACAAATGAGCTAAAGGAAGAATGACAATATGCAAAAGAGATCAGAAAATAGGAGGCCTTTTTCTTCCTCTCTTTTATTGTTTGGTTAAGGAGCATGTCACAGTGATCAGCACCCTTGATAAAGCATGTAAATGTTTAGAGCCTGTTATTCCTCAGCTATTACTTGCATACTCTTATCATAACAGCAGTCTGATAGAAAGTGATGGGGATCAGTTCCCAGGAGGAGAAAGCTTAGACTGACTTTTTGGTTCAAATAGTACCATGACATTGTTAGTTCTGGCTTAATAACTCTGATGTGGATTTTGCCTTCAGTTCACTGAGGTATCTTCAACCTTTTATTTTGTTTTTTAATAACTCTAAAGACTGCAAATTGTGCTTATATCCATTTTAGCATTTAAACTATGTCTTCATCTAATGTGATCTAAAGATTATTTTATTTCTATACAATATTCCTATATTTTCAAGTTGCAATTTAAAAAGTAAACCAGGTTGGTGTCAAAAGGGAATTTTTTCCAGTTCAAGTGGTTTCAACCAAACAGAGATCAAAGCAGTTTATTTATTTATTAATAGCACAAAACCAACAAACCTTCAGTGAACTCTACATTCAAGACACATTGACAACACAACAGATAAACTGCAATACTAGACACTGTCAAACCTGTTAAATATCCAGCTACAAATTCCTAAACACTCTTTTAATCTCAAAGCATTTTATATAAATTATACTCAAATACACACAGGCTAATATTTACATGAACACACTCACATCTCTCACAAATTGTGTGGGTTTTGGGCACACAAACCCTCCCCAGGATTCACAGCCCTTGCTTGCAGCCCCCTTCTCAGGGAGCTGCAGATGAGGGGAAGAAATCCCCACAAGGTCACAGGTGCACCCAAAGGGCCCCTGCTGCCTCCCCCAGCTGTTCTCATCCAGGGGTAAGTTCCTCAGAGCACTCAGAGAAGGATGCTCAGCCTGGTTTGGGCAGGGTGGTGATGCCATGCAAACACTTCTGGCAGGACCAAAACAGATTTTTTTTTTTTTCTTTCTGTCTGTCTCTTAGTCCCTGTTGTTCCCTATAGTTTATATTTTTAGTATGTTTTTATCCAAGCTGATTGTTTTGTCCAGAAGTACTTTTGCAATTCAGCAGGATAATGGTCATTTTCCTGGTTGGCTTTGCTGCCATGGAACAAATGGCACTCTGACACTTTGGGGCATTTCAGCTACAGACACTGCTGCACTCAAATTCCTGCCTAACCACAAGGTTGTGTTTCCTGGGAAGCTCCCCCACAGACTGTAATTGCAATGCTAAATCATAAACCCCTCCTTAATGAATGTCTGTCATAAGCAGACAGCCTGAATTTTATAATAGAGTACAAACGGAGAATATTAGGTGTATCACGCTATTCTGAATTCTAGAAATGAATGTCACAAACAATCAGGCAAAATATTATGGCTGAAACAGAGGTGCTTCTATAAAACTCTGAATAACAAATGATCAGTTAGACAAGTATTGGAGTTCAAAATGTGGAAAGGCAAAGTGCTATTTCCTTCAGTACTTTTCACTTGAAATTCAGTCAATAAGTCAAAAATGACTTATGTTTTCTGGTGAAATGCCTGATACAAGTAAAGTCTTTAAATTAGATCCTTTTTATGAATCAGGTTAAGCATCCAGAATCTAATCTGCACTTTTCAAATCATCAGAATATTATCTATAAAGAGCAAAACAAAACAAAGAAAAACCTATTTGAGAATCATAGAAAAGTTTACTAGAGTTTTTTTTTTTTTGGTGTTTTTAAATTTGTTTGTTTGAGATTTTTTTTTCCTTCTTTTGTTTTTATTGTTTTGGGTTTTTTATTTTGAAAACTCTTCTTGGACTTTCAAACTAAGACCAAAAGGGTGATCCTGAAGGATCATGTGAGAGAGTAAGAGATTGTTTAATGTCACATAGTCATCACCCCTTATTTTACCATATTCATACTTCTATAAGAAGTTAATGTTAGAGTACAGAAGGTACCTAAAATGTATGTGGTATGGCACTTGGGAACAGATTAAATACCTAACTACTCAGCACAGTAATCTCTAGCAGGAGAGCACATTCACACTTTGGAAGATTAACCTACTCCCATATATTTTTAAGGAAACAAGATAACAAAATGAAGAACTATTGTTTCTATGTCACTTCCTTTAATTCTCTTCTACAGTTACTTTTCATATGTGCTAAGACCAAAAAAATGTGTACATTGGTTACAAAATCCCTTTGGGGTGCCCAGTCATGTAGGAAATAGAATAATTAATCTAAAAATAAATGTAAAATGAATGGATCAGGTAGACAATAGGTACATTTTCTGGTGATGAAAAATCTCCTGTGATATTTGCATAGAAATGGCCTGAATATATATATTTGGGAGTATAACCCACACTGTTCAGCATGGAATGTTTTATTAATCATAGTTTTTAAAGACAGTGAGCATGGGAGGAGGTAGATCAGGAAATAAATAATACATACTACCGAAATGGTCCTGAGATGAGTAGCTCTTCCCTTTATAAATATTACAAGCAACTCACAATCCCCCAGGTAAGAACACAGTATTCAACACATTTAATGATGAACAACAACAAAAGAAGAGCATTTTAATTTAACATGGGAGTCAGTTCCAAGTCTATCAGTTGGCCATCCTGAGAAGTGTATTACAGCCCTAATAGTGCTGATAGTGATTTCCAGTATATTTTTATCCTTCATTACTGGAAACTGACTCTTGCAGTAACAGCTTTGCATCATATTATTGGGGATGAAATTACCTGACATTTTATGTACCATCAATATCAGATTAAAGTGTCAGTAGTGAATTTTGCACCATGTTGCTGCTTGATACAATAACGGTACTAATAATATCTGAAATTATGACTCCTTTTCCCCACACAAAAAGAGATAACTTCAGAAGGGTGGGGGGGGAACATAATTTTTCCCTGTATTCCCTTTTTCAAGTAAATATTCTTTTGACAATAAGCACATTAACTTAAATTAATTTTTTTTTTTAAAGTCTGCAAAAGTATTGGGACCTGATGTGGTCCTAACATCCCTGCTGGAGTACAGGATGAGTCAGTGACTAATTGAGGTGTTCTGATCCAGCTGGAAGGGCTTGAATATACATTTTTAGTATTGCAATAGCATCTAGAGTAGCTGGCCTAAATCTCTTCCCTGGAGGCTGGCATTAATTGTGTGAACATAAGAGCACTGTTAAAGGGTCAGGGCAAAAATCCTCCTCGCTCCATCTCCAGCACTGACCAGCAGCAGGGGCACAGGAGGCGTGTAAGAGCAGGGCAGCATATGGTGCCAGATCCCTGGCATGTTCCTTTGCCAGCAGTGACTTGTGCCTCTGGGACTGCCTGAATGGAAGGTGATGCTTTTGTGTTTAATAGAATCCTGTCAGTTTTATGCCATTAATTTATCTCATCTTTTTTTAATCCAGAATGGCTTTATGTATCCACAGTGTCATTTTTTAATCCAGAAAGGCTTTAGGCATCCACCGTGTCTACACATTGGACAAAGTACCTCTATGTCCTGCTTTGAATCTGTTACTTGTTAATTTTATTTTATGGTCTTAGCATAGATGAGACATTTTCTATTCATTTGATCCACTCTGTATTACTGGTATTTTATAGAGATATGCCATATCCTTTCCTCAGTGACTTCATGAAAATGAAGGTGTTATTATGTTTAGACTTTCACTATTATTGGTCCTCCTTACTATCCTTCTCTGTATCTTTTCCAGTACTGCTGTATTCTTTTGGACACAAGGGAACAACAAACTATATTAAAGATGCCTTAGGGGATTTAAATAGTGGCATTATAATGTTTTGTCTTTTGTTTTCTACTCCTTTCCAAGTAATTGTTAATTCTGCCTGCTTATGGTAGCCATTAAACATGGCGCTAATACTTTGGCAGAGATACCTTCTGTAACTTCAGTGTCTGTTTCCAGTACAGGAACAGCTACTTCAGAAGATGTCACAGTGAAAGCAAGATCACCCCGAATGCAGAGTGAAGATTTCTTTTCCACAACTCTGCTTCCCTGTCACATCATTTTTACTAGTGAAGCAGAACATGGACAGAACTGCTCTTTGCAGCAGACATGGCCCTACATATTATAAGACAAATATCTCCAAGGTCTGTTCCTTTGGAGTCTAAGGAGTCAGAGAGGAAGATCCAAAATGAGCCTTTTGCATCTGAAACAAAGTATGGCAGATGACTGAATGTACCTTTGTTTCAGGGGGGTGGAAAAGGCAAATGAGCAGGAGCTGCTGAATCACTGAGATAGATGTAGAGAAGTCTTTCCATAGCTGTAAGTAAGAGGAGGAGTCACTGGAGCAAAAGGGACTGAGGTAATCCAGTTAGACTTGCTAAAGAGGTAGAGCACTGGAAAGTGGGTTCTCACAGCTCCTCTACCTTCTCACAAAGAGAAGATACACATATTGCTAGTTTGATCCTGGAGACCCTCTGAAGTGGGACAAGTATTGCAAGTGGAGAGCCAGATGTGGCATGATGGAGTCCCCTTTCTCCTGCCAGCAGCATCATGTAGTGTCATATTCAATTACTTCCTTTAGACGTGTTGAGCAAATATGAAATATGAGAATCTTAACCCAAAGAAAGGTCAAGGAGGCCTTTTCTGCCACATAAAAAAAAAGAGCATTTGATGATGGTGGTACAGACTGTAACCAGGATGATTTATCCATGATAAGGACAGAGGCTGATTGCATTATGATGTTGCTGGGAAGATTTACAATTTATTCATTTTATGTAGTATTGAAAACTGTCACTGATAGTGATCTCTCAACCTCAAAAGTCAAGGGTTTTCATCTAACATTCCACAACTGAAGATCATTAGTACCAAGAAATTAAGCTCATATTTCTTTTAATGATATAGTTTCAAACAGAGACATCTGAACAGAAATGTAGACTCACGTGTGTAGCTCATCTCTGGATGGATGGCCACTCAGTGGAGCCACATGAAAAAGCCCTGTCAGAGAGCCAGGAAGCACCTGGTGCCATATAACACCATCTCTGGGCTGAGAGATACATCAGTGCCTTCTGGGAAGTAGCTGGAGGCCAAATAAGATACTCCATGGAGCCTAAAATAAATTCGTCACCCATACTTAAGATATTGAACACCAGTCTTAGCCCATACGGTCTGAGGATATTGGATAATGATTCAACTTTCTAGATGCACAGTGTATGATCTAAATACATTAAGAGATGAATTTATTCATGGCTGAGGTATGTTTGTTTTCCTGCTTGGCCATAAGTCACCACTCCTAAAATCACAGATTTAATATTTGTGCTGTGTGTTTTATCTACAGCCTTGGACAGAAGTTTTGCATGTACTAGTCTTTCTCAAATGGTATTTTTGTCGGCTTGTAGCAAGCTAAATTTCACCCCTAGTCACCTGTCAGAGGAATCTTTCCCTAAAAAACAAGGACTCTGTTCACTATGTTGCTATTGATTATGTGGCAGTTTAGACACATAGCACACCTGCATACACATTCCTTTAGGCATCTGGTTTTGGTGTCTTTATTTTGAATTGAGTCCACTTGTCTGATCTGGCTTCCTGCCAACTATTTATTTTTCCTGGTTTTTTTCAGGTGGCTCCCTTTTGTGCCAGTGACTCAATTGTAATACCTGCTTTACTTCTCCGCAGAGGATGGCATTCACAGGACTGCAGTTCTAAATCACCAATATTGTGATGTAAGCCTCACATTCAGTTGGAGACACCGGATGTAACTCAGCTATCTGAAGGTCAACAGCTAATTCTACATTTAAAAATACTGCAGACAAGCCTCTACTGGTTTGTGAAAGATGGCAAACACATGCATGCACACAGAATAAAACCATATGCTGGTACCTTCAGACAATTCAGTTTGAGATCAGGTCTTCATGCATTCTCCTTAAATGATAACATGCTGCTCAATGATCCAGCTGCAGCTTCAGAACATTGGGGTGAGCCTGTGTGGCCAGACCAGGGCTTTCAGGGCCCGTCCTATGTCAGGGTATGTCTCAGCAGCCTTTCTGTGATGTTATTTCCAAGGACCCTTGCTCAGACTTGACAGCTGGAATCCTTCCAGGAGATTTTTCCCTTGCAAATCCAGGACTGAGTATGAGAAAGGAGGTAGAATTTGCTTTTCCTTGTGTCCTGTTAGCACTGGGTTATTTTACTGTTATTTCATCCATCCTTTCAGGATCCCTTTCCCTAGCCCTTCTGTCTTTCCAAATTCCAAATTAACACATTGAACCATGGGATATTAAATGGGCATCTTGGGCCTGAGCTGATTTCTTTTGCTTCTTGTTCTTTGTTTATCTCTCTAAACTTGGCACTCAATCTAGTCAAAGGGTTGGTTTCATTTACAAGCACACACAAATTATCAGATTCTGAATTAGGTAGAAGAGTAGGGATACTGTTCAGAAAATTATTTCTGTTTCAACTTTTTTGTTGACTTCCACATTTACTGTGGATTAAAATTCATGCTGTCTGAGAAAGCCATTTTCTTTTCCAGTCTTGAAACTATTCCTGCTAATAACAATTATATTCAGATTTATGCTGAAAAGCAAGGCAAACATTCTACTTTCTCGAGCTTGCTTGTCTGGAAAAAAAGCCTTCACAAACTCTGTTGTGGAAAAAAGTTTCTTCTTCTCAAATTTGAAGCAACTTCTCTACTTTACCAGGTTTCTGCTGTTCAATATTTTCTTGTAGGCATATTCTTGTGAAGATTTTTATTTATTCTGTGTTCCAAAAAGAAGGAAAAGCAAACAAAAACATTTCCTTAGCTGTCTGCTTAGGCAAACTGAACTGGTTTGGCACAGCATCAGCATCATAATAATAAGCCAAGGAAGGTGCAAAGATTGATAAATATGAGCATCCCATCAAGGGTTCTGTGAGCAGTACAGCTGAGAGCTGAAGACTTGTGATAAGACAGGAACACAGAGCAGGACATGAAGAAATAGCAAGGCAGAAGAACCTCACAAAAGCAGAAGCAGGGAAAACGCTTGTTGGAATCACATCTCCCCATTTAATTTTTTTCTTGGATTTATACAACTGGAAACACCCTTTTTCTCAGAAAAAAAAGTCATGAGCTTTGACAGTTATGTTGTTAAATATTTCACCTCTCATTTTCATGTTTTTGTGTGCTCTTCAAGAAAAAAAACCCAAGAGGAAATGTTGCAAAAAGCATTTTTTGTGAGGGTTCCATGGTGTCTGATGCTCCCCACAATGGAGATGATAAATTTTTGTTGCTAAGAAAAGTTGTCCTTTTGTTGCTTTTATCTTCTGGAAAGTCAGCTAAAGGATAATAAAAGTGGAGTTGGTGGGATAAAGCCTCAGTACAGTAAAATCCATTATATCTAAAAGGAGACACAGAAAGATCAAAGAGGGAGCTAAATGTGTCCTGAAGTACTTCAAAAGGTGGCTCACTTAGGAAATATTGATCATCTCAGGATAGAAGTGGAAAATTGTCCAGCTTTGACTGAGGGAATTGAAGAAGCTGTTGTATAAGTGGAAGACCAGCAAGTCTTTAATTCTGTATGTGGGTTTACATGCAATTGTTATGGTTATTTGCAGCTGTGTGAATTAGTGTATGAATTAGACACCACCCTGCCACTGGTGTTTTGAGGTGCAATCCATTTTATCCAGAGCTGACATTTTTAGTTCTGCTACTGTTCCTAAATACAGAGGTTTCCTTTGTTTTCTAGTTATGTAAAGTACACTTTGCTACCTTTCATTTATGCCTCATTTTGTAACAAATTTAAAGAACAGCTTTCTGATTTGGAACACAAAAACCACAAGGACTCAAAGAGAGAACAAATATAACATTGCTTGTAAAGGTATCAGAGTTTGACATAGTGGGGATATGCGCATATAAATATCTATGCATATGTTACATATTATATATTAATATGGTATATATCTGATGCAATGCCATAGAATCATAGAATAGTTTGAGTTGGGATCTTGTAGGCCATCTAGTTCCAAGCCTCCTTCCATGAGCAAGGAGACCTTCCAGCAGACCAAGCAGTTCCAAACTCCATCCAACTTGGCCTTGAACACTTCTAGAGATAGGGCAATATATGTAATTACATAAAATGCAAAAATAGGTGTAATTATACATAATGTAGTGCAAAAGCATGTCCCCCTAATTAAGGGAGAAGTGAAAAGAAAGCAAAAAAATATATATATACTAAAAAAGAAGGAGATAAATACACATAACAAGAATTTCCAGAAAAACATAAAAAAAGTCTCCATACCAGCTGAACTGCAACAGAATGACAGCTTGTCTCCTCCTACCCTGGCTTTCTTCGGTATTGCTCCCTGCTTGCAGTGATGGCGGACTGGCAGCAGCGTCCCAGAGGAAGCAGCAGCACCCAGGGTTTGCGCGCTCTCGCCCCTCTAAGCAGCAGGTGAGGAATCACAGAATCACAGAAGTTCAAGACTGGAAGAGACCTATAAGATCATCAAGTCCAGCCGATGTTCTAACTGTTCAACTAGATCATGGCAGCAAGTGCCACATCCAGTCTTTTTTTGAATTCTTCAAGGGATGATGACTCCACCACCTTACTTGGGTAAATGATTCCAGTATCTGACCACTCTTTCTGTGAAATATTTCCTTCTTAATTCTAACTTACATCTCGCTTGACGCAGCTTGAGACTGTGTCCTCTTGTCCTGTCTGTTGTTGCCTAGAGAAAGAGGCCGACTCCCAGCTCCCCACAGCCACCCTTCAGGAAGTTGTAGAGAGTGATAAGGTCACCCCTGAGTCTCCTTTTCTCCAGGCTGAACACCCCCAGCTCCCTCAGTCGCTCTTCGTATGGCTTGTGTTCCAAGCCCCTTATTAGTCTCGTTGCCCTCCTCTGGACACGCTCAAGTAACTCGATGTCCCTCCTAAAGTGAGGGGCCCAGAACTGGATACAATACTCCAAGAGAGTGAGGAGGAGTGGCTCAGCCCAGAGAGGTCAGAGAGCTCTGACAGTCTGCCTGGCCAACACCTGCCAAATTTCCTTTCTGCCTGCTGAGACTGAAGCTGGCAAAAGCCTTCCAGGTGAGGAACCTGGAGACCCGTCAGTTTGATTTTTCCCAGTGTAAAAATGGAATATTTGTTCACGAAATAAATTTTTTAAAAAATCAATTTTTCAGGAAAGGCATGTTCTCTCAGAAAATCCTCCTGACTAAACATTCCCAAATACCCTCAATGAGAATTTGCATCTGCTGTGGAGGCAGCATACAAGGACTGCAAAATATGGACTCTCTGATGGGTTGATGAGAGTCTGTGGCTGGAATTTCAGCACAGAATTTATGAATACACCTCTCTACTCCCACTTTAAGGTGTGCATGGCTGTGAAAACAATATGATTTGGATGAACAAAATCCAATTTGAGCAGGATCAGTAGCCAAAAGAGGACTCATTACCAATGAGGTGTTCTGTAAAGATGCCCGGTGAATGCTTAAAAGGAACAAAAATAAAATATAAAATAAAATAAATAATATATTCTCTTTAAAATTTCTTTGACTTTAGTGAGTGGAATATTATTGCTGACCTGAGCAAGAGCTTGGGGAGATTCTTTAGAAATTTTTTTTTTTTTTTTAATTGGAAGTCTGATTCTTGAAGTGATGTATTTGAACTATTTGTCTAAACAAATGTGGGGATTTGTATGTTAAGCATTCACAAATATTCTCTTTTTATTTTAGTAGTCTTATTATTTGGATTAAAAAATCCAAAATAAATTCACAAATGTTAAAAAATTTATTTTTCAAGGGCTGGATTTACTGAAATAAAACATGGAAAAGGATTTTTTTGCCTTAGATGAATCCATGAAACACTCATGATTTTTAAGGTGAATTTCCTTGACAGCAAAATACACTAAGAAACATCAATGAAAAGAAAAAAATAACATAGTTCCAATGCAAAAAATAGAGCAATTTGAGTATTCAGTGTAAGAAAGTAAGAGTATGATCCTGCTTCCAGTGGAGTCGTAGGATGAAGTTCTTAAATCCAATGGATCTGCATGGGCAAGGAGAACATGATCTGCTTTCAGCTGTCTTGATGACATCAATAGTCATCCTCATGGAGAAGGTGTTTATATATATATATATATACACATATTTATACACACACACACATCTACAGATACAAGGATGTGTGTGTCTGCTTATACAAAGAACTCATTTGCTGGAAAAAAAAGGGAACTTTATCCTACTTCCTCCAATATTTTCTAAGCCACATATATTACCTGAGAACTATCAGGCAGCTCCTTATTTTAGTTATCCTAAACTACATCCTATGTACATAGTTTCGATGGTTTAAATGGGAAATTTTTGATTTATAATACAGCATTTAAAAAAGATTAAAGCTTTCCAAAACAGTTTTATTAAGAAAATATCCAGTGGCAAGTGTTGAGCTACTTTTTAATTTTTCCCAGAATAATATTATTTAAGCAATATTTAATAAAATCTAGTTAGTGTATGATGCAAAATATTCTTTTCAAAACTGAATTTAAATTATTTTTCTAATTTTTTGGGCATGAAGGCAGTTATAGTCAGCATGTTCCTCTATTGTGTCTTCAGTGCTAAAACTCATTTTTTTTAACTTTAGAAGACTGATTTTTTAAGTGATACATTTGGATTATCTGGTTAAGAAAATGTGGCAAAAAATATTTTCTTTTGCTTTAAATAATCTTTAAATCTCAAACTAAAATAAGGCAGCAAAAGACCTGAAGGTTTGCAGCTGTGGGAAGAAACTTCTTGTATTCAGGACAATGTGTTTAACATCTTGCAGCTCCATAAAATGGCAATTCTGTGTGCCATTGTTGTTATTTATTATATTTTATTGCATTTCACACAGCCTCACGAGCCTATTCTGACAGAATTATGTACTGCTGGAAGACAGTCTACCTTCAAAAAGGCTTTTATACTAAATAGGACAATAAATGAAATCAACATACAGGGAACATGAGCAGAGGAATAATATATAGAAAACTAAATATGTGGGCTCATTGCTAATAATTTAAGAGAAAATGAGTGTTGGGCTCTATTTTCCAGAGCTTTTCTGGATTTTGTACACAAAATAGCACTTATCAAAAATCTGTAAACATCCTGGGGAAGAAATAAGAATTTTTTCTCATAATTGCAGATGAATGTCCTGCCAAACAAGGTACAGCATTGTTCTTACTCTCTTCTCTCAGGACAAAGTTGTCACCTTCAGTTCTTCACTTTTCTGTATTAACACAGTCTACAGGTCTTATGTTTCCTTTTTCCATCTCAGAGAGAGAGGTATGTTCCAATACAAGGAATAACCACAGCAAGGGAGGGGAGGGTCAACACTGGGCAACCAGCACATACCTGGGTGTACTGTATGGCTCCTTCCCCTCTACCTGTGCCATAAAAGGTGCATTGTAAATTAATTCAAATGTAGACATCTATCAATATGCTTTCCTTAAAAAAAACCTATGGAATCATAGACAATACCCTTCTCTAAGTTATATATTCCTACCCCACAAATCCTGTCAGTCTTTTCTGGAGAAAGGCAGTTCAGCAGATTTGCATTTAGTTATACTTGCTGCATTGTCCTTCTCTTTAGAACAAGGAAATATGCTTTTGATGACTCAGTTTTTAATGATGTGTGAACTATAGAACTGTATTTCAATATTGGTAGTTTTTTCATCCTTGATTGACCAGTGTGAACCATAAAACATCAAACCTCATTTGTCAGTCTCTCAGTTTTGTGCTGGAGTGTCAGAAATTGTGTGGCCAGCAGGAAGAGGCAGTGGCTCTCTCCTGGACTGGGCACTAGTGAGGCCACACCTCGAATCCCGAGCCTGTCACAACAGGAAGGACGTTTTTGTGAAAGCACTTATCTGGAGAAGGGCAATGAAGCTGGTGAACAGTCTGGACCACAAGTTTGGTAAGGAGCAGCTGAGGGAGCTGGGGGTGTTCAACCTGGAAGAAGAGACTCAGGGAAGACCTTTTCACTTTGTACAACTCCCTGAAAGGAGGTTGTGGCAAGGTGGGGGTCAGTGTCTTCTCCCAGGTAACAAATGACAGGACAGGAGCAACCTCAAGTTTTACCCAGGGAAGCTTAGATATTAGAAAACAATTTTTTGCTTTGCAAAACAAAGGTTTGTCAAGCATTGGAACAGGCTGCACAACGAAGAGGTGGAATCACCCCTGGTAGAGGATCATCATACCTGGAGAAGGTCAGTTGGGGATGTAATTTAGTGGTGAACGTGGCATTGCATGGTTGGACTTCACAATCTTAAACATATTTTTTCTATTTAAATGATTCTATGATTCAACAGCTAGTTTCTGCATCCCCAGAAACTGCTCACAGTCCTGAGTTTGCTGATGCAGCTAAATGGGATATGATTTATCAAGGGGAAATACTCTTTTCTCATATGGCTGTCACATCACAACAACTTTAGCTGTAGCTTTTCTGTGCATTAAATCACTGACAGATGACAGTATGAAGTCTGGAAGCTCTTCTGGATGTAATTCTTTTGCTTAGCATTATTTATTAGGTTATAGGTTATTGCTATTGCTTCCTCTACCTTTTGTTTCCTTTCTGATTAAAAATCATTGAGGAAAGAACCTCTGTAGAAAACTACTTATGTGATTTTAGAGTTACCTGGAAACAGTGAAACATAAGTAAAATGACTGAGCACCATGGAATGACAGAATGGTTGGAATTAGAAAGGACTGTTGAGATCTTCTACTCCACATCCTGTCCTACTCAAGCAGGATCTGCAATAGCAAGTTGCCCAGCACTGTGTCCGGTCAGGTTTTCTCAATTTTAAGGATGGTTCAAAGGACAGAGACTCCACAACATCTCTGGACAGAGTGCTCTAGTGCTTGATCATCCTCACAGTAAACAAAAAGAGAGCTTCCTTTAGTTCAAGTGAATTTTTCTGCTCTTTAATTTGTGTCTATCATCTCTTGTTGCATCAGTAGGTACTACTGAGAAGAAGCTGACCCTACTTTGTATCTGCCTCATCAGGTATTTAGACATATTGATAAGATCTTTTCTCTAGAGTGAACAATCTCATCTCTTTCAGACTCTGCCCATATGAAAGATGCCCCAAACTTGATAATTTGTATGGTTCTGCGCTGTCTTGTTCTTATAGACCCATCAGATTCTTTCTCAAATTGAGGTGAGCAAACTGGTCACAGAATTCCAGATGTGACCTCTTTAGTGATGAGTAGATGTGAAGGATCATATGGATCACCTCCCTCAACCTGCTGGCAACACTCCTAATGCAGCCCAGGAAGCTGCTGGCATTTTTATGTGGTGGGGATGCCAGCAGGCTCATGGTCAGCTTGCACCGGGACCAGGTTCTCCCTTCCTGCAGAATTGCTTTCAGGCCAGCTGGCTTTTTAAGTATTGGTGGCTTTATAAATATTGGTTGTTTGTCCTCAAATGTAAGTATCTACAAAAGGACTGGTGATTAGCCAGCTGCAAACTGGAAATATTTTCAGACTGAACAACTGAGATAAATCCTTGGTCATTTTTTATTCTGTGCAACACCAGCAAAATTCCAGGAACTATCAGTTCTAATATTTTCACTCACAGATCAAAAAGGATATTCTGGAAATTTCCAGTAAGGAAAGGAGATATTCAAATTTCGGATATATACATAGGGAAGATCTTGCTGGAGAATAATATAACCCAAATATGCAGCCAAACAGTGCTTGTTAGTGCTGCATGATGGTTGGGTGGATCCTAAATATGTGAACAGATCTTTCTTACATCTCCATGGCAGTGGCTGAGGATAACTGCTCTCTTTTCAGATCCTGATGCAGGGATTTTGCTTTCTGCTTTGCATACCATTCATAATTTTGATACTGTTACTATTTGTTGTTATTTGTACTTCTGGAAAATTAGTTGGGCAGCTAGAATGCAAGTGGGAAGAAAGGACACAGGCCTTTCTCCCCACTCCAATACTCCTCTCACCAATACAGTACAACTGATTTCAGTAGGTTTAGTCCTCAGCAACTGCAGTTAAATAAGAGGTGAAAGAAATTCATAATCTCTCTGAAGTGCAGTAGTCTTATATGAGGTGCTTGATACCTGAAAAATAGGCAGCAAGAAGCTGAAATCTGTAAACTCATTTAAAAAAAGCATTATAACCTCCTTTAGTTTGTGTAGAATTTCATTGTCCTCTGATGGGAGGTTAGGCTATGTAAGGAATGCAAAGCAGGCTCTAAATCACCTTTCAAAAATCTATTGACTGTTGTCCTTAGAGCAGTGGGTAATTTACTTCCTTTCCTTCAGGTGACTTGGTAGCCTGGTGCTGCTGCTCTTGATTTGCTCTTCCTTGCAGGAGTGTAAAGAAGGAGTCTCTGGCAGGCAGCTCACTGCTGCTTAAGTCCTTCGTGTCTTATTGTTAGCAAAAGTAGCATGACCTTACATAATGTGACACATGATAGAAGAAGTAATGTGACAAGACATATCAGACAGGCCGTACTGCACATGAGTTATATGACACATCTCATCTGAAACAAATATTGCACCTAGCGAAAATAGTATTTTAAAAGGCACTTTACCTTTTTTCCCTACCCCTCAAATTGTTGACAGATATGAGGGTCATTACAAACACTTCAAACCTCTGTCCTGGTTAATACTAGAAGCTCAACAAATTCCCTAAGTTAATATTTAAAATTAGAAGATTAAAATCAGAGATAAAACAAAACACAAATATGTTAAGCTATGTGGCCAGAAGGAGAAGATTGTAGAAATTTTTTCTGTATTGGCTGTCAGATCAATTGTACAACTAATAGCACAGAGCAACTATTGCAGTCAATTGGAAATAACACAAGCGAGATTCCATTAGTTTGGGTCACTGTGATTGGAAAACCACTTTCAAAGCCAGGATTTCTGTGAATTAGTAAAGAAGCACACTGAAAATTATACCATATACTGTACTATGTACTGGTCAACCAGCTCAAGTTTTTTCAAAATTTCTTATTGTGTACTTGAAAACAGGCTGCATTTGAAATTTTAAGAGCAAGCACAATAGGTCAACAAAGTGCAATAAACAGAATAACTGATATTACAAGAGACCAAGCTCCAGTGACTAGCTCTTGCTCTACTGCACAGAAACCTCCATGCTTGAGATAAATTCTAAAACAGAGGAATTATTTAGATTCTTTTTTATCAGTTTACATATACTTGACCACCTTCATTTGAAGAGTGGCAAGAACATTCTAAGAATGAATAAATGAAAGTTCAAAACATCTTGGCAAAAAGGAGATCTGGGACTTTTCAATAAATTGCAGAAGGGAGCATAGAGAATTGCAGCTGCATCATCCACACTTTAAACAGAGCATGGATATGAAACCATGGGCCAATATATTGGGCTGACAAGAGGGCTGTGTGGACTGCCCAACTCATATTACTGCATTTTGGGCATCTTCTTTGAGCCTGTTAGGACTAGGGTCAAATGAGTTGGCTGCAGAATAATAGACCTGAGGTTAAATTAACTGAACAGGACATGGGAAATTATTGGACATGACATGAGGACCTGCTGAATGTGACAGAAGACAACAAAAATATCTGACAAAAGTTAAAGATGAAGCTGTAAGGAATAAATGCAGTTCCATGTAGTTAAGGCAGAGTTACATAAAAAGCAGCCAGACCTCACATATGATTGTAGGGGATCTCTGGGGACCTTTCACTGAGAAAATATTTCAAGGCAAACCCTTGGAAGCACCTAAGTTAACATATAAATAATATCATAGTATGCTGTGATTACCTACATAAAAGTATCAGAAATAACTAAATTAAATATGGCTGTAAGAAACTCAGTGAGTAGGAAAATTAATTCACTTATCTGGGAGGATGTAGGGAGGTGCAAGGACAGTGAAAAAGGGGATCAGAGATAAGAAGATTGTCAATACAATACTCACATCCTGGGACTGATGATGTCTGGGGGTATCTGCAGGGCAGCACTACAGTTGATCACTGCAGCCTAAATTATGGCAATAAATCATATCTGTCTTTTTGCCAGTGCCATACAAATGAAACCTTATTGTGGCATCAGTAAGACTTGGGTGATCCTTACCAAGCTGGGTGGTTTTCCCGGCTTTAGACAAACACCCAGATGGAGGGCACCAATACCCTGTGTCAGGGCTTTATTGCCTGTTCCAGGCTGGCAGAAGCAGCATCTGCCCAGTGCTTCCCACCAGTACCACCAGCAGTATCCAGGGCTGTGCCTGCATCCCACATTGACTGCAGGCATGGTTCATGCCATGTGAGATCAGCAATGAGTAAAAGGATAATTAATTGAAGGCTGTGAAATTTAATATTTTTTTCCATATTCCTACTAGTTTTCTACCAAAACACAACTCTACTCATAAATTAATCTTTTCTTCTATCATCAATTCTAGTACACTTTTCAATGGCCCTGCTGCAGGACCAGTTTTCACACCTACCAGAACCTGTAAAGTGAGGTTGGCAGTTTCTCATTGTTTTGCTGCAAATGGCTTTTTATTGTTCTGGATGAGACACCAGTCCAGATTTGGGGTGTATGGATATGAATTCTGGTCATAAATGAAAGTCATGGCAGCAATGTTTTTTTCCAGGGGCTCATTTCTGTCTTGCTGCTACTCTGAATGACACATGACATTTCAACTTGTTTCCTGACCTCTACATCCTGGAGACAAGGAATGTTTTGTGATTTAACAGGTGAGAATATGATGAGAACAACTCAAGCAGTATTATGAGTTGCTATATTTTTTGCTACTTAATTTTCTCCTTGTGAGCATGAACAAGCTTTGGGCAAAAATGGGGGAGAGTTCTTAATGAGTTAATATTTGACAATTCTTTATCAAGTAAGACCTCATCATCACCAAGACTTCTATTGGACTGCTAACACTGTTTAGATAAGGTATCAAAATGCAAACATTTTAGAAGAGGGATTTTACAGAAAAATCATCCTAGTTGGATTAAAATATTTACCAACAACAAAAATTAGACAGGGAGAAACACAAGACTATTATTATTATTTTTTCAAATATGCTGCTACTACTACCAGTTTTGCAAACTCCTGTGGGTCACATCCTGTATACTATGAGAGAGGAAAGGATTTAGTCTTCTGCATAACATATCTTCATGTTTTTTGTTTTTTTTTATCTCCCTGGTTTTAAATGGAAAAACAAATCACTAATTTAAGAGAAGATACTTCTAGTTTATACCAAAAAATGAGCAGAAAATTTGAATTTTGACTTACAATCCCAATACTAGGGATCTACTTTTGCTCAAGAATGAGAGTTCATAACATATTTTTGTCTCTAGATCAGAAAAAGAATATTCTGATCAACTTGAGCCAGTTGTTCAATATTAATACTATTTGAGAAGGAGGTTTTGTATGTGTTCTTTCTCTCCCTTTTTTAGTTTTTAAATGCTCTCTTGAAGATTATTTTTATTATTTTTAATGTGTTTGCTGCTAGGATAAAAAAATAAATTGAAGGCAAGAATGTAGTTTTCAACTGGTATAGAAAATTATTAAATAATTTTCACTGCCTTAAACTGTAGCTGTATGTAATTTCTCTAAGTTAGACTCACAACAAACAAGAGAGAGAAGATAGCCATGTATGCTTCACTTATGCATATCCAAGGTGTAAGGGTTGTCACAGGATAGTTCTTACCAGAACACAATATTGATTATAGCGCCTGTTTTCACACAAGTTCTGCTCTTTGGTGAAGGACTTTTTTCCCTGAACATTAATTCAGATGCAGTGACCTCTGAGAACACCCTAACAAGAGATATATTTCCAACATGAATGCACAACACTGTGGTTTGCTGTGGACTTGGCTTCATTCTCACTTGGCACAAATGTCAAACTGAAGGCCCATCTCTCTTCTTGAATCTTGAGGACCAGAGGTTACCCAGCCTGACAACTGGCAGCCTGATTCACTGTCTCAGAGTCGTTGTGGAGTGGTGGCTTTTACTCTTCTTTCTTTTTATACTGCTTCCCTCTGGTATCTTTTTTTTTTTCTTAGCTGTATGGTATTTTGTCATTTGAAAACTGAATGACACATTAATTTCAAGCACTAATGGGAAACTTTCAACTTGAAATCTAGTCAATTTAAAGGAAGTTAAATGCAGTTGCTGCCAATGCACTTACCTTGAGACATCCTGCCAGTGTAACAGTTTTGCCTTCACATTTTCCTATCTTTAAACCGTATTTCTTTTTCCTCTATTACTGTGCGAAAGACAAAGTCACTGGAGGATGATAGTGACAGAATGACTGACTATACAAAAGGTGCCCACAGAATTGTCTCTATGCCATAAAGAGCAAGTTGAATTTTTTTTCTTTTTTTCTTCTTTTCCAGAGGAGCTTAACATAACACGCAAATTTTCTAAGAACACCCACTGTTCTTTCTGAGATTTGTTACAAAATTTAAATCAAACTTTGCTTTTTAAAAAACAGAAAAAAATCTGTGAAAACACAGTTGCAACAGAAAATATATGATCAGCCTTGGTACAAAGAGTCCTTGCCAAGTAAATGTATGAAAGAAAGAGAGGAAGAATTCCTAATCTCTTCCAGTGTCTGCAATAAAGCATATTACTTCTATAACAGTATTTTAAAAATTTTCAGGATGAAGTATGATTTTTATATTAAAAATGCCCCTTTTATTTAACAAGCATAACATACTACCTCTGTCTGGCTGCTAGTACTGTCCCTAAGAGTAAATGAGTCCCAGCAATCTGGGATATATTCATAATTCATACTGCTTACATGAGACCTCCTGCTTTTTCAGTGCAGAGAATTCAGGAGGCACCACCCAAGCTCTAACCTGAAATGTTCTTCAGAGGTCAACACTCTTCTATTTACCCCACACATCCACATACTCACTGATGTACTGCTTTTCTTTCTTCTATTCTGATTTGCTTTCCAGTGTGGCCATAGATTTGCTCCTTGGCAAACCTGAGGGGATACTGCACACAGTCATTGTCTTTACCACAGGTAATGGAAGGCAAGTTAGGTGTACCAGGACAAATACAAAGACCTTATTTTATTTTGGTTTTTATTATTTTTGTGCCTGTGGACTCCAAGCTGAGATTTCACTGTACAGGGCACTATTTAGCAAGTTGAACTCCCCCTCTACAACTCTCTTCTTTGAGGACTCACCCATTAAGAGCAGTGTAATTCTTTAAATGTAACCAAAGCTCATTTCCTTTTCTCACATTCTCTTGAATTAAATCTGGGATAAACCATCCTACAACAAAGTTCCTTTCTAGGGTTTGTCTACCTACAGAATATGGATACAGAGATGGTAGGATCATGGATCACTTGCCACTTTAAGCCCCAAAGCATCAGATGATTAAATTTATGAAGAGAAAATAAGTCAACAGAAAGAAGTGTATATGCATAAGCTAGTAGTAGCATCATTCCTAAAGCTAGTGACCTCAAGATATGCTGCAATAAAGTAATGAATGTACATTTTTGTACGTGTCAAGTAATCCTTTTATCTTATACATTCTTTTGTTTCTATTCCAGGCACATAAGAAATTCTCTGTCCTACTTCATTTTTCCTCTGAGAATGAAGAGAGCATGCTGACTTTAACCACAAAAGCACAGACTGTATGCAATTTGCTTGTCAACAAAGATGCCCTCCAAATAACAAGTGCTCTAACATATTTCAGTGATTCATCCCTCACATGATGATAAATGTTTTATGCAGAGAAATGTGAGGATTTTAGGTAGCTTTATTTGCACTATTTATTTCACTATTTTCACCCACAGACATTTTGTTGCTCTGGCTTTCTTAGTTTTTAAATTTATCCTGCCAGTATTTACCATATATCAGCAACTCTCTCATTATCAAAGCTTTAGTAGCTCAGGGCAATGATATTGTACTTTTGCTTTATTTTCTTGAATCCTTTGACAATAAACATAGGAAAGAACAGCTGATTCTCCCTTTCTATATATTTTTTTTTTTCAGTTGGACTGAGGAAAATTTAGCAGGGTCTGAAAATGGAAGACTCTGCCAGGTCAAAATTTGTACTGATTCATGTAACATTCTTCAAAAGCAACTAAAATATAGTCAGAGTGGCTTTTGGCAGAAGAAGAACCTGGAGTAGGTGGCTAAATAAAGAGCCTGACATTAAGAGAAGGCACAAATCTGTCTCACTGGATCACATCAATAAACATCACGCTCTGTGTCAGGAGGTGGTGAGAAAATGGGAGAAACATTACAGAATTTAGACAGGAACTCTCTCTTTGAATCCAGGCACAATGCAAACCACAAACTATAAAAGTTTTGTACATTGTCAGCATTTGTAACTTGAGAACTTCATGACTTATAGTCCACAATTGCCTTTTGTCAATTGTCTTTTGAAATGTTTGCTAATAAGACAGGTTCTCCCAGACACAGAAAAGGAAAGGTCCACAAAATTAAACATTTGAATGACTGATACAGACTGCTTTCTGAACAACTGCATTCTTCAGGGCTTTGAATTTTAATTTAAATTTTGATTTGATTTTTCAAAAATTCTAATGAAATAAAAATAATGGGTTCAACATACAAAACTTAAGAAGACCCTCAATCTTTTCTTCCATCCTAGATTGGGAATGTAGGAGAATAGCTTCTGTCTGGGTAACAGAAAATCTGGAGATCTGAAATATAGGAGAATGCATTCTCAGCAAAATATTAGGATATTGAATACTAATTGCATCTGCTTGGAGCACAGGTATTAATTCCCCAGACCCTCTATATTTTCCTACCCAGCAGTTTTTTTCTGGTTTTGCTCTTCTGGGAGCTCCAAAGTTGTGGTGGTCACTGCACAGCAGCAATCTTTCCTCTGCCTGGGAATGCGTTCAGGACCACCAAACTTGTACGGCTGTTAGTTCTGAAAGGGACAGAAGGACTGTATTCAACAAACTGAAAGATCACTTCTGTTTGTCTGACATCCATCTGCTTTTAACTATGCTTTGACTTATCTAACAATACTGTTTTTTCCAAATGTGGACTTTTAAAAAGTCATATACATGTCTACCTTCACATGCCATTGGGGCATGTTTTTTCTTCACTATATTGATCTGCTTCCTGACCATTTAATATTTTTATTATTTTATTGTCACAGGACCTTTCACAAAACAACATTGCTGACATTCTGTATCTGAGTTTCTGTGTTTAACAAAAGCTTTTCTTCTATTACTCATTTCTTAAGAAATCCAATCCACATTTTTTACAGCAGAAAAGGAGGTTGCAGGAGTAGTGAGACAGGTGAAAAGGCAGGTGTTTTGTCAATATCATTTAACATTTTCCTTTTGGATGAAGTCAGGATCACCATATACTCTTTGATTCTGCAGAGGACAAGACCATCCAAATTTCCCTTTGAATGACTTTCCACTGTTAAGCTTGATTGGCTAGAGGTCATAGGGTTCTAAATACAATTTCTTGTTCCCTTTAGTGTACAATGTTGTTTTTATGCCTTCATCTCTTTTATATGACTATTTTTGCCACTTATTGTTGTGAACCAAACATAATTGGAGATATAATCTTCCTGAATTCTGTCTCCTTTATTCCAACAATCCAAGGTTGGTCTCTGGACAATTCCTAGCCATAACCATGGTGTATTAGACTCACATAATTCACAAGACATTGTGTCCTTTAACTTATGTCAGTCTTCTGCAAAAACACAAAAAAAGCCACATAAGAGAGACAGAGCAGAAACTGCAGAGCTGCAAAGGAGAGGCAATTCAAAAGCAAGAGTAACCATTAAGCTCCAATTGTTTCCAGGGAAGTGGTATGTAGGTATGGAATACTGCACTCTGTTTCTTCATTTAAAGTCTCTCCTATGCTAAGAGTGACCTGGTTGTAATTCTTCTACAGATACAGAAGCTCAGCAGTACAGATTTCAATACTGGTACAGAGTCTGTGTTTGTGATGCTGTGTGGAACCAGACAGAACAGTCAAATCAATGCAAAGGTTCCTGCTGACTTGTCTCATACTATTTCCAAAAGAGAAATTAAGAAAACCTTGCCTACTTTACCCTATTTCCAATGTTATTCATTATTTTTAAGTAATTAATTTTTTTTTATGATCTGTCAATTCTGTAGCCTCTGGAACAGTCTTTTATTTATACTCTAAATGCAGTGCTGTGGAGAGTCAGGAGCACTTACAATAGTGAAGACTATAGATTAATGAATTATATAATTTTCAGATTAATGAATTATATAATTTTAATGTTATTTTTTATTTTATTCCAAATTATGGAGTATTTCTCAGTTTCAAGTCTCCTTGAAAAATCATAATTAATGTAGAAAATTCCTGTCCAGCTTTAGTCTACCTGGGATTTCTAATTAAAAAGCTGACTCATGGACTACACTGAAGCATTTACAGTAAGACAAATCAAGAGTAATTCAATTGGTACTGATTTACATACTTCAAGTTTAGAATGGTGTATGTGAGAGCAAAACCTTCCCCAAATCCCTAATGCACTTTGATTTATGTAAGCCATGTCACACACTTATAGATCTCTCTTTCTCAGTAATTTAAGCGATAGGATATTGCAACAGCATAATTTCCCTATACAAGCCATAAATGTTCTTAAATTGACTTTGTGGAGTGTTTCTGAGCCAAAAAAGAAAGAATACACCATTCTGAATCCAGGTGTGATGCAGTTAGTAGTTAGAAGTGCATCACGAGTGACCAGGCTGAGGGAATCCTACATGAGGGTACCTTGGCCTTTTGTACAGCTGAGAGCTTTCCCCTAGCACCTCTGCACCTTCACCCACGCTGCCACAGGACTGCTGTCCCACAGCCTCTCTGGAAGTATTTTCCCTTTGTTCTGCTGTAGTTCTCCTGCCATTTCCCATATGTTGTTATTCTTACGACTTTGTTCCTGTGTCTGCTGATATGGGAAGTACTTGCCACAGCAAGACAATCATCCCTTCTTTTCTCCCTTTTCCTCTGTTTTGGTTGTAGTTTTTGAGCTACTTTATCAGAAGCACTAAGCTTAGCAGTCACACAGAACTTAGCCTCTGTAACAAATCAAAATGAGCTTCAGCATCATAAACAGGAGCAAACAATGGAGCCCCAAATGGATCCTGGTGAAAAAAATACTGTTACTGCGGAAAAATACTACAGGGACAGACACCGCACTGAATAGGAACCCGGGGAGGATACTGATCTGGGAACTCTAATTGTTTATCCTCCTCTTTCTTTCTCTCTTTCTCTACTCTTCATTTATTTTCTCTAGAAGTAAATTTCAGCCTTAGAACTGATGAATATGCCAGGTCCAGAGCCTCCTAAGAACTCTTCATGAGCATGAACTTGTGTCAGCCTTGTTTGAGAGGCACTATCAGAGAGAGACACTATAAATTAAAAAGACTGAAAATAACAGCCTACCCAATAACACCATACCTATGCTAAGCAACACAGAAGCTTCTGGGACTGTTTCCTGGCCTTGAGGCTGGCTGTCAGGATTGATGTGGCCCATGTAGCCTCTTCCACACCATCAGTGTGACCACATCGGCCTTCCTGCTGGGAGCAGCCCTGGTGTGAGCTAACAGAGGCTCAGACACCCTTGAGTCCATCAGGCAGTGCTTCAGCTCTCCACACAGTGGACATCAAGGAGTCTCTTCAGTCACACAGATGCATCTGGTTCCAGTTGAGCTGCTGATATAGTCTAAGACAACCCCATGGGGCAGGCAGGGACCACAGAGCACCCTGCAAGAAGACACCATCCTGAATCAAGTAGGGACCTCCCAGCTTCTCAAATGACACCAGATGCTTATGTGTGCAATAGAACTGGACACTTGTTATGGTTTTGGCCTGGCAAAGCCAGAGCCCCCATGAGTTCACCTTCTCCCCGGTGTCTGCTGTGAGATGTGACCAGGAATAAGCAAAGCAGGCTCCAACTTAAACATAAAGAAAAGTTTATTAACCCAACTACACACAAACAATTACTAAACTACACACAAAAGAAAAAAAAGAAAACACGAGGAAAATTAAAACCTCACAAAAAACACTCTCCCCCTCCTCCCCACTAAATTCCCAATACAATACATCCTCCAAAATCACCAGTTCTGGGTCCAACACCACCCTTTAGATTGCTCAAACTTTCAGTTCCTCAAGAGGAGAGGGAGTCCTTCCATTTGTTGCGGTGGCCTTTTCTGTCCTTGTTCCGGTGCTCTCACCACCGAACAGGGATCAGGGCTGCTTCCAGGGTTGTCTTTTTAAGGATGCTTTGTCCAGTTCCAGAAAAGCACAGTATCTCACCTTTGGGACATCTATCCCCCCCATATTTTATATACCCCCTGGGGCCGAGGGGTACCCACACTGAATCTTCTTTGGCACTGGGACATTTCTCCCCCTGGACTCAGTCTCTGTATCACACGGAAACATGGCTCTGTCCATGGCTACACAAAAGAGTCCAGCATAAAATGCCACTCCATCTTCTCCATTCTTTCAACATCTCTCACTCTCTCTCTCTGGTCCAGACCTCCATCACTTGTTCATTTCCTTCGTCCTCCTCCACTCTTATCCCTCATCTAGGAAGGGTTAATGTTCTGTAAGGTTTTCATTGTCCAAAAAGGGTTAAAAACTCCTCCAGGTGGCTGGACTCCTGGCTGCACCCCCCCCATCTCCTCAGGCGGGCTGCCTGCTGCCAGCACATGTTTACTGAGTTTCAAGATAACGACACAGGCTGCACTCTCTCTGTCTGTCTGTCTGTCTCCAAGGGGGGGGGGGAAGGGGGGGAAATGGCTGCCCGATGTCTCTTGGGGCTCCTCCACCCTTCCATCCTCCAGGGCCTCCTCACCTCCCATCTCTGTCCAGGCCCAAGCCTACCACATGGCTGCCCTCCCCTGCCCAGCAGCAGTGGCTGGACGGGGGAGGGAGATCCCACCTCCATCCCTCCAAGTCCCAAGAGACCCTCCCACGGCCGAAGCTCTGCTTTTAACCCCTGTGTGTTCTCGGAGGTGTGTCCAAAATCCCACTGGCTACACCAGGTGCCAATATCAAAATCCGAGCACCCATTGGTTTGACCACAGCACCCCAGAATTCCCACTTCTTTCTGGTCAAACCACCACAACACTGCAGCTGGTCAAGACTAATTCTTTTTTTTTCACTCAGTGTTCTACAGATTTGCCTACACCAGGGTGCTTGGCCTGTGCTGGGACTCAGTCGCCAACACCAACAGCCTGTGGGATGCTCGTTTTGTTGTGGGCTATCCAGGGGACTTCTCCTCAGATAACTAGATGTACAAGTGCACAGGCAAACACTTAAATTGAAGTGTCATAATATTGATTTGAATCCTGCCTTTGAGCACTATGATGATGAGTGACTGCAAAAGCCTTTAAATATAGTGAGTGTTTTCTGGGCATTTTGAGTGGTAAAATGTTATTCTGCACAAGCAATACTGATATAAGTGACCTCTACATTCAAACAAAACAAAACAAAACAAAAAATCCAAACAAAACAAAGAATTTGTACATTATTCAACAAATTGAAGTTAGATTAAAGCTGGCTGTGATAGACTTCCATCTTCTTTGATATTTCATCCCATGTACTAACTTCACTCTATGAGCACATGAATAAAGATATTTCAGATTAAATAAACAAAGCATGAAAAGATTTTTTTTTAAATCTTTGTCTGGATGACTTGTTCCATTAAGCTTTGCTGCTAAATTCTAATAATCTTTCTCATATTACAAGCCATACCTAGGGGATATTATTGCACACCTTAAAAACCCGACCATATAGCTGATAGCAGATCAATAATTTCATAATTACTTTTTTTTCCAGAATCTTCTAATAGCTTAGTATTAGGAGTAAACTGTACACATGCATACTCTGCTTTCACCATGTTTTTCATTTACCAAGATGGATGTCAGAGCATTTTTATTGTGCTCTCATATGCAAGGTTATTGAAAGAGATTGAAAGATGAAGGAAGAGGAGCTCATGAGAAATGAGAAGGATTATAAAAGACTTAGAAATAAGCCTCAATTTCATTGAAACAGGTACCTATACTGTTTGGCTTTAAGGAAGTTTTAAACCCTTATCTTAAGGATCCTTGTCACTGCAAAATGAACTGATGCTACGATGATTCAATCCTGTGCACAATATTCCTGAGCTCAAGTGCCCTGTGTTCACAGTCTGTGTCATGCAGGGTTGAGAGATAATAGGCAGCTCCTGACAGACCAGCATCCTCTCTCAGGTGTCCTACTGGAAGTTTTCTGAACCCTCTCTTTGAGCTTTGGGCAAAAGAGAACATGAAAGAGTAAAGAAGAGCAGGAATTGGAGAAGTTGAAAATACAAACCGTTAGAAGCAATGAATGTGAAACAGAGGAAACAGGAGCTTGAAGAAGTTAGTGGTAATGAAATGAATGTATAATATGCAGCTGCTGGAAACCACTGTTTACCCCAGGAAACACAGAGGGTAATTTCACTCTAAGGAGGCTACTGTGCTGTTAATTTTTTGAAGGGTATGTGTAGCTATGCTTGGTGCATCTCCAGAGCTCTGCTCAGAACCATGATCCTTTACAGTTCTGCTTCAGCAGAATAGATTACTGCTTGAGCTCCCTGCTCTCAAACCAGACACATCAATATATGTGTTTCATTCCCCTTCCCGTTTTAGTTCCCCTGGTACCCTTTGGTGAACTCCAGTGATTATGAGGATAAGGGATTATTTGCACACTCTAGATCCAGGTAGGAATCAGGCACTGCAAATGTTTATTTTATAGTCTGCAAATTCATTGCCTTTTGTGACTTGCATTAACTGAAATAGTGATTAGCACTCATGTTATTAATCTATTATATAACCTGTTAAATAGATAATATCTGCCTGAATAGTACCTAAAAGCTTCAGGATCGTTTAGTATTTTTGGTTTTCTCTCTAGTGAGGTATTTAAAGTATTTAAAGGACTTCAAGAATCAAAGTAGATTAGTCATTCAAAAAAAAGTTTGCTGATTCCACCAAAGATTTAATGATTGCCTACTGGTGTTAAGGAAATAATTTCCATTTATCATTTCTTTTTGCTTTGTAAAAATGACCATTTTCTACTGAAAGCTTGATTAGATAGAGAGCTACTTTTAATTAAGTAGATAGTTTAGAAAGCAGGTAAATAGGGAAATCTAGCAAGAAATAAAATTTCTTCTACTTACAATACATATTAGAAGAGTCTGTCCTGGCACTAATGCATTATGCTCTTGTTTAATTATATCTGACAGATAGGAAGGTTTCCTGGGGAATCAGATTATTACAAGTCAGACTTTTATGTGGGAAATATGATTTTGAGCATTTTCTCATGTCCATAACATATTCTGGAGCACAGAAAATAAGTTATGATCCATCTATAACCTGTTCTTAATAACAAATTTTACCAGCTGCTGATTTTGACAGAGTATGGGAAGTATGAACAAGAAGTACAAAACTGGCCAGAAATGGAAAAGAAGTTTATGCCTCTCTATTTTTCTCTCTCTTTTCACTTGAATTTCATTTTTAAAATTTTTTATAACAGCTTTGTTTGCTTTAGAAAATAGAGAAGGAGCTATGGAGGAAGGATTCCTGAAATGTCATCCATGTTTTGAAAAGGGGAAATTTTGCATTTTCATTTTCAAAATCTCAGCTTTAAAAGGAATATAGTCTGCTGGGTAAGGCAGAAAATGTTAAAAGCAGACAAAAAGAAATAACCTTAAACATTACCTAGTTCCAGTTTGTATTTGAACTTGTGCCTTGGGCTTTGATTTTATATTTGATACTTTTCCTGGGTCTAATTGCTCCAAAGAAAGTGTGATAAAAGCTAAAGAGACTCTGTAACAGCAAAAAAAAAAAAAAGTCTACTTGTGGTTATATCTATTGGTTAAATAAATCTCTCTCTCTGAAGTTCAGTTGTTGTGAACTCCAGAAGAAATGAGATGTTTCACATACAGAACATTTTTAGAAGTTACTACTGGGTACCATCAGGGGGAGTTCAGTGGTCCTGAGCTCCTTGTCCTTCAGGAGTTTTACATATCTCCCCAGCTCTCCATACACATGCATGCAGTGATCTCAGGAGATTGGAGCAAGTAGTACAAGGTGAATGCTCTGACTCCTTTCAGAAAAAATATCAGGTTTTTACCCTGTCTCTGAAGGCAAAGAAACCACATGCAGTCTGTGAAGAGGTTCTCCTGCTGTTACTTGAAACACATTTTAAGTGCTACTTAAAACACATTTTATTCCCAAATTGTTAAGGACATCTACTCTTTCACATTGTGTATTTGGGGCAATGGACCCTTGTGGTTTTACGTTAAAGCAGAAATCCTGATTTATATTCCTCATCGTGCAGCTACTTTTCCACTTTTGAGCAAGTTCTAACTTTTCTTATCTCTACATAAAAAGTATTATGACAGGAAGTTCTTGTCATCAAGACATGTTATATGGCTAATTAACTTATATTTGCAATGTCTTTTTTTATGGCACTTGTATGAAAAACCTTACATTGCTGTTGTAATGAGTTTGCTCTCTTCCTATCAACAGCAAATGAAGCAGTGGCTGTTTAATACTGAAGCATATTTCTACTCTTAATTATGGGCTAGATTATTATCACTCTCAGCCCAGCTTGGAGGTACTCTCTTCTTTGCAATATCCATTTCTCAGGTTTGTGCTGTTAGGTTCAGCTAATTTATTTTTGTAATTGGAAAGGAAGTAAGTTTGAGGAGGCATCACTGTGCTTCATCTTGCCCATCAGGGCTGAATAGCTTGTGGTCATTTGAATGTGTTAAGTATCCCGGAGTGCAGTCAGGAAAAGCGCTGTAAAATGTAAATTGCCTTGCACTGAAAATGTAGCAGCTGTTAGGAAGAATGAAGAAAAGGACTGAAACGAAAGTGAGCCTCAGCTCAAAGGCTGTGCTCAGTGAGTGCCATGAGCCTCTTGAACTGGGTACTAATCCATTTCTGACTCCTAGTATTTGCAACACCCTATTTCTTTCATATCATTTGGAAGTTAATTACAGGGCCCATCAGCTTTTTTGGCTCAATAATATTTCAGTAAAAAGTATTTAGGCATTATGTGACTGGTTGCAAGGGAGATTATCAAGAAGTCAGAGAAGTGTAACAATCAAGGGATTTCTTTGTTAATAAAGAACTTGATGAAAAACAAATTAGTTAACAGTACACTGAGTTGAAATCTTGCTGGTGGCAAAATTTGAACTTAATTAAAAAAAACAAACTTGAAGAAATTTTAAAGTTTGCTATAACACAAAAATTCTGCAGAAAATTTGTAAAAATGTAGTCTCCAACTCACCCTTTTAGATGTGAAGATGAACCTCATTGGTATATATAGAGTCTGAATGCTTATGTCACACTATCTTAAAATCTGAATCTAGAAACCATTGTGTTTGAAATTAAAAACTCAATGAATTTATTGCATGAAATCCACATCTATCCATAGCTGCATTACACTTTACTCTGCCTGTTTAGGACTCATGTTAAGGAGAAACCACAACATGAAACCACAGCCTGTGCTTTGTTTGCTGAGACAACGTGGCTGCCTGGGCTCCTGGTGCCAGGACAGAGGCTGCTGTGCAAGTTATGCAAGGTGCTCAGTGTGTGGCACCCCGAGGTAGGGCAGGCACAACTGGGCTGGCATTGCCAGGATCACCCCTACAGCACCCGACTTTCCAGAGTGAACTGAAATACAGATCCTGCCAGAGCCTTTCATAAGGCAGCAGCTGGGAATGTATCATCTCTGTATCATCCTGCAACTTGCAGACTGGAATTCATGGCTCAGGGGGCAGGCTTTGCCTCCAAAGCACACAAGGGTCTTGTCCCACGCTGTTTTTTCCTAGAATCAAGGGGTTTTTTTCTCTTTCTGAGAAATGTATATTTCAGCCGACATGGTGCTTGTGGGCAGAGTAGAGAAGAGCTTGTTTTGTATTCATGTTTGCATTCCCAAATGGAACATTCACACAATAATGTTAATGCAGCAGAGGAAAATTGTTTCACATTTGGTTTCCTTCGTGAGCTGTGTTCATGGATTGTGTGAAGGTTTCCATTGTATGCATTCAGCATGCAGACATGCATCAGTGCCACAGCATTTCCTTGATTCTGCCTACTACATTTTTAAAATGAATATGATGCACATATCTTTTGCCTGAGGAAAACAAATACATCCTCACAAACAACAACCAAGAAGAGAAGTGTATCTTCATCTTGGCAATCCCAACACAAAGTGCTAAAACATCATGGATTGTGTCCACAAAAACCATGTCTTCAAAGGTCATGAGAATAGGAAAACTTATAATACCTTGATTTTTTTCTTTTTTTTTCTTTTTTTGGTTTGAGTATTGAGACACACTAGGAGTATATTTTCTTTTTTTAACCATGAATTCTAGAAACTTGTTTTTTGAAAGAAAAACTTTCCAATACTTCTGCCCATATTTCAGTCAAAATATTTGAATAAATACATCATTACTTATTTTGACCTTCATAATAAGGCCATGAGGGCGAGGGGTTTGTCATATTTTTTCAGGCAAAGAAACATGGCACATAATAAGCAAATCAGGGTTTTGTAATGAGAACTCTTTTCAGCAAGATGTACAATTTCCTTACAGACTCCTGAAAATGCCAAGCACAGGCGAGTTCATTTCACCTAATCCAAGCTTGTTGTTTGGGATCTGTAATTGAAGAGATTCATATCACCTAATTCTTTCTGTCTTGTAGGTCTAACCTAAATAATCTGCTAAGGCTCCTCTTGGGTTAACGGAGAGTGACAGGAACCTCCAGGTCACAATTCATTCTGTCTGTCATAGGCACTTATCCCAGGGAAGGGTGAGTTTCCCCAACATCCCTGATTTTACAGGAAGCTTGGGACAAATCATTCCCACCTGCATCTTTCAGCCAGCTGAGGTCCATCGTGAGGGATCTCACTACAAATCCCTTTCTGAGCACCACTGCCCCCATGTGTGAGCTGGGCTCGCAGTCAGAACATGAACCAAACACTGAGGGCCATGTACCAACCTGGATCTTGGTAGTTAAAAATGGATGCAAACTTTTGTGCTTCTGTGCATTTGACAGCTTATGAAACAATTTAGTTTGTAATACATTTGCTTAAATGAAAACCTGATTAATTCTACTGTACTGACTTATTAGAACTAATAGATTTTGTTACATGTGTTGCAATTTAAGCATTGTTAATTATTCAGAGCTGAATATCACAAAACATTTGTCATGAATATTTGCACACATTTTAAACAAAATTGTCCTTGGCAGTGTTTGCAACAGTTAAATATTTGATTTTCATGTATATTTGGGTGAGACAATTTTCTTTTCACGAATATCAGCAGAAAGTGAACCTCACATGGTAATCCACACAAATATTTATTTAAGAGAATAGGTGTACCTGAAATATACTTGCCAGCAATTTCAAGAATCACTGAGGTGAATGGTCATGCAACCAGCAAAGTAATTTGAAGTGTGCTAGTAACTTCTGCAGATGTCACCAGGGAGAAGATGGGAATAACAGTCATTGAGTAGCATCACATTCCATTGAAAATTGCCTCATTTGGCAATATGTAAAGCAATATTATCTCAACATAATAATAACATAAAAATATTAACTAAATGTAGCATTCCAGAATGTCCACATTTAGGGAAACAATTCTGGATCTCCTAAGTTGACGTGCCACTGGGACAGCATGCTGTGCACTACACAGTACTCTGTCCCTGCACTGTGTTGGTTCCAGCTATGCAAACTGGCCTGGAGTGAGGCTTCCAGTGTCCCCATCTGACACACAGGGAGCAGGGGCGATGCTGAACTTCTCAGAGAGTGACAGCCTTTGACAAGAGTCTTCCATGTGACGCAATGCTTGATACTCATCCAGCCATACTTTGGATTCCCGTGGCATAGGTGTAGGCATCTAAATGATATTACTCTAACTTAAACTGTAATTACATGGTCAAATAACTCATGTTTCCTCATTGCTTTGAGAACCTGTTGCTTCCTACACACAAATCAGTTGAATATCCTTTCAGCTAAGCTTCTTGCTTTCCAAGAGGACTCAAGGTCAATATGGGGATGAGAAGCCCCAGAGACAATTTCTTATAAGCAAAAAGTGGTTGTGGGGGACACGGCTCTCAAGTATAGAAAGAAAGGTATCACAGTTCCAAATCACTTGTCAGAGTGCAGAGCACATGCCATTATCCTCCTGATACTATAACACCATTCCTTGTGACCCCAGCCACCATCTCATTTCAGTCATTTTGAATTAGGAAAACATCACAGTGATAATAATGATGTTCTAGGGCCAAGTGCTCAGATGTGTGAAAGCAGACTGTGCTAAAGTGGGCATTCCTGAGCAATGTGGACGTGATACACCCTGGCACCAAACTTCTTCAGATGCATGAATGGGCCTATTACTCCCCATTTTCAATAAAGGAATTGCAGGCACCTGCATCATTACTAGCTAAGGATAGGTCAGATAACTCCCTATTGCCCTGGATGACATATCTCTGTTTCTGCCTTTTCAGGAAAGGAAAAACCATTGGGAAGAAGATCAGGCCAGTGGGATGAACCAGCAGGTATTGAGTGAGGAATGCACTGGCAGTTTCTCAGGACTAAAGCGAGCTGGTGTGTGAATCCAATGCCTGCTGCTCTTTGAGCTACTGCCTGGACCAATAAACCTCCTGTTAAAATGAGTCTGCTGTGACTGTTTTGTTGGTATTTTTAATTTAAACAATAGCTAATTAAATATGAAAGCAATTAGTATTTCTGTTCAAACAGCTGTCATGTAATGTCTGTTGCTGCAGTTATGATTCCTTAGCAGCACTGCAAATGGTTTAGAAGCAAAGACTTTTGGGGAGTAGAAGGAGAAATAGAGCAATATTTACTATGGGAATTGAAAGCCACTGGCAGGTGCATTTAGCTTTTGCTGCATCAATTTAAAAGTATGTGGGATGCTTATAAACATAAATATACTTTGGATTATTATGGAACTTTAAGTAACATTAAAATATACAAGAGGAAGAGGAATACAATGACCTATGTTGGCTTCTAGCTTTACCCATAGATTTTCCTGCACAGGGTCTCAAAATGTCAGTGGAAGACAAAAGTATCATGGTCTTCTTTCATGTTTGCTGTTCTTCATAGAGCCCAGTTTGATGGCAGCAAAAAAAGAACAGTAAGGAACTAGTGAAATGTGAAATCAGCTGGAATTCCTGTTCTACACAAGGAAAAGCCAAAGCACTCAGCTTTCCTACACTTCCTACCCTACCCTGTAAGGTAGTGAAGCATCAGGGCTCTCTGGGGATCTGGTTTTACAGAAGACATCCTGGCAGTGGCAGATCTGGAGCAGCCTGGGTGCAGGCAATGAATGGAGTTCCTCGTTTGTACCCTGGCAATGTGCATCTCCTCTTTCCCTCCTCACAGCTGTGCATGGTGCTGCAGCTGCAGGCAGGTGTGTCTAATAGCAGTGTGTGAGATCCACACACCTCTCTGCCGTTCTTGTGCAATCTTCCTGCTTTGGAGCATGCCCTTGCAAGTTTTTAAAAGCCCAAAGTAGTACAACTGCTACATTTGCTATTAGGGACAGTATCCTGGCCAACTGGAGCTACACGCTTGCCTCTCATTTTACCTGTAGCTCAACATGGTTTTTTTATTCTGAACTGTTAAGTGCACTTATCAGAATCTTTTTTCAAAAACTAATAGCAAGTGTTCAAAAATATTTTAGGCTTTTATTGGTATTATCAAGACTTTCTGTGTTGAACCATATGTTGAACTAATTTAATGATACAGTTAAACAGAACTGACATTATTACAAATTCCATTCTTGTATAAGAATAGGGGGGGAATAGTACTCTTAAAGCAGACCTCTAGCTAGTCTAAATCAGCAGAGTTTTCTACAAATTAAAAGCTCAATTTCATTTACTGTGACTGAGAACCAAGCCTACTTCTGCTTTGGTTGGCAAGCATACAAAAGAACCTCATTACTTCAAGTTTTTATTGTGAATAAATAATTGGCATTGATCTATGTTCAGTCACCTTCTATACATTATTAAACACTTGTTTACTAAACAACCTTTACAGTTTGAAAACAAGAAAAAACTTCACTGAAAAATGAATCAAATCTCTGTATAAAATCAACCTAAGGAGTTTAGAGGTAAGGTGAATGAAGTTCATTTAATTAAAAGATTGCTTGAGGGGAGACATTGGCAGATCAATTTTTTAAGTTTGTGGAATTACACACTGATATGCAAGTTTAAAGCTGCTGCCTCTGATTGCAAAATATAACAAATGGGAAACATTATATATTTATGAACCATTCAATATCTTCCCCCCCTTTTTCAGCTGGTTTATTGGAAAAAAAAAATCCATTCCAAGTTGTGACAGCCCGAGTTAAACAGACATTACCAATATATATATAAGAAGGTGTTAACGTACTTTTCAACATGAAATTCTAATTGAAACTTCCACACAGTGGAAGCCAGGGACCAATTTTATGGCCTGGGGACATGCAGAAACTACTTTATAAGAAATTGCCTTTCTGATAGTGAATATTAACTGATTATTTTTTAGGTTCATAATTTATTGAATAGGTTTCTTCCATTTATTTGTACTTGGGGAATTTTCAGAACTTCCTGAAACTTTGAACCTTTTAATTTCTTATTAAGGGGTATATGTAAAAAATAATGTGTAGTGGAAATGTTAAAAAAGTTTTAGTAAAAAATATTCCTTTAACTAATCAATAGTCTGAGGACCAGAGGTCTGCCGGTGCATATTCCTAAGCCACAACACATTAAGACACAAAGGCTTTTGAAAATTCTATAAAGCCTATAACAATAATAATTGTAAAAAATGCAGTACCTTGGAATTTTAAGTATTAGTACAGTGATCATATAAATGGCCTTTTATGGGTACACATAAAACTGTATTATTTTTATTAATATTACTATTATTGTTTATTATTATTGCAGCATAACACAACACATGCTCTAGTTAAAGGTCCCTTTGCATTTTCATTACATATCCCATTTTTGTTGGGGTTTATGACTCAGTCATTAAAATTCTCCACAGGCTAGAAATTGGCAAAGGAACTCACATTCTAAAGTAATCTGTTTAATGAAAAAAATGAAATGAAATTAATCTGGTTGGTTAGAAAAATGGTTGGGGAAACTCAGTACTCCATTAAGTAGTACCTGAAGTTTATTTAGTACAATTCTATTTTTACATATCTCATGTTTCTTAGAAGCAAAGCCATGAGCCTATTATTTGGTCCTGTTTCAGTTTTTGCCTGGGGACTAGGAAGTGATTTATGTCCACTCAAACTTGTGCAAAACACTTGTTTTAATTTGTGGTATCTTACAAGAAGTTCACATATTATAATTTTGAACATTCAGGACAACGAGAAATTGGGCTCGAGTTATGGTGCTAAAGTTCTACTTGTCAAGTCTGTCTGCCATACCATGTTGGAACACAGGGCAGTAATCCCAGAACCAGCACTGCTGCAAATCAATATGCACGAAAACTTCTATTTTTGATAATTCTTTACTACAGTTCTCCCTCTTCTTTTGAAGAAGAGGACTGACTTCTAACAATATGAATTTCTTCTTCATATATAATTACCTCGGTGTGGATGTATGAAACATTTATGTTTGTGGTTTTCAGTCATACAGAGTCACAGGATCATTCATATTGGAGTTCAGAGTGTCCGTAGCCCAGTCTTTTGCTGAAATCAGGGTCATGTGCGGTGCTCTGAAAGGTTGCTCAGATCCTTAACCAGTCAGCCTTGGAATCCTCCAAGGACAGAGGCTGCAGAGCCTCCATAGGCAGACTGTTCCAATGCTGAACCCCACTTAGAAACTTCTCATTTTGAGGATGAGCAAGCCCAGCTCCCTCAGCCTCAGCATGACAGCAAGGGCTCCAGCACCTGAGTGTCTTGGTGGTCCTCCACTGGAGCAGCTGCAATTTATCAATGTCTTTCTTTTATTATAGTGCCCCAAAGTGGATGCAGATGCACCCTGAGAGAGGAGGAGAAAAGGGCGATCACTTCTCTCATCTCCTGGCTATGTCCATTCTCATGCAGCCCAGAGTGCTGGTGGCTCCTGCTGCTGCTGCTGCGGTGCCCTGCTGGCTTGTGCACCTCCCTTTCCATCTGTCTCCATGGGGTCCTTTCTGTGCAGCAGGTCCCCAAGTTCTGTGATTGCAAGGAGTTATTCCTCTCCAGGAACAGGGGAGAAAGACATTTGCATCCTGTGGGTTGCTGACTGTTTTTTATTGAACCTCTTGAGAATTTTTGTTGTTTCTCTCCCTCACTGCCCAGTGCCAGCCAAACTATCTTCCTCTAAACCAATAAGGGGGCTACAACTACAGAGGTTTCCAATTCTAGCCATAAATCAGGCATGATTGAAATTATTTCCTGCTTATATGTTATATTTCTATGGAAAATAATGAAAATTACTACATACCTCCCTTCCATTGCAAACAAATTTTTCTAAAATAAACCCTACACACAATTGCATATAAATATATTTACATATATATTTATATACATACATACATATATATATACACATTTACAAAAAATGATAATTTTGTGTTGTTTCGCTCTAATCTGCCCCAAGGGTTCTGTTGACAAGAATCTGAGTTACCTTCAGAGGCAAGTTGTAACACCATATAATTGATAAAAACTTGCTAAAATCAAGACAAATAATACTTTTCTCATTTTATTCACAAATCCAGAAATTTATTTTATCATAGAAGATACTTATGTTGCTCAAACTTTTTTAACCCTTGAGAAATCAATTCTGACTGTTCCCAGTAATCTTATTCTCCTCCATCTGCCCAGAAATGTGTTAAAAGACCATTTATTGAATGATTCTTCTAGGGACAAATGTGATATTGACTGATTGTTCCCAACTGCCCCTTTATTTTTTCCTGAAGATAGTCATGTACACATTTTCCTATTTATAAAAATGACTACATAACAACAAAAAAATATTAAGTAAAAAAGAGTCCTTTTAACTAATCAATAGTCAGGACCAGAGATCTTAACTAATTTGGACAGGGACTCAACTGATTTGAAATGGAATTTATATTTCTTTTTATGTAAGTGATTATAAGAAAACAGAGCCTCTTTTGCTCTATTGTGCAGAGAAGAACAAGACCATAGTATGTGACTGGGAGCCCTCAAATTACTGGGATATATGTCACAAGCACTGAGTGAGTTTTACTGATGGCAACGAGATTCATGTTCCTGGACCCAAATTGGACATAAATTTATGTTTGTGCACCAGAAAATCTGCTTTTGTATATGTGTGCATGCTTGAAATATTTTGCTTTCTGTCATTTAAAGACCTTATTACAACAGTAGGAGGAAAGCCATTTATTCTGGTTTTGAATCTAAGAACATTGGAATGAAAGAGGTTTTTGGCTCAAGGGGTCCCTTGGTGTCACAGGCATAGCATCATATCATCAATTTCATATTGCAATCAAACTCTTACCTTATTTTATACATACCCAGGGGATGTGATTTATTTTCCTTTCTTTTCATATCCTTCCTTGTGTGTAAAGACTGTTATATCACCTGCAGTATGAATATCTTTGGTTTACTCATATCTTTGGTAACTCTTCTGTTCCAGTGTCACTGTCTCTTTCTTTAAGGCAAATGCCTAAGAACCTGAACAATGTTCTAGATGACCACTCACTAGAGGCTCAAACACTGATGTAAATTTTTCTTTTGTTTCCTAGATAAACCTATTCTATTATATGGCATTCTTTCATTTTCACATATTTTCCTGTGGTTCCTATGGTTGATCAGAATTCAAAATGTTTTACTTCCTCTGCATTTCCTAGTGGATGTCTCCCACCTTACAGAAGAAATTCTTTCTGTTAAACTAAGTGCACTCTCTTGCACTTTGTACAAATTTACAATAAATATTTCTCATATCTTTCAGTACATTCTTCAAGTTCCTTTTCCAACAATCACTTCTAATATTGTGCATTAGCAGCAGACTTGTGCCAGGATCAGTAATAAAGATATTATGATCAATTTCTTAAGCACTAGTTCTGGGAAAACCTCAAGAACAATACTTGACTCAACTTTTAAGTTATTCCTAACCTGTAAAAGTCAATACTTTTTCACTACACTCTTAAGTTGTTCCATTTGTTTGCATCTAATTCTTATACTAATCTGTGTCTTCTGCATTTTAACCACCGATTTCCCATATGGCAACATGTCAAGTGATTTACTGAAGTCCAGTTAGATTAAACCTATTGCCTTTCCTTTATCTAGAAAATCAATTAACTCATCAAAAAGAAATATCTGTTGAGGATAATGTGATCTATCTTTAGTGAATCCATGTGACATTTTACCCTACTTTCCATTTAATTCTATATATTTAATTATTTCTCCTCTTAAAATATCTTCCTACTCCTGGATAATGTGATAGTCAAATTAATGGGTGTAAAGCTGTCCAGATTTCTTTCTTTCCTATTCTAAAGTCTAATAGTAGTAGAAATAGCAGTAGTTTTACCACTAGTGTTAGTATTTCTAAATGTAATTTTTACTTCTTAATTATTGTAACATTTAGAGAAAAGCAGATATAATAAAAGACCTTACCAGTGGTTTCCTGGGATGTTTGCTGATTAAGAAAAAGCATAGAATCATAGAATATCTCAAGTTTCAAGGGACCTATAACCTATCAAAAATACATCTCATGACTAAAAGCATTGTCCAGTTTCTCCTTGAGTTCTGACAGGTTTGGGGCAATGACCACTTCCCTGGGGAGCCTTTTCTGTGGAATCTTGGAATGGTTTTGTCTTGATGGGACGGACCTTAAAGACTGTCTAGATCCAACCTTCCTTCCATGAGCAGGGGCACCTTCTGCTAGGCCTCATCCATCTAGGCCTTGAACACTTCCAGGGATGGGACATCTACAACTTCTTTGGGCAACCTCTCTAGTATCTTGCCATGCCCACAGTTAAGTTTTTTTTTTTTCTAATATCCAATCTAAACCTACTCTCTGTCAGCTTGAAGCCATTCCCCCTTGTCCTTTCTTTCCATACCGTTGTAAATAGTCTCTCTCCATCTCTCTTGTAAGATCTTTTCAGGTATACTGGAATGTCACCCTAAAGCCTTCTCTTCTGAACGATTCCAATTCTCCCAGCCTTTCATCACAGGAGAGGTGTTCCATCCCTAAAGTCATCTTGGTGACCCTCCTTTACACCCTATTATTTTCAAGGAATATTTATTATATTACATAGTGTCATTTTATTAGCCTGTTCTAGCCCTTGGATTTGCAGTACAATTCGCTGTCTAGTAAATTTTCATCTTCTTCATTAAATTTTAAATACTCATAGATACTTTTGTATATTGTTTATAATATTCGAATGAGTGGGGGACCATCATGATGTGAGGAGTTTTCTATGGCATTAAGCTTTGGCTGCATCCCATCTGTGTGTCCAGACAAAGCGTGAGTGTAAACTCTTCCTCTTTCTCCCTCATACTTTTGTGGTTGCGAAAAGAAAACCCCGATGCATTGGTCAGAAAGGATATTTATAGAACCACCAGTTATAAATGGCATTTTATGTGTCAATGAGTAGGAAAAGGGAGGAAAATATGTCCTAAGTGCTCCTGTCAACTGCTCCAGGCCTACCAGGAGAGTTGAGCCATGTTCATTTGGTGCCAGGCTGATTTAGGGGCAGGGAGGTAAGAGGATGACAAGAGAGCAGGGATGCAGTGGGAGGAGCAACCTCCATACAAACTTACCTCGCTGCAGATCTGCCCTTAACAACCTGTGCTAGCTCCTGTGTCTTCAATTCTGATATGTGGAAATGGCGTAAAAACTTTCTCATCCCTACGGGTGTTCTGAGGGTAATTGCAGCAAAGCTTGAAAAGGACAATATCCTGTCACAGTACAGCCAGTACAAGCAGTTAAGACATAGGGAAAATTGCACAGTGTGATAAATATTGACCTTTTAAGTAGCATTAGGAGTACAATCATTCCAGTGTGTATCCAAAATAATGTAAGTCAACACGCTGGAGAGTGTTTTTCTGAATACCAGCAGATACATTTCACTATTACTGTGTTCTGCATGGTGGTGAATTTTGTTTACCAGTAGTCTGCAAATAATTTCTCCCCATAAAAATGACTTGTCTTCAGTGTATTTGAAAAATTATATGCTAATTTTGGCAAAGTATTTTCCTGACTACTTTCCTAAGGTATCAAATTTTAAAAATATAAATGTTCTTTATGAATGAGCCTGATGAGTCAGTTTGAGAGTAAGACTGGGAATCATGGTTACAATCATTTTGGATGGAAAAAGCAGGCACAGTACACATACCTGCAAATGACACATAGAAGACAAGGATGAAGTCATATGTAATGTTTGCTTTTAATCACTGACAGGAAACATACTGTATCAGCAGCACTCCTGTAGCACAACAGGCTTTACTTCCCAAACACAGCTGAAGTCTGTGGTTCAATCTCTTGGCCCACTGCACATATTTTCAGCTTTATTTAGGGTATAAAACAAAGTATTTTAAACCCAGTTTTAATTCCTTCTTGTATTTTGTGTGGAGTTAAATATAATTCTAGTTTTGAGCACTTTCCAATTGATAATAAACATAGTTACAAGAAGAAAGGATGTTTTCCCTTGTACAACTACAGCAATATTTTAGGATATTTCAAAGTACTTTTCATTCAGTCACGATGCCTGAATTACACAAAACAGTGATTGTGCCCTTTCCTTTCACTCCTTCCATTACTGCATCCCCCAAAACCACTAACCCATAGGAAATAAAAATATCATCAAAAAGCAGATAGCAAGGAGACACAGCCAGACTCTAAAGATGACAAGAGATTACTCATTCTGACCTACTCTGGTAAAGCATTGCAATAGAATTTGCCAATAATATTTGCCACTATACAGTGGATACTTCTGGAGGTTTTTCCCTTATAGGAAATTCATAAGGGGTCTTCATATTCTGTCTGTCAGAACTATGATGTTTAATTTAATCTAAAGCCAGATATACATCTAGCAAAACTTGCAATGATTTAATACTTTCAGTGTATCCTTTAAAGGCATTCTGCTATGTACACCTCTCCTATTTCTCCTGAAGGAGATGTAAGGAGTATAACAAGAGGAAGATGTAGAAGGAAGGTTTTTTATCTCACCTGAAGAAATATCTCAAACAAATTTCTGAGGTTAGATTCCCTATGGCTACCTCCACATTAATAAATTAAAATGGCCTTGGGAATATGCCTGGCCAACTGGAAGGGAGGAGCCAACATCTGCCTCAGACTCTGAAAACAGAATGGCTACATGCAAACTTCCTGCTTGAAATGGTGTTTAAAAATCTACTGTTTCCAAAAACTATTTAGGAAATTTCAAACTGGGGCAAACCCAAAGCAAGTCAGACGCTGCTTTAAGTATATAACAGTGGGAGATATTGATAATATAGATGCTTGTATTGGAAAGTCCAGAAATGTACTCATTGTTAATTTGATGGCATAGGCATAGTCCCAAAGTGCATGTAGCAAAATATCGCAATTTAATTCATGCTGCATCTTAATTGAAAGAACTGAGATGTTTGTAAATCCAGAGTATATCCCCTGTCATTCAGCAGAAGGATGATTATTTGAACTAAGGAACTGCTGGGTTACAGAACTAATGCCTTATATTTTCAGTATTGGCTGCCTTGACTCACAAGCAGCAGTCAGGCTTTATCAGGAGTTGAGAGGATCCTAATTTTTTTCCAAAAGAGTAATAATATAGAAAAGTTCCTAACTGTAGCATCCTCTAGAATGGAAAGATTTAAAATGAGGCTAAAAGGAAAAGAACTTTTTATTATACCTGTGCAAGTTTCTCCTAAAACTATGCCAACACAACAACAAACACAAAAATAAACCAAAAAAGCCAACCTACTGACCAACTTACTGGCCCACCAAAATTACTCCAAAACCCTACCAAAATGAAACAATATCTGTTTGCAAGCAACAGTCTGAGCAGGGCGGAGGGTTTTCTGTCTTTTATTTATTAGAACAATGAGAAGATAGATAATATTACTCCTTGGAAATTCACATATTTGGAAGAGAAAGTGTTACATGTCTCATGTTACAAGCACCAAAAAAAAAGTAAAAGAAAAAAACAAACAAACTAAACATCAGGCAAAGATGAGGGGTATCACAAGGCCAATGTTCATGGAGTTCAGACTGCTTCAGCAGTGACTGAAGAGTATTTATCCAGACCTAAACAAAACAATCATCACCACAGAGACAAAATGTAGAAGATAATACCACATGAAACAGTCAACTTGATGCACTGATAACCTTTGTTAGGCAAAAGAACTAAGCAAAGGCCTTTTGTTCATGTGAATCTCATTTATAGTGAATGTCACAGGTGTGCTGAAGAACCTGCACCTGACAGTTGTGTGAGGACCACAACAGTCACTGCCTGGTTCTGTTAATAATTATTGATGAAATACCTACAGTGCCACCCACAGGCATTTGACTTTTCTCCTGGTTACTAAACAGGTTCCCACTTGCACTTCTAATCAAAATGGAATTGCTAAATTTTTCGGTTTTTTTCCACTGGACTAAATCACCCTATGACAAACTTGAAACTTTGCTCAACCATTAAAAGATAAATAGAAAGACAAAAATAAAACCAGAACCAAACCAAACCAACAAATAATAAAAAAAAAAAAATAAAAAAAAAAAAAACAACAAGAAAAAGAGGAAATTAAACAGAATAATTATTTTTAAGGCTGATCACTGTTTTCAAGTTTAGTGCTGACATTCCTACATAAAGCTGCCTACTAAACTGGGAAGGGTAGTCAACATCTGTTCTGATATATTTATTTATTTTCCACTGCAGAAAATTGGCAGTTCCAATGTCCCTAAGAGAAGGATAATTGTAATTATCTATGATGTTGTGAAAACTGTTTAAATGGCTCAGCAGTTACTGAGGGCCTGGGGTTTTTTCCTCTCCTTCCAGCATATATATTTCAATGTATGTATGGATGTGAAAAAAATTAACTTTCAGGTTTTTGGTAAGTTTTATGTGATTTTTTCCCCCTCGATACCACTTTGAACACATTTTAATGTTTTGTCCAATATGGAGTCCAGAACATGCATTTTAAATATGCTGTTTATCGTTAAACCTGATGAAATGGTTATTTGTACAAAGTCTCCATCTTTCAAGATGTTGTGCTTGAGAGGGTTGTTGTACCTATGTTCCCTTCGAATGACTGAGACAAAGTGCCTGAAAAATATGCAGGGTTAAATATTGCATAAAATTCTAATAATTGGTTATATTTATTTACCAAAAGTGAAAAAATGCTGATCTCAAATTTCTGTCATTTTGCAGGAAGAAGAATCTAATATCAAATTCAATAAGTGAGTAATTTTCTCAGAACCCATTTTTATTGCTATTTGAAATAAAACCAAATAAAATTCATACTGAATCTTTTACTGAAGCTTGTGTCTCCAGCTCATCATCCAGACTGCTGAAATTCTTATTTCCTGGCTTTATGCAAAATGTAGAAACATTGAGGAAAGAACTGCTCACCCTGGAATGAAAGGAAAGAAAAATGGAAAAGGCATTGCCTTGTATTTGGGAAAAGAATATAAAATACGAACACAGGGAAAGTGAAATATGGAATTATCAAATATCATGGATTAAGATAAAAGGCATATATGACTCCTATAGACTGTCAAGTCCCGAGAATGTATTGATGAGGAATTATTAAGCTCATAACAGTGACATGTAAACATAAAGAGTGGTTGGATGGAGGGATTTGAGCTAACTTAACATCTGATGTATCAGGAAAGTATCAGGAGATAAAAGCTCGGTCTGTACTAACAAACCAAACAGCGCCAGGGACAAACTTCTAACATTGAGGCCAACTGGCACAGTCTGTCACATCCATGCTGTTGAACTCTCTTAGCCTCCCGCACAACGTGGTCAGATCTGTGGTGCCATTTGGGAATGGTCTCCAACCTGTACTAACACTTGAACTACATCCAGAAATTTTCTGGCTGGTTGGCTCTGGCCAGAAGCATGGGCATTATAACAATTCACCAGCAGAAATTACTGAATCCCAGTGCTGGTTCTAGCTCCAGTTCATCAGCTTATTATCTGTGTACAGCTATATTTTCCAAAAATCCTTACATTTTATCAGGGAAAAAATGTGCAGAAAGTACTTAGTGGTAGACAATACTAGAAAAGATCAAATTTAAAAGACATGTCTTTCAAATAAAATTGTTATGAAAACAAATTTGTGTGGTGAAGTTTACAACAAAATCGGAAAATGGGTTAAAGTCAGAAAAGAAGAGATCAGAGTTAATTGGATGTATTTTCTTTCTATAGCTGAAAGACACTATCAAGTAGCTCAAAATGTTAGCCAAGGCACATAAACGTTATTTCCAGAAAAGTATGAAGAAGAGATGATTCAGAGGACAAAAGAAACACCAGTGAAAAAATACTGATATTTAGAATGGCAGAAAGGAGATCCCAAGGACTTTAAAAGCATTTGACCACATTTTGATACTCCAAAAGACATAGAAAAAAAATGTTTAATCTGGTTTTGTGCAGCTGGTAGATAATAAGGTGCTAGGGAAAGGGCAATATGGATTTGTCAGGATTTGACAAAATATGCCAAGCCATCTGAATTTCCTTCTTGACATGTTAACTGGCCAAGAGGATATGCAGGAAGCACTAGATATATTTGATAGTCTGACTTGTGTAATTCTTTTGATATGGATGGCATTTTTACAAACGAATTTAGGAAATGCCGTCTTGATCAAATGCAGCTGATGGAGATGAAGAACTGGTTGGGAAAAAACCTTTCATACTTAGAGAAGAGTTCTCAGTTGTTTTCTGTCAGACTAGAAAACTCTTTCAAATTGGCCTCACTTACAGCAGTTCTGGGATGTGCATTATTTAATATTTTCATTAGGGACATAGATGACAGAATAGTGAATATACTTACGAGAAGTGGAAGGACTTCAGCCTGGGAGTGGTTATATCAATTTAGAGGATACAAGAGTAGCTCAGAGACATTATGGTGTATTAAAGAATAAGGCTGAAATCAATAAGAAGAAATTTCTGAAAGGCGACTACAAAGTATATTCAGGAAGGAAAAACAAAAAGGTCCCTTAAAAATGGAAAACAAAAGGGGAGAAATATAAAAAAATGGGAGTTAACTATAAACTGTATATGAGTTAAATGTACAGTCTTATAAGAAACATAATATCATTTTAGTGTGTATTAATTTCAGAGTTGTGTGCAGGACTTACAAATATAATTATTGAATTCTGTTCAAACTACTGATGTTTTTGATCCAGTTAGAGTTTGTAGAATTTGCACTACTCATTAACAAGCAGGCTGGCAAACACTTTAGACTCTAAAAGGGATCAACAAAGACAACAAAAGATCATGAAAAAGATAAATTGTCAAGAAAGGATGAAAAACACCAAAATGTTTCGTCCAGAAAACAGAAAATCAGGAGATGTAAACTGCATTCAAATCTGTGAAACAAATATGGGCTCACACAAGCATAAAAAGGGTTTCTGAGTCTCAAAAAAATTTAATTTCATCCATTTATTTTTTAATATGTATGTAAATCCAAGGTTTTTTTGCAAGTTTGTGATGAATCAAAAGTTTTCCACACTGTGAGTTTGATTGTATTTTTGAGCTTCACTGCCTGTATCAGCTTTCAGGGTCTTTGGCTTCAGGGCACATCTTCCAGTATTGTCTGTTCATGGCTTGGGGTCCATGACTTTGAGCATCCCCAGGACAGCCCCATTACTCCTGCCTTCCTCAGGGCTATATCTGCCTTGGATCCCATCATCCAAATCCTTCTCAGCAGTGTGAAGCCTTGATAACAGGGAAATTAATATAAAAACTGTTATTATGTTTTTCCATGCTGAAATTAGGCTTATATAACAGTTAATTACTGCTTCTTGTATTAATTTACAAATAGCATTTCCCCCTCCTGCAGGAAGAGCTGGAAAAGGAACAATCTCAAATGTTAGGATCAGCATCTCTCAGTACCTGCTGGATAGAATACAACAATGGTGTTATGCTGCCAAGGTAAACCCAGGTGCAGATTTTATGAAGGGGAGATTGGGAGGGGAAGGAGGGGACTGGCAATCTCATTTTCTCCATGAGTCCTGGTTGAGGGCAGTGTGGGTATTTGGGGTGGGGAACAGTCACTGCTGTGTAACTTCACTGTCCATTGTGCACTGCCCCTTCTAAATCACAGGTCAAGTTAAATCTGCTGCGAAAAAGGAATGGAAAGATATGTGAGGAAAACAAAGATGTTATATCCTATACCTGCAGGAAATATATCCTTAGGGACATAATTCCCCAGCTTCAAGAATTCAGGAGCAAGTCCTGTGGATCAGCAATGTGTGGTTTAGATGGAGCCCTGCTCATTTAATAACATTTTCCTAGCCTTAGGGGAAAGCATTTAGAAATCTTTGAGTATATGGATGTTTGCAAAGAAGCAGGATCCATGCACAAGGCATATTTTAAACACAGCTGAGGGCTGTACTCCTGAGGTCTGTGACTTCTCCTGCAGCTGTGGTAGATCCCCCATGCCACAGTGGTGAGGAGAGAGTGCAGGCCACGCCGGGTAAAATTTTGCAGCTTCAGACCCCTCATCCTCTGTTACACTGATGGAATTTATGGCTGAATCAAGCCTCTATAGTGTGAAATGCTAATGTAACCCAAATACATGAGCTATAATCCATAGCCTGGAGGAAGGTCTGTTATCCCTACATCTGGGAGAGTGCTACTTTTGTGGTGCAGAGTTGATTTTGCTAGTAAAATAAGGCAGCTCCTGCCTCCACTCATAGGTCTATATTGTATGCATGCTATTCTGCTGAATTTTATATACCCTAGGGTTTCTCTGCGTTTTAAAAATATAAGGGGATGAGGACAATGCTACAAGGTGATACTTGATATAATGAAAATCTAGCAGACTTTGGTGATGTTAAAAGGAATTGAATGAGAAATTGTTTTGACTGAAATAGACATGAACAGTCTTATAAGTCTAAAAGATTAGAGGATTTATTACAGTCTCAAGAAAATGATAGATGTGGCTTTTGTTCTGACCACCTGCTGTTTCCTTACTGAAGTGAGATCCAGTTTAGTTTTATTTCGAATTCATAATTATGGCAGAACTGGTTTAACTTTTCAAAGTCCAAACTTTGAGAGTTAAAATGCTGAGATTCTTGTGTAAGCACAGTCACAATTCTGCACAAAAGAGCAGATAAGCAAATACGTATCAGGTAACTGGCATGTTGCAAAATAATTATTAAGTCTGTTTTCTCCTGTAATTTGAATTTATTGAGAGGCAGTGGTTAATCCCAGATAGTTTTTACCTTCTTAAATAAGGTCACAGGGAAGGCAGAGGCGAGAGGAATAAAGAAATACATCTATAGATAATTTCATGTTGAGCTGAGCTTGTTAAACCAGATAATCTGAAGCTAAAGAGTTTCATAGAAGAAAAGAGGAAAGAGCCTTTTCAACTTCCCAAGAGAAGGTAGCAATAAACTGACTTGATGATCACTGTTGTTAAATTGAGCCCCTTGGGATGCCAGGTAATTTGCTGTTAACGTGAATGACTTGGTCTTTAGCAAGGCTGTTTGAATGACTGTCTGGAGGTTCCATCTTTATAGTCCCAAATTCTCTAGCACCTTTCTTGCAGGGGGATCTATTATGCTGCAACAGTCAGTTGATGAACTGCAGAAAGTTGGAGAAGGCAAAAGGCCATTTTCACTGCGTGGGCTGGATTCAAAAGCACTAAGAGTAGCAGGCTGCCGGGAGAAGAGATGCTTTATTGTTCATCCCTAGAGTGACAGGGGAGTCACAAAAGGGATCTTCAGGGAGAGAACGTTTATTTAGAGTGCCAGGTAGTTTCTGGAGATATAATCTATTTTTAATAAAATTGCTAATTTATTCAAAATTACAGGAAGTTTGTAGAATTCCTTCATGTTCTCAGAAGTAGCTCAACTAGTCTGTTAACCCTCCACCTACCGTTAAAACTATTTTTCCCTGAAAAGCCTTGCAGAGTGACTTAGTTTCAGAGTTCCTTGGTTTAAAATGTTCATACATTTTTTTTTTCCAATACTTTTCTGCTATCACCTTATAGTTTGTAAATGCTGACACAACCCATAGATCTCACTGGGTTATTGCTACTTTTAGTGGATGCTTTTCTCAGAAGAGACAGCTATGTTTTTCCAATAATATTGGTTTCCTCTTTTTGAGGTTTTCTTCTCAGTAATTTGGAAATCTCAAGACTTGCCATACCTAAACCCGGTTTCTCAGACAGGAAAAGAAGGCACCTATACTCTGATCTAACCAAAACTATCATTTTTCATTCCCACTGTCACAGAATATAAGAGTGGTTTGGGTTGGAAGAGACCTTGATGACCTCCTGGCTCCAACCCCTTCTGCCATAGGCAGGGACACTTCCAAATGGATCAGGTTGCTCCAAGCCCCAATCCAACCTGGCCTGGAACAATTCTAAATCTGGGGTAAGAGCAGGACAACTCTGTCTTACGTGCCATGGTTTCTGATCCATGTATTGAGAATAGCTATTCAACAGTTTTACCTTTTTATTAAGAATAATGCAATAAGGAATTTTTAACCTCCTGATTGACAACTAACCCAAGCAATTGAAGAGAACTACAATTATAATTTAGCAAAGTGATGATGTTTTAATGGTTCTTCTTAAAGAACATTTGATTTACTGATATAGAAATGGGTGCCAATATTGAATGAACACTTATGAAATATTTCTGTATGAACTCAAGTAAAATAATTGAATTTTCCATTATAGTTTTTTGCTTCCTTTGTGTTTGCCTTCTGTGAATATTCTATAAAGTGAATTTAATGGCAGCATGCATGTGATAATAGTCAGTTTAAGCAAATATTGGAGAATATTATGATCCTATAAATACCAAAATTGGAGATGCAAATATTAGCATTGTATTACAAATATTTTAAATTAATTTGGCATTGGTACTCATCCAAACCTTTTTTTCACCAAAACTTATATAAATTGTATTGCAATCTGGATGAGTAAAAGCTATTTCTCTCAGTCTTTTATAATATGGGAGTTGTGTGTTTGTGGACAACAAAATAAATACTTTTCTGCAGAAACAGATGCTGTTACATGAAAATAGCATCTAAATAGATACATGGTCTAGGAAGTGTGGCATTTATGCCCTGCACTTCGCTGTGTGTCAGCATCCTGGGTCATTCCTTATGCAGTTAGCCAACGCCACTCTGACCTGAAAAGTCACAAAAATCTGCAGAGTGATCAGACACTTGCACTATTCAGGTCTACTATTGAACAGCAGGCATTTTTAAGGCTGGTTTTGGATTGGTTGTTGGTTTATTGTTTATTTTCTTCAACAAGATATGCATGAGTACCTGGAATCTGTGAACTTTGAAGGATAATAGAAGGCCATGGGAATTACTATGAAATAGCAAATATTGTCCAGGTAGTCAGAAATTATAATTCTGACAGAAAGCCAATATCAAACACTTCAGGTAAATAGAATGAGAAATCCTCTTATGGACAATTGTGTTATAACCTGGCCAGTCAAAATCTCTTTCATTTAGTGATTGTCTCATATTATGAAATGCCTTCAATAATCAGAGTTGACCATTCACAAATGGTCAGAGTTATAAAATTCTATTTTTTCTTCTGATAATCCAGACATTCACTAGTCACAAGAAAGATTTGCAGATTGCATTGAAAAAAAAAATTGTATTGAAAGCACAAGTCTCTTTCTTAATTCTTTTTCACTGGAGGGCACAGGGATGACATAGCAAAAAGGAGAATAAAACCCAAATTTTCAGACAAGCAGACTTCCTGATGCAAATATTTAAACCCTTGTGGAACTCGATAAAATTTATAATTAAGCAAAAAATCTGTTTCTTTAAAAAAATTATATTTCAAGCTATTAAAAACATGAAATCAGTTACTATTTGCAGTTGATTTTTAATTGAATCTTCTCTTTAAAAATACCTTTCAGACTGTAAACTTAAATTTTTTTAATCTTTCATCTCCTGTTTAGTTTAAAGGGTGATAGTTTTTTCAACCTTCCCATAGAAATTTTTTGCTCTTTTTCCCGTGAAATCATTCTTACCTCACAATTACATTAGGATTTTTTTTTCTCATCATGAATAATTTAATGCATATGTGAATCAAAGCTCTTTTTTTCACTTTGCTGAGTTTAGGTTAAATATTTCCAGAGGGTGGGCAAGATACATTTGCAAAGCATAGATTGTCTGTGGAGTCTCCAGGAACATTCAGTTTTCATAAGCTGTTTGAAACATAACATTGCAAGAGAATAATGGGATGTGTGGCTAGCAAGGGAAAACTTGAATCAAGTAGTGTCCTGTAATTCTCTTGTTTCTTGCCTTTACATTTTGGAGAGTGTGTTTTTCACTTTGAAGGATCTAGTATCTGGTCTTTAATAACATATTTGTTTTGGTTTTTGTTTCAAGATCTACTGCTCCTTCATCTCTTTCTGTATTTTACGTATCCAGTTGCCAATACATGTTTTTCAAGTGTCCTTTATAATGTATAAAATCAGCAAGTGTTGATCATATCCCAAGCAGCTCCCATTATGCTCAGGTTATGGAGGAGAAAAAATAGAACATAAAGGCACTCACAATATTATATTAATTACTAGGACAGCAAGAAGCCCATATGCTTAAAAATTTGTACATATGTTCCTTGGCTATTTGCTCTCCCCTGTGCAAATTTTCTATTAAAGCTGAATTTGTCATTTTTTCAATTTGTTACTGACAGTTGGCAGGAGTTGTTCCTCCTGTCTGAGAACTGCCAACATAGCTGCTCAGGGAGATTTCAGGACCACTCTCAGTGCTCCTGAAAGACTGGGGCTGAATACCCTTTCCCACGCTGCTAATATACAGAGAAATATATTATTTATTTCCCAAATTAATGAGTTCCTTCCCTCTTTCTTCTTGGTATACTGTCTCTATGCAGTAAAAAGCAATGATATTTATTGACTAACAGCAACTTTGAAAGCTGTCCTTGCACTCTATAAGCATACATTCTACAAAAACCTTTCTCTCCACCACTTTCTCCTATAAGAGCCTAGTTACAGGGACAAATATTACACAAAATACTGGAGAATGATCAGGGAACTCACTTCTGCATCTAATGATTTAAATAGCTCTGCTCCCACTTGGAGTCATTTCTTGGAAGAGTTATTTAAGCATTTTTTATGAATTCTTCTGCTCCAGAGACAAAACAGAGAATGGTGATCTGGCAGCCAGAGCCTAAGGCAAACAGGAAATATCAGTAAGAGCAGCCTTTGGATGAACATGGATGAAAACATGAGAACTATATTATTTCTACCAATGTCTCATCTAGCCAAGAGTCTGCTTACTCATGATTAGTACAGCGATCCTCAAGAGTAAAGGTGCATTAGGAATAGCTATTGTTTAGTAATTTTGGGTGGTGGCAACCATCTACCTGTCACTGACTGTATCGTGCAAATATAACACCATCGGTATTTTTTCAGCTACCCCTTGAGAAATTGTTATATCCTAACTGCGTCTATTTCCTGCTAGCTTCACAAAATGGGCATTTTGGAGAACACATACATGCACACTGCCTGTTTGCTGCAGTTCTTGAGCCACATTAATTCCTGTACACAATTGAGGGATTGTGCCAGATCTTGGAGCAAAGCTGTGCCAGGAGACTTTCTAGTAATTTACCAGAATGGACAGCTGCATGCATGGCCTATGCCTGGACCTGATATAGCCTCCTCCTGCTGTTCTACTCTATACCAACTATAAATATATATGTATGGGTTTATATGTGTGTATATATACATATATATATATATATGCACAAATGCACATTCATACACCCATTATAAGAACCGTGAAGTAATGGTCTCTAACAGATTTGCAAACCTCATCCTCAAGCTCCATGTCATGGTATCTTCCCTGGCTGAATGGAAGGCAGTGCTGATGCATGCTGCAATCACTCATCTTCTTGCAGCGGAGACACACCGTAATAATGAGTGTCAGTTAAGGTCTCGCTTCAGCTCTAATCATTTTGCACTGCTCTGCAGTACAGCAAATGCATTTCATCTGCAAGTGGAGAGTGCTCCCAGCAGAGGGAAAGTCTCTACTTGTATAGAGTTAGCACAGATGATTCCCACAAATACCTTGTCAACCCTGTGGGATGGACATACACAGGATGAATAACAGAGAAGAAAGAGAGCCTTTCACCGGTCTCATAAAAATACTGTAAGTTAGAGAAGCCCTCAAGCTATTTTAAATGAGGTCATACTAATACTGGCTTTTTTATCATCTTTTCTGAGTACAGGCCCTGTTTAATTGTACAGCTTTTGAAAATGAAGCCAAACAAACTCTTGTGTATTAAATCTGTCAGTGGTGTGCTGGGCAGAAATTGAAGGTGGATCTGTGGCTTATATCTTTTGCTGAGGAGAAAAAATGAGGACAAAATAATTGTTCATGCATAAAATGTCAGGGCCACCATGGGTCTTTGGTTTTGATGCAGAAATAAAGGCAATAAGATAGAGGAGAAGATGCTGAGGTGGCTGAGGGTGCAGAGTTTCATTGAAAACAACCCTATGTGACCGCTACTATTCAGACATATTTTTTTCTTGAACATTCAAATGAGTTGTCCTATGAACAAAAAGGGGAATTAACTCAGGCCTTCTGTAAATTACTGTCTTGCATCCACTCATCTATTCACCACAGAGATTATTATGTTTCTATTTCCCAGATGCCTATTAATCTTTCCGATATTTCTCTTGTGCACATCTGCATGTTTAAGCTCCACCTCTTCCATCTGCACTCTCCTTTTGGTAGTGTTCTCTGTAATTCTTGCCAGTGATGGAGGTGACATGAACAAGCTTCTGAGTGGTCCAAGGGCCAGCCAGCCAGGATTAAGGGGATGGTTGATTAGTAGTAGGTCAACCAATTTATGAGCTCTTCCTGAATATTTCCTGGCACTGTATCACTAACTGGGGCTATTCTCCATGGCCAAGCCTCTGATTTTACTGATTTCATTATCCTCCAGGGTTCAATTCCTTTGGCAAATGTTGAATCTGGCTAATGGGTTCAGAAGATATTAGATGGGTATAGTAGATAGCAGCAAGGTGACCATAATATTCTTTTCTTTAGGAAACCAGGGTAAACATGGATTTGCATTTTGTACATTGCAGTCACAAGACAGCAAGACAGACATTATTATATAACATCAGACTAATTGTCTGTTTTGTCTAGTATCCAGTGGCAGAACTATTTGCTTCAGATGATGTTGCAGGAAATACTGTAGTAGGCAATTAGGGATTAACCTCTCCATAACAGAAGTTTCTTAATTCCCATCAGTTAGTGATTAGCTTATGCTCTGAAGCATGAAGGTTTATATCCCTTATGAATTTTTGTTTAATCTAATATAATTGCAGATGTTCTTGTTATCCTGTTTTGTTCTTTTATTATTTTCTTTTTTGATCCTACTGTGTTCTTGGCCTCAGTGATATCCCATGGTAATAAATATTATGGAAGTAAAGTCTCTATTCTGAATATTGTCCCTTATTTTAGAATATAATTACAGGGAAGTATATAGGAAATAGGAAAGTTGTGCAGATGGGAATATACACTTTGCATATAGACATTGTTTTCTAAGCAGGGTGATGTGAACTCATTCAATATGCAAATATTGAAATACTAGATTGTTCTCCTTATTGTGGAGGGTAGGATTTATCCTGTCTAGCATCAGTATCTGAGTATGTTGCCTCAGATTCTGTTTTGTAGTGAAAAATATAATTTGGGGTAGATGTCCATTGTAAGAAGTGATGGAACACACCATGAATGTACCACTTTCCCTCTGTTCAGTATGATACTAATTTTGAAAATGATCTCAGGTATAGATGCTTATAATATAGACATCTATTTTTGGTCAAATTAATAATTATGAATGGGTAAATTCCAAAATGCAGTGTAGGTGCTTGGATATATCCAGAGGTTCATTTTGCCTAATAAATTCTGGCTCTGTAGGAACCTGTCTCTGCTGACTACATGCAGAGCATAGCACAAATTAATTCCTGACTTCATGAAAGTCATCACAGAGGCTTTTGCCTTGTCCAATCATATCTGTTTTCCCTATTCTGTATTTCTCAATTTATATTTTAAATATGCATGTGTGCATTCCTTGTTGTAAATGTAGAGTATTTCCTCAATTACCAACTTAGGCAGGGCTGTTCACAGAGTCAAGGTGGCTCAGAGGTGCTCTGCCTTCCATTCTGGGAACAGAAGCAGCATATCCCTGGCAATAACTTAAACTTCATCCTCTGGGAGGAACCGTAGGAACAGCAAGCCAGGTAAGTCTAGGTAGGGGTAAGAGACCCTCACTCCTGACCTCATCAGGTAGCATGGTGGAAGACTGGTCACAGTATCAGCAACTTTCTGACCATTCTTCCTTCCCTTGAAAAGAGTGAAATGAGGATGACCCTACATTAGCATCTCTGGCTTTGAAATTCTGCTAGAAAAGACTTTGAGAACTAAAGACTTGGGAACCTCTGTCATCACAAGTGCCCATTTCCATTTTACCTTCTCACCTTTTGCTTTTTTCTATGATCTGAGACACATACTCCACTTTTAATCCTTAATTGCAGAGTGTGAAAATGTAACCTTATGCAAATCTATGTGTTTGAGCAGCTTTCAAGTTCACAAGGAAAAGATGCCAAGGAAGAAAGCTTTCCCGCTTTGAACAACAGGAAAATACTCCCTAAACTCATTCATTAAGGGTTGCGATTTGGTAAAAGATAGAAAATAATAAAAAAAACCCCACACTAAAGAAAAACTCAAACAACACCACAAAAAGTACACACAAAAAGAATACACCAAAACTTAAAGGACAAACACTTTAATATTTTTCTATATTCTTACTGACCCAAGTCACATCACTAAGGGCTCTGATGATGACCAGAAACCAGAAAGGACAGTGTAGGAGATAATATTCCAGTGCTGGGAGCCACTAGACCAACTCAGCTGCTCCCCCTGAGAGCTCCCAGGGAGCCAGAGGCCCACATTTGGGCCCCTAACATCCAGGGATGTCAACAGCAAATTAGAAACCCAAGTGGGGACTAGAATGAGCAAATATCACTGTAGATGTGGGCTGCAAACATTAACCTGACCTCTGTGCTTTGGCTCCAAGGCAACCTGAGGCCATCTGCTGTGACTTGCTGACAGCCTGCTCCCCTCACACCTATCCTACCACATCTTACAATATAGAAATACACAGAAATTACAGCATGTAATATAATTTGCCTGTATTGATCCTGACTCATTTTTCTGTCCCTGAGCATCAAGGAACCAGGATGATTAGAAATCCAGGACATTGTCTGGTGAACCTGGAAGCCTGACTGGCAGTTCTTCATTTCTGCTGGGTCTCAAAATACACAGGCAAGGTAGGTGAGAACTGGGACATGGTTTGGCTCATTTGAATTTTGTCTCTTAAAATGAGACCTAAACTGACTGATGACTGTTAAAAATACCAAGTTTCTCAAAGTGTTTAGGTGTTTTTTTCTTTTCTCAAACAAAATCATGATCTTGTGGATGGATTCAGTAGGAGTGGCTCACTGATGGCAGACTTTTGTTTAAATGGATTTGCTGAAAGATTGCTTGGATTAAGTATGATTTGTTCTATTTTCAGTAAAAGAAAATAGCTGTTATTTTGCAGTAACATTTAATAAAGGCTTTCTGCAAAATAGTCAATGGTGTTATATTATATCTCTGTTACAATATTACTAATGGAAAATGGCAACCTGAAAAATAAGGTAAAATCAAATTGGTTTTGTTTAGAGGAATAATTTTGATTTCCCAGAAAATAATGAGCCCATCACTATATGTTACTTTGCATTTACTTTTGAATATGCAAAATAGCAATATCCTCTGTGTCTGCTTAATTCTGTTTGACAATAACAAAATAAATTTGCTATTGTTTATTAGAGATTTTCAGGGAAGCCAACTAACTTGTCTTAGATTTGAATTTCAAATACAACCTTTTTAAAAAACATAGGCAGAGATATTAATCTAAAATATTGATAAGAAATTTACATCACAGAATATCTAATTGTAGTCACAGTTCTCACATTAACAGTCACTTGCTGTTTGCTTTTGGAATTAAAATCACACTGGCACTCTCAGGTGCATTTCAGCATATGTCACTTTTGCATATGAAAGAATAAATGCATAGAGGCATCTGAAAGCAAAACAAAACCAAGCAAAACAGCATCTTTATTTTAGAAATACCTTTCATTGTTCACAGGAGTAACAGCTTCTTGATCATAGAGCCTTTAGACGCTTGAATTTGAGCAATTATATCTAACTTTTATATTATACCTAATTCAAGCAACATATCATAGTTTCATACATCTTGAAGTTTTAATGCAAGAACATATAAAAATGGTTCTTTTACAATCACTCACTTAAATACCATTTTGGTGGTGGAAGTGGTGGAGGAAAAACAAGAAATACAGAACTATTGTTTTACCATATATAGAGAAAATAATACTTTTTACTTCAATGAAAGTGGGAAGTTGCAGACAAGACAAAGACCTTTTTAAGTGCGTTGTGGTAGGATAAAAAACAACAGACAATTTTCTGTGAGGAAATTTCTGCTTAGAACACAAAAAGAATTCTTCCCCCTTTTTTTTTTCCCCCATGATTAGAAAAAGATTGCCCTGGGAAATTGTGGAATATCCATCCATAGCTAAGCAAAACTTGGAGGAACCTGATTTAGCTCTAAACTTGGATTTGCCTTTGAAGTTGGCCCTGCTTTGAACAGGAAGTTGGATCACATGACCCCTGAAATCTCTTTCCATCTAAATTATTCTGAGTTTCTGATTTCAAGTAAATGTAGCCTGAAAATCAAAATAACAAATTGGAAGAGAACTAAATAGGAGTTCAAACAAGTGGCATGGGATGTGCAACATAAATTAACACCATGTAAAAAGGGTCAGTGTTCTCTTCAGTGTCAGCCTCATGCTCAATTTAGTGTGGTATTGCATTTTCAAGTGCAGTCATATGGGAAAATTCCTGAAGTGTAAAACAGATATGTTTGGTAAAAAGATAAGAATAAATTTTCTCAACAACTCCCTCCTCCCCCTGCACTGCTAAACTCCATAAACCCTGAAGGTTTCACTCTCTAGACCACAGAGACAACTTTCAAAGTTTTGTGAAAAAAAGGACCATATTTTAAATATTTCTATAGCAAAGAAGTTTCAAGTGTAACACGAGATTTTGCAGGCAGTTGCAAAGTTTATTTATCATATTGTGATTACATAAAACAGTAGGTAGAAAAATGGTGTTTGGGACAAGCAGCATTGACTCAACCAGGATTAGCAGTCATGTATTTAGAATAAAAGGTATATGCAAGTACTGTGAGAAATTTGGATCCTACTCCTTATGTTCTTTTAATAAACCTAAAATTATTTTTTTTATTTTGAATATAAGTTGAATAAATCCACTGCTTAGCAGTAAACATATTATTCCTTTTCAGAAACTGTACACAGAAAATTATTGCAGATATTTTTATGAAATTCACCAGAAAAAAAATATTTGGATATGAAAGGGAAAAAAAAAAGTGACTGAACTTGATCAATTAACTTTATTTATGATGTTTTCGTTTGAACCAGGAAATTAACTGGAGTGGACAACGTAATCT